>NC_133245.1:12477142-13086428 GCF_048772165.1 Typha angustifolia | reverse complement strand
GTTTCTAAATAATTGAATGTGGTCAGTCTTGCGGGGAAAATTAGGAAAAAAAAGGGGGGGAATGGAAAATAAAAAAAGATCAGCAAGAGCAATGTTAATGCAAGGGGTTATGGTTAGTACCTAAAACAAGAGAATTCAGAAAGTAAAGGAATATTGCAGAAATTAGGGAACTCTCATCCCTCTTCTTTATTCATTCTTTGTTGGAAAAGAATGAACTAGAATTGTGATTGTAGTTCTTCTGATAACAGTAACAACAACTTAGATCTCATTTTTTTTAAATAACTTTATACACGCATCTCGAATATAAATTAGATATATCTATAACTTTACTCATTTTATTATTTATATTGTAATAGATAATAATTACCTTGAATAAGTTTATTTAGGAATTTGTATTTGTTTACTAAACTGTGAAAATATAATATAAATCTTGTTCAGAGAACGCGCTTATCCTGTCTGGTTCTATGCAGCAGCTTTTGAGAATTCAAAGTCCATACCCTGTTCTACTATAGCTGATAGCCTAATGTGCTTTTATTTCTTGCAATTCTTCTCATGCTTCTAGTTATTTTACTAGGTCAAGGGCGATGCTCAAAGGTCTGAAGAATATTATTCTCGTGCTATATTGGCGGATCCTAGTGATGGAGATATTTTGTCGCAATATGCTAAATTGGTGTGGGAGTTGCACCACGATGTAGAGCGTGCTTCTAGCTACTTTGAACGGGCAGTGCGGGTTGCGCCGCAAAACAGGTATATATCTGGTTTTGTGAAAGAATCATCATGCAGATGTTGTCACAGTGGTATTACATTGATTAAAAGTCGAAAAACTAATAAATTTCTGAAATCTGATATTGTCATGAACTCTGCTACTTGTAGCCATGTTCTTGCATCGTACGCGGAGTTTCTATGGGACACAGATGATGGTGATGATGGAAAGGGTGACGAAGGTGTTGATCAACCTCAACATTTTTTCAAATTGCCACTTTATCATGGAGCATTGACTTCTGCAACCACTTGATCATATGAGCTACTGATGCGTCAGTTTGAGCGAACACTATCTTGTTAGGAAGTTAGCTTCTTTAGTTTGTCTAATTTGCATAGAAATATTTGTGGAATAATGTATGTTCCAGCAGGGCTGGACGAATGTTTCAATGGAAATCTGAAAGTACTGAAAATGTAGCAAGAGTTTGTTACTTCACTTGGAAGAACTTCCTGTAGAGTTCGTCGGGAAACATAATATGATCTTATTATAGGCAAACATAAAAGAGGAAATCAAGAGAGCTCAAATTATAGGCATAAATTTTTCGAGACATACTTCGCCTAGTCTTCTGCTGCTTTTCCTTTTTAATAATTTTGTTTTGTTTTGTTGTAGTTTGAGGTGCTTAGTATTATCAGAGGTGATCATGGGTGACTAATGTTATCTTCTAGACTAGTATGTTCTTAATGACTCATGGGTCTGAGCAATGTTGGTTTCTTCCCCAAGCTTAAGTTTCTTTAATCTTTAGCCTAAATGGCCAAATGTACCTCCTATTTCTCCCTTCCTCTGTGTTTTTTCTTCCAAAATTTTCTAGTTACACAAAAGAAAAGTTTGTATTAGGGAAAAATTCAGGTATGATTTTTATTTGCACTTTTTGATTCTTACAAAAATTTGATAGATAATTTGTTCAAACAGGCACTTAAGATGCATTTGGAATTTTTTTTTAATTTAATTACATTTAATTTTTGAATTTACAATAATGAGCTTTTAATGTACATCACATATATAAATTATATATATTTTTTCTATGTTAAATTTAAAATTTAAATATAATTAAATTGTGAAAGCACCAAATGCATTTGTAGAATAAGATAAAAGGAGATAAGTCATTCCTAGATTTATCACAAAATTATATGTCTCATATATCCCTTGAGACCACTAACCTATCTACTAATTTTAGTACAATATTTAATTTATACAAAACTATTGATGAGATAATTAAGTAAAATAATATTATTAGTCTCGATAAAAAAATTAATAATATTGATTATTATCTTAAATAATGTTAATTATCTTAAACTATACCAACATAGTTAATTATAAGTCATTGAGTCATTAAGTATATTGTTTTGAACTTTACCTGAAAATGAGGAAGTGACAAAGAAAACAGAAAACATTTAGAGAACATAAGGAAGCGACAGTGAAAATGTGTGGATAGTTTTGAAGTCACACATGTATATGGCTTTCAACACATTATAAATAGATGACATGTATAGTTAATTTAGATTTTATTAAATAAATAGTAGACAAAAAGAAATATATAGATTAAAAAAAGAAACATGTAGGGTTCAAAGCTAAGTTTGCTCAATTAATAGAAAATATCAAATCAATAATTAAAATATCAAAACTTGACAAATATTATTTAATATTTGTGGTTTAAACTCCTTTCCCTTCTATCTTCAACCTTCTCCTTATTTATTTTTGTTATAGTCAAATATAATTATATTTCAACTAAATGGGTAGGAATAATTTTCTAATATAAATTGAATAATTTTTTAATAGAAAATCAGATATTAAACAGATATCAAATTCTAAATAAACTATAACATTTCTCTTAGACATAATTAACTCAAAATACTAACTGTTCTAGAAATAAAGTAAAATAATCTATGTATAAATATATATAAAGTTAGCAAAATTAATCTCTATAAATAATATAAAATATATTATTAATAATGATATTAGTATTCACTATTTAAATAAGCAAGCTAAAAATTATAAATTATTTTTTTAAAAAAAAATATATGGATAAATATATATCCAACATCCTTATCATGAAAAGCTTGCTGCAACCAACAATGTTTGATTGATAAAAGAAGACGAATAATACTGAGCAAAATAAGCAAGCTGAATGGAGTCGCATTCTAACCCAAAAGTTTTATATAAAGTGCAGATAAGGCTTTGCATCTTATTGTCCTAAAACCTAATCAATTGATTATATGTTAACGAGAGGGCTTCCCCTCCTTTATAAATTCCCCTCTCCCATCCATATCTCTCCGCAGTCCCCCTCCATTCCACAAATTAACCTCCTTCCCCACGCTAGCTACACTTTAATTCCCAATTAGCTTCCACTTTGATGGGGGGGTCTTCTATTCCGCCTACAGCGGGAGCTGGACTTGAGGAAGCAGAGCCTACGCAATCACCTCTACTTCAACTTTCTTCCAACCCGTTAGCTGCTACAGCGGTTGGCGCCATCGTAGCTCTCGCCTCTCCCCGCCTCTCGACCAACGGTGCCGAGGAGGACATCCCAATCCACATCTTGGTTTTCTCCATCATCGGCATCTTCTGCTTTTGCTCCTCTCGGGCCGCTCCGACCTTCCTCTCCAACCATCCCGTGATAGCCCAATGCTATGAGCTCATCGGCGTCCTATCCGTCGGTTTCTTTCTCTCCTCCCTCGTCACCATCGTCGTCCTTCCTCGCCACAGTTGGGTCGCATACACGTCCGGCCTTCTCGCCATGCTTCCCCTCTTGCACAAGCCAGGCCAACTACTGTACCGTTGGCTCTCACACAGTCTGGACTCCATCTACCAACTTCTAATTCGGCGCTTCTTTCCCGCCAAGGTGACAGAATCTGACATTCCGTAAGTTTACTGGTTCTACGATCGACGCACGAGTGTTGTTCCAAGTCGTATCTTTCTTGTTACCGATCCTTCCGAGGAGTAGGGTGATTACATTTTCTTTTCTCGGGATTTACTCGTAGTGTTAGTGTGCAGTGTTACCAAATACTTGTCTGTGAAGTTAATAATTAGTACAATTTGGTATGAAACTTGTAATTCTACTCGATATCGATAAATAACCTCTTGCCGGACAGGCATTATTTCGGTGTATTATGCTTCACAAATTATCTGCCTATGGATATTTTCTTCGGAACATTTTGCTCTGCTTTGAACTTGAAGATATTAAAATTAACAAAATTGAGGGATTCATAGAGGAAAAGAATATGAATTCATTATGTTCTTGCGTACGGAGGTATTTGCTATTAGGATTGGGTTAAGAAACATTGTTGTATTCACTAGTAAATGATCTCTATTTATAATCCTGTTCTGTCCCATCAGGAATTTTTCAACTAGGCTTGGTGGCATCTTTGTTGTCCTGCTGTAATCTTTCAATTCTAGTTCTCCCTGTGGAAACAGGGATCGTTATCTTCAGAAAGTTTTCATTAGAATCGATTTGAATTTCTTTGTCTTTCCCTGTTATTACTTATGCAGGATAATAAAGAACTGATCTGAGCTCAAATTTTGCAGTAGTCATTGGTGGTCTTTGACAGTGAAAATGAAAGAATAAAGAACTACAAACAGAGGACAGCAACTTCTCATCATTTAAAGATGCTGTGGCACTCTTATTGGATTATATATCATCTCTCCAAGGTGAAAAAATATTGCTTCCTCCTAGATTCTTGAAAGGCATAGCACTTTTTTTTTTCCTTTCGTCAGAGCCAATATATCATGACATCTTGCTAATTCTTGCGACTATAACTTTTCTCATACATGCTAGATTCTTTAAAATGAAGCTCATAAACTGAAAAGCTAGGAGAAATTCCTCTGGAGATTCATTCATTAATTTGGCCAGCCTTACATAATCATAAGCTGACTGTTGGTATTGCTGACTTATCCAGAAAAGCATCTATATAATAGTACTCACAGGAGAAGAACTGTTGGTTTTGCTGACCTCCTAATAAATGCATGTTCTGTTCGTCAATCCATACCATGATATTTGTATAAATGCAATGCTAACCTTGATGCTCCTGATTCTAATGGTATCAGTTTCTTACTTGTTTCTGATTTTGTAGCTGCTACAGATAATGCATCTTCACTAATTTTGGTCAAGTGTAATATTATGATTGAAATACTTAAATACATAATATAACTGATGAGGTTTTAGGACAATAAGATGCAAAGTCTTATCTGCACTTAACAAAACTTTTGGGGTAAAATGCAATTATCCATTTTTACTATTACAGGTTAGAGGGACTCCATTCAGCTTGCTTATTTTTCTCAGTACTATTTATCTCCTTTATCTATCAAACATTGTTGGTTACAGCAAGATTTTCCTGATATTTGAACTTAAATGTTATTTAGATGCCACTCTTTTTGTTAAAATTCTACCTTTTTTTTTGTCAGATCATGTTTTTTTTTTCCAATTCTCTGTTTTCTTGCTTTCTGTTCATTTTACAGCAATGATCTCCTTGTGCATAGAAGCTTTTTTTGAGCTGCCGAACACTATTGCTTCCTTCTTGGATCTTAATTGACCTAAAAAAATTACTCTGTTGTCTAAGCTAATTAATCACAATATCTTGTTGTGTGGTAAGCTTATCTCTTTTCATAAATGTTTGTCTGTCTAAACAACTGCGAAATCATAAACTGCGTGTTAAATTTTCTGGCCTCTCCAGAAAATCAACTTCTAAAGTTTTACTTGCTTGAGATGTACTTTTAACTGGGTAATACTAAGCTGGTTTTCCCCTCCTAAGAAAACACAAATTCTACTTTTTAAGAAATAGGCCTTTCTGTAGCCATGCAGAGCCGAGCTCCTGATCGTGATGTTAAGATCTATTACTCGTTTCTGATTTTGAATTACTCCCTCGTTTTGTTATTATGTGATTGAACTGATAATCCATAGAAGCTAACTGATGGTTTTCAGGAGAATAAGATTCCAGCAGTTCAGCTGTACTTAATTGAACTTGGTTACCTTTTGCAGTTCATCTTTCAGGACGATTGATTTATTTCATCGGAATTAGTACCAAAGTATCAGACACTTGTTATTAGTTCCATTTAGTCCTTTATATGGGAAGGTTTTGTGTTGAATGCTCTCTATACTACGTATCTCTTGTATTTTCATTTTACTTCATGTGGTTATCAAGTCTACAATTCTTGCTATTCCTACTTATGCTATGTGTATACTGTGGTACCTCTCAGGGTGATTGACAAAGTGTTAGGGTGGCTAGAGCTTTCCTATGGGGTAAAGGCAAGGATGCCAAGTGGATTCATCTTATTGGATGGGATAAGTGTTGTTGGGAGCGTGAGGCTAGTAGGCTAAGTTTAAGGCAGCTTCGAGATGCCAGAATTGCTCTTATTGGTTCTCATGCCTTTGATTTACTGCAACCAAGGATAAAAATTGGGTTAAGCTCATTATCTGTAAGTATGAGAGAGCTAAGCTGTGGAGGAGGCTGCGGGGGAGGGCTAGTAAGTCTGTCATTTTTCATAGTATGGTTGTGCGTTGCAATCTATCAGATTGGGCCTCATTAAGTCTGTAGGAGATGGGAAGAATACGAGTATTTTAGATGATCCTTGGATTTCTAATATTCTCGTATCTACGTGGCTTACGTTTGTTAATATGAACCTTAGATTGCATGATAAGAAAGTGTGTTGGTTAATCACAAACCAACAGTGGGATAAGAGGAAAACCCTCAGGTGTTTTGGGCCGATCCTTGGCAATATCATTATGACTAAGTAGATACCTAAGTTTGAGGTCAATAATACTTGGGTTTGGGGCCCAAATCCCATGGGCAAACCGACCTCAGCATTTATAACTAAGTATATGAAAGAGGCTAGGGCTAAACCGGTGACTACTAGGTGTGACTAGAAAATTCTATGGAAGATGCCGATTACTTCGACAATTAAAATGTTTTTATGGAAAGTCTTATGGAATAGATTGCCGATTAATGCTAGACTCCATGAGCTTTCATTGAGGCCTAGCAAACTCTGCCAACTGTGTTGGTAGCAAGATGAAACTGAGAAACACTTGCTGGTGGAGTGTGTGCTAGAGCTAAAGGCCAATGGTAGGCCTTGGAATAACAATTGGGTTTGACTTTCAGGGCAAGCAATGACTGGATGGAAGGAAGTTGGATAAAGGAAGGAGATAGTATGACAAAAGATGCTGTGGCGTATGTGAAATGTTTGGTTGCTTGTGGCATGTGGAGTATTTGGAAGGCCCGCAATGAAGAGCTGTTCCAGCGGAAAAAGAGTACAAATAGGCAACTTATGTTCAGAACACTAGCCCTTGCATTGGAGACTATGCAACAAGAAAGAGTCACCAACAAGCCTATTAGTGTTATTAGTGAACCAAAAAGATGGAGGCCACCACCGAGAGGGAGGGTTAAACTCAATTTGGATGGATTCGTCCTTAAACAAGATAGATCTTCTGGATTAGGTTATGTCTTCAGAGACTCAAGAGAGGTTGCTGTTCTAGCCGGGGCCCTGGGTGGGAATGCTGAAGACCCACTGGAAGCAGAAGCGCTAAAGGCTGCCCTTATTCAAGCAAGGAAAGATAATCTATTTGAGTTCCTTATGAAATTGACATGCAAAGGCTAATCAACATTCTTCAATCCAGGAAGGATTATCCATGGCAATGGCGACATACCTTTTTTGGATATTTTTTTTTATCTTTTACTTGTTTTAAAAATTATTTTTTTCTCCCACTGTTATCGGGAGGCCAACCTAGTAGCTGATAGGTTAGCTAATCAAGGGAGAAATCCTTTTCGGTGGTCTAATTTAACACTCAGCCAAATGATATTTCTAGTCTACTGTATAGGGATGCTTTAGGTATCTCGCTGGATACCTGATAGCACTTTGGCCCTCTTTTATAGTAATGAATATATAAATATATATTTGTTGCAAAAAAATAAAAAAATCATAAGCATATAATATAACAGTGAAAATAACAGTTAATATCAATCCTCGTGTTCATATGGGATTCGAATCTGCGACCTATGTCGTAGGTTAGTAACTACTGGACTAGAATAGTAGCCTGACTCTTATTTCTATATATGTTGTTTGATCCTACATGGATCCTACCCGCATTCTTTAAAGATCCAATCCCTCGAGCACCATGGGATAGCAAAATTTGCGAAATGTATCCTATAGAGTGAGAAGGATTATTCCTCACGAAATTTATGGCCGGCCTCGAGCCTCCAGTGTTAATGTGATCAAAGTTAATGGAAAAGATATCTCCCGTCGGCTTCTCCCGAAGAACTTGCAACCTCCATTCTCTCTTCCTCCCCGACTCCAATTCTCACCATCATCACCACCACCACAACAGCCCACCTCTCAAACCCTCCTTCCTCGAGGTCTCCCCTTCCCTCTCCATCGACAACACCGTCCTTTTTGAGGAAGGGAAAGATCCAGAAGAAGAAGAAGAGGAGGAGGAGTTGGAGATGAGTTCGCCTTCTCAGGATCGATTCCTCCTCGGGAGACGCCTCTGTTCCTCGCGAGGGGGCTCGGGATTGACCGCGTGGCGTCGGGGTTGTTGCTGACTACCGGATCTGATGGTACCGGGGGCGGCGGTCGAGAAACGTGCGGCCTTGTGACCGGTGGTGATGATGGAGGAGAACAGTCCTACGTTGGTGGTTACTATAAGAGGATGATGGAGGACGATCCGAGCAACGCAGTGCTTCTGAGGAATTATGCGAAATTTCTCTACCAGGTGAGGATATATTAATCCCTATTTTATTGTCATTAATTTTATCACAATTATCTGCTAGAGTAGTTGATAGGATTCGAACGACTTCTATTATGATAGGCTATGTGAAATTTTGTGATCGTTTTGTGGATACTTATAGTTGTCCATGCTCTGTCCTTTTGAGATAGATTTTGTCATGTTTGATCTTTAGTTTCATTACTTGTATGGTTTTGTTTCTGAATAATTGAATGTGATCAGTCTTGTGGGGAAAATTAGGAAAAAAGAAAAGAAAAGAAAGGGGAAATGGAAACAAAAGATCAGCAAGAGCAATGATAATACGAGGGGTTCTGGTTAGTACCTAAAACAAGAGAATTCAGGAAGTATAGGAATATTGCAGAAATTAGGGAATTCTCATCCCTCTTCTTTATTCCTGTCTTTGTTGAAAAAGAATGACTACAATTGTGATTGTATTTCTTCTGATAACAGTAACAACAACTTAGATCTCATTTGGTTCGTGTATAAGATTTTTTTAAAAAATAATTTTATACACATCTTGAATATAAATTAGATATATCTATAACTTTATTCATGTTTTATTATTTAGTTGTAATAGATAATAATTACCTTGAATAAGTTTATTTATGAATTTGTATTTGTTTACTAAACTATGAATAAGTATATGAAATATAATATAAATCTTGTTTAGACAACGTGCATATCCTGTCTGGTTCTATGTAGCAGTTGAGAATTCAAAGTCCATACCCAGTTCTACTAGCTGATAGACTAATGTGCTTTCATTTCTTGCAATTCTTCTCATGCTTCTATATATTCTACTAGGTCAAGGGAGATGCTCAAAGGTCTGACGAATATTATTCTCGTGCTATACTGGCAGATCCTAGTGATGGAGATATTTTGTCGCAATATGCTAAATTGGTTTGGGAGTTGCACCATGATGAAGATTGTGCTTCTAGCTACTTTGAACGGGCAGTGCAGGTTGCGCCGCAAAACAGGTATATATCTGGTTTTGTGAAAGAGTCATCATGCAGATGTTGTGACACTGGTATTACATTTGATGAAAAGGGGAAATACTCATAAATTTCTGAAGTCTGATATTGTCATGAACTCTGCTACTTGTAGCCATGTTCTTGCATCGTATGCGGAGTTGCGGAGTTTCAATGGGACACAGATGATGGTGACGATGGTGTTGATCAACCTCAACAATTTTTTCGAATTGCCACTTCATCATGGAGCATTGACGTCTGCAACCACTTGATTATATGAGCTACCCGTGCGTCAGTTTGAGCAAACACTGTCTTGCTAAGAAGTTAGCACCTTTAGCTTGTCTAATTTGCATAGAAATATTTGTGGAATAATGTATGTTCCAGCAGG
This sequence comes from Typha angustifolia, assembly GCF_048772165.1. Lineage (NCBI taxonomy): Eukaryota > Viridiplantae > Streptophyta > Magnoliopsida > Poales > Typhaceae > Typha > Typha angustifolia. The sequence goes on along the minus strand of NC_133245.1, from coordinate 13,076,610 downwards.
ACTGGACGAATGTTTCAATGGAAATCTGAAAGTACTAAATTGTAGCAAGGGTTTGTTACTTCACTTGGAAGAACTTTCAAGCTGCACATTTGTTCCTGTAGAGTTCATCGTGAAACATAATATGATCTTATTATAAGGCAAAAATAAAAGAGGAAATTAAGAGAGCTAAAATTATAGGCATAAGTTTTTCGAGACATACTTCGCCTAGTTTCTGCTGCTGCTTTTCTTTTTCTTTTTTTTGAGGTGCTTATTAGCATCACAGGTGATCGTGCGTAACCAATGTTATCTTCTAGACTTGTATTATTCTTAATGACTCATGGGTGTATCAAAAGAGAATCCATGTACCACAAGCTGAGCAACGTTGGTTTCTTTCCCAAACTTAAAAAGTTTCTTTAATCTGCCAAATGTATGTCTCTCTTTATGTATTTTATTTGCCAAAATTTCTAGGTAAAGTTCAAAAAGATCACTAGTATTAGCTCCATTTAGATTCATGGTTTCAAAGTTAGCTGTCGTGGGAACTATGATCAATTAGTCAATAAAAGAATCAATGACTTTTTAGTTTCTATCATTTAGATTATAATTTAATTTCAATATTTATAACTTAATTCAGATGTTTAGTTAAATTATACTCAAAATAAAAATTATATTTTAATTGAAAAAGTCAAATAAGAGGTGGTGAAAAAGATTTAACAAATAACAAAAATAAATTTGAAAATAGTAAAAATATAAATTATAAATTATAATTTTACTAAAAGATAGGGTGTTATATGTAAATTTATTAAATTATAATTTTATGAAGTGGAAACTAAGTAATGATAAAAAAAAGAGATTTTTATAAATCACACCCTATATTTTGCCTATTTTATAATTCGCACTTCGTCTTTAGAGATTTTATGACGCCACCATCATTTTTTTTATAATTTTTATTTAACACCATAACGTTAATTTAGCTAACTAACATTAACTATGTTATATAGTTTATACGATTCTAGTTCAAAGATGATTAAAATATCCTTAAAAGTTCATAACCTGATCTAAATCCCCATAAAATCATTTTTTTCCAAACTAAACCCTAACCCCACAAAATCTAAAAGAAGCTTCTCTCAACTTTACCTATTTTTCTCCATCTCTCTAGCTCAAACTCTTTTTTTTTCTCTATCTTTCCCCCAAATTTTTTTCATCTCTCCCCCCATCTTTGAGGTCACAAGCAACAAAATCGGCTTGGCATTTAAAGAGCTCTAAGATCTCCATGGCTTGGAGTTTGGAAACTCTAAGATTGGCTTGGCATTAGGTAATGTTCTCCATAGTTTGAGAAAAAACAAGTATGGATGTTCAAGTTATGAATAAAATTAGAGATAAGTACAAGCATAATTTAGGAATGTTATAAATTACATAGTGGATTATAATATAATATTTTCTTTCTGGTATCATTCAATTTGATTATGGTTAAGTTAAATTAACTTAGAGTGTTAAATAAATATTATAAAAAAAATAAGATTACGTTATAAAATTCCTAAAGACAGGTGAGAATTATAAAATATGTAAAATATAAAATATGATTTATAAAAGAAAGAAAACTAAGGCTCGACCGACCTAAGAAAGGAAATATCTCTCCATCTGACTGACCGAATCATAAAATTACGGCTCTCTCGCCTCCGTTTCATCATAAAATATGCAAAATATAGGGTGTCACGTATAAAAGATCCGGATCACCCGCACACCCAGCGCATTATAAATGCTCGCTCCCTCTCCACTTCTTAAAAGCAATCTCTCTCCCCCTCCTTCCCTCCCCTCCCCTTCCCCCCCTCTCTCTCTCTTCTTATCTACGCTAGCTACACTTTTATTCCCAATTAGCTTCCACCTTGATGGAGGGGTCTTCTATTCCCCTTACAGCGGGAGCTGGACTTGAGGAAGCAGAACCTACGCCATCACCTCTACTTCAACTTTCTTCCAACCCATTAGCTGCTACAGCGGTTGGCGCCATCGTAGCTCTCGCCTCTCCCCGCCTCTCGACCAACGGTGCCGAGGAGGACATCCCAATTCACATCTTGGTCTTCTCCATCATCGGCATCTTCTGCTTCTGCACCTCTCGGGCCGCTCCGACCTTCCTCTCCAACCATCCCGTGATAGCCCGATGCTATGAGCTCATCGGCGTCCTATCCGTCGGTTTCTTTCTCTCCTCCCTCGTCTCCATCGTCGTCCTTCCTCACCACACTTGGGTCGCATACACGTCCGGCCTTCTCGCCATGCTTCCCCTGTTGCACAATCCAGGCCAACTACTGTACCGTTGGCTCTCATACAGTCTGGTCTCCATCTACCAACTTCTAATTCGGCGCTTCTTTCCCGCCGAGGAGACAGAATCTGACATTGTGTGAGTTCACTGGTTCTACGATCGACGCACGAGTGTTGTTCCAAGTCGTATCGATTTCTTGTTACAGATCCTTCCGAGGAGTAGGGTGATTACATTTTCTTTTCTCGGGATTTACTCGTAGTGTTAGTGTGCAGTGTTACCCAATACTTGTCTGTGAAGTTAATAATTATTACAATTTGGTGTGAAACTTGTAATTCTACTCGATATCGATAAATAACATCTTGCCGGACAGGCATTATTTCGGTGTATTATGCTTCAAAAATTATCTGCCTATTCTTCGGAACATTTTGCTCTGCTTTGAACTTGAAGATATTAAAATTAACAAAATTGAAGGATTCATAGAGGGAAAGAATATGAATTCATTATGTTCTTGCATACGGATGTATTTGATATTAGGATTGGGTTAAGAAACATTGTTGTATTCACTAGTAAATGATCTCTATTTGTAATCCTGTTCTGTCCCATCAGGAATTTTTCTCCTAGGCTATGTGGCATCTTTGTTGTCCTGCTGTAATCTTTCAATTCTAGTTCTCCCTGTGGAAACAGGGATTGTTCTCTTCAGAAAGTTTTCATTCGAATCGATTTGAGTTTCTTAGTCTTTCCCTGTTATTACTTATGCAGGACAATATAGAACTGATCTGAGCTCAAATTTTGCAATAGTCATTGGTGGTCTTTGACAATGAAAAAGAAAGAATAAAGAACTACAAACAGAGGACAGCAACTTCTCATCATTATATAGATGCTGCAGCACTCTTATTGGATTATATATCATCTCTCCAAGGTGAAAGTATATTGTTTCCTCCTAGATTCTTGAAAGGTGACACTTTCTTTTCCCTTTCATCAGAGCCAATATATCATGACGTCTTGCTAATTCTTGGGACTATAACTTTTCTCATACATGCTAGATTCTTTAAAATGAAGCTCATAAACTGAAAAGCTAGGAGAAATTCCTCTGGAGATTCATTCATTAATTTGGCCAGCCTTACATAATCATAAACTGACTGTTGGTATTGCTGACTTATCCAGAAAAGCATCTATATAATAGTACTCACAGGAGAAGAACTGTTGGTTTTGCTGACCTCCTAATAAATGCATGTTCTGTTCGTCAATCCATACCATGATATTTGTATAAATGCAATGCTAACCTTGATGCTCCTGATTCTAATGGTATCAGTCTCTTACTTGTTTCTGATTTTGTAGCTGCTACAGATAATGCATCTTCACTAATTTTGGTCAAGTGTAATATTATGATTGAAATACTTAAATACATAATATAACTGATGAGGTTTTAGGACAATAAGATGCAAAGTCTTATCTGCACTTAATAAAACTTTTGGGGTAAAATGCAATTATCCATTTTTTCTATTACAGGTTAGAGGGACTCCATTCAGCTTGCTTATTTTTCTCAGTACTATTTATCTCCTTTATCTATCAAACATTGTTGGTTACAGCAAGATTTTCCTGATATTTGAACTTAAATGTTATTTAGATGCCACTTTTTTTGTTAAAATTCTACCCTTTTTTTGTCAGATCATGTTTTTTTTTTTTTCCAATTCTCTGTTTTCTTGCTTTCTGTTCATTTTACAGCAATGATCTCCTTGTGCATAGAAGCTTTTTTTGAGCTGCCGAACACTATTGCTTCCTTCTTGGATCTTAATTGACCTAAAAAAATTACTCTGTTGTCTAAGCTAATTAATCACAATATCTTGTTGTGTGGTAAGCTTATCTCTTTTCATAAATACTTGATATCGATAAATAAAGATATTATTTATCGATATCAAGTAGAATTACAAGTTTCACAGCAAATTGTACTAATTATTAACTTCACAGGCAAGTGTTGGGTAACACTGCACACTAACACTATGAGTAAATCCCGAGAAAAGAAAATGTAATCACCCTACTCCTCGGAAGGATCTGTAAAAAGAAATTGATACGACTTGGAACAACACTCGTGCGTCGATAGTAGAACCAGTGAACTTACACAATGTCAAATTCTGTCTCCTTGGCGGGAAAGAAGCGCCGAATTAGAAGTTGGTAGTTGGAGACCAGACTGTGTGAGAGCCAACGGTACAGTAGTTGGCCTGGCTTGTGCAACAGGGGAAGCATGGCGAGAAGGCCGGACGTGTATGCGACCCAAGTGTGGCGAGGAAGGACGACGATGGAGACGAGGGAGGAGAGAAAGAAACCGACGGATAGGACGCCGATGAGCTCATAGCATCGGGCTATCACGGGATGGTTGGAGAGGAAGGTCGGAGCGGCCCGAGAGGTGCAGAAGCAGAAGATGCCGATGATGGAGAAGACCAAGATGTCCTCCTCGGCACCATTGGTCGAGAGGCGGGGGGAGGCGAGAGCTACGATGGCGCCAACTGCTGTAGCGGCTAATGGGTTGGAAGAAAGTTGAAGTAGAGGTGATCGTGTAGGCTCTGCTTCTTCAAGTCCAACTCCCGCTGTAAGGGGAATAGAACTCTCTGGTGCCATTTGGTTAGTCGTTAGGGGGGTGGGGGGCGGGGGGTGTGGAAGCTTATATAGGCGGGGGGTGTGGAAGCTTATATAGGAAATATGCGCGTCGAGTTATGTATTCTGATATTCTCATTATAAAAGTTAAAAGTTGTAACCTATTATTCGCATATATTGTCGGATGGCTTTATTAAAGTTACAAACACCGAGACTCATTATTTTCGTTCTTCCTTGTACTCCTCTTATTTCTTGTGCTCCATTTCAGATTTGAACACCAAAAGAAAGGAGTGTAGAAAAACAGAAGAGGGGATGATGCTGAGAATTTGGTCTAGCCACTGTCTACTGCATCTCTTATTTATTCATTCCAGTAGGAAAATCAGATACGTTGTAGTTGTTGTCATTCTGCCTATTTCCTTGGCATTTCTAGAAGAGAATTTATCTCCAGGTGAGCATCCTCGTATCCAACTTTCTACAATGATAACGAGTTCTTCAAATAAGAGCAGCAGTTGTCCAAATAGTAGCTATCCAATCCCAGCTATATTTCGCTGCCACAATTTGCTGTTCCTTGTCGACAAAATGATCATTTTAACTGGTCTTTTGTCCAGTTAGGCATAAAATAAAATGTTTCCTTTTTATTGGTAGATATGGATGTTGGAACTCGGATAGTCGTTGGATTGTGACAGATGGGCTCCCTCTAAGTACCAGAGTCTCAAACTAACTCTAAGATGCTTCCCAACCCCATCCCTCACACCAACTCCAAAGATCAAGCCCTTTCCCTCCTTGGGAGATGCACTCACCTCGCCCATCTCAAGCAGCTCCAGTCCCGCCTCATCACCTCCGGCCACGGCCAGTCCCAATTCGTCTCTTTCAAACTCGTCCGCTTCTGCTCCCTCGTCCTCGCCGACCTCCGCTACGCCCGCTCCATCTTTGACAGCCTCGCGGCGCCCAATGTCTTCCTCTACACCGCCATGCTCACCGCCTATTCGTCAATTTGCGACGCCGGCTCTGTTGTCGATCTCTTCAATCGCATGCTGCGACGCGGCCACCCTCGGCCTAATGAGTTCATTTATCCTCTTGTTCTGAGAGCTTTGTTCCCCTCCCATGACGCGGGTCTAAACTTGATGAAATTGGTCCATACCCATGTTGTCAAAAGTGGATTTGAGGGGTATAATGTGGTGCAGACGTCACTTCTTGATGTGTACGCAAGGTTTGCTGATCTTCATACTGCACGTTTGCTGTTTGATGGATTGAGTGAGAGAAATGTGGTGTCTCGGACGGCGATGATTTCTGGTTATGCACGGGTGGGTAAGATGGCAAATGCGATGTCTTTATTTGAGGAAATGCATGAGAGGGATGTGCCTTCGTGGAATGCGGTGGTCGCAGGTTGCGCACAGAATGGACTGTTTTCTGATGTGGTTTCACTTTTCCAGAGGATGGTTGTTGAGGGAGCAAGGCCTAATCAGACTACGGTCTCTTGCGTGCTCTCAGCTTGCGGGCACCTTGGAATGCTTCGGCTGGGGAAATTAGTACATGGTTACATCTACAGGAACCGTATTGGTTTTAATTCATTCGTTTTGAATGGGTTGATTGATATGTATGGAAAATGTGGTAACTTGAAGGAAGCAAGATGGATATTCAATGTTTTGTCTGACAGGAGCCTGACAACCTGGAATTCTATGATCAATTGTCTTGCGCTTCATGGGCACAGCGAGAGTGCAATAGTATCCTTCCATGAGATGAAGCTTCAAGGGGTTAAACCTGACGAAGTTACTTTTGTGGGGCTACTAAATGCATGCACCCATGGAGGATTCATTGATGAAGGCCTCAGTTATTTTGAGTCAATGAGTCGTGACTACCAGATTGAGCCAGAGATTGAGCATTATGGCTGTGTCATAGACCTTCTTGGTCGGGCTGGACGCTTTGAAGATGCAATGAAGATTGTCAAGAATATGAGAATAGAACCTGATGAGGTCGTGTGGGGATCTTTGCTCAATGGTTGTAGGATTTATCGGGTAACAGAGCTAGCAGAATTCGCTGTTAGAAAGTTGTTGGAGATTGATCCAAATAATACTGATTATGGTGTAATGTTGGCAAACCTGTATAGTGAATGTGGCATGTGGGAAGAGATGGGAAAGGTGAGAAAGGTTATGAAGAAGATGGGAGGGAAGAAATTACCTGGTTGCAGTTGGATTGAGGTGGATAACAAGACTCACCAGTTTTATTCTGGTAATAAACTCCACCCAGTATCAGACGAGATTTATAAGGTCCTGGAAGAGTTAGCTGGACAATGGAAGCATGAGCAGATATCATAGACAAGATCTGTTGGGTTGTACTTGTTGGCTGGATTGGTGGATGCTTGACAGAGGTGAAACTAAACAAGCTTACATATATCTTTTTTATGTCCATACGATAGAGAATGTTGAACGTGGTTAATGTGCTTGGTCTTGATTTCAAGCTATAATTTGGCATGATATGCTTCAAGTGATTTCATCTAGATCTTGATTACAGAGTGAGCTGAAGAATATTGAACACTGCTGGTGATGCTGCTCTATCTATCAGTGCAACCACAGATATGTCTGTCCTGAGCAATATATATATACATTGTTCTCCTTCCAATAGCTACTGTTGAATGGTCTACGTCTATGTTGGCCAATTGATTGTTCTAGAATATCATAATTCTAACTGATAAATCAATTAAAAGATCTCAGATTTGCCCCCATTAATATTTTACGCCACTCAATTTCTAATTCTCTTGGCAGGTCCTAATTCTTTACCTTCATTGATGAGCTGGTGTGCTTTCAGATTTGGTGAAAATGGTAAATTCTCAGGCCACATACTAATGTTTTTTTTCACACTTATCAGTAATATTGCTGATGCAAACATAAATACACGTCTACTTCTGTATAGGTAGTTTTTCCACTTACAATATTTCGTTCATCAAGAAGAAGAAAGAGCAAATTTGTCGATATGTGCTCATGGATATTCTTCTGATTGTGAGCAGAGGTCAAAAGTATTTACTACAACAAAAAGTTCTGCCAGAGTAGGTTGATCCGCTCTTTGTCGATAGTAGTGAAACTATCATACTCTTGATTGAAGCATGTAATGCATAAGAATTCCAACTGTGCACCTGTATTCTTGATCTATTTGAGAAACACACCTTGTTGATTTAGTTCCTAAAACCTTCCATCTTATCCTTAGAATTGTTGTTTACTGATTCATAAGCCTCAATAACCTATTGCAAGGACTTTTGCCTATGTTAGGTATTCCTATTTTTCTTACTGGTTATATTCTGTTTGAGAGTTCAAGGCTAGATTAGTCAATGCTACTGTAAATTAGTGTTCGATAAATTGTTCATCCTAGAAGATATTGTAGGAGATGCATTCAATGACAATTCCGTCACAGTTTTATTTACAGTCTAAACTATGATCATCATCAAAATGTCGACTAATTGTTATTTTATAACATTATTTATAAGTAAGCCAGCCTCATATAGTGTTATTTACTCATTATTATTCTACATGTCTATGGAATCTTCATTCTTTTGAGAAGCTGTCTAGTGAATTTTCCTATAGTCTATTGCCAATACTTTGCGGTCATTTGAAATGTTCATATTATCATCTAGATTGCTATACCCCTTTTCTGGTCTCTAAATGAATATGGATTAAATGTGAAAAGATCTACTTGCTTTGTCCAAAGTACTCGGTGGTAGTAGTTATCTATTCTTCAAAGATGAAGATCACTCATATTTACTTATTTTCTAGACTTCTTGAATGTCTAGGAAAAATCTCTGGGAGTTGCTCGTGTTTCTTGAGCCAAAACTACAAAATGCAATCCTCCAACTCTTCTTTTTAGTTTGTCTGTCGATTATGAACATTAATTTCTACATCCATAAATTTTTAGATGCAACCGTAGACTCTGCTGCGTAAAGGAAGAGGCAAAGAGCTCAGACCAACACTACTTGCTTGCAGATGTAAAAGGTTTGTAAGATCTACAAATCTATCTATAAGTGTCATTCAAGCCGAGTTCGAGCAAGCTAAGATTGAGCTGATTTGAGTCGAGCTTGAGCTACGAGTTTGGATTTGAGGGCTCCTGTTCTTTTGCAGAATTAAAAAAATTGAAATTGAAATAAATAAGAATTTATTCTTATTTTGAAATAAAAAATATTTTAATTCTAATTTAGTGTTTAGTTGTAAAAAAATGAATAAGTGGTGGAACAAAAATATAGGGCTAAGATAGGTTTTTTCTTGTGATAGTTAGAAAAAGGAATACAAATTATCAAATTGATCTTTGATTTTCTTTTCTTAGTTGAATGTCAATATACATTTATTTTCTTGTTGAGAAAGATTGGAGCATATTTAAAACTAAATATAAATTATAATTTTATTTTATAAGTATAATATTATATTCTTATAGTTATTTTTACAATTCTCGGATAAAAATAATTTAATTTAATACATCATAATTTATACAATATACATATAAATAGAATTATAATTGGACATTCCATATTAAAATATCTTTCACCACATATATTATCAAATTTATTATACTTACATTATATCGTTCGACCGAATTTAAATCATAATATATGACCATATTTTAATATATACCAAGATGGTAAATGGGTCTTTGGGTTTTGAAATGAGTGGATGAGTTACACCAAAAAAAATTATCCCAAGGAAAAACATAGAATAGAGATATTTGAGATAGAGAAATTTTATTCCATTTTTCTATCCTAAAATCTTATCCCGAGTTCGATTACGAAATAAAGAGAATTTATTCCCAAATAAAATTCTTATTCCATCTGACCAAAGAGGCCCAAGAATTTAGAGCATATGAAATAATAAGACCTTTGATACTCTATCCTATTTCCTGACTCGGACTCAAAATGTGCACCAGATCTTTCTATCTATGTTTTGTTTCGGATCTTGCGTGGATCCGACTTGCGTCCGTGGACCTGAGCAAGATCCAGTCCTCTAATGACAAAGGGGAAGAGCAAGACTCCAAAAGGCATCCTCGGAATTATGGTCAGCCTTCACTCCAACCCACTTGTGACCAATAACGTGAATGGAAAAGATATCTTCCAACTTGCCTATTAAAAAAGGGGGCGTATGCAATCGATCATGCATGCATGGTCTTACCAAAATAGAATTTAGACAAATTTATTTAAAAAACACAATAATTTTTTGCTTTTATTATCATTACCACCTTATAATTGAAGTATTTATTATTCGACATCTGTATTTTATTTTTATTTTATTAAAAGCACTATTTTATTGGTATGTTTAATCATTACTTATTATATAGATGAGTAAAATTAACTACATGCGTAATAACTGTGACAATTTTTTATAAATTAATATGGCATACTTGTATTGTTATAGTATTATTACTTCTTAGATATAGGGGTGACAATTGTGTCTTGTTAACCAGGTTTGGGTAGTATTGGGTTTGGATAAGATCTTATTAATGTAAACATAAACATGACTTATTTATTAAATCTGTTAGAATTTTTAAATAGTAACATGATCTGTTTATTAAACAAGTTATATGGGTTATAAGCGGATAATTGGGTGACAAAATATTTAAATTTGTATAAGTTATTTAAATTATAAATAGTTTTTCTAATTATAAATAAATTTATTCAGATTATAAATAAATTAATTAAGTCATAAAAGTGTTATTATGTCACAGACGAGTTGACAAGTCATAAACAGATTGGTATGCTGGGTTGTAAAACGAATTAATTAGGTTGAGGTAATAAACATAAGTACAATATGTTTAATAATCGGGTTGGATAAATTGATCCGTTTATAAATCAAATTTGATTAGACTAAATTTAAATCTATTTAACAATCGAGTTATATCAACTTATAGACAATTTTAATTAGAGGTGCGTTAATTATTTAGTTTTCATAAAAGTAACATAATAATTTTTATCCCATCAACAGTCAACAATTATTATGTCAAATCTAACTCAACTACTAAGTTAAATTAAAGCCGGAATATTTTTCAAGCCAATAAAAAATAAATGTAAATAGTCATACAGACAGTGAGATGTTAATAACAATAAAGATAAAATGTATGGTACTTTTTGAAAAATGTCCCTATAATTTATGGAAAGGGAAGCAGCACCACCTGCACACCATTATTAATTACTCCGCGTGCATTTGTTGACCACCTTCCTCTTTTTCTTCCCTCACTAAGTTACGGAATCAAATACGAAGGTCACTCGCAACATCCAAAGTTATTGTCTTACAACTACTTTCCTAAATCTCTAAATAGTCCAGCCTAAGCATATATGTAGAATGGACAATTAAACCAACTTTTGAAAGAAGCAAACTCAAATCATAAGCATATAATACAACAATGAAAATAATACTTAATATCAATCTTCGCATTCATATGGGGATCAAATCCATGACCTTTGTTATAGGCTAGTAACTAATGGACTAGAATAGTAGTCTTGACTCTTACTTCTTGGATTCTATCGATATATACAGTTTGATCCTACATGAATTTGACCCGCATCCGTTAAAGATCCAACCGCTCTAGCACCATGGGAAAGCAAAACTTTGCGAAATGTATTCTATAGAGTGAAATATATATCTTCTTGTAGGTTGTCTACAAAAAGAGGGGCGTATACAATAAATCAAACATGCGTGATCTCATCAAACTAGTCAATTTATAGCCCTACCAAAATGTACCATTGATTTGTTCCCGCATGCATTGTTTGACCGCCTTCCATTTTCTTTATGACGAATGAATAAGCCTAAAGTCCTCATTGATCTTCTCAGAAACATAGCCCACTATGTTTGGTTTGAAGACTTTTTTGTAAGATCTTAGCTAGATTTTAAAGCCCAAATGGGCCATATTACGACATTGACGTCTCTCCCCTTCTCCTTCTGGGGTCAATACTCAACAGGGGAGGGAGATCTACTAATAATTATTTTAGATAGCATTTAAATCCTTTTGATGGTCAAACCTTAAAAAGATCCATCGACCATCTACCAGAGATGAATGGTTTTGTAACGTCCCGTACTTCGTTCTCTTGTACGTTTTGTTTACGAAAGCAACTCGTAGTAATCGACATATCTTTGGGTACGTACAGCCGGTTAGAGAGCTAGTAGAGAAGTATTGTTGACTAAATAATGAGGACCGAAGTCTTCTTCCTCTCTTTCTCTCTCTATCTATCTATTTTGTTTCTAATCTCTCACATATATAATATTTACCCAAAAATATTATCGACAATTAGAGTACTGGAAAGGGATCTATTTTGGATACGTCAACTGTCTCCTTATGCAGGCGAGATAAACTAGACTAACAAGATGTTTTCACATGCCAAGTAAGGTGCCCATAAAATCAAAACACTAAGTTTGGGGATGGGACTATTTAGATAATAATTTTCTGGGCAAGATTATACATTTTGTGTCAGCTTAATAAGCATATTTTATCTCATCTTACTTTCAATTTGCTTCCGTGTCCCATTGCTTCAAACAAGTTAATAATCCTACTGACTAGTTAACTAAGTCTTCTTGGCAGTGCAGCTTGGGTCTATCTATGCACTTTTACGTAATTTACTATACAGTGATACCCAGTATCACATCCTTCATTCCTGAGGTTTCTTACGCCATTCGTTTGAGGTAATGCGTTATATCTTTTGCCTTTTCTATACATACATATCTATATATATATATATATATAAGAGTTTCTAAAGAGTGTAGTTGCTAGTTATTCGTTGGTGAGTGTGCGGTTGATAATAAAAGAAGGCCATCCACCAGACCTACAGGAGTTACATATTCCAAGAGTGTTTTCTTGCACATGGTCGTAGCATTATACAACTGTTGCTAGATTCTTCAAACCCTTTGGAATTTGTCCCTCGTCCTGTACCTACTCTATCTTCTTAGTTTAATAACCCATTGGGATGAAAACCCTAGAATTTATTTAATCCTCAACTGCAAGGTTGTCACACATTTGTACTGCAGCTGGGGCTGAGGCTGAGCTTGAGACTCCCATGACTCTCACGGAGCTGCCTGGATGCATGCATGCCTCTCTCATGTGCCCTTCTCTCCAATTTTCTTTTACTTACTTTTCCTCTCAAGTCCTCTCAAATTAAACCTTTTTTGTTTATTAATATGAGGGTATATTTACTAGCATATTATTGCTACATAACTATGGTAATTTAATGTAATAAATTTTATTTTTCACTACTTGTCACTCTCTGTTGCTATGTACACTGTAATTGACCGCCAGCCCTGCTTTCGGGAAGTCAAAGTCTCTGAAAGCATGGCGAGTGAATTGATGGGTGGAGCCGCTTCCTCCCTCCTCCTGCTATCTCCCACCAACCCCACACTCAAGTTGCGAGAGAGACATTAGAGCTAACATATCCACATATCCAAGGGGAAAGACTTTAACCCCTTCTTTTCTTCTTCTTCTTCTTCTTCTTCTTCTTAGATCACCTACTGCTTAATTAGTTTTGGTTGCTGGATAAAAGAAGATGTGACACGATATAAAACTCTCGTTCATTTTAGAATAGATATATAATATATCACATACTTTATAAGAAAAAAAATAAATAAGGAGTGGTGCAGAAAACAAACCAATCCTATGCAACCATTAGATAAGACAAAATCCGGGAAAAGAAAAAGAAAAGAAAAGAAAAGAAACGATAGTGAGAAAAGAAGACCACAAACCATTAAATTGAGTAACCAACAAAAAGCATGACCAACTCCATCATTCCCCACTTATCTATCCCCTGACCTCTCTATACATACTCGTTTAACCACCACACCCTTATTACCACATCATCCACCACAAAATAAAATAAAGAAAAAGGAAGAAGAAAAAGAAAAAGAAAAAGAAACATGGGGGAAAGTAAAAACAAATTAATATTTATACACCTTAGCATAGAAAACACAATAAAATGATTGGGGCTAACTGGGATGACGTGGCTAAGCCTGATTGGCAGCTGAAGGCTCGACCCGTGTCTGCGCGGACTTGAGCATGAACCCCTCGCCCCCGTCATGCTTACTCGCGTCGTCGTCGGTGTAAGCGTAGGCGAAGCCACCGTGGCGGGTGAGATCCATCCCGGCCATCTCGTCCTCCGCCGAGATCCTCAGCAACCCGAGCTTGCGCAGGATAAGGAACAGGGGACCCATGGTGCAACTTACCCAGCCAAGGATCACAAGGATTTGGACCACGTGGGCGCCTAATAGCCGTCCGCCTCCTCCCATGAAGAGCCCATAGGGCCTCCCGGGCCTCCCTGGGTAGACCTCGTTCACGTACTTCTCACGTGCGAAGAGGGCCGTGAAGATGATTCCCCAGGCGCCACATCCGCCGTGGAGCTGGGCGGCTTCTAGCGGGTCGTCGTACTTCAGCTTGGCGGCCAGCACGTTGAGGCCGATGAGGACCCAGGCGGATACGAAGCCGCAGATGATGGCGGCCCAGGGGTCGACCACGGCGCAGCCGGAGGTGATGGCGGCGAAGCCGCCGAGAAGGCCGTTGCAGACGTCGACGACGTTCCAGTGCCCGGTCTGAAGGCGCTTGCCGAAGAGGGTGGTGAGACCGGCGACGCTACCGGCCAGAGCGGTGGTGACGGCGGTCCGGCCGACTGCGGACCATTGGCCGTTCATGGACCCGGATGGGCCGTAGGATTTGAAGATGGTGAGGAAGGATCCCGGATTGAACCCGAACCAGCCGAACCAGAGGAGGAAGGTGCCGAGGACGACGAGGGAGGCGCTGTGGCCGCGGAGCGCCACCGATCGGCCAGCGTGGTCGAATCGCCCGATCCGGGGGCCTTCAATCAGGGCGCCCCAGAACCCGGCAATCCCTCCGACCATGTGGACGACACCTGATCCGGCGAAGTCGATGACGCCGGTGCGGAAGAGGAGGGACTTGGTCGGATCTCGCGCGGCGGCTGCCCAGCCGTCGGCGGACCAGAACCAGTGGGAGACGACGGGGTATACGAAGCCGGTGAGGAAAGCAGAGTAGATGAGGTACGCGACAAACTGGGTGCGCTCAGCGATGGACCCGGAGGTGATGCCGGCGGCGGCAATGGCGAATGCCCATTGGTAGAGGAAGAAGGGGTAGTCGAAGCCGTTCCCAGGGATTTCCTTGAGGCCGAAGAAGTGCTTGCCAATGAAGCCGTTTGAGGGGGCGCCGAAGGCGAAGGCAAAGCCGAAGAGGTAGTAGAAGAGGGCGCCGGCGGCAGCGTCGAGGACGTTAGTAAGCATGATGTTCATGGTGTTCTTGGCGCGGACGGAACCGGCGCAGAGCATCGCGAAGCCGAGCTGCATCGCGAAGACGAGGTAGGCAGAGAAGAGGAGGTAGGTCGAGTCGATGGCGTAGCCGGCGTCCAAGAACTGGTTGGAGACGCTGTCGAACTGGGAGCAGATATACTCCGCCGCGGTGGTGCCATTCCCTGGGGCGCCGCCGAGGAGGGGAGCCAAGTCCAACGAGCACGTCGACATTTTTGGCTTGAACTCGGAGGAACGAGGTGTGATGGGGTAGAGAAAATGGTTAGATGGGTTTCGAATTTATAGGCAAAGCGAGTGGGGGAGAAGACGACAATAAAGATGGGAGGAGTGGTCTCCTACTCCGTTGGGAGAGATCGGAACGAATACGGTACACTGTACCGCCGGAATCTGTTTTGACGAACCACTTGTCATCTTTTAGCTGGTGATTAGGGAATCTACAGTTGCAGGTTATCGGATTAGAATATATGAATAATCTGTCAATTTACCTATAACACCCTACATAATAATAATAATAATAATAATAATAATAATAAAGAATACGGTTTCAACCCTCTGTGTTGACTAATTGCACTTCGGGCCTTATACGAACAATATATAAAGCTTTTGTGCTTTTCTACAAATTCTTATCAGGTTCATATAGAATGGTATTTTTATCATTTTCTGGAGAATAGAGGGCTATCTAGTAAAATCGGGCGGAATCCGGTGCCCAGGAGAGTTTGATTCGTTCAACGGTAGGGGTCCACAGGCTAGAATCAGTTTAACTAGATCAGTGTATCAACGAGAGACACAAGATATTATTATTTTTTAAATTATATTTCACGTTGAATATTTGATGGAAGCCTTTTCTTTTATTTAAAATAAATATTATATTCAGGTTAAGGTCGCCATACGCCACATTGCACATATTCGGTAATTTTTTCATTAACACCCCGCGCTTCTTCTGTTTTTGGTTCAAAAGGCCCCTGAAAGTTACCATTAAAATGCCGGGTTTTTCTTTTTATTATATTAAGTTAGCCAAAATGTTAGATTATAATTTATATAAAACCTGGGTTTTAAGCATAAAAGCTAAAGGAAAAAAAAAGGTTAGACAATGAAGCAATTTAATTTTTATTTATCTTATCTAAATCTGAATTTAATTTAATTTAATTTTTAGTTTATCTAGTTATAGTATAATGAACCTCTCTAATTTATCTAATTAACGGATAAATATAAATCACATTTTATAGGAATAAAATTTCAAAGAGATTAGTATTTTACCTTTTTAATCATCTTCTCTTCTCTAAAATTTATTTTGATCATTTACTAAAATATTATTATTTTTTTATATTATATCAAATATAATAATTACACTATAATAGTCTAAATCAGTATAATCTCTCTTATTTAAATTTAAAAAATAAGCATAATTAAACTAGTATCTATTTTATTCCACAAGTAAACCCTTGTAGTTGTTCATATTCATCATTTTGGTTTATTATTTTCTTGCATATTTCTCTTTCCAACCAACCAACCATATAACTTCTACTAACAACAAATAATTTTGACACTGCAACTTATATTATGCTTAGCTATTTGCCTTATTGATCATGTACAAGTTGTATTATTTGCAATTAATATTTGATTTATATATTTTTCTCTTATTTTTTTCCACCATGTCAGGAAAATAAGCATGAATTAATTGTGCATCTCATATATTAACCTTTTTCAATCTAAAAGGTGCAATGAGATTATGCGCAGGTTGTTATAAGGGTCTTATAGGTATTTTCAGGCTCAAATCACATCATCACTAGTTTAATTAGGCCATTAAATTCTCATGTCTAAAAGAAAATTTTAAGTTTTAGATGTAACATCTTGATTAGTACATCAAAACTCAAAATTATCACTTAAAAAACATTGCGTTTCATATATATATATATATGGAAAAGCAAGGCAAAACCCAATTATTAAGTTAAAAACAACAACTAAAGAAAGTCAAATCCATCCACCATCCTGATACTGGGGTGCCACATTAAATAAAATAAAATGTTTTGGATTCGTTCGACAATGGGGGCCACAAGATGGATTCATTTATATATATTTTCAGAGGTTTATTTGAAAAGGTCTTGTGATAAGTTGTAGGCTTCTTATTGCCACACGCCAAAGCCACGCTCCTCAAGAAGTAAGATCTCATTCTTCTTCTTCTTCTTCTTCTTGTTCTTCATTTTAATAGGGGAACATAAATGACGAGCTAATGCTATTAAATAAGAATCCATACAAATAAAAAAAAAGCCTTTAGATGGCATGGAATTAATGTTTAATTGTCGATCTGATAATAATTTATCTTTGAGCTGTTGTAATCGAGAACCACATAGTTATATAATGAACTAGATGCATGCACATAATTAATAGAGAGTCATTTTAAATATTGTTGCCAGATATAAATTTTGCTTCATTTTTTTCCTAGATCTTAGATTATAAATGCGTCATTAATCTGATTCTGTCACGGAGAAATATAAAAGTATGCAGTTTTAGGAAATGTAGAAGTATATATGTTTATTAGCAATGGCAAGCAAGATAAGAAAAAGTTTAAAGCAGCTCTTCATTTAGTATTGCTTCTAATATTAGGAAAATGAAGGCATTCACCTTTTACTTCCTTCCACCTTTTACTACCTACCTTAGTTACATGAGAGTTGACCTTTTTAATAGATATCATGTGAATGCATAACAATTTTGTAGCTTTTAAAGAACTTTTTTATTTTTGCATTATGGAGCACCACTAATTGGTGCAAACCGGTTTTTGAGTACAGGTCTTTAACAATAAAGATCTAAAAATAAGTATTCATGAATACGATGCCGTACCTCACTTTGAAAAATGAATAGAAAAAAAATACAATCCAACTTAAGTTGCGGAGACTATTTTTTAATTTCTACTTTTATATCAATTTATGCTTAAATTGAAGGCATAATTGACCAGTTTGCAAAGTTTTATTCATTTCAGGTTCAGTATCTCAAAAAGAAGAAGAAGAAGAAGAAAATAGATTGCTTAGAATTTAGGAAAAATATGGCCTTGTTGGCTGGAGCTAGGGAAGTAGGGTTTTCCAACAATTAATTTGGATCTGGCCTTTAAATGAGCATCAAATTGGTGATTTTGACTTGAAGAAAAGGAAATCCAAGCATTAAAGGAGGTACAGCTTTCAGATTCCATTTGCTGATGATGCAAGTGCCTAAGACTTTAAAAAACTTATTTAAAAATGAAGAAGATTCAGGATAGCAATAGACAATGCATGCGTGAAGAACATTTGATACCAAAATATTACAACGATTAGCTGTAGACAAGAATCTTCAGATAAACATTGAATCAATTTAAGGGACTGTTTGGTCAATGGACGTACTGCAATCCAAAACTTGATTATCTAAGCAGCTGGTAAACTATATATATATATATTTTTCCATCAATTGTAAACTTTGTGCGCAGAAGTCAGAGGCTGTCACCAATGATCTCCAATTAATTCCTTAAAACAACTCCAATCCAATGTCAGTGTTGCAGAGCCTCGACGCAGCATCAGGTCACCGTCTGAAAAAGTCCAATCTTTTTACTTTGCAAGTTCTTTCTTTGAAAAAAAAACAAAGGAGATATCTATAGATTTTGTTGTCGTTGTTATTGTTGTTGTTGTTGTTGTTCTTTTGACCGTTCTATTTCAATTTTAATATTTCAAAAATATTTAGATTAATATTTTTTGATAAAGTTATATTGCCTCAAAAACGGCGTGATGGGAAACAGTAGAAAAGCAAAGAGAATTTGCTCTAGAATAACTCCACACATAGAATTTATCCAAACAGTGGAAAAGCAAAGAGAATTCTTTAGTTAGTTTGGCTAACTTATTAGCACACTAAATGATTTTTAAGAAGGGTATGTGATCTCCACCGCCAAGGAGGAGCATTTACACTTGTATTGAAGAATGTTGATGAAGGTAGCTGAATTTTGATGTGAATTCCCGATAGATAAGAATAAGAATATTTTCGATTTCTTGTGTTTAAATAGTTTAAATTTTAATAGTTAATTAACTCTATAAAACCCTTATATTTTGATACATGTAACTATCAATTTTAGAAAGATAGACAATAAATTAGAGATTTTTAAAGGGTATGTTGTAAAACTGCCTGTCTTTAGGAGATTCATTTGCAAGATGAGAAAAGTGAGAAAGGAAAAGAATATCTTCATTAAAATATACTTAAGAAATTCCTCGCGAGCTAATCATACGTAGTTATTAATTTGTTACTCTCTTCCAAGGAGGAGTAGTCAAAGAAAAACTTGGTAGTTTTGGCATCGTCACATTGTTAGACCTAGAGACAAGTACCTTCTTCTGTCTCATTATCTTATGTATAATGACGTATCCTACTCATATTATATTTCCACTGTCACTTTTTAAACAGGAAAATTTCATCTAACCAAGTTCACTGTTCTTCCTCGAGATATGTATTCAATACTTCAAGGGAGCTAATTACTTAATATATTTACAGTTCATCAATCCCATAGGTGGAAGGGAATGGAATCTTAATTTAAATATAACAACCTCTAATATGATTGAAATAACTCCCAGGATTCTTTATCAAGTGAGGATTAAATTAAGGCAGACGGAGGTAAAGTTACACCACATGTTTGGGATAATTAATAATACTCAGTAAGCTAACTTAGAAGATCGATAAATTCTAGTCCAAGTTATATAACTTCTGTCAGTATTGGGCTTGGATCTAGATCGTATTAATATAATCATGTTTAGCAACAATTATTTATCGCCTTTACTTAATTATTCTGTCATCTAGGGAAAATAAATAAGGACTCGATAAAGAGTAGTTCTATGGCAGAGAATGGTAGCAGCGATTATTGGTAGGAGTAGAAATATAGCATATGTATATGGAAAAAAAAAGTATAAGAGAGGATTTATCCATTAAACTTGAGGATAAACAGGTTTACTTTATCTTATTGAATAAATTACTCTTTGGTGTCAGATACTATAAGTGTCATTATCGATAAAAGAAAATAGAAGGTATAGATAAGTCCCCGTTAATGGCAACTTGTGTTTCCATTGAGGAGGTACAGAGTACTTTAGATTTTATTCGTCATTAATCTCTTATTCATGAATAAACTCTCAACTTTGACCAACCACTTGTTTTAATATTACGTATTTAATTCCGATAACCAATCTGCAAAGTGGAGCGGCTCGACGTACGTTGTCTTCACGGAGCTCAACGTCGATATATTTATCGATCACAAAGTCCACTCTCCATCTTGCAGCGTTTGTATAACGTCTAGTATGAAGCTATCTAGGTTTAAGGACGTTTAAATTTGCTACATTCATCAATAGAACAACTAGTAAAATTTATTATAGATTTGTTACTCGTCAGAGTAAACATCACCATCATTATTTAACGGTGAAAATTTACCTCTTATATACCATTCGGACGACTTTTTTGTTTGTAATATTCATTGAACTCGATGTTCTTTTACATTCTCAATTTAATAAATCTGAGATCTCGAAATCGAAGGTAGAAGCAGTACCCCTTGACACGCAACTTCTTCTTTTTTTTTAATAAGATTCATACGACTTAGTTTATAATATGTGATGTCATCTCACGTAATATTAATAAGGTTTGGCTCAAATAGGAAAATTAGTAATTTATTAGATGCAAAGTCAATTAAGGAATCCTAGTGAGAATGACAGCAATGGCAATTGAAGAGAAGAAACAAGGCATTGTTTTGTGATTCAACATTTAAATGCAAAGTGAACTGACACAAGTTTCTTTTATTATGTCTAGACTTCGTCTTAGTTGCAAATAGAGAATTAACTAGTTCCTATTGCAACATAGAGCCTCAACTAGCTTCTACCCTTAAAGATTCCAACGAACATGATTTGATGTAACTTTCAACACAAAGTTCTTAAAGCTCACGCAAATAAAGCCGAAAAGTACTTGTCTAAGATGCAATATTGCGTATATTTACAAGTTAAAGAGAAAAACAATATATAGTTCTATGCAAGCTCCAAAACAGCCAGATTAGCCTCTTCTCTTCCATCTCCATTTACACTAAAAAGAAGGATGATAAGAAAAACCCCAAAAAATAAAACTATATTCTAATAGGAAATTAATATATTTACTTCTCAGATAACTTAATGCAAATTGAAGGATTATATTATCTTAGCACACAAAATGTAGTTAGGTCAGAAGCTAGACAAGTAATGCATTCAAATGATGCCCACCTGTTCATAACATGCATGGATCTCCAACTTGTGG
This sequence comes from Typha angustifolia, assembly GCF_048772165.1. Taxonomy (NCBI): domain Eukaryota; kingdom Viridiplantae; phylum Streptophyta; class Magnoliopsida; order Poales; family Typhaceae; genus Typha; species Typha angustifolia. Next base: position 13,055,256 of record NC_133245.1, on the reverse strand, counting down.
GCAGCTGAAAGCAACAAGACGTATCTTTTATTGGTTTCTTCTTAAACTTAAACTGTTGTTTGTGGTCGATAGGAGATATGACCTTCAAAATAATAATAATGCTAATAATAACATTAATATATATATGTGGAGAAGCATCTTGCCGTCTATTATAAAAAATATATTTGAGAACTATAAAGTCTAGAAGTATCTGACACAACTGCAATTAATCAGCCGGGCTCCAGCTACTTTGTTATCAAAAAAGAAATTCCCATATCAAACGATAGCGTGGAGATGGAAACTTGTGTTTAATTAATTGCTTTGGTGATGTCATGCATGTTGAATTAGGAAACATTAAAAGTAAAAGAAGACTACTGCGTTGAGAGAAGATAAGAGTGATCAAAGATCATGTCTTCTGATCATTTGTTGTTTACGAACCTTACGTTCATAGCCGTAATGGTGACTAATAGATCTTTACTATAAGCTTGAGTTTAGTCGACCTTATACGTAGAGGTTACCAATAGTACAAGAAACAGACTGAATTAACGATGCTAATGCCAAACCTACACCATGCTTGTTACCCGGGATATTAATGTTAGGATTTAACCATACTATTTTGTTTTAGAAAAAAAAAGAATTAAAAGTTTACTCTTCATGTTGTTGAAAGCAACAAAATATCTTTTATTGTTTTTTTTAAACCAAAATTGTTGTAGTAAATAGGAGATATATATGAGTTTGAAAATGGTATATATATGACCTTCGAAACGATGATAATAATAAAGTCTAGAAGTTTGTGATACACAACTGTAACTGACTAGCTTTTTTTGACCTGTTTTGTTATAAAACATACAAATTAAAAAAAAAAAAGAGAAAAAGAAGAAGAAGACGTCGTAGGCTTCCCACATTAGAAGATGGTCTCTTTTTTTATTTTCCATTAGAAGATGGTTATGTTACCGTGGAGGGATGGAAATAGTGTATAACTAATTGCTTTCGTGATGTCATGCAGGTTGAATTAATTAGGAGACTTGAAGTTTCCTTTTTATTTGTATAAGACTGTAAATATCTTGTTTATTTTAGATCAATCCTAGAATAGACTTTTTATTTTATTTTAAATAAAGTATTTTAAAAAAAACTAAGAGTGTAATAAATTTTTTTAATGTGATATAAAGTGAAAAAATAATACTCTTTGATTTGATATAAATTAGGTTCATGGGATAAATATTAAGAGTACATTATTAATTAAATTAGTGTGTAGTATAAAATATATTTTTAATAAATAATATTTGTACTCTAAAATAAAATTATAATAATGTTTAGATGTCATTTTAAAATACTTCTTACTCTTGATTAAAAAAAGTTATTTCAAAAATAAACTGAGGCGGAAAGAATTACAAAAGGGTAATACGAGATTATGCATTGAGAAAAGAGAAGTTTTAATATAATAGCATACATGTTAGTGATTTTAGAATACAGATCATGTGTCTTCTGATCATTTGTTGTACGACCTTTATAGAAATTGCCCGTTTTGGTGACTAATATAATAAATCTTTACTATAAACTTGAGTTTAGTTGACCTTTATACGTGAAGTTACCAATAGTACGAGAAACGAAATAAAATAACGGTGCTAATGCCAAACCTAAACCATACTTGTTACTTAGGCTATGGGTACTAGGATCTAACTATTCTTTCTTTTTATTACAGAAAAAAATATATTAAAAAGTATCTGTTCAAACCTATCCGTTTTGTTGGTGGATAAGTGGTGTTCCTTATTTGTGAATAAAGGGGTGCCCGCAGTCATCCACGAAAAAGAACCAAACAGTTAACAGTCCAAGTAGAAGGAACTTGGTTAGAGTCGTTTACATTATCTACATCTAACGTTGATCCGTTTCTTACTGCAGCTTCAGCTGCAGGAATAGTCGTGCATCAGGGTTCAGTAACTTCAGTTGCAATGCTTCTGATTTGTATATTTTGTTAATTTTAGTGAATCATGAACTGCAGGTAGGAAAATTCTACGGCAACCTTGCAGGGAGCCGGTTCACATTAAACTCTATGGCTTTCTTTGCATTTATTTTAAATAAATACAATATTAGGTACCATTCCCTTTAATACGAGATCGGTTCTAACTCTAATAATTACTGTGGAGAAAATTATTTAGTAGTTTAGTGGCTTGGCTTAATGGCTCAGCTCGATTGATATTTTGACGGTGTAATTGGCTTAGAGGAGCAGCTTGACAGCAACAATTTAGAGTAAGTCTTAGTCGTGTTTAGTTCAAAGTAATAGTTTAGTAATGCACACGACTTGAAGTCTAAACTAGATAACTTACTATATTAACCAAATTTTGGTGTGACCTAAGTGTCTCTATATTTATGATGAGTTAGGCATTTATCCGGTCCATATTTAGACTAGGCATTTTGTATGTTGTTGAGTTCAAAAGATAAATTAATATGAGCCTGCCTGTTAAAGAGATAAGAACAGCTCAAACCCAGAATCTGAGCTCGTTTAATAAAAGAGAGGGATTTGAGCTTACGTTAAGCTCAATCAAGCTCAACTCCAATTAGCCCGTATGTAAAGTACCTTATCGGAACCTTTTTATATGCATGAATGTTTACTCACTGCTAGTTTAACTGGTGCTGCGGCATGCAATGTGACTTGCAATTAATCTTTAAAATCTTGAAACATGCAACCACTAGGCCTTGTTTTCAATTTAGCTGAAGGAAGCATCCATCACCTTTCATATTGCTTGATGTTTTAGTAAATCGGAGGCATTGGATCAAATAGACAACACGCCATCGGAGTCTTTTCTTGCTCTTTACTTTGAGAAGGCCATGAAATATACTTCTCAAGGAAGAAAACATGGCAAGGACTTATTGTGACTAACTGGTTATAGAGCTTGAAGTTGATTCATTTTTGGTCTGATCTGACTGTTTATAGAACTCTATCGATCCGATACTAAATAGTCCAAATGTATGGGATTTTATCTCTGTCACACTTCAAATTTGGTTCCCAGGCCCAAAGTATTGATATATGGCTATGTTATATTGTTTTATGTGAGACCTAGCTATCATCTAAATATTTACGTTTTAGGTCAAAAAAGATTCTAAAATACAATGTTTTATTTTTTTTATATCATTTAAAAATCATCATCGATGCGGTAGCTGAATACAATGATATATGAACATGTGTTATGCATTGAAATTGCTCTTCAATCTCCAATACAAAAGCTTTTAATATAGAATAACCTGCCCCTAAACAATGCAAGATATCATGGTATAGTAGCTGGAAAAGTCCATCTATTGACCCTCTACTTCTCAAGTGCTTCCAGTTAATTTTCCTTCTTTTCTCAAACTACTACTTGCAACTGGATGAACTACTCCAAATTTAGACGATTAAAAGTCAGGCCCTTGGTGATTCCTATGCATGTCTTACCTATGACAGCTCTTATGCTTTCTTCGTAGCCTCTATAAATTCTTCACAATGGACATTAATTTCTGATAACAGGGAAGTGTAGGAAGGAGATCGAAAGTCAGTCTGTTGATTCACGCACGAATACCAAAGCGAAGTTCTTTAATCCGTTGATACTTATGAATACTAGATAAAGTGCATCAACTTTTGAAGAACACAAAAGTTGGAAGATTGGGGGAAAAAAATCTCAAATTTTCATTAAGAAAATAAACTGAACTGAACTATTTATCGAATAACAAAAGACTCAAAGACCTAATCCGAAAAAAAGACGTACTTCTATTTAGTATTTTTTTTTTTTTTTTGAATCACTCATAAAGTCATTGCTTAAGTTAAGTTAAGAGAATACTGAAATAAACAAAATCAAATTCAGAGTTTTCACACTAAAAAGATATAAGGAAAACAAACTCTCGAAAAATAGCAAAAGCATTTTCATTTTCAGAAATCCATTGGATCATAACAATCTTTAGTTGTGATTAGTTTTGATTAGAATCCCATTCTCTTGGAAAAGCAAATCTCATTCATACCTTCTTTTACTGTTTGGAGTAGAATTCATTTCCTTTTCGCTTATGGATATCTTCATAAGTTTAGTTCTAATCGATGACTCTTGAATAGATTAGTAGATTAGATTTTAATCTTGAATCTTTTGAGTGGACCAAAATTATCTTCTTTCCTCCTCCGTCACATTCCTTGTGTCCGATTGCTTTTAGAACGACGTTGTATTAGGTGTGGAAACATATTCCTTCCATTTGTAAGAGGGCACATTTCTGTGAAGAATAGATAAAAGGTTAGTTTAGCGCTAATCATACTCTACTTAGTGCTTATGAATTCTAGAAGTTCTTTTTTGTATGAGTACATATACAAATTATATATCCCTATAAAATTGAAATTGTACACATTTATGGACAAACATGCGTCGGAAATTCTGAAACTTACATAATACTTATTTAATTCAAGAATGTGGAAATAGCTTATGTGACTAATCAAATTTTCTGTGTGGTTAGGAATCCTAGGTAAAATACTCAGACAAATTGGTTCAAAGAGCTGTAAGAACTTTTGCAAATTGTTTGTATGGAACAAGGAAGTAAGTGATTGTATGGTTTTAATGTAATTAGCGATATGTTTTAAAATATTATAATTATTTTAAAATGTCAAGAATTTTTGTATGAATATATACGCAAAGTCCTATATAGGTTCGTGAAGAGAATTTCGAGATAAATACATATTTCCTAAAAGTGGTTCCAAAGGTATTAATTTAACCGTATTGTATCTAATCAATTATCTTTGGAGGCTATCCGGGATCACCATCATAAATTTTAAAGTATTTGCAATTAATGGAAGGTGCTAAAAAGGTTATCGAGATGAAAGCATCAACCAAGAGTCATTGAGATTGATGACTGATCATGACTGTACATCACTTATTCCATTATATGGCCTTATAGTTATAATCGTGCGTATTGAGAATGGTTTATAAGTGCATCCTGTAACTGTTATAGTTCTATTTTGAAAAAGATTCACAGTTTTTTTACCATAGGTTTGGGTTTGTAGCATCTCTTCAGGGTGATGTAATTAAGTAATCTCTTAGTGAGCTTTTAGGGGAGAGAGAGAGAGAGAGAGAGAGAGAGAGAGAGAGAGAGAGAGAGAGAGAGAGAGAGAGAGAGCTTGACTATTTCTATGCCCTAAAAAATATATCATTGTATATTCTCTTTACTCATCAAGTTTTGTCTTATTTTATGAATTTTTAGTGGTGTTTCAGAGATATACACCAAATAAAATTTTGGATTGGTTGCTTAATGTTTCTCATTTTGTTTTTATTTATAAATATTAAAAAATAAATTTAAAATTGATGAACTTCTTGAATTAAAATAATTATTTTGGTAGTAAGTTGTAGGAGTGTAAATAAGTTGAGCTTGAGCGAGCTGGCTCCAGCTTAGGCTCGGCTCGAAAAAAATTTCAAGCCTATTTTGAGAATCAGGCTTAGCTCAACTCGAGTCGAGCTAGATCGAGCTAAAGCCAAGCTCGAACTTGAATGAAGCTTGTTATCAAGCCATACACTAGCCTTATCGAACCAAGCCAATGTCGAGCATAAGCTTTAAACCAGTCAACCATGATGAGGTGGAGGAGGAGGCTTGCCGACAGAGGAGGCGACGGTTTGAGGAGAAAGATGAGGAGGTGGAGGCGACGGTGACGGCTTGCCGATGGAAGAGGAGGCAATGCCAACTTAGTGACGGAAGAGGAGGAAGAGGATGAGGCGGCGCCGACTTACCAATAGAGGAGGATAGGAGGCAACACCAAAAGGGGGCGACGCCAACTTACCGATGGAGGAGGAGGAGAAAAGGTGGGTTGACAGCTTTAAGAGGAGAAAGAGTTTGGTTTGGAGATGGGTTTTATGAATGTTTAGGGTTTGAATTTTAAGAGATAATTTCTATTAAGCCTATTTACCCGAGCCTGAGCGAGCCAGCTCCGACTTAAGCTCAACTCAAAATTTAAATTGAACATAAAGTTAAAGCTCAGGCTCGGCTCTGTTTAGCTCAGCTCAAGTCGAGTTGAGTCGAACTCGAGCTTTAGCCGAGCTAAGCTCAAGCCGCTCATTTATTTTAACACCCCTAGTAAGTTGCATAATTATAGAGTTCATGTCAAAGTGTTAGTCACTTGTGTCATTTAGTATATTATTTTTAAGTAAGTGTCTTGATCACACTTGAATATTCTTTATTACATTCTTTGTATATTTATTGTAATATAAATTTTTTTTATGTAAGTGTGATCTCATATGGTATTCTCTAAATATCTTTCTGGATGTTAAAATATTAATGAAAAGAGCTACCACATGTATTGGGTGAAAGCATCTCAAAAATGTTAGCATTATCCCATAGAAAACTTTCGAGATGCTTTCACACTACACATGAGTTAGGTGAGCATTATCTCATATGATTGCATTCCTGGAATTTGGAAAATTTTGTGCATTTTCTTAAATGTATTGGTTTAAAAATTGATTACGATACTGATGATCATTACATGCTTACTTGTGATTTTCTCTATCTTGTTTGTACTTTTTGTCAATTTATGACAAACATGAAAGATTTTGCGAGGATTCAGTTTCTGGTCAATAACTACTTGAAAGAAATTCCACTATGGTATCTCTAGAATGGGTAGTATCCTTAGTTTGGTTCATTATCTCATATGATATTCTCTAAATATCTTTCTCCATGTTAAAACATTAATTAAAAGAGCTACCGCATGTATAGTGTTAAAGCATCTCGAAAATGTTAGCATTATCCAGGAACACATTCCAGGTGCTTTCACACTACACATGAGTTAGGTGAGCATTATCTCATATCATTGCATTCCTGGAATTTGGAAAGCTTTATGCATTTTCTAAAATGTATTGGTCTAAAAAATATGTATAGACGTTGATTAAGATACTGAGGGGGAGTATGGATCATTACATGCTTATTTGTTATTTTCTCTATCTTATTTGTACTTTTTGTCAATTTATAACAAAAATGAAAGATTTTGCGGAGATTCAGTTTTAGGTCTGTAACTACTCGAAAGAAATTTCACTATGGTATCCCTAGTATGGGTAGTATCCTTAGTTTGGTTCATTATGTTGGATATGCATGTACCTATCTAAGTGTTATTTTGACAATAAGTAGGACGCTATATATGCATTTATTTATAAAACATGCATAATTATTTGTTTACCGCACTTTCTTTTCACTTTGTATATATGTTTTTGAGTTCCACAAGTTTATTGAATCACATAATATTTGTGATATGTTCTTTTACGAAATTGAAATAAATATGGATAGACATTGTATTTTAAGTAAAGATTATTTTATTACAAATAATCAAATGGAGAGATCGTAAGGTGTCAATATAATTGGCAATATGTTTTAAAATAATCTAATTATTTAAGAATATCTAGAATCTTTATATAAGCATATGCATAGTAAACACATATTTTCTAGAACTGGTTCTAAATCACCCAAAAAATAGTTTTAATCATTCAAGGCAGATATTTTTTTGATGCGTAGCTTGTAGAAGATTAGTTCTAACAACTCCCGGAATGGAAATCAAGGAAAAGTAGTTTTATCCAATGGCATTCGAACACATTTAGTAGTGTCTGAACACACTTATAAGAAGAACACTAACCGATGAACATTACTGTGTTGGAATGGTGAATAGTTTGTTTGAACACACTTACAATTTTTCACTAATCTGCTGATTTTGTGGACAATGTTTTATGGCTGTTGGGATCTATGCAGCAGTGATATATAAGAGGGTTTTAATCTAATTCTAGATCATCTCATCTATTTTCTATGGAGGCTATTAAAGATCATTATCACAGCTTCAGCTTCAGGATTACTCATGATCGAAGATACTAAATAAATTTCTATCTTATCTTCTTTAGATTTTGAGAACTCCAATGATCATTGAGAAGGAAATATTGACCTCAAGGGTAATTGAAAAGTTAATCACAAAAAACAATATATTATAGGTTCGAGCGAGTAAAACCTTACGGATATAATTATGTGCATTGAAAACAATTTAGAAGTCCATCTTATAACCGCTATAGGTATTTAGTGATTGATTCAATCCTAGAAATTATCTGTAATAATTTTCCCTTTAGTTTACAGAGTATTTCCAAGTAAAATTTTGTAAGTCTGTGATTGCCTTTTCAAGCTGCTTTAGTTTTCATATTTTATTACTGATAGCGTGTGGTAAATCTGATCTCATAGGTCGGGGTTTTTTTTTTTTTTTTTTTGAGTGGTCAAATTAACAATCTGCAGTCTATAGGGGTCAGATATAACTGAACATTACATAGAGACGTTGGTCTTCGTCTATTGAACCAATAACAGCCAAAAGGATCTGCTATGCTTCGTTAGTCTTGCAGATTGACGAATAGTGCTACAATGACCAACAATAGTAACGAAGGAAAAAAAGAAAATAAATTGATATTGATACTTTGATCCTGTTCCAGGGTTGAAGAGTCCTCGAATTAGTTTAATGTTCTTGTGGAACCCTATAGAAGAAAAATGACACAAAGTTATATTTTAGATCCTGATGATCAATAATTCAGCATGGATAACAGACATGAATACATAATTATGTACGACAAACTTTGGGCATATTTATGTCATTTTCACAGAAATATTAGCCACTCCACTAACACTATGCTATCAAATACCAATGGGATAGTACTCAAATTTTTAAAGGGCTCATGAATAAATGTACCCAGGTTCAAATCCCAAGACACTATTAAGTACCCATTCCCTCTCTCAGAAAACAATGCTATCAATAAGACGTACAATAAGAGTATCACGCCTTCATCGGTCCACCCTTGTTTTGTTTTGCTACAGTTATATTTCAACTTTCCTTGAGATATTTTTGAACTATTTGTTCTAATAGCCTGAGCCTAAAAACCTTCTCAACTGATTGTATCAGGCAAATTAAGCCCAAGTATCTTATAATACTATTGTCCTTTTAGACTCCTGTAGTTAATCTAAAGAAAATGTAGTGCATATGATCATAAAAATGGTTAACAAATGATTAGCTCTCATGGTAAGAGAACTTGGTAGATCATCATCCAAAGTGAACAATAATTGCAAGCTTGAAATGAAGATAGACCAAGTATATCATTTTCACAAGGTCAATCAAGCAAATTGTTGTTGATAGAGGGGTTATATATATATATATATATCTACATAATTGATCAAAGATATGTGGCCAAAACAGTGTGGTCTCCTTCCAACATTCCAAGGAAATATAAAAGCCATGATATTGAAAGATGCCTTGCAGTGCCCATGCCAAAAGGCACTAAAGCAAGGACCATCAACTCGAATCTCTTTACCAGAACTAGAAAACCCTAGCTAGTGTTACTATATTAATTACCTTGGCATATTCTCCTTTATAACTTTCCCTATAACTTTCCCCACTTCTCTCCAAGGTAATAACCAAACCCACTTCTGATTCCATTGATCAACTCTCCCCATGCCATTATCCAAGGGTCCTCATTCAATGCCATTGATGAGCTTAACCCTAGAAATGCGGGCAGCTGTAGAGTAAATATATGAATACATAAACAAAAGAACCCATCATTCATTTTGGACTCTTTACATGTTAAAAGTAGATGGGGCAGTAGATAAAACTGCCCCATCACACGCATAAGTTGGTGGATATGGTCAAAGCCGCATTCAAAGCTCATTCATAAGAATAAATAAGATTACTTTGAATGGGACCTGCATTGACTGATGGCATGAGTTCTTTGACTGGAATCACCACCGTAAACAACTCCTAAGCTAATATTAACTAACAATCCATGAATTATAAACTAAGGAATATTACATTTAGAATTGAAGAAAGAGAGATAGGAAGAAGAAGAAGAAGAGAAGATAAAGAATACTAAGATGAATCAAATTGGTAGTGCTTATCTACAGCCACAGTGACATCCCAAGTGCAACTGAGTCCCTTGGGGAAGACTACGAGATCTCCGGCGCCAAACTCCACGGAATCGGAAGACCCTTTCGTGTAGACCTTCACCTTTCCTCGGAGAAGGTAACATGTCTCTTGTGCATCAAACTTGAGAGGGAACTTCCCTGGAGGGCAACCCCACCTACACAAAGATACAAGCTTAACACAAGCAAGAGAGATATGGTGCAAGTTCACACACACACACACACACACACACACACAAAAGAGGAAGAAGAAACAAAAAAACCTTGCAGATAACACCCACATTCTTGGTCCATCTACCAAAGAGCTATAAAGAGGTAATAAAGGGTTATGCTTAGTGGACTCACTTGGGCCATGATTTGATGCCAAGTTGTAACAAGCGTGACTCAGGTGGGCTCCTCTCGATGGTGATGGAAAGGGTGGGGGCATCAGTCTCCATGGCATCTGGGTTTGAGCTCGACGCCATTACTAGTAGGAAGAGAGAGAGAGAGTGTGTGTGTGTGAGAGAGAGTGAGGTGAGTACTTAAGTAGGAAGAGACAGAGAGGGAGAGAGAGATTGAGTACTTAAGTAGGAAGAGAGAAGAAGATTTAGAAACGCAGTATTGTGGGGGTGGTTCGATTCTGTAGTGAGGAGAGAATCTCTTATCTATCCTTACATGGATTACACAGATGGGAAGGTGAGATGGGTTTCTTTATATTTCATGAGCTTTTGAGATAGAGTTGCTCGAGATACTTCTCTTCTGTCGAAAAGATAAAAAGAAGCAAATTAATGCTTATTTTTAGATCAGAACGCGAGATACGCATACTACAGCGCGAGATGATCGCAAGAAAGAACCCCTAGATACCGGGGATGGGCGGCGATCACGCGGTTTGTCCCCATCTGGTCAAAGAGTTGACCGAGGTATCAATGACGTGGCACATAGATAGACCAATCGGCTGATGGTTTGACCGTTTGACGAGATCTTATCGGGAGGCGGAAGGATAGGGATCGCCCTCGCGCCAGGGTCACGTGCACAACTGCTTATAGGACACGTGCGCGGACTGGAGCAGAGATCGGACGGCAGGCGTGGGGCCATCCCACTTGGATGGTAGCGGGCGGGAATAATCGACGGCCCATGATGGCCGTAAGCCCTAATGCTCCTTGGTCGTACGCAAGTTCCACTGCTGTCCGCCATTAGCTGCTTGCCACGTGCATCACGGTGCCACAATGCGGCAGCTGGCAACATGAATTTGGTGCTTGGCGGATACGTGTCACTTTGCGGTGGTTGCAACGGAAAAAAGCATATATTATGACTGAACAGGATGTTAAAAAATAACCATTAACACCCTCTCTTTTTAATAAAATTATAGTTTACACCCAATATTTTTATTATTCACAAATCGATCTCCATAATTTAATGAATACGTTAGTTAAATTTAACCAAACATCTAGGTAAAGTAAACTATACTAATAGAATTACAAAAATACCCTCAATCAAGTATATTTTAATTATTTTAGAAATAAAATATTTTTATTTAACAAAATAATTTTATCATATTAGTTCAAATCTAATTAAAGATCTTTTCTGCACATATTTAATAAATTACATGACTAAATTTAAAAATAATAAAATTATAGAGTATAAACCGTTAAAAAAAAATATCCCGAATGAGATCATAAAAAACAACCCAATTGAAAAAATTGCTATAAATTAAAAAAATGTGCGCATTAGATCTACTACTTCAAATATGAGTACATCTGATTACGAGCGAGATGATGTTAGTGTCGTCTGAATCTAAGACAGGAGTACAAACTCATCTCACGAGAAATCTCAATCCGATCCGATCCAACCCTAAACAGGTTGGCTAGTTCTCTATTCAAGTCCAGTCCAACCATAAGAGACAAAGGAAAATGAAAACAATCAATAACAGTTTGATCAGAGGAGCCTAGCTACCATGCTACAAGAAATTGTTACTGTTTCATAATAGTTTTATATATATATATATATAGAGAGAGAGAGAGAGAGAGAATCCTCAATTATGATTCATCTGAACAAATATCTAGGTCTCATTTACTGGTATAGTAAGTAAATAACAACTAATTTCAATACTAGTTTATCAATTACTAATTTAATATTTAAAACATCACTTTAATAAAATATATCCTAAATAATTATTTATTTATATCACATCAAGTATAATAATTATACTACTATCCTAATGATAACAAAATATCATACTAGTCTAAACTGATTTAAATTTTCTTATTCGAATATAAAATATGAGTATAAGTATGCTAATTTAAAAAGGTTACTAGGTGTCCAAACGCCACCTCATTTCTTTGACTCTTTGTAGATCCTCTTAAAAGAATAAGAAATTCTTATGCACACCTCCTTAGCAATGAAAGCATCTATCTGAGTCTAACATGACTATTCATTTTAATAATGAAGTGCAAATTGTAGATTTTATAGGTGATGACTTAATCTATAAAATGGCATACAGTTCTCTTTTTGAAGGTGATAAAAGTGTCACATGCATCCATCCAGCTTCTCAGTCCTGTGACATCTCCAGCAAGTTCCAGTTTGCCATATTGTGAAGAAGGTTTGGTAAAATTGAGATACACAAGAAAGTATAATTTATGGGAACATTGTGATCCTGGAACAAAGTAGTCATGCACTGCTTGCTTGCCCCCAAACCAATGGCATTTTGTGAGCAATAGATTCTTTGAGAGTTTTAAGGGCTAAGTATGTTTATGTTTACTTTGTCAAGTATCATAGCAACAAGAAATTGTACATAATTTAGCACCTGAATGAATACTTCAATAGTTACCCATAATTCAGATGATCTCTCTATATACTAAACCAATTCCAGAGTCGACAATGTGTCCATCTCATGATCTTGACATGGATGTTCTAAAGATATTCCCTGCCCCAACATCTTAATCAGTCAGCATTCTACAACTATCAATACTGGAGTCTTTGAAATCCCTCACATGTTAAAAGCCTTCTATTTCATCTTGGGAAAAGAAAAGAAAAAAGAAAACCATTACATCGGCATCGTAAGGTCGGTGCGACTTTCTACTTTCTGAAAGGAATCAACCCCAGCTTCAAACGAACTAAACAAAGTCTTATCAATGGCCAGAGATTTTGAAAGAAAATTCTAGCAAAAGATTCATCGGCCTCAGCAAAGAGAATGAAAGATTTTTCCTGTACCTTGTTGTCAATGGATCGAAACGTGTAGAAGTTAAAAACCATTCAAACTCTAGTTAACAGATGCCAAAATTATAGTCTCATTACATTATTGAATGAATCTAAACCATAATACATCACCATATTTTAATATATTACTAAAAGGGTGTTGAGTTTTGGAATAAGTCGGCGAGGCCTTATTTAACATTTTTATTCTAATCTATCCGATGTTTAACATGTTTATTCTCGAATAAAAATGACTTGTTCCGAAATAGAGGCCTTATTTCATCTAACCAAGAGCCAATCTTGGATCGGTTTGTCGAGTAGACAGTACGAGCACCGAGTGCCCTACAACCTACAACTAGAAAAATGGACATTGCTATTAGAGTTATTTGATTATATTTTATTTATTTATTTATATATATTGTGACTTTGTATAAATAGGGGAAAAATCCCTTTATCATTTCATGAAATATATTCACCAAAATCCTCTCTCTTTCTCTTCTCTAGGTTTGGATATTCTATTGTTACATGTGTCAGCCTTTTGATCACTAGGGACATTTCTTAAGTTGGATCTCTCCTTCTCTGACAATCTCTCCCTATCTCACCACTCAAAATCTTTGGATTTTTCTTTTTCTTTACTTCACCCCCTTCGAGCTCAATAATTGTCGTAGTAGCCTCCCCCTCTCACTTTGCCATCTTGTCTACAACAGCCATCGCCACCGCTGTAATCAACGGCAACCCCAACTATGTTTCTTCTCCCTCAACACGAACTCCTCTCTCTTTTAGTACTGTTTTCAACAAGCACTCACCAACTATTCAATGAAAGTTAAAAGATGAACAATAGTTGAAGGATAAAATTCGGTTTGGAAGGCGAGGTGCAGGCCTGTTATGTAGGCGCCAACTCCCAGTTATTTCTTTTTTTTTCCGGTATGCCGCTCCGCAAGCAAGGAGCGCTGCGAGCAGAGTGAGAGAACGAAGTGGGCTTTGGTAATGTCGGAATTTGCACCTATTTGTATCTATTTAGTGATCAGTCCGCTAGTTTCTTTGATCCCACTCGGTGTTCCTTTTCCATTTGCTTCCAATAGTTCGACCTATCCAGAAAAATTGTCGGCCCACGAATGTGGTTCCGATCCCTCCGGCACAATCCTCTTTTGCTTCCAGCACTGTATCCTTAGTCAGTAGTCATTTTTCTTGTTTGTCTCATTATACTAACTGTAAGTCGGCAGGAACCTTTATTTTCTTCTAAGTGAGAGTATCTCCGGTACACCTTTTAATCTCGTGCACTTTGACATTTGGGCCCCGCTACTACACCAAGCAAGCTTTATGTGAAGCTTTAGCCTAATGACAATCAACTTCTTCTAATAAATATCGTTAGCTAGTTAAGGCACTCATCTATCTAACTATTATCTGTCATGATACTCTTATACAGTTGGTCTTGTCACTCAGTTCATGTAGCATTCTCAAACTTGCCACTATATTACTTTTATGCGTATTCTTCGATATCTTTATGGCACCATCACTCGCTCTCTTTTCATACAATCGACTTTCATCTTAGCTTTACGAACTTATTCTAATGTTGACTATGCTAGTAACAAGTCTAGTCAAAAGTTTACTACTAGGTTCTGTATTTTTTTAGGAGACTCCCTAATTTCCTAGGGCAATAAGAAAAAGTGGTGTCTATCTCTAGTACTGAGTCAGAGTATCATACTATGTGTATTTGGCTTCGTCGCCTCTTTAGTAATATGGGTGTTCTATTGCCCCTCTCAACTCCTCTTTGTACCGACAATGATAATGTTAAGAAGCTCGCTGAAAATTCTATTTTTAATGAAATGACAAAGCATATGCACTACACTTACCAGAAGTACTGAGCAGGCATCATTTCTCTCCGTCGCATTAGCATTGACCAAATTGCCGACTTCTTCACGAAATCTCTTCCTCTTTTGTGTTTAAGTATCTAATTATCAAACTCTCAATTTATGATCCACCTTGAGTTTGAGGAAGGTATAAGACTTATTTAGTTATATTTATTTATTTATTTAGACATATGATAACTTTGTATAAATAGGGTTAAAGCCCTCTTTATCATTTCATAAAATACAGTTACCAAAATACTCTCTTCTCTCCACACCTATTGTTACAATTATAAATAGGATACTGCAGAAGATAGTTTTATCAGCTTAGGAGATAATTAGTCAGATAATGAATAATAATAAAGAAGAGCCAGTTTTACCACTTGACATGCAAAAAGGGCAACATCTTCTCCGGAGGCATGTGTGCGCATAGTGCTATGAAAAATTAACAAAAACAAGGGTGAGTTTCTGTCAAAGTTTGATAAGTAGACATTTATATGAAAGCAAGTAAGAAACAGTGACCCAAGGAGATTGTTACTCAGTGAGCACCAATAGCAAAGGAACAATCAGACATAACAAGCTGTAGTATTGCCTGTTGATTGAACTTTCATAACATAGTTTTTGCATTAAATTTCCTGAAGGAGACCTTTCATTGCTTCGTCTGAATCCAAGAGAGATTTCCGCTGATATGCAAGAAGAATTTGGGACTAACGCTAATCACAAAACATTTATTATTAGAGAAGTATGTTATATAAGAAGAAAGAAAAGGCTTTATCATGCATCATCCTAAAAATCCTTCAGGAAGTCCAAAATTAATAATCTAATCTATTCACAGCCAAAGCTCCTGAAGATCCAGCTTCGTTTTTTTGAGGAAATGTTCGTTTGAGCACTAACAGACTACAGTATCACAATTGGACAAAAAATTTGTTTTTGCATGGGTTTCAATATGAACCATGTTTATTATTGGTTTAGAAAGCCCATTAAGAAACTTAACATAGGACAAATCAACTTAGTGCCAAGGAACATAATCATTCGCAATGTATCACAGGTATATCTATCTATATATGGATTTGTGTATGCATTTCTTGCAATGATAAAACCATTAATCTATTGATTTAATTCTGTTCAACGGGAAGGATACTTGTCTTTAGTATTTAACAGGTCTCACACACTGTAAAGTATTGCCCCTATAAATGCATCTCCAGCACCTGTGGTATCAACAAAAGTTCTGAAGAAGGTATGGTCTCTGCTGTTCCTAAGAACAATTTTCCACCAAGTGTTCCAACTCCAGTTGCAGAAAGCCTCATACTCTACAAAGATAGAAGCAGTCAAGTATCTGTACATGCTATTATGAATTCAGATGAAAAGAAAACCATATATTCAGTAAATTTGTAAACAAGAAAAAAGAAGATGGAAATTAAGAAATTGATGATTGCATAAAACCAGCACAGCGCATCAGAGGATATCCTTGGAAGTAGGCAAAGAAACACTCTGCTAATAAACCTTGCCCAACAAAGTGCCAAAAAGTTTTAAATCTATTACAGACCTTTCACATTTTAGTCATCTGAAAAGTGAAAGTACTCTTTATCAAGTTCATTGTCTTACTGCATTCCCGGTAAGAATGTGATTACCTGAGAGAATGTCTGAATAGAGGCAAAATGAAAGGATAAACAAAATAGTAAAATTCAACTATTGCTTGTCTATAACAGACCTTTGATGATACACATGTTGGGAGTACATTATTTTTGTCAACTTTCAGCTTTAATGACTCGGTCACAAGCTCTAAATCTGTTTCACTTGCCTCAATACCTTCACCTATGATGATATTTTTTTAATTATTTGCACATTCATGAAAGTTACATATTTAAGAAAAGAACAAATAACATTTTGATCCTTGGACATGTGCACAAAGAAAGCAAGTCAAAAACACCATCTAATATTCTTCTCTCAATCATCATGCAACCATTCTCTCCAAGGGTCACAACTAAAAATTTGACAAGAGGAACAATAATGCACATGGAATGGAAGGGACTGTGGTCCACACCTGCCAATGTTAACTTCAATTGTTAGTATATACAAAAAGAAAGTGCTTAAATGCTTGAAAATGATATGATAGACATTTTTCAAGACCATGTACATTGGAATATAATTTCTTGAAATAATACTTTTCCTTAGAACAAGAGATCTTCAAAGACACCATCCATTTTTGAATGTGGTATATAGATGAGGTTTCAAAGAGAAATACTTTGATTTCAGTAGTTTTAACCAAGGAGTCCATCTCCTGATCATGTCTTCTATTCCAACAAGACATAGATGGTACAACAGTGCTACTACTGCCTTGCCAGCAAGACATGGCAACTATAGAGCGGCTAGCACTGCTGTAATGTGTATTTAGTATTTATAGTTAATTGGTTACCTTGTTCTAGCATAGGTGAGCACGATTTGAAGTATTACATGTATATGTATATATGTAAATATATTATGTGTATGTGCACTTATCTTCATATCACATAATATAGATAATTAATAATTACTCACATGGCTGAGGTGAACCAAGTACATATTTTTCTAGCATAACATTGTGACCAAAACAGAAGCATAAATGAACTTATAAAAAATACGAAACCATAAAAAGATAAGAAAATATGTGCCATCAGGCACTCCTCTGACACAACTTGTGCTATAACTAGTGTATGGCAAGCATTTCTCAGGGACCTTAGACATCTGAGTAAGATGCCAAACAGATGGATATGCTGTGCCACCATATGCACAATGATCATAATCTAAAGTTTGCCCTAGACAAAGTCTGATCAATTTCAAGACAAAGCAAATGATTAAAGTAAAACAGCTTAAGGAGGGTAAATGCCAGGATGCTATCTGTTCCTAGAAGTTGGTCAGTTCTTTAGAGCCCATTCATTTTAAGTCCAACTTTAGCTAACCCCACCTTGTTTACAAAAAGGCTTGGAGCAAATAAAAATACTTCAAAGGTTATATAGATGGAAAAAGGTTATATTATTTAGCCAAATCGTTGGGAGGATCTGGAATTGTTGCATTTGAAATTTATTTTCAAAGCCTTATAGCAGCTTTAGAGTTATACTAGCCTTATTTTTAAAGAAGATTGTAAACCATTGCATTGGTCTGCAAAGAGACCAATCTAAAGGCTTGAGATTGTTTGCGCATCAACACCATGTAGCAGTAAGAATCTCCATCAGCCAAGTATATGACCAGTATTAAGGTGACTGTTGCACTCTGCATTCCGGCAAGATTCAAAGCTTATCTATTGAAGACTTCAGAAAGCAAATCATATTATAAGTATGGAGTTTAATTCTTCAATAGTGTTTAAAAAAACATAACACATGATAAAAACAAGTCAAAACCTTGCGGTGTTTCCAAAAGCTACAAAAAGAAGTACCATAAAGTCAGTGTATAGTTTGTGACATTGTGTACTTGAGGAAAATTTTCAGAACAAACTACATAACTTGCTAAATTGAGTAAAAAATTCAATTTTGATTTCTTCCTTTATGGTTCAGCATCAACTAGAATTGGTATATTCATCTGATCAGCCTGCAAAGTAGAAATACATCCTTGGTCAATATTTATCATCTTAGAACCTAAAGTAGTCGACCAGTCCTATATGGAGATTGACTCCTTGTGCTAACGGCAAGGCACTGCTTGAATCAAACCAACTTGAGTGATAATTTTGGCATGTACTTGAAATATGCCCACCTACATTCATAACATCTCTTCAAGTCATAATAAAATCCTCAAAAATGGGAATTGAATCAGTGTGTCCTATTTTCTTTTGGCAGTCAATATGAACACCTTACCATTCTTTTGAATACTTGAAATAAGATCTTGCAGCTTTCAAGTCAATCCTTGTATATTGCTCATCATTTCATCAGAGCTAGTTTTGAAATGTGCCTAAAGTTGCTTGATACTTTTATTAATTCCACAAGTTTGTATCTCATTTTATACATTTGTAGTGAACACTGATTGGTGGAAACAGCTCTTCACAAAGCACATTGCTTGTTCAAAATCCTCCAGCCAATAAAAAGAAAAGAAATCTAAACAACAAAATTTAAAAGAATTGATTCACTTGTATAAATGCATCAACATAAATTTTCTTCATTAAGCTGCTAAAAGTCTATGTAGAAACTAGAGAATGGATAACTATAAAATAAATTATGAACAAGGTGAAATAGTAATAACTATTGAATCACATTTACACCCAAAACTAAAGGATTGAAAATAGAAATGTTATGTTACGATACAAAGCCTTACCCTCCACAAGAGTAGTAAGATTGCTAGCAAAGATCATGTACTATTGCAGGAAAGCCAGGTGTATTTATGCATGTACGAGTTCTCCTACAGAAGTTACCAAAAAATTAAAGCAATAACCAACTTCGCTGCTTATAACTAATAGCAAACAGACATAAATCTTATTGCTGATCAGAAGCTATTATTACATTTTATTAGTTATTCTCTATATTCTTTGATACAGTAACTAAACTTCATTCAACATGCAGATGTCTAATAATATATCTTTTGCATGAATATGAAATTAGGTAAATTAAACTACATTCTTACGTCTACCTATCGACAATCACATACGTAAATGATGAAGCCCCACCATTTGAAACCTGAAAAAGAATGTGGACTCAGATGCAAAGCAGCTTATCATATTCATTTCAGTCAAAATATGTAATTGTCATATATATTATTTTATTAATATGTGTGACTGCCAAATTTTTCTTCGGTTAATATATGCGACACTAAGAAACCAGTTATGAGATTGACTTATTAAGAGTACCATTACATTAGAGATATCGAATCCAGCTATTTTACACTCTGAAAGGATAACAGTACCATGCCATCATCAGCAACCTGATCAAAGACACAGATGTGTAGATAAAAATGACAAATTAGTAAACAGCAGCTGCTAGATAAATATATTTGTAGAAGAAGTAGCTCAACTTGAATAGTCGTACAACTAACAACAGAAAAATAACAGAAAGATTATAATTCCTTTTCATCAAAAAGAGTTAATATATTCAAAAGGAAATAGCATAAACAAATATAAGATACTTTGAAGATTAGCCTGGCTATTAGACCCAGACGAGCAGCACATGTTAATGCATTTCCTGCATTCCCACCACCTCCAACCTGTAAAAACAACATGAAGAAAGTTCCTAATAGGCTTGAGCTGCTGTTAATTGTAAAGCTAAATTCATTCATATTGCAGATTACAGGAGAAAGCAAACCCTGTCAATTTTAAGTTTAACAGATCTTCATTGTTGTACTTCCTAACTGTCAATTTTCTGTCATTTCAAGTGATTGAAATTGAATAACCTCAGTTAATAGTTTTACACTTCTACTTGTGCGGCACCAGGATTGCAGGTTGTCCGCCATAGGTCTTGCTTTGCATTTTAGATCAATATTAATTTCCAGGGTTGCAGAATATGTTGGACATATGAAAAACCTAAGTATGATAAAATGGAAACAAGGAGGCTCCAGAGAAAAGATATGTGAAGCTAAGATATGGAAACAATGAAGCAATATATAGGTGCATCTATCCATCTCAATGAAACAGTTTATGAGGTGGTGGAGAATTGACTGTTGGTTGAGAAAGTATTTCAAAACCAGATTGTAAAGGAAACATTTGGAGAAGTCTATGTAGTACTGTGAATTGTACATGGCAGTGCAATCTTTAGTATGTGGTTTTCGCAAGATGAGTGAGCCTTGAGTAATGTTGATCTGCCAAAAATGACACTAAAGTTGTCGCTATATGTTTTCTTGCACAGTCAGTCTGTTGCGGCCCCATGGTTTTCCTTGGTTGGAGGCTTTTTTATGTAAACATTTGTGTTTTCTTGCATAGTTAATGGTTTTTGGGAAATCTACAACCCAACCTTTCCATTTTTTCTCTTTACGATATAGATATTTATCATTCGACCACTAAATAAAAATTTTAATACATAAAAAACATCGTGTTATTAATTTTGTTCACAGTCAATTACTATATAGATGAGTTAAGATAACTATAGATGCAAAATGATAATAATATCCTTGAATAAACTTTTTATGTTAAAGTAAAAATAAATTGAGAATTAGAGTTTAAAGTCAATAAGGGGTATTTTAAGTATTTATATATCTTATCGTTACAAGTAACGGAATATTCTCTATTCTGTTTACTGTTGTTATGATAAAATTAATCCGAGATGTTTTTAGGCATTTAAAGCAAAACTGCAGATGTTGAACGATAAATACTGTAAATGGTAATAAAAGAAAATTGCAGGGTGTTTTTGATAAAATTCACCATCATGGGTTAGCAGGTTCGAAACCATTCAAGGCTCTCTCGTCATCGTCATCACCATCATCATCTACTACCCACCGATTCCACTTCAACGACCACTCTTAAAAAAGATCGGTCTTTCCGGTTAATACATAGTAACATAACCTGAATAGCATGCCCATTGATCTAAAAAATCGGCTCATATCCAAACCTTATTACTTCCGATTATACTACCTGCGAGCTTTTGCTCCAGATCTTATTGGGGAAAGCATCCACAATAGCCAGGTGATCCAGTGTTACCAATCCGCATCCCACCTGCATAACGACAATGTAAGCAATTCCGTGTGAAAGATCATCCGCTCATTCGATTCAAAGTGAAAAATCAAACCCATTGAAGTAAAATAAACAGCATTGATGCGCGATTTTGCGTATGTATTTTGAACAGAGAGCAAGAGGAGCTGGGGAAGAAAGGTACCAATTCGTTTCTCGGGCAAGGGGGAGAGCGCGGTGGCCGCCTTCGCCATGGAATTCGTGCTATAAAAAATGAAGGATTACTGGAGGGAGATTAGAGAAGATGATCTTAACGAGGGGGTTACGAGCACCGGGAAAGAGGGAGAGTGTTTTTGATACAGGAAAGCCGATCACCGGTCGGAGAATTGGAATGTATTCTTGCATGCTTTGCGTAGGCCACGTCGTACCACTGCTCCTATCGATTCAAGACAAAAAGGTTGCAGATTTATAGTTCGATTTTTCTCGGTAGAAATTAGAGTTAGATATCTGCTATAGTCTAGGGTAATCGTGGTCAGTTTCCTTTTATAAAAAAAAATGACCCTGTTTTTCTTTTACCTAGTTATAAAAAGTGTTGTAGACTGATGGTTCATAACTTTTATATATATATATATATATATATATAAAGGAATTGCAAACAGTTACAGATTAATCAAACTACACCCACTACGGGTTGGTCAAAACCCATTAGCCCACGGAGCTCCACAGGGAGCTCCACACCCGGTCTCAGCACCACCTGCCTAGACGACATCTTACCCTGCTTTGCTGCCTAATAAGCAACCATGTTTTATTCTCTCCTCATATGGGAGATTTTACAAAACCTCTCAAGGTGGTCAAGGGTGGCCCAATACTCATCAACCAAGGACCTGATCCTCCACGGGCAGCCAGTTTCTTTCCGGAGTATCCTGGTCAGTTCGAGGGAGTCTACCTCCACCTCAAGTCGATGGACACCTTCTTCCCGCACCAGCCTGAGGCCCAACCGGAGTCCCCAAGCCTCCGCCTCTTGGCCGGATGATGCCGAACATGGCTCTCCTACTAGTGCGACAAGCATCCCCGATGGTTCATAACTTGATACAACAAATCTAATATAGTATAGATCGTCCAACAGATACTTAATGTAGCAAGAGCAGTAGGAATCTCAAGCATTTGAGCAAAGAAATTGGGGGAAAAAACTAACACCTTGGAGGCAAGCCTCTCACTTGGTCAATCATGACTGCACCATAAATAGTAGGATAAGAAAGCATGAGAAACATAAGCAAAGGCGAAAGGATGTACTCGAGGCTAGAGCAACTTCAAATATAACATTTCATAGAACTACAAAATCTCAACCAATAAAACAAAACTTTGACAAAAGTAAAGACATTGACGACTCTCTAGTAGCAACACTAAAGTAACTACGAAAAGAGAGGCGATGGACCACAGTGCCTAGATCCAGATGGAGGGTATGGAACCGAAGTTAAGAAGGTGGGATTAGACTTGAACAACCTAAGCTATACGACTATTTGTGACAGAGAGTGAGAACATCGTGAAGTAGGGACTAAACATAGAGGAAAAAAGACTAGAAAAAAAAAGTAAAAGAAGAGAGGAGGGGGAAGGTTCGTCGGCCATAAAGAAAAGACCATGAAGGATAGAAAATCATGTGTCGAGAGCTAAGATTAGCACTCGTTTCAAAAAGAATTGATTACGTTATTCAACTCATTATATGTGGAAAGCTAGCTCCTTTGTTCAGCATATAATTAGCTTACTGATTTATAATCTATTAAAAAGAAAGGGTTTGTAATTACAATTCGCTCAACACTATAGCCTATAGGTGATTTTTTACTTTTACCCCTCTTTATCTTTTGATCTCTATAACTTGAGTGCAAAATAAGAAAATATCCGGAATTCCGAACCAATGAAAACCAAATGGGCCGTCGGCCCTTAGCCCAAGCGGTATACCCGTGCTTATTAATACTGGAAAGCCAAAACCCTAGAAAGACCTCTCGCGCCTTCTACCCACCCTCGCTAGCAGCAAGAAGAAGTCGGCGGCCGCGGAGAGCGACAAGGCGAGATGCCGGCGGGCCACGGTCTTCGTTCGCGAACACGCGACCTCTTTGCCCGGCCGTTCCGGAAGAAGGGTTACATCCCCTTGACGACGTACCTGAGGACGTTCAAGATCGGGGACTATGTCGACGTCAAGGTTAACGGCGCCGTCCACAAGGGGATGCCGCACAAGTTCTACCACGGCCGCACCGGCCGCGTCTGGAACGTCACCAAGCGCGCCATTGGCGTTGAGATCAACAAGCAGGTATCTTTTTTTTTTCTTTCTTTCGTTTCTTAATCCTAATTGCAGCTATTTTGTTTAGCTAGAGTTGTTTTAATGCTATATAATCTTTAAGAAACAGAGATTTTGAGTCTTGGGGTTGATTTAAAACTGCATTGTTTTTTCTTCAAATCTTCTGTTCAACTTGTCTTATTAACTTGTCTATCTTCTCGGAAATGAGATGACTGCTAGTGATTTGCTTCTATCCGTATGCAGATATGAGTATTTGCTGTCACCGTAGTCTATGCTGAAATAATAGATCAGAGTGCATTCTGACCATTCAATATTAGTGATTAGCTTTCATTTATTCTCTAGTTTCTCATATTGTGAGCAGTATCAATTTATGGATATTGCTTATGCGAATGGTAGGTTGTATGTTTGTGAAAGCTTGAATATAGAATCATGCCCAATACTTCATTAATTTCTTGGCGACCTACAGCAATAGTTTTCTTTGACTTTATTTTGAAACAGAAACCACCGTGTCCACTTGATGAAATCTGATAATTTTTTTTATTTCCCTCTGTCTACATTGTTTATTCATTCAACAGAGCAGGAATAATAATCGTCTTGATTTTGA
Organism: Typha angustifolia; assembly: GCF_048772165.1. Lineage (NCBI taxonomy): Eukaryota > Viridiplantae > Streptophyta > Magnoliopsida > Poales > Typhaceae > Typha > Typha angustifolia. Next base: position 13,030,888 of record NC_133245.1, on the reverse strand, counting down.
ATTTAGTTTGGAGTATTTGATGGTCTATTGTGCCATCTTTAACGTGAAATCATTCAATTCTTATAAGATCTTATTGATTTTCAATCTTGGTGATGAAGTAGAGAATTCACCGTAGCTCGACTAAAAGATCCTGATATCCCAACTTATCTGGAAAAACTGTGTGAGAGTCAGTCATGAAAGAGAAAAAAAGGGTTGCACTACTGTGATATTTTAGAAATGATTGAATATATTTCATATTTTTTAAATTTTCAAGTTGCTTAGCATCATTCTACAGTTGGTGGATTTTCAATGGGAAGAAATTGTTGCTAGAGTTCATAATTGTAATGTTCTTCTTAACATCAAATCCTGCAACTGAATCTTGGATAGTTCTGTTCTGCAGCTCATAAATTACTATGATTAATGTTCCTCATTTCGAAATTGAAGCTTCGCCATTTGCATGTTGCGTTTTCTTTTCTCCTGGACACAACAATTGTTATAATCTTATGATGCATACAATTAATATTTAGTAATACAAGAAGATTGATTTCTCTTTACATTTTTCAAATGCAACGTATTGACATAAGAAAAGGAAGAATAAATATGCGGACTTAGTACCAATATTTCACCGAGCAGCTTAAACGTTATATAGAATATATTATGGTCTCTAACTGAAGGAATATCTGTCTGCAGGTGGGCAACCGAATTATCAGGAAGAGGATTCATGTCCGTGTGGAGCATGTGCTGCCGTCCAGGTGCACGGAAGATTTCCGTCTGAGGAAAATCAAGAATGACCAACTTAAGGCAGAGGCAAAGGCACGCGGTGAGGTCATCAGCACAAAGCGACAACCGGAGGGTCCTAAACCTGGTTTCATGGTTGAAGGGACAACATTGGAGACAGTTACTCCTATTCCTTATGATGTGGTCAATGATCTCAAGGGTGGTTACTAAGGCATTGTATGTCCAATTTTGTTCTCAATCCATAAACCTAGTCTTGCCCCCCAGTTATAGGACACTTTGGTATGTGGGTTGCTGGTTCGTGATTTAATTGTCTGAAACTCATTAATGTTGGCTTTTTCAAGTTGATTATGCAAATGTTCTCATCTCTGCTTCTAATGGAATATGCAAATTTGGAATCTTTAAGCTCTCTTTTAATCATTTGAGCACTATCCCATTACTGCTACAAGTTTGCTATTTTGCACGAAAGTTCATGTCTACCTTCACTAGTTACGTTAAATTATGAAATTTAGGTTGCAGGATAACAAAATATTCATTGTTAGAATGATAAAGAGCATCAGAAGACCACTAATACAGATGCGACATAGTATTACTTATGATGTTTATATACAGGTCTAAATCTTTTATGCCACATCAGATTTTTAAAATTGAAAACATAATCTATAATTGTATCTCGAGCTAACCATACAATTCCGAGTAACCGAGTTTATCCCCTATCTTTGTAATAACTGTGGTCATATGTAAAAGAAACAGCAAATCTTTAACAGCAGAGAGATGATTTGAAAAAGTGTAGAACTAGTCTCCATGCTCCCTATCTGTACATGCTGCAAAAGAGATGATTTCATCTCTTTTTAACTGTATCCATGAACCAAAGCTATCTCATGGAGAACAGATTGTAGTTTTTTTTTTCACTAGGTTTCTTAAACAAGACCAAAATAGCGACTGCAGAAAGCCACAGCCCTCATGAAATTTGCATGTCTGTCTACAAATTGTTATGCTGCTTCCGAGTTTGCATTGGAAATGAACTTGAAAATCATATATTTCTCAGCTGATCATTGATAAATGTAATTGGGAGTTCAGGAGAGAGCCACCAAAAGGTGCAAGGTCTTGGTATAGCAATATTACACAAGAATCCTAGCTTGTACCATTCCTGAAAGAAAGATTATAGATATGAGAGGATAGAATCACAGAAGGTATATATATGAGAAGATAAAAAGTGTAGGTGTTTCATTTAGAACACTACTCTACAATATATATAAAGGAAAATTGATGCTGGAGAATCGCAAATTCTATATTCACATGGGCCTGAGCTATATTAGTCAAAGGGTGAAAAGGCTGAGGTATCTAATGATAATAGAGCCATCTCTGTTGAATTACTAGGGCAATGGTTATTTTGAGTCAACTCATGATCAAGAGTAAACACTTAGTTTGGCCAGAGTTCCTGTACACAAAATGTCTACAGCTAAGAATTAGGGGACTGAGAAAAATGAGAAAAAGAAACAAAGAGAAACATAATATCACAATGAGATCTAGAGAGCTACCAATTACACAGATGCAAGATTTACAAACAAATGCTGATGATTGTAGGGAAAATAAACTTAGAGAAGTGGGAAGGCCCCAGCTAGAGGTAGGGAAAGCAAACTTACATACTGTAATTCTGGAACCTTTAGGCCAGAATCCCTTCAATGAGAGTGGGGACTATAATTAAGCAGGTAAATACCAAGAAATTCAAGCTTGCAGTAATGGTGAGCTCATGCTTTCAATGAAATGCCTTCTTCATTTGAACTTGAGCTGTCCACCAATTGGTAATTTGACCTTACTCTCTGCACCAGTGTAATTGTTAGACAGGCAATTAGAAGTGTTCAAGTAGAGTTAAAGAAATCTGCGGGGGTTACAATGAAAAAAATCTTGTATATAGATGTAAAATAATACAGTCTTTATGTTAAACCTTTGGAAAAAGTTAAAACACCTTTTGAGCCATTTGGTCATGCTTGGGATTGTAAAACACCGATCGGAAGGTGGAGAGAGAAATTGCTTTCGAATTGGGTTTTTAAGATCCCAAAGTGAACTCAATGGTTACAAACATGTTGAATCTTTCTGAAAAGATTTAACATTAATCTCTCTCTCCCATAACAGCCTTTTTACACGGTCTCACAAATTAAGTATATAACAGATTGAATCTCTGAGAGAGAATTCAAAAAACACATTCAAATCTCCTTTTCTCCTTAGAAAGTTGATTCTCATTCTGCTAAAGTTTATTGATAATCCAGAATTTGAAATAAAATAAGATATAGAAGCAGTTTTAGAAAATTCAGGAACAAACCTCTAAAAGTGTGACATAATAAAAATCTTCCATATGCTGCATGAGAGCAGTTCCATCTCTGATTGAGTGGAGGAGATTTATCTCTGTCTGTAGTATTTTTTCTACAAGCCGCTTCTCCCCTTTCATCTGCATAAAACGGTTGTTAGAAATTCTGATCTTAACATTTCCCTGTAACCTGTCACTTGTTTTTCTTCTAGTAAGACATATATTAAAAAGTGAAACATGCTACTTAAGGTATGTAACATATCTGTCCAAAGGAGAGCATACTATTAAGAGAGAAGGCCAACAACAAAGCAAACTTTTTGATCCCTCAGAGAAAATAGAAAATTTATCAGATTGAAATTATCAACAATCAATGACGATAGAGCTTAATACGTGAAGATTGGGGATAGTACTTATAAGATAACACAGAAAGGCATACAAGCATATTAGATGGTGCTTCTCATTGTGTAGACTTTTGGACTTGCTTTGCAGATTACAAGTCATTGAAGTTCACAGATTTTGTGTAAATTCTATCATTTATTTTGGGTAGTGTCCAATTGTATAAACAGCTAAGTGCAACAAGAATCTTCAGTACGATATTAAAATTATAAACTGCTACTTTATAACATAATATTGATCGGTCCATGTGAGCTCAAGAATGTGGGTGGATAAGTACAGGAAAAAAATAATGTATGAGACTTACAAACTCACTAACAAGAACATCAGGAGTGGATTCTCCAATGACATCACCTTGCTTCCCACCATCTAAGACATTCCCGATTATCTGTAGCACAAGATATAATCACCCACAGAAAGCTCTCAAAACTAATCGTGGAACTTGGAGACAATCTTCAAGCATGAGTATACACTTACAGAACAAGTAAAAAATAAAGCAAGACTACATCCAGTGAGACAGTGCAATCAACAGATCTTACAGATGTTCTTAAAGTAACGACATAATGCTGAATAGCCTACTTACTGATGCGTCTTTTAGATCTCCAATTGAAAGATAAACAGGTTCAGCGACATGACAATACCCCATAAGACGGGGCACTGTTGGAATAATATCTCTGTGATTCACAATTCTCCAGCTATCTTTAACTTTCTGCATACATTATCAAGTGAAAAGTAATATCTTGTTCAAGAGTTAAATGCTCACAGACTAGCAAAATCCATTAGATGATCTCAAGCATGATAGTAACATACTAAACTGCCTTATAGTCTTCTAATAAATTTAGTAGGAAATAACTGTATCCAAGCTCCAACATGTTATTAAATTCTCAAACGACAACCATTTAACTTACGAATACCAATGCAAATTATTGGAATCTCTTGTTTAACTGAAGCTGGCCATTTAGCTGCTACTTTTCTAAGTACTAAAGCTACTGGAGAAATATACTCTTGTTATTACTCTTTATACAATGAACTTTTTTACCAAAAGAAGAAAAACTGAATATAAAAATAATATTTAAATATTATTTTATGCAATGATGGCTGTGTGCTGAGCCACCATCGACACGACCTTACATGTCCTTGCAGGCTAGTAGCATGCCCCTATATACTACTAGCATGGATTTAATATAGTTTTAATAAAAAAATTATGATATTTAAAATATATCTTTAAATTTTCAGCACGTCAATCTTTGGTTTTTCGTTTGAATATAGTATTAAAACTTATATTACAGCTTTATCTTTAGATTACTTTTGTAAATAACCTTTTTTTATTAAAAATATAACAATAATCAAATATAAATATTATTCAACACATAATATGATTGAATACATTCATTAAACTAATGATTGAATACTTCATAATATAATATAATATAATATTAATTGATAATAGTTTAATAATAAAAAATAATATCTAGTTGAACATAAAATAACGGGGAGGATCAAAATATTCATTTGATAGCAAAAATAATACAATAATGTTGCGTTAAATACTATCTTCTGTCGATAATCTTCAATCATATTGATAATGACTTTATTTCCTAGCACAAGTATAACATTGATTGATGATGATTGATGAAAATAAAATAAAAAAAATAGACTTTACATCGGCATGAGTCAACACAGCTTGGTAGGGTGTGCCACACCTCTCATGTCAGTTGTCGTGCCACCACCGGCACAACCATCATTGGTTTTATGACTTACCTATATCTTTATATGTATTTTATGTATATGTTCATATATACATGTAATTTGACACAATCATCTCCAGTAATAGATGCAAGCTGCGTCATCATTTCCTCCACAAACCCACATCTCCAAAAGCCTTGGTCACTAGGATGTCCTTCATGTAAATATGACTCAAAATGATTAAGGCTAATTACAATAATTTAATTAATCTTTCTTACACACTTTTATTTGATTGTAGAAGACATAATTGTAATATCATGTCCATTATTCAACTTATGAAACTGTTAGTATGGACTACGGAGGTAAGGTTGACCTAAGCAAAAATACCTTGTACATGCAAGTAAGTCAAAGGTCCAAATTTGACTTAAATATAGTATTACGGGGAATATAACCCAGGTGAGAGAATTGCAACTCACTATTCACTATATCAGAAAAACTTAAATAAGGGAACTCATTAAGCATGTAATGAAAAAATAAAACATTTCATTGTATCTACTGGACATCAAGGCACTGGAATCCAAAGTAAGTATGCTATGTATCCTTTAACATAGTGCAGATAATTTTCACATTACCGCATTGTAAACTTCAGCAAATCTTCTATTTCCAACTCTAGGAGAGCCAAAGTTATACATTGTCACAGAAATTACACCATGCCTATACATCATCATTAAGATGCATATAAAAATCTTATCCCAAAAAAAATATACCAGCTATACAAAAATAGCTATGCCCGTTCATCAGTTTTTTAAGACGTGATATCAAGTCAGATATAAAAATTTATTTGCTATGATCATGTTAGGCTACGTGGAAGGATCATGTATCTTGCATGACTTCTTAAGCTATACATAATTATATGAGGCAACTAGAAAGTGAAAATAATCCGATATCACTTACTGTGGGAATTACATCATTGTTAAGCATATCCACATACCATGGACATCGCAGATGCATTAGAAATTCAGAATATCAGAAAGACATGCTATGTGACAGCGAAAAGGAACAGCTACTGCCTGCAACTTGCAGATCTCTAACAAACTGTCATTATTTGTGCTTTCTGTATGTAAATGATTTATTTTTCTTAACAAAAAAATAATTAGAGAATCACTCTTAACATAAAAAGAAATTTTCTAAAAATGGCATATTTTTCTGATGCTTGTTTATTAGCACAATACTTATTGTGTGACATAGCACTTTACGACGTATTTGTTCTGTACAAAAGCATGACAACTTGAACCAGTTGAATGACCAAATAGGGAAAGAAGAAAGACGAAAAAAACAAATTTTTAAGTCAAAATATGCCTCGGTCTCTATAATTAATAAAATATAAAGTCCAATCAAGAAGAGACTCGTTTCCTTCAGGGAACTTCTAGTAATTTGCTGAAGGCGAAGAAGACATTTTGGGTCAAAATATGCCTCAGCCTCTATAACCAATGAAATATAATGTCCAATAGTAATTTGCTTGAAGCATATGAAATATTCGAATAATAACTTAACGCAAGTTTAATTGAAAATGCATTTTTAGAAGAAAGTTATATGTAATTTATATTGGATTCCTGGTTTTGATTGTCAATCTAACTACATTATTCTTTCAGGTTGAAGCCATTTTCTTTTCAATGCATTGCATCATAAACTATAACTATTCTCATACATAATACAACTGATTGACTTTCTTGGCATCATTAGGTAATTCAACTTAAACAAACTTGATTCGACTTAAGAATTAAGAGGAAAATCATGTGTTATATATTACAATCTTTTGATGTCAGCAACTTGGCATGAGAAAGTCATGTGGAATAAGATCTGGACCAATATGTCCTTGTGGTCCTTATTTACACATTCCATCAAAGACAAATTCTTGACAACCATTGGACTCATCTATGTTAGAACTTTGAAGCTTTAGGGATTTCCTTGATGTATTCAACATGCTACTGTTTAGACGGCAGGCAGTGTACTATCAAAGGCATCAAAAAACTAATATATGGTAAAACAAAGTGTTCCACTGAATGGACAAGTTTGGCTACTTGATTATCAATTGACCAAAAACTCGCATGGTGGCATAGTGCAACATTCTATCTGCTGATCCACTCTGTGTTGGTTTAGCATAAAATAAGGCAATCATTACTTGGAAGTTGTTTTGGTAATCTAAACACAATTGAAACGCATTAAGTTTAGAAGAAAGAAATTTGTCCTTTAATATTTATTGAGATCTTAGAAGTACAAAAGAATAATATTTGAATATTATTTTGAACAAAACAATGTGGATGCAGTCCCAAATTTATAGGTGTGGGAATATAAAAATCACTGTCTCTAATAGTTTAAGCTTATAAAGTAATTGGTGAGTCAACATGAGGTATTTAACTTCGAATCCCACCAAACATATATTGTCAATTTATTATAATTTTTAAATAAACCTCTAACCATTTAAATCAAGTTTATTTCTTGAGCCCATCAAAAGTTAATATAGTATCACAGCATGAGGTGTTTGACTTCAAATCCCACCATACCTACATTGTCAATTATTCTTTTGAAATAAACCTTTACCCGTTTAAGTCAAAGTTCACTTCTTGAGTCCGTCATAACGTCTCATGCCTAGAAGTGAGGAGTGTGTTAAAATATAAAATATAAAAATAGTTTAAACTTTTAGAGTAGTTGATGTCTTGGTGAGCTCCTAGCAAGAATGCCAGTTAGAAGATAAAAAAAGCAAAAATATGATTCAAAAGGTTTGAGAGGTTAGATATGACCTATAGAAATCTTTTCCTAGTGTGCCATAATAAGGACTGCAATGAATATAAATGAGCATAGAGCTAAAGTTAGACGCCCAAGTGGGCAGAATATGATGGTATGCAAATGACACCAATTGAGGTATGGAAAAATAAAAACCTCTGGTAACCTCTTTTCATTTCAGTGATGAAGTGCAAACCAGAAAAACGTAAATGTTGAATAACTTCCTTACCTCAAATGCAGTTAAAAATATCTTGAGCATGATAAGAATCATAATTTAAGACCTGGTTAGGAGGATAAGGCCGAGAGAACAGAGATGCAATTTAGATCTGGTCTAAGGACTAAATTAAAAAGAACCACAAATCGAGGCTTCAAGGACTCCAAATTGGTTGCATATTACATGTTTAAACTTAAATAGACCTGTTTTTCCATGTGTGCTTATTCAACAAACTATCAGCTCCAGATCATAGTGATTCAGTATGTAGAAGTAGCTTTATAACAGCTAATTCATTCTCAGTAATAACATAAAACAAAATAAGGGTTTCAGAAGTTCAAATAAGAAGAAATTTTGACTCACTTGGCCATTCGGCTTGATGAAAGTTCAAGAGCCATAAGAGTGGCTAGTGCTCCACCTAAACTATGTCCGGTGACATAGACATGCCACTTAGGTAAGATTTCTGTGTCGTCATCAACACTGTCATGGAAACATATTTCATCATCCACTTAGAAATAAACAAGGCTAATGACAATTATACATGAAATATTTGTAAGGAAAATGAAACTGTGAATCTATGTATACAACTTCATATTTCTCGGTGCGAAGTTTCTGTTATCTTACATGTTAAGCATGTTATTGTTTTAGTTCTTTCTTCTGCATATATTTTGCAGCCTATAGATCTTACAAATGAGGTTTCACCTGAAATTATCAAGTACTAGACCATCTTATATGTGCACAGATAATGCACTACTGAAACAGAAAGATACAGTTTGAGTATTGATTGATTTGTTCCATTTATTACATGAGAATTCGAATGTTCCATGCAACATATGTCCTACATTAGAACAAGTAAAGGAAGACGCTTTCAATGCGCAATAATACAGTATTGTGCCGTAAAGGGGATTCAAGGTTTATTCCAAGCAAAGTAACAATAAACTATTTACTCTTCCCAAAACTCCGTCACAATATTGGATATCAATGCCTACAAGTAGGAAATGTTTGGAAGCAAAAGGAATAGTTGCATCTTTCTCTTCCATTCCATTCCGTGAGAGAGAGAGAGAGAGAGGATATGCAAATAAAGAGTAACAAAATTTTTTTAAGAAAATAGAGTGCAAAGTAGGATAAAGCTTTGGAAGGAGGATTTAAAAATGAATAAGACCAATCTACAGGATTATATTTGAAATCTACTTTTTGCTTTCTCAGCAGTAAGCTCTTTCCTATCTTTACACTTAAAGATAAGAAAATTAACTTCTATTGACGAAACCTAGCAGAGTGAATGCCTACTAACAAAATTGAAATCTAACTTCAGGCAGCAACAGTCAAGTTCACAAAGAAAGACTCTTCTCCACAAATAGGAAGCAAAGACATCTGTTTGAACTTTGAACTTGTGAACATAAGGCTGAGCATAATAATTTGGAAGAAAATTCCATCAAGAAAATCATAGAACAATTATGCCATCAGCAAAACACCTTTACTGAGTTGATGTTAAAACTTAATTGCGAATTATTATGATATACACTACACCTTTTGACTGAGTTTTGTAGAGTATCACTTACATATATCCTACTGAAAATTTAACGAGTGTCATGATCCTATTCCTGATGGAATCATAAGCATTTAAGAATCCACTGTGAACCTGATAAATCCAGAAAAATAAGATCTTGATAAAACATGGCAATAACTCAATGGATGCTCAAACAAACCTACTCAAAAAAAAAAAAAAAAAAACTAGGGACGAATCCACAACTTACTTGAACTTCCTGTTTAAAGTCACCACCTAGTCTCTCAGGGTTTAGCCTGCATCATTTAACCATAGCAATTCAGATCGGATTCTATGATTATTTCCGGAAAGCATCAGACAACCAAAATTATGAATTGGCATTGAAAGGTTAGGAAACAAGCTTTACATCATGAAGGTTAGGAGACAAGCTTACTCATTTATGATGTAAAGCACTAATTGTGCTTTCTAGTTGATTATATGTATTATGCCTTACTACCCTATATGGATTGTATATCATTCTTTCCATATATCTATGTTGTCAATTAATGGAAAAGGAGATTAAATTTAGGAAATTTTCCATTCCACATGCTGCCTTGTGTGTTTATCGCAGTCTCACCATCTTTTGCAATATTTGGTCGACCCCTGCATTTTTCTTTATCACTAAATCACCAAAAACACACTACTCAGTGCTTTTTAGGAAATTTAGTGACAACTGTGAGGATCTCAACGTGTTTTGTAATTTAATGATAAAATATAGGGGTTAAACAAAAAATAGTGAAAGACAAAGTGTAAACAAAAATAAAGACAGAAAGAAGGGTGTGATGAGAGAAAATTCCATTTTGCGCTCAATTGAGTGTTAAAGGAAAAGCGATTCTGTTATATGATGAGCTTTACCCAGAAGGAGCAAGCATCAGATCAGTTTGCAAATCCTTCCATTTTGTCTGTTCAAGGAAAAGTGAACTATTAGAGAATCTAAACTTCACCCATCTTTTTATTATAGAACAAATGGAAAAGCTTACAAGTTTATACATACTTGTTCAGTGCCTCTGAAAGCAATAACCAGTCTTCTACGCAAAGGATCACGCCAGATAGCTACCTGCAGCTCTTTCATTATCATATCTCATGTATCAAATGAAAAGATAATGCCTTAAATTCATTTGTAAGCTCAAGGTTGTGAGAATGAAGAGCAGGTGATTTCTATCAGTACACAGTCTAATATAATGTACCTGTGTGTCTGTAGAAACATTATCAAGAAAACATATCTTCTCAAAGTCAGATTTGATAAAACTTTTACGGCCCAAAGAAGTAGCAAGCATAGCCCAGGCCTCCATAGCACTCTCAGCACTTGAGAACAATTGCCTCATCTCCTCTGCTTTCCGCGTATCTACTAATGATTCTTCTATGGCAGGGAGTCCTGCCATATTCATGGAATGTCCTGCAATTTGTTCCTTTGTTAAGCAAGAATCCTTTTTGTTCTCTTCCAACACCACAGGTGAGTCATTTTTTTGTTGAGACAGGGGTGCAGAGAGCACCATCAATGCTCCAAAAATAGTTTCTGTTTGACGCAACACATCCCAGGAGACTTTTTTAATGTCCAAAAGGGAAGATGAATTCTCATCTGTTGTGGATGAGATGTCATTCTTAGTTTTATTATCTGTAGTTTCCATGGTTGCAAGTCCAGATTCTACATACTCCTTTTCTGCAATTTTACGTGATTGCAAACTCAATGTATTAAGTAAGTCAAATTCATCCCACATTTTGATCTCAGGAAGAGAAAACCCAAACCTCTGAAGGACTGTTTTGTTGATTATTTCACCAAAAGCTTTCCAAAAGTACTCTTCTGATGGTGAAGATGAATCAACTTTTCTTTCCAACAGGGTACTCTCATTGCCATCAATTTCAAAAGGTGGTGATCTGTCATGTCTTGGACTATGTACAGAGCTTTCTAAATTGCTTATCTGTTTTGAAGCTTCCTCTGATTCAACCAATGTACTAAAAGATTTTTCAGATTCTTTTGATTCATCAGTATCACTGTCAGAAGAGGACGGTATTTGAAGGTAATTATAGGTGAAGGAACTTAATTGCCCAAATGCAGACTTCACAAATTCACTAGCATTTACACTTTCAGATCCAATAACCATCTTAAGAGCAGATCCTAAACTGCTTTTTGTGAGAAAGTCTGAAACAAAAGGTATTCTCCACCACTGCCTATCTCTTTCAATTTCCTCATAGCTCCTATACTTTACCTGTAGGACCAAATTAAAAATAGTCTTTGTAATTACTTAGCCTTGCAAAATTCCCGGCAGACGGATATCTGATTTCAAAGAAAAACATGAGATATCAACACCAGATATCCTCTCTTTGCACAATAAATCTGCTCTTCCAAAGGAATTAGCCCAACACATGGACAGCCGACAAGAAGAAAATTGAGTACAGTAAAATTACGAAAATTGCCTAATCTTTTCTTCTATATAATGGTGGAATTGATGCCTCTCGTGGATACTTACAAAGTCAATGAAGATATCTATCAGATATAAAGATAATAAGTAGAAAAAGATATATAAATTGCAAGAAAAGAGAAAGGTATCAAGGAGAGCAGAATTATCATGCCATTGAAAGTACTATGCCAAGTAAGAAACACGAAAATTTAAGTAGGATGAATGTATAAATATATAGGAAATTTCTCCAATCAGCCAGATACAAGGTTAGGGGAGACAAGCTCCTGGAACATTCCTAAGTGACCTCCATCAAAGACGTAAATATAAAATATAGGTGGATGTTTTATATTCTTTAATCAAAAGATATGCCTATCAATTTGAACTCGGGACCTCTATTCTAATACTCTATTAATTCGCAAACTAATCTAAAATCTTAACCCATTTTGGCCATTAGAGAATTATGGTCTTTATATTTTATATTTAACATATTTTGTCACTTCTGAGCTTGAGACATTTTGATAGGGCCAAGAAAATGGACTTGAATTAATTGAATGGAAGTTTTATATTTAAAACAATAAATGTGTCTAGCAAGATTCAAACCCAGGACCTCTATTATAATACCATATTAATTCACTAACTATTTTAAAAACTTACTGTTATAAAACAATAGTTTTTATATTTATATTCTAATACTCCCTTTCACTTTTGGGCTAAAACATGTTGATAAGCCGAAAAAGTATATTTAATTTAAATAGGTAAAGTTTTTATATTTTAAATGCTAGATAAGCATAGCAAGGTTTGAATTCATGTCATTTGCTTTGATACTATGTTAACACACTAACTATTCTAAAAACTTAAGTTATTATTTAATAGTGTCGCTCACTTCGTAGCTAAGGCATTTTGGACTTAAGAAGTGGACTTAATTTGAATGAGTGGAAGTTTTATAATTTTAGCAAAATATGAGTATGACAAGATTTGAACTAAAAATTTCTGGCGCTGAAACCATATTAATTCACTAATTACTATAAAAGATTAGGCTTATAGATCGGTTGGTAGTTAACACCTTATTTTACATTATAAAATGAGGGAGTACATGCATTTTATATAAAAACCCACTATTAATTGATACTTTCCACTCCTATGCACGTGTCGCTGCATTGGCAAAAAAAGCAATTTGGAAATTCAATTAAACACCATAAACTAAAATGAAGTAACCTTATTGCCTCATAAACCAACATGAAATAAGCTTATTCCATAACAAATTTGATTTACTATACTTGTAAGTTGTAACTCAATTGAGTACATGATGAATAATGACCATGATTATATGTATCATAAATTAAAATGGTCAGAATAATAAAAAAGAGGACATAATGGAATCCTATTATCCTAAGAGGAGATTCTCCACACCAGGTGCATAGAAAGAAGACTTCTTTTTCTCTAGTTCTCTTTCTTAATTAGTATGCATCTTTCCAACTTTACTTTATTTGAATAAAGTACTAATAGGTAATAGATCGTATTAAAAGCCCAGGAAAATACTTAAAATGAAATTTGACTGAATGGAGAAATCTTAGAAGCTACTCGATTTGAGTGAAAGGAATTTAACCTCTAAATGAATTTTTCCACCACCTCCAATGCCTTCCAGTTCCACCACCAGCTCATGCAAGTTCCCTAGGAAAAAAGATGTGGTCAATTCGAGAGCCTGTAGCATCTAAGTTCTTTTAAATTATAGAAGGCATGCAAAAATGTGGCTATTCTTTGAATGATATGCTCTTTCAGATGAATAGATGAAATATCTTGTTTACCTAAGTGTATGATGGTTTGAATAATACATGTGAAAGTTGTTTAAAAGCAATTACTTTAGTAAATTTAATATAGTAAATGAGCAAATCAATATGGTCTTGTTTACATTGGCCTATAGATGGTTGTTTTAAGCTGTAAGTGGGCAAGACTTAATGTTGTAACCACTAAAAGACATGAGTGATAGAAGAACTACAGATAGTTGCTATTATAAATTTTCTCCAGTAATAGACTCACCATCACAAATTGATTCTAGGTTCACTCCAGCATTTCCCATACGTTTGTGTGGAGTTACAAGATTTGCATCCCAAACTGCAATCTAAAGGGATCAGCAGCAATGCTGTGTTATTTTGGAGAAGATAATCAAATGATTCAAATTATACAAATGAAATATGGTAGATATATATAAAATAAGTGAAAATACATTTTACCCCCTTGAGGGTTAAGCCTAAATCTGTGCCCCCTGTTAGTTAAGTTGTGACACTAAACTTCCCTGTAGTGCTAACCAAACTGCAGACATTCTGGTTAGACGCTGAGAGAAATAACTTTCTAAAGAAAACATCAAATTGCTTGTAATCCAGTGTTAGAATTGGAATTTAATTAAAATAATTTCAACCTGTACTATAATACGGGTGAGATCAACATCTTAAGATGTACCTATTAGAGGATACATATATTAGTTCTTCTGGTCTCATACATGAGCATATTATTGCAGAACCTATAAGTAACTTGTTGGAGGCATTATGTCAAAATTACTTCCGGCTAACTGGATTTCTTTCTCTATAAAATTATTAATTATAGTTCATTTTACTTTTTAAAATAAGCTTATGCCTTTGTACATCAAATGACAATAAACATGTAACAAATGATCAACTATTGTCCAACTGTAAAAGGAACAACCAGGTCAACTTTTGACCGCTTGTCTCAAAGTGCATTTGCTATATGAATTCAGAATATTTGACCAAACTAGGCCCACTTTGTCGTCACAAATTTAATTACCCAAATGGTTCACCTCCCAAACTTATTATCCAAAGGGGTCTAGTGAATACGTCAGTTGCCACCACATGGGCCCAACAGAAAAGCATTGAACTTATCAGTGTTTGATGTAAGATGTCAAACATTAATCTTATCAACACCCGATCTCAAATATAAAATAAGTATCTCATTCGTGTTTTACATGAGAATTGCATACAAATACAAAAATATGTGAGTAAAGTGAGGACGGTGGAAATTTTTTATTTGTGTTATCCTACCCAAATTTTCATCCAATATATTTCTCTAATTTATTTGATTGTAACATAATTGTAACATGATAAACTTCTCTAGTTTATCTCTAATTTATCCGATTTAATAGATAATATATATCAAGGAATAATCTTTTCATTCACTACGCATTCACTACAACTTACTTAAAACTCTAATAAGTTCAACATTTTTCTATCGGGGCCATGAGCTCGATGGAGACAAGTCTATTCTGTTGCTACATAATCCATTGGAAGAATAAATGAAGGCTGAGTCTTCTACCTAGCAAGCAGCAGTCCTTTGAAACTATCGATATTTTGGAACTCCTGGATACATTCCATGAGTAATATGATCATCATAATCAAACTAATTGCATGATGTGAACTTGACAGATACAGATTAAACAAGTCACCAATCCCTTGAATCCAGATTTTTTTATGATAAATTTATTATCTTATCCTGTATCACAAAAATATCCATGAAAGTTTGATAAAATGGTATATTATTTATCCTCTTCAATAAACTAAATCTTTTCTCTTGTAATAGAAATGTGAATTGAACCAACACTTAACTTTGTTTCCCAGATGACAAGAATCTAACACTGCAAAGACATAACACTAGTAAGTATGCGAACATGTCAAGTTTGGACACAGAAGATATATATATATATATATATATATAATGGAATGATGATGTTTAAAATTCGTTGTATGTGGCTCTTTGCAATAAAAACCAATACAAGTCTGAGTAGCTTTAAGAAAATATCCCAACCCTAAATCTTGTCAAGAAAATATCCCAACCCTAAATCTTGTCAAGATAAGTGAAGAGTCTGATACCATGATGTAGAGGGAAAATGTAAGGATGCAGGCATGATATAAAGTTCTATGCACCATCCAGTTTTATAATAGATAACAGCAGAATTTGTGTTACTCATGAATCTATACCTGCATAAATTTTGTTCGATTTGTTTTGATATTGAAGGTAAAATCCTCATTCCATATTGGCTCCTTTGTCCTAAATTAATCAAGTAAGTTGTGGGAAATTGTGAATAACTGCAGCAATCATAACATAAAAGATTGAGAATATCATACTGGGCCTATTCAATAAGCATAGATTTTATTTTTCTTGCATCTATGGACGAAGACTTCAATAAAAATCCAGAAGATAATAATAATGAAGATAACCTACAAGCATATGACAGTGCAGTCTAGCATTTACATGAAAAAAGATACTTACGCCCACTTAATCTTGCTCTTCGCAACCTGACCCTCCAACTGTAGAACTACGTAAGGATCACTTGTGCCCTGAAAACTGATAAAGTTCTTGAGAGATCATAGTGATAATATAAGAGAAAAGGTAATATTTGCAAATCTTTGAATCGTGCTCTACTCAATCCCATCATGTTCTATAAAAAGTTGAATGATGACGATGAAGTACATCAAGTATTGACACAAGACAAACTTAGTTTATGAATGATCATATTAAATCCAATTAATTGATCATCATTTCATTATTCAGACACTTCCAGGAAAAGAATGAAAGAAAATGGAAAATTCATATAATAAGAAGTAATGAAGATCATCAAAATACAAAAAGTAAACATCTATCAAGAAGGGGTATAATTCACAGAAAATAATACCCATGGATCCATTGCAGGAAGATCTACACCCTTCTTTAACTTTATGAACAGTTGACCGTCATAAACTTCTCGAAGAAATGACCTGTAAGTGTAATATGCCTCAGTTGATGCTAACCAGATGGACACGCCTTCTAAAGTCATTAAATGTAATCGTGTGTAGAAGTAATAGAACAGATTCAATAAAATTCTCAGATATAACATAAATCTTGGAAAGTATGAAAGTTTAATTACGTGATCATTCACTAGAAATAAGCAGTCTATAGATTGGTAAATAAAAAAAGGTGATACAAACGGCTCATAAATCTTAACTACTGCTAAAAGTAACTCTCCTCAAAAAGTTTAGAAACCATTCAGAAGTACAAAATTTCCAAACTTACTCGGACAGAAACACCGTCTGGCAATCAACCGCATCGACCTCAAGCCAGCCAACATTTTCCTATGAAATAGAGAAAATTGAAAGAAACCGAAATCAATTTACCAATCAACCTACCAAACAAACCGAAATACAAGAAGAGCAGAGAGATAACCGGGGGACTGTTATAGGCTTCAAAGGCGAACCCCGCGAGAACAACAGCGAGGTTGAGATCGAAGGGAGGCCTCTCGTCTCCCCCACATGATCCGGTCCCATTCTCCGAGTCGGATTGGACGACGTTTTGGTTTGCGCTGGCTCTTCCAACGAACCTCAAAATCTTAAATCTCTTGGGATTCGCCAAGAAGAACGCACCGGAGAACGGAACAGAGCCGGGTTTCTTGAGGTGAGGGAAGCTCCGATGCAAGGAAATCGATTGGAAGGAGAACGAACGGAGAGGGGTTTGGGCGTTCTTGATGGAAGCCATGTGTGGGCTTGAACTTTGAAGAGGAGCGGAACGGAGGGTTCTTTTTTCGACCGTTGTTTCTCGAGTAAACGCCTCGTAGGCGAGGCTTCGAGAGAGGGAGAGAGAGCGCGAGAGTGAGAGGGGGAGAGAGAGAGATACGGATCAAAAGCACCCAGGTGTGCAAGTTACACTCCACTACTCCAGTACTGTGATCCGGTCCCACCAAGTTAGACCGGATGAGTGTAGGATCTTCCAGAGAGAGAGAGAGAGAGAGAGAGAGAGAGAGAGAGAGAGAGAGAGAGAGAGAGAGAGCTGAAGAAGTTGGCAAAGTACACTAAAACAACCAGCTTTTACTCTTGTTGGATTTGGAGTTACATTAGTCCAGTCCTGATGCATGCAATAGGCAAGAATTCGATCAAAATGCTAGAAAGATGCAACTTCTATTCGCTTCTTTTGTTAACTTATAATTAGTAAAAGCCTGAAATTTGCTGTGGCACCCTGCAGAAAAGTACTAGTAACAACTAACAAATGTATTACCCACAAAAAGAATGAAAAAAATATGAAGTTATCTGCTGCTTATGAAGAGATTGTCATGAAAAAACAAGTTGGACACAATGGTCAATGCATTGATGATATCAGCAGTAAGCTTACAATGAAGTGATCTAAGCCCCCTATTTGGACAGTACATTGTTTGATACAATTTTACAACAAATTGGTTGATAAATTCAAAAGGAAAAGCCTCAGGACACGCCTCCCTTGCAAAAGATCAACATAAGGACTCTCTTTTACAATTGCAAATCTGTAACGAAGAAAGGCGAAAAGAAAGGGCATTTCCTTTAACAAACTCAAAACCAATCATCATTCGTGCCATAGCGCTGCGAAGGATGCCCATGTTCGCTCATGCTCCCTCTTAGTCTATAAAATGCTGCCCTCTGCTTTTTGGTTCTCAAAGGGCCTGATCTATTATCTCTAGCTACCTTTCTGGGAATGTTAGAGGTTGAATGTGGCCTCTGCATTTCTTCCATGGGACCTGAGCTGTAATCCATAGTTACAAAGGAAGAGGCACATCCGTATGTCAAACGCGGCGTAGCCTCATTCCACCAGCTCTTTTCAGTACCAAACTCACCCTTAAATTCATAATCTGTTCCCGCTGAATCCTCTGTACAACTGAAAGAGCCGTCACAATTTTCATCTTTGTCATTGTATATCAATTTTAGTGCCTGTACAACTTCTCCCATGAATGGTCTTTGAGATGCCTCTATGTGGACGCACATGGAAGCTATGGCTGCTACTTTTGCCATCTTGTCAAAATGATAGATTCCTTTTAAAGATTGGTCGATCAGTTGTTCTAGCCCTTCTCTATTTGTAAGAAGAGGACGGGCCCAAGTCACAAGGTTCTCTGCTCCCTGCGGCTGAGACATATCTACAGGTTTCCTACCGGATAAAAGCTCTAGCAACACAACCCCATAGCTGTAAACGTCACTCTTGACAAGAAGATGCCCTGTCATTGCATATTCAGGGGCAACATACCTGCAAATTCACAGTAAGAATGGTCATAATTTTTATTTTCCTTCTACTTGACTAAACCAAACAAAGCAGCTTCAAAGTGATGACTTCCTACTGGACTGGTGATTAAAAGTTCTTTTTTGAAGTAAATAACTAACGTAGCCCACTAACATTGAATTTCAGCTTACTTAAGATGGCACAAGTGCTTTTACTCTTGTCACTCAAATGCTTAGTGGCCAAATCTACAACAATCTTGAATGAAGGGGCATATAGTCATAAACCATATACCAAAGCAAAAATACATTAATCTAATGTCATAGTATGACCTAAGGGTTGGTCTAAAGCATAAAATTACCTGACAGTTTTAACAATTGATTTTGAAATTTAAGGCCATAGGAGATAGGAAATTTAAGGCCAAAAATTACCTTACAGATGTAGTTAAGGATGGTCAAGATGATATTAGATTAGAGATATAAACTTTTTTTCCAAAAGTAACCTAAATATTCTAATTACTGAAAGTCAGCTAAGGTTATCGAGAAAATCAAAATAGGAAGATAGATCTGGAAATTTGTTCACCACTCAACACGGAATGGAATGCAGACTCAAGTGAACCAAACTCAACAAAAGGGAACTGCTGCGAGGCACCCAGGCACAAAAACAAAAAAGATGATCCGCTTTAGGGTGTAGAAGTGATGAAAACACAATCTCCAAGATTCCTAATTCTGTTGATGCTAACTCCATCATGGTAGTAATATCTGTGGATCACTATCATTTCAAGACATCTTGTTGCCATTTCATGTCATCCAGTAAGATCTTTTTAATTTAAAACTCAAATAAAGTGATGGGAGAGGAATATGAATATTACCCAAAAGTTCCCATAACCTGAGTAGAAATATGATGAATTCCTTCTAATGCCTCCCTCGCTAACCCAAAATCTGAAACCTTTGGGGTGAAATCTTCTTCCAAAAGGACATTACTAGCCTTAAAATCACGATGTATAACATGAGGATTGGAATCTTCATGCAAGTATGCCAGTGCCCTCGCTGCACCAAGGGCGATTTTCAGCCGCGCATCCCAGTCAAGAGGCCCTTTTAATTTATCACAACCTGAAGCATTGGAAGCCATAAAGAGAAAATCAATCAGAAGTACTTAATAAAATAATACAATAAACAATTTCATGTTCTTACAGAGTCAGATCATTTTCACAACTGTTGGTTTGTAGAAAGTAGCGTAGTACAGAAGTTGAGTATAGAAAATTTAAATTTTTTGGGAATGTACCGTGCAGATGAGACTCCACACTTCCATTCCGAACAAACTCATATACCAAACATCGCATATTCTTTTCAACGCATATACCAATCAGCTTGACAAGATTACGGTGATGCAGCCGGCTGAGCATCTCAACCTCTGCAATGAACTCACGATCTCCACTATGATCTTCCCTTGTAAGCAATTTAACAGCAACTTCACTTCCATCTTCAATGACACCATGGTATACACGTCCAAATCCACCTTCACCTAGTATTTTATTAAATCTGAAGTTATTTGTTGCCTTCTCAATCTCCGCCAGCGAAAAAGTTTTTACCGGTGGTAGGCAAGTAGCCATGGTTGAAACAAAGGAAATTGATGTTGAGCTGGCCATCCTACTTGACAATATCGACCTGAATCCTGATATAAAGCAAGAAAAAGATATGTTATATAAACTGTAGAAAATGTAATAACACACACATAGAATTAAAGAAGGTTTCTTAGCTATAGCATAGCAACCTAGAATTATATGGAGAACAAGATAAATGTGCATATCTAGAAGATCAAAAGAAAAATAGGTAAAAGTGAAACGCCCACAGAGAAAATAAGACAAGAAAATTTGGTATGGCCTGACACTATTATTTTTGCTCTTACCCTTGCAGTTTGGGCCTAGAAGGTCATTGATCCAAACAAACTGGTAAGAAAATGAAAGTTGCCAAGATCTGGGAAGGATGTAAGGTTGAAGCATGAAATAGTAATCTGCTGTCTCTTGCAGAGGAATTTGGCTATAATGTATAGGTTAGTCAAGAACAAGTAGACAAGAAGGCAAACACAGAAAGGAATGCACAAAGGATGAGAATAAATGATGAGGTTCCTCTTTACAATGCTGTATTTCATGTTTCGTATATCTATAAATCCTATCATTGCTAATTGATGATGACTTCAGTAAGCAGACACCATTGTTCACTGTATTTTTATTTCTTCTTTTAGGTATTCATTGCGTTTTCTTTTCTTTAATACATAAGACAGATGCAAGCTAAAAAAAGGTACTGTATTTTTGTCTTTTAGAGAGACTTCAATGCGAAAGGAGAAAATTTGGAGATTATCAGCAAGGCACCCAAGAAGCTTTAAACATGAATTACCAGTTTTTCTGCCCAGCGAGGGCCTAAATGAAGGTCCCACAGTGGGAGGAGGCCTTCCAATTCCATGCCATCTCCATAGGATGCAAAATACCCCAAGGCATACTGAGATAAGTGCGATTGAACATAATGCAATTATGACAATGATTTTTAAGTTCATCTTCTGTGTGCTTCTGGAGTGCACATTTGCAGTGAAAGGGTTTTCATGATTCCAACTTCCACTTGGCCCCAAGGTTTCTTCAGATATAGGGGGTGAAGCAGGCAGTCCTGCAATGATATTCCAGAATGCTCAGTAAAACAGATGTGTATAATTCCAGTGAGTATAGAGAAGAAACATGTATCACCATAGAGGAATATGGTTTACCTGGATAATGAACATATATCACATCATATTCGCCAAAAAGGGACATGTTTATTAGAATCTTCTTTTGCCAAAATCTCTCATATGTCAGTAATGCTGTCATCTTGTCAAACTTCTCTCCTAGTGGCACCAGGTCAATAGCAACTGTTGTCTTATCTGCATCTCGGAGACTGCCATTAGCACCCATTATTCTCACTTGACTTTGTTTTAGGTAAGTGCCTGCTGCAACTTCAATTTCTAGCTCCTCAATCCTGGAAAATAACTGATACGGTGCTACCCCTAGGTCAATTTCGACTTGCATTGGGTACACACAGCCACAAGGTGAACCAATTGGAGTTGAAGTGAGTGGATCAGAACAGGATATTTCAGTACAACCTGTTAAGGATTTCAAGTTTTCAACAATATTACATCATCCCTCAATATTGGGTTTCTAAACAACATGACAAAAAATGTCATAGCAAGCAAAGAAGATGAAGATTGAAG
This sequence comes from Typha angustifolia, assembly GCF_048772165.1. Taxonomy (NCBI): domain Eukaryota; kingdom Viridiplantae; phylum Streptophyta; class Magnoliopsida; order Poales; family Typhaceae; genus Typha; species Typha angustifolia. Next base: position 13,008,617 of record NC_133245.1, on the reverse strand, counting down.
ACAAAGTCAATAAAGAAAAGGAAATTGAACCCTGTGTTTCTGATGGTGAACTTGGAGATGAACTTGGAGATGGCGAGATGTTATGAGGTATCTTTGTATGATGTTTTCTCACATGATGACCTGCAAGGAAACCTAAAACATCAGTCAACTATGTCATAATTTTTATAACAGGAAAGAAATTGTCCATGAAAATTGTTAGTTACCCTGAGATTTAGGAGAATGAGCTGGGGCAGGTGTAGGTGCCATATGGATTCTACTCCCCATTACTGGTGAGGTTGATCGAGTCAATGCCAAAGTTCCCACTCTCAACCTAGCTGAACAAAGTATCCTGCAACCTTTAGAAATTAAAGATTAATGATTGACAACACTTATCCATAGGTTTTCGCATTTATATAAAAACACTACTAGGAACTTGAGCAGTGGAACTGTTGCTGGCGCAAAGATTCTACAGAAGAAATTGAATCTAGTCACATTACTAAAATAACCATAGATATTCTATGAATTACAAGTTAAGATTTCTTAAAGGACAAACCATCATACGTGAAGAAATCATGCTAGGGATGTCTATGATCTATATATATCAAATATCAGCAAGTCAAACATTTCATTGGTACTATTTCCATATATAAAGAAGTAGGAAAAGTGCTTGTGTCAGAATGTCAAAAGAACAAGGGAACATAGGGAAAGAAGGATATCATGTTTGTGTTTTCAAAATAAAGAAGCAGGCGCAGGACCTGTCTTAAAGGGACACCCTTCTAATGTATAATCCTTACAAGTTAAAGCCATACCAGATTTAAGCAAATCCATTGTTCAAAGGCATGACACTTCTTTCAAAAGCTTCAAGCTTAAACCCAGCAAAGATTGGTTCAGATCTGATGAACATCATGGGGAAGGTTTTTTTCCCTTTCTTTGGCATGTCAATTAAATATACTAGCTTTAGTACATCTCAACTAGTTCTTGAAAACTTTTAAAATTCTGAACAAGCTATACAACACTAATGCTAGGACTTCCCTCCCTCCCTCTCCCCAACTCTTTTATCCGCTTAGGAAACAATGATGCAACGAGAAAGAGGATTTAGCAACAAACTGAAGAGTCGAGATGGGAAGTCTGGTGTTTCACCATGCTGCCATTTAGTGGTATGCTAAGCATGCAACTTAAGCTAAATTTATCAAAATTAAATGTATTAAAGCTTAAAAAAAAAGCAGCAGCAGCAAGAAGTGGAACAATTGACTCACTGCTAGTTTCTGACTCATATTTTGGGCAATGCCCAGTATAAGTCATTCAATAGAATCAAAAATTCTCTATTTCCAATATGAAATAACAATTCCATTAGTTAGGTGCAGGATCCAATTTCCAAATCTATCTCCTTTAGAATTTGCCACCATAAAAGGGGAGACCCACGATAGAGCACTGTGGAAACTGTCACAAAAACCCTCTTTCAGAAAAATGTCTGGGAAACCAAGCAAGAGGAAGAAAAACACCAAATTTGCGAAACATTATTTCCCAATCCTCAGTCCTCCGATGCACATGATCGCACAGTCCTACAATTTAGGATTAACCTACTACAATTTTGCACCATCCACTGACTAATAAATAAAAATTGCAATGAAACAGAGGAAAGAACCAATTTTTCTGAAAATTTAGCAGGAACGGAACAAGGAGAGGAAGAGAAAGTACCAGAAGTGGACAGTGCACAAAAAAGAAAGAACAACAGATGCATCAGAAGAGCAGACATCTCCTATTCTTCACCACACCAGGAGGAGAATCGCAATAGACACCATCAAAAAGGGGAAACCGCGAACAGAACAGTGCCTACATCTCTCCGCTACCTGCCGAATAGGGGCGACAGAAGGATCATGAAGCCCTAGCTTGATCCATGGTCTTCAAGGAGATCTCCATTAGGGGGAGAGAGAGGAGAGAGAGGAGAGGAGAGAGGAGAGAGAAGAGATCTCGAGGGAGGGAAGCGAATTAAAGGCACGCTTCTTTAATAACTACTAACAAACTTTGGGACTGTAGTCAGAGTGGGGTAGTTGTAACTTGTACCGTAGTATTCTCTCAAAAGAAAGCGTAGTATTCTCTCTCTCTCTCTCTCTCTCTCTCTCTCTCTCTCTCTCTCTCTCTCTCTCTCATGATATATAATCTGATTATAATATTTATTGTAGGAAAAATAGAGTTGATATGCTGGAATAGTCTCTTTATTTTATCCTAATAACAAAAGTTATATACATAAATTAAGATATTAATAATCTTCCAAAAGGGACTCATCATCAATTCCCCTCTCTTCTATGAAAAACTTTTGCTGTCAATTATCCAATATCTCGTTTCATAAAAGCAAATCCACTTGGATTTGTTTCAATTGTAACATAATATCTCCTTATCTTCACACTCCCATCGTTATCCTAAAAAATTTTAGGCCTTTCAATTCGTATATATGCATATGACAAGGGATGACCATGCGGTCCCGATCAAAAGTTTTTATTGAAGCGAACCCCTCAGTATTTTTTTTAGTACATAATGACTCTCTAAACTATAAGAAATAACTCAAGAAAGAGAAGGGCGGGGGGCCCAATTTAAAGGCGGTTTAGTTCCCACTCTCTTAAGTCGAAAATTAATTAAAGGCTTTAATTGCCCCCTGTCACAGTTGATGCACTCCTTTGTTACCGACTGTATTCTAAAGTATATACCACCATTTAAGTTGCAAAAGGCGTGTGAAAGGAGAGTCAATGCTAGTTGTTATACTGTCACCTTTGGCTTTGGTTTGATGCTGATCAGTCAACGGTCCCTGGTTCATGCAATCCCTGTTACGCTACTGATGACTTGCAAGACAACCTAGCCATAAGAAACCTACAGCAACTTATTTGATATTAATTAACTATTTTATTTTGAATCACTTTATGACTAATATAAAATTAATGACATTGTTAACAAAATAAATGAAATTAATAAAAAAAATAGGATGAAAATACTAATATAAATTTTCTTTTAAGTGAAAAACCTCTCAATCCATCGGTAGAAAAAAAAAATAAGTATCTATCTGACCAGATTAATCTATTTCATCTTAATCATAGAAATTTATAACTTCGTAGACAACCCATCTTCTAAGTGTTTAAAATAGTGTCTCTTGCCTTGCCGGTAGTCTGTTGTAATTAATTATTCTATGTATAGATTTATCTCCGCATCTTAAGTTACCTTATATAATTCTAAAATTATTATTCCATGTCCTCGAGAGGGACGAGTTACTTTCATTTGTGAACGCAAAACTCTTATAAAATATGATGTGCAATCTGTGAATTATATATAGTGTTACATTAAGAAAATAAAAGATTCAAGTGAAAGAAAAAAAAAAAGAAACTTCAAAAATTCAATATTTGCTATAGTAAAATTAGCAATATTGCCATAGTAACTTGATGCATAGTGAGCACATTATGGTGCACATTGCGGAACAACAATTTCAAGATTAATTAAGGCAAGGATTGAATTTAGATCAGTGCACAAAATTAAACATATATCCCAAGAATTTGAACCACAGAGACATACAACATAACGGCATCAAAGATAAATTTATTCATAGAATAGTTAACTGCAACGTATTGCCATCTTAAACACTTAGAAGACGGGCTGCCTAAGAGACTCTAAATCTTGAACACTTAGATTTATCTCTTCTCCTAGATTCTATTTTTCTCTGTCCATATCTTTCTAAAGTTGTCCAAAGATAGAAGAAGGTTCCCTTCCTGTTTGATTGAGAACTACTTCTTCTTCTTCTTTTTAATATTTAATTAATAACTGAGGTTGAAGGCCCTGAGAGCAGATTGAAGCCGTTGATACATAGCATCGCTGACTCCGTTCTCTTTCCTTTGAAGGATCTCCACGTATTTCTTTCTTAGTGCATAAGGTTGCTAAATAAGCTTCATATCGATTTTAATTGGTCAATCCCATGAATCCCCACATAAAAAGGGATTCCCTTTTCCAGATTCCAATTGTTGGGAAAAGGAATGAATATACTAACAAGGCAAAAGAAAACAAATATCTCACTGTTGGACACTTCACACTATGAGCTTTTATTTTGGAATAATTCCCCTTTTATTTCTAAACTCTTTTTTATTTTCTACCCCTAAATTTTTCTTTTTTGTATAATGACCTTCTAAACTTTTATTTTTGGTACATAATAATAAGTAAGATATTTCTAATAATTTAGAGAGTTATTATATACATAAAAAATTCATGAGGTCATTTTATTATTCTTATTTTCTTACTCTTAAAATTGTACCTGTATATTAGAATCGTACCTCTAATGGCATTTGTTTAGTTATTCTTAATATTCAACTGATGTATTATTTACCTTAGACTAATTCAGCCCTAAAGCTAAAATAATTATATTCTTTTAAATTAAAAGTGTAATTAATATATAATTTAAATATAAAAAATACAATCGTATTACTAAATGATTCAATGGTGTGGCCAACTAATTAAACCTTTAACCGAGTAAATATCCGACATAGTCCAGATAACTATACCTGTAAGGCCTATAATTAGTGCTTGCCTTATACAAGAAGAAAACTAACTAAACTAACCCAAGTTTGGGAATAAGGCGAAATATGGTGTGGTTTTTAGGGTAAATTAATTAATTAAATGCTGGGACAGCGGATAATGGATCGGAATATACCTGGTTAGCGGTTGATAGACCTTGTGTAAGATATTCTAAGGCCTAGAATATCTTACACAAGGTGGAAATGAATTAATCTAATTATCTAAATCAATTTTGGGCGTTATCCCAAATATAGTGTGGGTATTGAATAAATTAATTGAATTGAACGCTGGAATAACGAATTAACGGATAAGCATATAGCCTATGTTTATCCTCGTTTATCCAGAGACCACACTATATTTATCCACACAAATTAAAATCTAATTTAAATCTCACTATACTCAAATTCGGACTGCCTAAGTTCACGCGCATCTACCGCACCACACAGATGGCAGCCACCGGGCTACACGTGTCGGACTGGTATTCTACACCTATCGAAGCATCCAGCTCCCACGAGGTCCTCCATCACCGACGTGACACGTGTCCCTTTCAACTCCATCTTCCCCTCGTTCCAGGAAAGTCAAAATCGAGGCACTCGCGTGCAGACAAAATTCGACCGACCTCTTTGTTCCAATCTGAGCCGTAGGTGAGTAGATCCGTTAGAATTGAGCCACGTAACCCCAGATACACGCGTTGTTGGGGTACTGGATTCGTCGGGATCCTTCTCCTCTATTTAACCCCCGCCCTCCTCCACCCCTCATTTTCCAAATCGCATCCGAATCCAGATAGAGAAAGAGAGCGAGAACGAGAAAGCAGGGAAGCAAACGAGCGAGGACTGTGTGTGAGAGAGAAAGGAGATGGCGTTAAACTTGACGCACCAGATCGGAACCCTATGCGGCACTCCGGTCACGGGGGAGGCGGCCAGCGAGCAGCCGTCAGCGGTCTGGAAGACGGCGTCGACTATCACGACGGCTCCCATTGGCGCGAACCTGCGGTGCCGGATCATGAAAGGGGGAGGGCAAGGCGATCTCGAGCAAATGTCGCCGCCGATTAGCCCGTGTCGGTCGCCGGTCCTGTCGGCGATGCGATCGCCCCGCTCGGTGGCGTGCCAGGCTCTCGTGGCGGCGGATCGGGTAGAAACGGAAACAGATCCGGATGTAGAAGAGAGGGAGTACGGCTTAGGTGAGAGGGGGGCAAAGGGGAAAGGGGTGCCGGTCTACGTGATGCTGCCGTTGGATACGGTTAAAGCCGGGGGAGGAGGGTTGAATAGGCGGAAGGCGATGGTGGCGAGCCTGATGGCGCTAAAGAACGCCGGGGCCGAAGGGGTGATGGTGGACGTGTGGTGGGGGATCGTGGAGAGGGAGGGGCCCGGGGTGTACGATTGGAGCGGGTACACGGAACTGATGGAGATGGCCCGGCGGATCGGGCTCAAGGTGCAGGCCGTTATGTCCTTCCACAAGTGTGGCGGAAATGTCGGCGACTCCGTTACGTATGTATCCCTTCCTTTTTCCGCTTCTATTTCTTCTACTTTTCCATTTTCCCTTTCTTCTCGTTAGATACCTGATGATTAGTTATAGTTATAGATACATTTTTTTTCTCTCCTTTTCTTTTCCTCGTCTTTTTTTATCTTTCGCCATTAGAATTTGGGGCGCGGCGTAGAAGCCACGCGGTTGATCGCTTTACGGAGAAGCTCTCGTCGATCGAGTCCTAATGTGCTTAGTTCTTGAGATTTGTGGGGATTAATTGGGTGCGGATATTCTTAGCTAGATATTTTATTGCTTTCCTTTTGCTTGCCTATCCTTTTCTGCCGTAGGGAAATCCATGTTTGCCTCTTTGTTATTATTATTAGTGATATTTATTATTATTTTTTTGACAAGAATGTTATGCCCTAGTTTGTCCGGTGTTTTGGGTGCTTACAAACGGGTCAAAGTAATGACATCACCTTTTAGTAGCTTTATTAGGAGAAAAACGTGATTAGTTAACTACTTCGACGTTAAACGAATCCCACGCCGCGTACTCATATCACAGTTAGCATGTGACTCGTCACATGATTCATGTCGTCAAATGTTTCAAACGTCCTCCTTCACGTGCGAGGCTTTTATATTATTATTTTTATTGAGCATTAAATTAGTAACATATGGGTACAGGATACCGCTACCGAGATGGGTGGGGGAGGAGATGGAGAAGGATCCGGACCTTGCTTACACGGACCAGTGGGGCGGCCGGAATTACGAGTACGTGTCCTTGGGCTGCGACACCCTTCCCGTCCTCAAGGGCCGCACGCCGGTCCAGTGCTACTCCGACTTCATGCGCGCCTTCCGCGACCACTTCGCCCCCTTCCTCGGCTCCACCATCGTTGTAAGCTACCGTCACTGATGCACCGGTATTAGTTTCGTTCCGTGTTATATTTTGATTACTCGTCTAATGCTATATTTTCGCCGTCTAATTGCAGGAGATCCAGGTGGGCATGGGCCCTGCCGGCGAGCTGAGGTACCCCTCGTATCCGGAGCTAAATGGCACGTGGAAGTTCCCGGGTATCGGTGCTTTCCAGTGTTACGACAAGGTATACATCTTGTGATTGGTGGATTTAGAGGTTATTTAATTTATTATCCGAATGAAATCCCTTTGTTTTAGGCCAAGTAAAATTTACAAGTTATTTGGATTGCAGTACATGCTGAGTAACCTAAGGGCAGCCGCAGAGGCGGCAGGTAAACTGGAGTGGGGCCACGGCGGCCCAACAGACGCCGGGAGCTACAACAACTGGCCGGAGGACACGGCCTTCTTCCGCCGCGAGGGCGGCTGGAATGGAGCCTACGGCGAATTCTTCCTCTCCTGGTATTCCCAGCTCCTCCTCGACCACGGCGACCGCATCCTCTCTGCCGCATCCTCCATCTTCTCATCCCCCTCCTCCGTCGCCACCGGCCCCGTGAAGATCTCCGTCAAGGTTGCCGGCATCCATTGGCACTACGGCACCCGCTCCCACGCCCCGGAGCTCACCGCCGGCTACTACAACACCCGCTTCCGCGACGGCTACCTCCCCATCGCCCGGATGCTCGCCCGCCACGGCGCCGTGTTCAACTTCACGTGCATCGAGATGCGCGACTGGGAGCAACCTGAAGACGCCCAATGCCGCCCCGAAGGACTAGTCCGCCAAGTCGCCTTGGCCGCAAAGGAGGCGGGAGTCGAATTAGCCGGGGAGAACGCGCTGCCGAGGTACGACGAGACGGCCCACAATAAGATCGTGGGCGCCGCGTCCGAGGAGGAGATGGCGGCGTTCACGTACCTACGCATGGGGCCAGAGCTGTTTAAGCCGGAGAACTGGAGGGGCTTCGTGGGGTTCGTGAGGTCCATGCGGGAGGCGAAGGCGGATAGGTGTAAGGAGCAAGTGGAGAGGGAGGCGGAGAGGTTCGTCCACGCGACCGGCCCGTTCGTCCACGAGGCGGCGGTCGCGCTCATGAACGGGTGAGGAATGGACGAGAAGACAAGATCCACCACCATCTTCTTCTTAATAATTGATGTTGTTGTATCGTATATAGTTGTTGTACGTTAAATTTGGCATACTTATAAGTATATTTATAATATAAATTACAAAGTTATTACTTTTATTTATTTATTTATGTTGAGCTCTCTTTTTCTTATTTAAAAAAAAAAAAGAAATTTGATCAATAATATTATTATAGATATATCTCCCTGTCAACGAATTGCTCAGAACTAATAGTGCTTGATAAAAAGCACCTAAGTCTATTGGCCAGGAGCTTAACTAATCTCCTATAAAAACAACATTATAAAGGTGATCAGGTGATAGTCCATAAGAGGATCATAGGAATAAAAGTAAAGAAAGTTTGGCCACATGGCCCACATCTCGAACACAGGAAATATCCCAAAATTAATGAATCTAATTAACTAAGCTTTGCCTACGGGCATGGACTAAACCATCAATCTCATCTCTGCCTTCTCAGAGAAGGGTCCAAGGAAAGGACCAACAGTATCCTAACCCCATAGTTTAGAGTAAATATTCATAAAATTCTTTAAAGTAGTGAAATCCACATCATTAAGAAATAACAATTAAATTAAATTCTTTTGATTACAAATTCTAGAAGAAAGCTGAAAAATATCCATATTAGATTCACCATTTGGGATCCAACTAGTCTGGAATTTGCTTTGCCCCTTGAGGCCAATTTGCCTAAGTGAGATCTGCCTCACTAAGAGGGATTTTCAGCCTCTTGAGCTACTAACTATGGTGATTCTGAGTCAAAAGATAGGGAATAGACATAAAGACTTGATTGAAAATGATCCAGAATGATTAATAAGAAGAAGTGACTACATAACCATTGCCGTATCAAGAAGAGCAATTATGGTGGCAGAAGAACACGCAGACTATTTAGTGGTAGACTTTCCACCACCTTCGCAGTTCCCATGGACCCACCAAGAAAATGATGAACTCTATGTAGGCGGCTTTCATAAGCCATCGCCTAAAAAATCTTATCACCTGGCGGCCCGACTTTCTTGGACTGCTTGAGAGGGGAAGGAAGAGATCAATCTCAATATACACACTCGCAAATACCACCATGAGTTCTTGTGAAGTATACAAGAGCCTTGCAATATCACAGGCAACGCTTAGGAGTATGTCTTGGAGCCAATATTCACTCAAATAGAGCCTGAGAGGATCTTCTCCATAAGAGGATGGAAGTTCCATCCCAAGGATATAGACTTAACACCATACCTCGAAACATCCATGGGCCTCCGGTGAGGACCTTCATCATGTCCTCTTCCTCATTGGATATTGAGCTGCAAGAAGCTCAACATTTGGATCCACCAACCGAAGAGGACGAGTGTAATCGTTGTAGAATTGAGCTTTTACATGAAGGGCTTGGTTTCAGCTATCAGCAGCAGAAGGGGAGCCTTTAAAAAGCTAAGCCCAAGAAAGAGAGAGAGTTTTTCTCCGTCAAGTCCCTATCTTTAAGTAGGGATCGGATTGTGTGCAGCAAGAATACCATATGACCTCTAAAGTAGTAGGAAGAGTTTGTAAGTATTAACTCCTTCAATAGAGGAGGCATTTACTCCATCCTGGGGAAGGGGAGGGTCTAGTGGTAGCAGTGGAGGAATCTGAGAGAGAGGGTCCATCGAATTAAATAAGGCTTGAGTAAAGTTTAGATTAAAAATAAGATTAGATCAAGTTAGTGATGGATATAAACTAATAGATCTTGATTTAATAGTTATATATATATATGAGCCTTACTGACCATAGCCGGTGCTACTACTCAAACGTTATACTCTTGAGTCTACATTTAATTAAAGTTTCTTCGGTAAAAGTTCTTTTGTCCGATTTCTCTGGCTAATCTCTTGTGATCATAAAAGTTCTTTTTGAGTCCGATTGTAAAAGTTCTTCGGTACCTGGGAATGAAGTCACACCCTTACCCTTTGCTTTGAGTAAACGAGAGCCTGTAGCATTTTGATCATAAATAAATTGTCTTGAGTTCTTTACAAGATACAAATACAATAATGACATTTACATCTGAGGCAACATGCAGCTCCTCTAAAAGATTATTATCGTTCCAACGTCCTAATCTTACATCCAAACGGAAGGTGAGCATCCAATATGACAAGATATATATTATCCAAACTATATGTATATATATATATATGCATATACTTACATTTCTATTTTACACTCATACCGACTTTAATCAGGCTATGACTAGATGTAGCCGAATCTTCAAAAGAGTAACTCTCATCTGGTTGCTCTGGTTTGACTTGCTATTGACATGGCGCGCAACCTGCCAGCTACTTCTGTGAAGGATGGCCGTCGCACCGGATCAGGTGCCCAGCATTGCTCCATTAGCCTTCTCCATTCCAGATCACATGACGACGGCACAGGTGGCCTTAGTGTATTGTTTACAATACCTCCTGCATAGGAATGAAACTTACTAGACTAAAGGGAAAAATATAGCATTGCTCATTCTAAAACAAGGAAAATCATGCACATGGTTGACTGTCAGGAAGAAGATTATTCAAAGACCTGATGGTTAAAAGGAAAGAACAAGAAACACGATCTTCTTGGTGAAACCAGTAGTTTTACCATGCCATTTTGTTTCATTTGGTTTTTTATCTTACTTTTTGACTCAGAATTTGAAGACGAATCCAAACCAAGTTATCGTCCTTCCTTTAGGTAGATTATCTAACTTCTAGAAGAATTGTAGAGCATTCTGTGCAAGATTAAATTTATCCGTCTAATGGCAACTCTACATCTCATTTTGCCCCAACCATGAATTTGTGAGTTTCTCCTTTAACAAGTTTCTTGGTGAAATAGCTATGCCTGAGTAGGTGAGTCGAAGTATTTTACTGTCTATGTGGGTCAATGACCTGACTTTTGGTGCCTAAAGATGCTGGAGTGTGTTACGACTAGACACGCTAAAGCAGCCAATGACTCGTAGTTTATCTTAGCTCCTGTTAGCATTGTACTAGGAAACACCGAAATGTTTAGCAGTTTCTTTAATCGCCAAAGCATTCAACATGTGAGCACAAAGTGTCTGACCTACTCACAAAGCAAAATAGCATGTAGACTGGTATTAACTTCGCAAGGCTGCATATTGAGGTATAACTTATTTAGGGAAAAACTCTGAATTTGTTACCAATTTAAAGGTTTTCATTAGGGTGACAGACAAAATGTTGCCCGAGTCTAGGAGGAGTTTATCGTACTCTTGCCATGTGTCAATCAATCTCATTCTTGGAAGAATAAATAGTATTACCACTACTGTTTAAAATCCGCATATGTGCCCACTCATGCTTACCACTAAATTTTTTGAAGTAACTGGAGGGCTCATTATACACCTGAGTCTAAATTTAAATCACTATATTAGAAACCAAGAAGAAATAGAAGAAATAACCCGGTGTACAAAAAAATTCCTGCTCTAAAGAGAGAGAACCCATTTGACCTAAGTGCCATCTGACGCAGAACCCATTATTTGGATAGCCAATAAAAACTTTAATGCCCACTATTCAGAAGAGAATTCTAGAAAGAAAGGATTTAGCATAATAACCATACCTATAATTGCACCATAATGCATATTGGCATAAGGTTCCTCCCCTGTAAGAATCTCCCACATGACAATGCCAAAGGAGAATACGTCAACCTGCACCATTGTAACAATGTGATAACTGAAATTGGAGAACACAGAACTAGCATCATTAATGACTAATTCTACAAATGCATTGAAATAATTTTGAGAAGTTGCACTATTCAGTTACTAAAAGAGAAACAACGAAGATATCTATCGGTATCAATATCAATATCGGTTGTTAGAGAAACAAAGCATACCGGCAATATCGACCATTTCAACTACTGTATCAACCGTTTCAATTTTGGACTAGTTTTTAATTACTTAAATTCTAAAAGATAATATAAAACATAAAAAAAATAATAGTAATTGAGGAAAACAAAGACATGAAAATTTAGATTACTCGCTAATAAGATAATAACAACCTTGAGACGAGCTCACCTGACCTTGATACGAGCTCAATAATTTAGGGATTGGCTTAGCCTAAATATCAAACCGGCTCGGATGGACTCAACTATCTTACTATGTTGTATCCAGGGCTGTCAAAATGGCTCAACAGACGAGCCACTCGAGCTCGGCTTAAGATTGGCTTGCGCTCTAATGAGCTAAGCCGAGCCACACCAAATCCAGCTTGCTTGAGCTTGACTCAAATTAGCTCGATATTATATATATATATATAATGTAATGTAATATATCAACAAAGAAAATGTATTTAAGTTTTCTGCAGCACAGCCGGTTAGAGCTCTTCTTTTTTAACGCATGCCTAGAATTCAATTCCCAAACGTCACATTTGTTAGCTACTTTTTCTAAGGTGAATCTTTAATTCCATGTCAAAAAATTAGTCAGGTAAAACTGCCCTTACAGGTATCCTTCCCTCTAAATGGTCTAGTGGAGTACCAGAAAAGGGGTAAAGTCTTTGGATCGATTTGCAATGAAAATACTAAGAAGAGTATCGAATTCCGGATGAATTTAACAAATACATATGCTCATTGTCATCAGCACCTCTACAACCACCTTTGCAATAGAAGTGTATGGGAATTAAAGGAAAAACTAAGGGTGGAGTGAAGGAGAAAGAAAATTCAACAAAAAGAAAGGAAATGTAAAATGTGGTGCTCGAGACATCAAGGGGTCAATAATTAATGTCTTGAGTTGTATTTAAGTTAGACGCAATTTATGATGCATTCAACAAAAAAAAAATCAAAAGTTTGTGTTTACAGCCGGATACTTATAGACCAATATTGGTTGAAACTAATGAAAAACTAGCTCCCACCTCTGTTTCAGATCAATAAGGGCTGAATAATATGTATCGGTATCGATTAATCTTCGAACCATGGGAGAAACATTTGACATTTCTGTAAAAGTGAAAGAGAATCTACGTCTAAAGACTCTAAACAGTCTCCAAGTGTACAAGAACCAAGCCAATCAGCATATATAATAACCTCTTTCCTTTTTTATTACCTTTTCAGACACCTTGTTACTGCCTCCATTTAATAATTCAGGAGCCATCCATGGCAGCGTCCCTCTCACACCACCGGAAACCAAAGTATTTCTTTTGATCTTTGATAAGCCAAAATCACCAACCTGGATAAAACAATAAATTTGCTTAGTGTACATTTTAATTGGAATAATTTAATATGATAGTTTTACTGGCATTTATGCAAGGATGGCCAGCTTTAGGACATAATGCATGCAGCAAGTGGCAAAATGAAATGATTAGCTGACGTGCAATTCTGCAGAAAACTCACCTTACAGATAGGACGTGTTTGATCTTTAAGGTTCACAAGCAAGTTATCACATTTCAAATCAAAATGTACAATATTTTTGGAATGCAGATATTCCATTCCAAAAGCTGCATCCATCGCTATTATAAGTCGTTTACGACGATCAAGATACCTTTCCATTCAAAGTTAGTGTTATTAGGCATAAAGCAATTGAATAAGCTCAAAGACAGACAATTAAACATTTACTTGTCCTTGCGAAGCAAGACATGCCGAAGAGAACCATTAACCATGAACTCGGTAACAGTAGCTAAGGTACCACCAGGCCCGTCCTGCACGACACCATAGAAGGCCACCACATTTGGATGATGAAGCTTTGAGAGAATCCCAGCTTCACGCCAGAACTCGTGCGTCTGAAAACCATGCGCTTTATAATGCACAGATCTCAAAAAACTAATAAAAACAAATTTGATACTTCAACCTTGATTGGAGACACAATTTTCAGATAAAAGTTAACAATGTGATAGAGGAAGCAAGCATGAATAAGGCTGGAGAGCTTACTAATCTTTCTTGCTCAGATGATCGACCTGTAAAACAGCTTTTCTTTATTCTTTTTATAGCCACATCTGTACCCCTCCATTTTCCATGATATACAGTTCCAAATGTTCCTGAACCCAGTTCTCTAAGCTCTTCAAGATCCTCGTTCTTTATGATCTGCTGATGTATCACTTGTAAAATTTAAAAATCTTAAACATAAGATGTATCAATAATTGGTGACCAGAATTTTAAGAAAAGACTTCTCTAACATTACTCTGCTCTCCCACATGTGGTTAAATATGCACAACACTGGATTTAATTGCTTTTCCAGGCTTAGCATAAAGTAAACAGCAAACAAGCTCCAGTTGAACAAATTGCAAAATGTATGGAGACATATGTAGGTGACAATACTTAATTTGTACCTTCGTATACATGTCTATACTCAAGACAATAGTAGTTTTATTATTCCTAATCGATGAGAGATGCTTTAATTTATTCAAGAGAGTTGCACAACTTGTGATTACAAGGACATCTCAATATGACACTCATTCAGTTATTTGGTCTTCCTAGTTATCAGTGAGAAGAAATGCTTTAAGCATGAAAAATATGAGTTGTCATCAGACAAGCACAAATCAGAGTTCTAGAAGTTATGCCTAGACCAAGTCCAGGCCCTGTTTGTTTTGAATTCGAGAGGGGGGGCAGTAACCAAACACATTTTAAACTTTTTTTCTTAACCAAGTTAAATCCCCATAAATAAGTAAATAAATAATATATAAATTCTAGTATAAATTCAAATTGATTCAAATTTTACCTTTGGCATAACTAAAATTAATCAATTTCATGTCTTGTTCTCTCTCCTCTTCTTCTCCTTTTTCTCCTCTCTTTCAAAAAAATATTTTTTTAATTATAAGCGAGCGCATTTTCCACTATGGCTCACTAAAAAAATAACTCTGAAAGAAAATGTTTGTACACACTAGTAAAAGAATTAAAATTTTATTATTCAATATAATTCACTGATAAGTTAAATATGATTTTAAACTGGCTGATTACATTTATATTAAAGTTTTCAATAACTTATATTCTTTTTTATCAATAAAGTTTGCAATATTAAGAACTTAAAAAATATATTTTTAAAAATATTAAAAAAAATATATATAGCCTTACACGTGGGCTTGTAAGAAAATGAAAAATAAAAACAGTAACATCATGTTATTATTTAAAAAACAATATTAACCTTATGTTATTTTAGAAACAATTAAAAAATAAAAAAGCATATATATTTAGGTATATATATGCTTGTAAGCCTATTTATGGGCTTACAACCATAAGCCCACAAACGAGACTTATATGCGTACTAAGTTTGTTTGCAAACATGCATAAGCCCATAAACCGGACTTACAAGCCCTCAAATCAATAATTTTTAAAAAATTATTGATAAAATAATATTTTTTTAATTTTATTATCAAAGTCAAAAGGATATTTTGGTCCATTAATTTTTTACTCTCCTCCAAAATCAATATATTGTTTACTTTTCACATAACATCAAAAATAATAATTAAACTTCAGCATAATTTACAACCAAACATCATATTTTCTTAGCTTAATTCAAGACTAAGAAACAAAACTAGTTAATCAAGTTTAAGGTTTAACCTTAAATCAAACAAGGCCTTGGATAATAAATACATGTCTTCCATGCATGTAACCTTGTTCAAGAGCAAAAAAGTCATAAAGCCCCAAAGTATGATAGTTGCTCGAACAGATCTCCCAATGTGAAACTGGTTATGATTCACAACTATACGTGTGAGCAGCTGAGAGCAATTAAAACTCTTTTTGGGTGCACAAAAAGACTACCTGCTGGACATCTCACACGTGTGAGTTGTGGCCGTTGGAAATATTCGAAGAGTTAAAAGAGTTAGAGACACACACTAGCAACTTGAACCAGCCAAATCACATGTAAGAGATGTCTTTTAGCTGCAAAAAGGACAGCATATGGTTGGAAAAGTTGCCCCACTCAAACTCTATCCTTCAGACTAAGAATTTCCATTAGCTGTCACCAACCATAGATTCGATTGAGAGCCTCTAATGTTGTACAAACAAGGCCTAAGAGCTTTCACTATTCAAGTTCAGGTAGCAAAATTTAAGGTAATTGGATAGCAAAATTTAAGCGATCAGAGTAATCAATGGTTGGATGACATAAATCCAAAAAATCATGTCACATACCAACATGATATGTGCATATAGTGGTTGATATGCTTTAGATATTAACTTCCAACAGAAGCATCAATAGTAAATTTTTCACATTAGAGTCCCCCTGTTTCAATTATCAGAGGTGATTGTCATAAAAGGCAAATATTTTCTTAATTCTGTAAAGTGGAATGTATAATTACTTATTTTGGAGCTTTCTCAGGTACAGGATCAAGGACTTTAATACAAAATGTGCTCAGCTAAGTCTGCAGTTTGCTCAAATTAGCATACCTGTAAGTTAGTAAAATCAATATCATCCAAAGAAGCATCCATAAGAGGTCCAGCAGCTTCAGCATCTTCCAATTTAGATTCCTGAAGTCATGCAACAGTGCCTTACTTCTAGGTATTTATTTGGTTTAGAATCAGAATATGATTTATAGTAAATAGTATTATACCTCATGCTCAGAGATAGGAACCCTTAGGTTCTCTGCCACATTTGAAAACGGATTCTTGACTCTCAAACCACCACTCTTTTCCGCTAAATGTAGATGGCCAATTGGTGATGATATGTATGCTGTGTTCAAACTTCTAGAATCCTCCAAAATGGTGTTAGATGGTTCTAGTAGAAGTTCATCGTTTAAATCAATTTGGGAACCTAAGTTTCCTAAATCAACTCCCTCATTCTCTGTACTTGCCAGTTGATAGGACCTATGAACTGCCTCTTCAGTCTTTGCAAGAGTAGAAGAATAATCAATGCTGTCCTGATCCATAAGAGAAACACCTTTTCGTGCAAACTCATCTTGGGCAAGATTTCTGAAGAAAGACCACCTCTTAGGTTCATGATTCTGCATGTTCAAGCTGAGACCAGCGTCATCTTTATGCAAGGGACTAAAACTTGAAGATTCCGAAGCAATTCTAGCATTAGAGAAGAAATCAGAAAGTATATCAAGAGGAAAACGGTCATTGATATCGATAAGAACTCTCTTCTCTTTGTTTGGAACCATAGATTCCTCTGCAGAAGCAGGCATAGTAGATATTGCTAAACAGGGCAAAGCTGATGCATGTTCAACATCAGATACACATGTAGCCTTCCTAGTTAACTCTTCCAGCATTGTAGAAGCAGTTTCCTGTTGCTTAACTACAGGAGCTTCCTCTCCTTCCTTAGCAGTTAGAACTTTCAAATTAGAATTGGCCGCACCTGTTTCATCTGCAATTGTAAGTTTCTCCACATATTTACTACTCATATTTGCTTCATGTGAGATCTTATCTTCATTAAAAATGGACCTATCATCACTGGAGGTCAATGATACATTGCTTGTTTTAGGTTTTTGTATCTTCCACCCTGCTTTATTCCCTTGTTCATCAGTAATGGTGTCAGCTCGTTCATTACCAACTACAGGATGTTCAGGAAATTTAGAAATCCCTGAGCCTGCAGGAGCAGAGATGGTTTCAGGTTGCTTATTTTGCTTTTCACCCAACTCTTTATATTTTACCAACTTCATTTGACGATCCACAACAGATGGAGGGCTAAGGATTGGCGGTTTTGTCGCTACAGAAGAATTTTCAATTGGAGAAAACACAATTCCATCAGGTGCAGGAGTGATGGCTTCTGCAGTAGATACCTTAGCAACATCAGCATGCGAATGGAGTATCAGATATTGGGAACCAAATGAATCATCAGATTTTGACAATCTATTTAGGGACTCTGCCTGATCTCTTGGGATCCTTTCAGAATGATAGACTCTTTCAGGGAGTGGAGATAGATCATTGTAACTATGATCAGTCATATCAGCTTCAAAGTCAGAAAGTCGAGATGTAAAAGGTCCACTGGATGAGTAGCAATCATCTTCATTAAACTCACAACCCTGACCAGCAGCCACAACATTAGCTATTGTTGGGACTGTTGCAACCTCTAGGTGCTTACCATTATCTTTCGGCAGAGGCAGAGATGATAAATCCTCTGGTACAGAAGCGGCAAAAGGTACTTGTGTCTCCATAGAGTTTAGAACTGAAGCATTATGATAAGCATTGAAATCATTCTGAAGAGATTGGACATGCTCGACTCCATTTTTGAGCTCATGCAAAACTTCAGCAATTAAAACTTCTTGCTTGTGCATTCTTGTGCTGCCAGATGACGCCTCTGTCAGATCTTGATTAAAAGATTTTTCACCATGGGATGGCATTGCAACAGAATTCCCTATATCCGATGCATACTGGGAATTATATCCATAATCAGAAGGCATAGATAGAGGGATTGAACTCCTGCTATCAATGTTGTATAAGCTGTCAGGATGGTGAATCCCTGAGTATGCATGATGAACACCATCCATATATTGGTTACCACGGCCCTGATAAGAAGGCAAATGTGTATCACGGTCAGTGGATAAATTTCCCTGAATTTGTGAAGACATAGTGGTAGCAAGCACCAACGGTGATGCGTGAATCCCAGATAAGCCAATAGCATCTCGACTTGTATTTTCCTGGTCAGTGTTAAAATCAAGATTAACCAACTGATCCAAGTCACTTGCTGATGTGCCTTGTAAGGCATTTCCACTTGAAGTTTTTCTCGCTGCAACATCCAACCCATTGACAGCAACAACATATTGAACTTCAGAACCTTCCTCAGCACTGCCCAAGTTGAAGCTTGTATCATCAGAATCAGCTGAAGGAAACAGAAACAGCCTAATTTTCTGTGAACCCTCACCACCTTCAAGAACACCACATTCCTCTAACATAATTTTCAAATCCTCATCGCAGGTCACTGAGATCAAAGCATCAAGATCTTCATCTGGAAGCTGATATTTAATTGCATGAGGTTGGTTATAGATGGCCATAGTCTTTTGCATGAGCTCCTGCCAGGAAATGTCCATACTTACTCGGATAATGTGCGTATCACCACCAACGTATCTAAGCTTTCTATCAATTGGCCGAGGTAAAATTTTACCCCCAAAACTACAGAGAAATTTCATCTTTTTTGATGAGATATCAGAAGCCTCAGAAGAAGAATAACCGTGCGAAACTCCTCGACTACTTCCATCACCTGACGAGCCTCGGGGTACTGACCTTGTTGATGCAAAGCGATCTGTACTTTCAATCTCAGTGAAACTCTTCTTTTGGATCTCTTTGGATGGAGGGTTTTCAACCTTCGTTAGCGTTGAAACTTCTGATCCACTTTCAGATAGTGTATTTGAAACGCCACGCATGCCTCTTAAGTCCATGTAACCAGTGACAAAGTTCTGCTCTCCAGATGTACTTGGGACGAAGTGCTTCTTCGGCATCACCCGTTCTCTCATGAATTCAAGAGAAAATTCCTCACCTGTCTGAATTGAGTAATTTAGAACAGGCCTAACACCACCTGAAGCACCAAAATCCGGCAGCCTAGAACTGGCATTTGTGGAACTTGATGAACCTTGTGTAAACCTTTGGCCTGCAGGACCAACTGCATCTTTTCTATTTTCCATTGAATTTTGTGACTATTAAAATTTTTCAGTCACTTGTCGAACAGTCAAACTTTATTGTTTGTTTACTTTCATATCAGAAATTTAGTCAACAAAAGGAGACCACCCCAATCCAGATAAATGCAGTTCCATCGGACAGTGTTGATGAAGACCAAAACTCATCTTTCTTAAAAAAGGGTCATAAATCTTGAGAATTATCTGTTGTCATAACTTTGAGAAATTGCCATTGGACTGTAAGAAGAAATCATCATAACCATCCAGCGAAAAAAGAAGTAGCTACCTGACATAATTCTACGAAGCAAGTGTAGAGCCAATCAACAATCAAGGCAAGCTAGAAGAAGATTACACTGCAAAAGAGAGTAGCAAGGTTATCTAATCAGTTCTGTTGGATGATAGTAGAAGAGTTAAAGGATTGTTTCCGATCAGTAAAGTTTAGCATGAAGTAATCCTTCCAGTAATAATAAATACTAAGTAACAAACTCTAAGGAGGAGGGTCGCATTAGGTGGGTTGACAACTAACGAAAATCTATTTTTGAGGCGACCGATCTCCTCTACTTGAAAATTCGTGTAAAAGTTGGTTATTTGGCTTTCAAAAATGTGCAAATGGCTCCCTGGGATGCATTCAAATTATTGTTATGTAGCATCTCCAGTGCCATCATGCAATGACGAGAAAAGAGTGGGATGCCATATTAGACAATAGACACTATTTCATCAATACATCAAGGTTTTCCTCAATCCATGTGTTAATCAAGAATGTTAATGTATTGCTTTCACAGAGGTATTGTCAGATTGAACCGGCAAGAGAGAAGTACTTCTCTTAGTTGTTCATACTTACCACAAGTCATGCACTAGTAGGCCACAAGTCAAAGGTCGGTAAACTAATCAATTGGAGCATAAGATTCATAGGTTTCAGTATTTATCCGATATGAAGGATTTATTGAAAGTTGATCATCTTCGAAGGCACTCCAAGAAAGCGGCTACGAAAAGTGTGATTTCCTCACAGACTTGCTACCAGGCTTTTCTTAAAAACACCCGGATGCCGCAAAAAATTTTACCATCAGTAATGAAACCTAATAAGAAGGACACCAAGAACAGATCTTATAATTCCAATCTTACACATCCGTCGTTTTATTATTAAGAACAGGAGATACCGACGAACTCCAATCTCAATCTCACAATCATCAAATTCTTTAATACTAATAGCAGCGCCTATTTCAAATTCCAATTAAAATCAAAATCACGAAGCTAATTTAGCAATCGAACCACAGGACTTCCAATAGCAAACAGTAGAAGAAACCCCAAAAAACTTAAGAAAATTTTCTATCCACATCAATAACAAGCAACTGCTAATTCTGATGACTCTCAAAACAAATAGATATAAATCTAAAAAGCAAAAGATTTACTTCCGGCACTCCGGTGTGTCCACCTCCTGATCGAGAACCATCTATAAATCCCAAGGAGAGAAAAGATAACCGAACATAGAGATTACACCAATCGATTTCTACAAGAATTGCTCGTTTCGGATCGTAAAGTTGCGGTCTTTAACCACGAGGGAGATAAAGAAGGCGATATCGGCAAAGGGGAAAATTGAAGCTTTATTAGGAGATCGATAACTCTAGACTCTACTAGGGAGAGAAGAAGGTGGGCGTTGGTACTACTGGAATAAGTTTGATGAGGTATTAAATTTGCATTTAATAAGGAAAAAGGTTGTTTGATTGGATGGGTGACCGGAAAGGTCAGTAATATGGCACGCCTGTTGGGGCAGCAATTTGACCGATATATAGTAGGTCACCGGGAACAGGCGGGAATCGGGATTTCGTATTCAGACCTATAGAGATATTCTTCGTGAGGGAAAGATTTTTATTTTTATTTTTATTTTTTTAAATTGCAATTAAACGGTGGATAATATGACTGCGATTAGAAACTGCAATAATAACTCATTTTATCGTAATTAAATATATATATATATATATATATATATATATATATATGATTGGATAAAGATGAGCCTCGGTGCTATCCTAATTTTAATTTTAGTACTTTGTCCGTAAAAATATAAAGACAATATGTAATCATCTGGTGGATCTTTTATGCTCTTGTGGCATTTAAGTTGATCTTTGTCACTTCTGGAGGTTGATTGGTTTATTCACCACCAGACTTGACGTGCGATTAGGGTCAAGGCTAGCTTTGTCAAGAGTCTGGACCCTAAGTTGGGTTGAGAAGGTCTCGTTTGCCTCCACTTATAAGAGCATATCCAATGCTCGGCTCCATATATATTATAATAATAATATAATATATATTATTATATTAGTTATTTTAAATTGCTTAATAGATCATCTTAACGTTATTATTTTTTATTAAAAAATATATGGTTAGAAAACTCTCATCGAGATCTTTAAAATAAGATTAATATTCAATAGTTTTAAAAATAATTTTAAATTACTAATTTTTTAATTAAACGTATCGAAATTACATTACACGAAATAAACATCGAAATAAGCATTCAAAATGTACTAATTGAACACTTATGGAAGAGGCATGGAAATGAAGGAATATAAATTTTAATGTAATTTTTATTTGATGTATTTCATTTTTAATGTATTTCATGTTTGATGTATTTCATATCTAATGTATTTTAATTTTTAATATTTACATTGGGCATAATTTTGAGTAATTATACTTTAGGATACATAATTTATTAGACTTATTTTTATAAATAATAAAAAAAATTAATTTAAATTAACTCAAAAATAATTTAATATTAGACTCATTTTTATAAATAATAGAAAAATTAAAATTAAAATTAACTCAAAAATAATTTAATATTAGACTCATTTTAAAGGTCTCGGTGAGACCTTTCCAATAGTATTATTTTTGTTAAAAACCGATTAGTAAAACTAATTATATACTTAGTTTAACTAACTAAATTATTTAACAAAGGATACAAATGGAATTAAAATTATTGAATATAATACTTATTGAGCAATTTTGGCATTTTCAAAAAGTTGATGTGACAAATGGAGCCCGGCTCCATTTTCATGGTGGGGCTCTAAATTTGGAGCCCCACTATTCATGGCTTCAAATTTGGAGCCCCATATAGAGCCCGGTTGGAGCTCCACCGGGCTCCAAATTTGGAGTTTTGGAGCCCGGTTGGAGATGCTCTAAGTTTGTTGATGAGTCTACGTTGACTAATTAATTCTTTGGAAGTTACCGATAGTTTCAAAGATTAAAATGTTCTTATAAAAGATATTGTGCGAAAGATTGTCCACTAATGGCTATCTTCACAACACCTCTCTAGTCCTGTCGATTGCCTCTCCTTGGTGTGCTACCCAATACGAGGCAACAACAAAACTCTTCGCTGAGTTTAGAACGACATATGGTGGATATCTCTTTCAGGCATAATATCTCTTTTAGTTTTTCATTGTGTTATTGCCCACGGATTATGACACTTATGGAAAGCTCGCAACTAGTTTATGTTCGATGTGACGAAGGCAACCAGCAATCGGCTGCTTTTTAGAATGACAACTTACTCTTGAACTCCTTAAATATTACTAAATTTCTTGGCTTTATTTAGGTGTTGGCGGTAACAATCTGATTCCAAAGAGTCATAATAAATTCGATCAAAATAATATAAATAACTTACAGATTACAGAATATAGAATTCTGAATAGTCGAGTCTAGTGTTGGACACTATCTTCTTAAAAACCAATTCGCCCTCCACCGATTGCTTCTGGAACAGTGGACGTCGGTCTCCCAGGATACAACGACTGCCTTGCACTAGAAATATCCAATATGGACTTGACCCGTGCGTGCGAACCGAACCGAACCGGGCGGCGCGCGTGTGTGTGAGTTAAGTTGCATAATAACCTTTACCCACAAAACAGGTACCCCTTTTGGGGCCCAAAGCCTATAAGAAGTTTGTTACTTATATACCATACTAACATTTCTTAAATATCCAATATGATACTAAACTTCATTTTCTTTATTTTTCATTACCATGATACCCACTTTAGAGCCAAATTTCATTCGCTTCTCTTCATGGATTTGACTAAGTGAATATTTGACAATAAAGTACACTTTGAGCTAAATTAATTCCACCATTAAACCATCATTAATAATGTGTGGGTCCCACTTAAAACTTAGCTCAAAGTTAATAAAAATTCATGTCAAAAACATGAAATTACTAACATTAGGTAGGTTAATTAGTTTGATATTTAGGCTAGGCCACACGAAGGCATCGTCAAACTAAATTGTGATAGTGTCTGCTTGACTAGCTCCTGTGTAGTGTGTTAAGGGCTCATTGCTCACGCTAAAATGGGAAGCTTCTTTTGACTCGGTATATGCTCAAACGCACACTGAAGATCTACTCTTTACTAAAGGCAATGTTGTTTGCACTCACTAAAACTCACGAACATAATTTAGACTCTCTAATCATTAAATCTGACTCTAGTACCCTAATCAGTATTATCAACTTTGTTTAGCACCGTTTTTTGGACATAGTTCTTTTATCACAACACTCTAGCATTTGGTTGCAATTTAAAGAGATGCATAAAAGGTATACCTTACCCTTTCTTTTATGCCAGCAAGAAAGCATAATATATGAAAAAGATGGTGTCAAAATAATGTAAATATAGCATTCTGATAAACAAATCATTACATATACATCTACTCAGACTCATGAATTTTATTATGAGTAACATATTAATATATATATATATATATATATCATGTATTGATAATATTATCCAATCTATTCCCAAGCACAGGAAGCATCTCTTATTCCTATCCTATCCTATCTGATCTGTTTCCTCCACCACCATAAACTCTGCCATATTATTATGCTCTTTATCTATTGAGACAACCCAAGTAATCTCTAATGCTTCTGTAAGTCTAATGGAATTCATATAGAAAGAAAACCCATCAAATGGATTTTATTTTTCCCTTCGACTATCTTTTAATTATCAATACGAGATATAAGAACTGCTACTGTAAGTAAGAATTAGATTCAAACAAGAGAGTGGTGTCCCAGTGTAAACGTAGGAATGCTACAAAGAAGAAAGAACAATGGAAGTGCCTTAGAAA
The DNA here is from genome assembly GCF_048772165.1 of Typha angustifolia. Lineage (NCBI taxonomy): Eukaryota > Viridiplantae > Streptophyta > Magnoliopsida > Poales > Typhaceae > Typha > Typha angustifolia. The sequence goes on along the minus strand of NC_133245.1, from coordinate 12,984,055 downwards.
TCACGCCATAGAAGTGGCTTAAATTATTTTAGCATCACTAAAATATCATGTGGTCCTTATAACTTACCAATGACGTTTATCCAATATCAATCCTCCAATAGAAAACTAAAATAAAATAAAAGGAAGAAGATTGAAGTGGCGACTCTGCCCCCCTTCTCTTCCTTTCCCACTCACCTTTCTCCATTACCAGCCAAAGCTTAATCCACCAAGGATACTTTATTTGATTATATTTAGTCCTCAGATTTGGGCCAGTTTATTCCTGACGGTGTTTGCTTGTAGAATATAGTTCTAGAATCATTAACTAGTAGAACCCACAGCTTTCTTGCAGACGTTTAAAACGTATTGAGACAATGGAAAAGTTAAAAGAACAGGAAAGATTAGATAAAGTGTTATCAAATGAAGACTTCACTATTGGAGAAGAAAAGAAAAGAAAAGAATTATTCTTAACTCCCTTAAATAATTTGTGGTATTTGTCACAGATTTTAGCCTCAAATGAAGTCTTAAAAGAAGTGTAAATCTCATAGTTCTTCACACAAAAGGAGTATGTTTTGTTTTGTTTTTGTTTTTAATATTAAAAACTAACGGTGTTAAACGATTACATGTATGTAGAATTAATTATCTTCTCCAGCCATCCAAAGGGAGGAGGGGTCCCAGGATTGGGACATATGAAGCTTCTGGTGGGAATTTGGCATCATCGATTCTCACCAAATTGCTGCAGATTGTGTAGTTATAGAATGCAAGATTGCAAGAGCTTAATGTGGCTATTCTGATGACAAGCACTCAAGCAGCAGCTCCATAGAGAGAGCGACAGTTGTTTGGCTGAGAAGATATTGCTCAAGACTAGGTGCTGAGATTCTATTTAGTAGTGGAGCCAAACTTAACCTTGAGCAAATCCAGATGGAATCATTGAGTTTTGATAAGATTATAAAAAAATAACCTTAGAATTGTCATTAGCATAATAGATATGCCATATTTTTATTTTTGGATTAATGTTATATATATATTTAGTAGTTTTAATAGCAGGATTAAGGTATTAGAAATTTAAATTTCTGTCTCACAAAAGAGACTTTTTGGGAGCTATTTGGTTTTTTGTATTTAAAAATGCATATGCATTTCTATTCAGGAAAACAAATAGATTGTTTGATTGATTGTATTTTATAATACTGTATTTGTTAAATACATATTTGGTTTGTTATATTTCATAATAACACATTTAATAAATAAATATTTAGTTATTATATTTTATAATACTATTTTGATATTATATTTATAAGTATTTGGTTGTATTTCTTAAAACCAAAAGACTGCAACTATATTCTCAACCAAAGAAAATTAAATTTCAGTTGAAATGAAATAAGAGGGATGGGTTAAGTTAGATCAAATGCAGTCTTTTGACATCTAATTAGATTAAATGGGTACCAAAATATTGTATATAAGTCTAACCGGTCTTTTAAAATACAGTTTTTAAATTGGATACACCATACCAAATAATAATTTTTAAATTAGACATTGTATCTATTAATGCAGCATTTATAAAACTCTCCAACCAAACAACCCCTCAATGTTTTCTTTTGAGCATATACCTACGTAAAAATGCTGAAATTTATAATTACTTTGAAGAAAATGAACTAAAAAATGCTAAATAAAACTTTCAACTCTTTTAATCAAGACTGTCATACAAGGACCACATTGGTTATGATCTCTAGTACAGTAAGATAGAAACCAAAATTTATAAATACTTTAGATTCATTATTAAAAAAAATTCTATTGAAATATTAAATTAAAAAAGGTCGAAACATAAAGTTACAAGTTTTGCAACTTCTACTATCAGTTCATAGGTAGAGGTAAACCACCACAAAGTATAACTAAAGACAAGCACTAAATCGCCATGAAGTACACACAGTAAGCTCTGGTTGCCTGGTCGGCAGTCCAAGAGCTAAATCAAACGCATCAGTGGGTAATTTGCTGAATTGCAGATCTGAGTGAGAAGAACACACACACTTGCTTAAAGTACAAACTGGTTGAATTGCTGAGATTGTTCTAACCAAATTAAACACAATAAGATAGCTTCATACTAGTACATTTTGGTATTACAAATGGCTATGGTTACATCTTTCTCATAATGTTTAAGATGTCTTCGACGTCTTCCAGCTTTGAAGAAAAGCCTGCAAATTTATACCTAAAAGTGATGAGCATGTGGCATAACAAAACCCCTAACTATTTATCTCTGATTGTCCAGCAGGTAGAGTAGGCAGTTGGTGTTATTACCCTTGTCATGTCGTTCTTTACTTGAATCATATATGTTTTGCACCCTGTGATGATCCATGTTTTGCCTCCTCTTGTTCTCCATCTCTGACATTTTCTGATGCAGCTTAGACATTGTCTTGCCTATATCTGCCAGACAGTACGCCAGGAATTATCTTAGTCTATATAAAACAAGAACTAACAAGAAGAATGTAACAGATCGATGCAAATTTACAATATATTTACTGGAAAGAATGATCTTGTAAATATTAAGGATGATTGTTAAGTATTGTACTTGAGATAATAACAGAAGTTAAAGATGATGGATTATGTGGTTACTGAACAAATGCCTTCTCTTGAAACACTTATAATATCGGAATCATGACGGAATCATCCTCATTTCAACATTATGTAAGTAACATGACGGTTGCTTAAGTACTTTATCTAATGAGAAATATAAAAAAACATCATTGTTTACTCAAGGCCTATAAGGATGAACATAAAAAAAGACTGATGGGCCAACTTGATATTTTTTGGCATTTGTCTCATATCAATCAGAAAGCATACATTTTCTTTTCTTTTCTTTTCTTTAATTTTCTGATAGGGGTCAAGGACTTGTATGGGAACTGAAAGCAACATATATTAATGGCATCAACTTTCTTTCTTGTACAGCAGGTAGAGTATCATCAGAAAACTCCAAATTGATACACTTAACAAAAAATAGTCTAAGAAAGTTGGTTGTTCTGTAATTAAATTGTATTCCCTGTCTAAGAAGCAAGGCAGCAAGACTGATAGTGATGGGCATTAGTTGGTGAAAAAGTAAGATAGTGTGGGCAGATGAATTCAACTAGATATGCCAATTCACATATATTTGGTGTATTCCATCTTTCTGGTATCCAGCTACACCCTCTAATCACACAATCAAAGGAACAGAAAATATATATTCTCTAGGAAGAAAGTAACTGGGCTTTCCATTGTTGACAAATAATCTGAGATAGGTGAGGTCAATAATCAAATTCAGTAATCAGCAGGATTCCTATAACAAACTCCAAATAGCCATTACCTTGAAACATCTCTTGCACAGAGTTCTCATCAAAGAGCTGTAGGGTCTCAGCCACAGATGTGTCATAGCTGCTGCTAAATTTAGATTGTTTTTCTAATAAAGTGATCTCTCTCTGAAGTTCTGCAGATTCCTTTCCAAGCTGAGGAGATAAATGGAGTCATCAGTTAGAGACAGATTTGAAGGAATATTGAATCAAAACATTTAGATAGGCATCATGCTGCTCACAGCTGCAAGCTTATCCCTCAAGGAATCTAATTGTGAATCAAGCTCCCCATCAGAGAGCCCTCCTTCAACCAATAAATTTTCAGCAGAAGAATCATCCTGAAGACAAGATCCAGCAAACTATTTTAGCCTCTGAATAGCAAAGAAAATGTCCTATTTGTCTTGAGGGAATAAGTGAACAAGTTGAAAGTTAAAAAACCATAAGAATATATGTGGCACTAAAGACCTTAAAAATTATAGCACCAGACTTTGATTTTGAAACTTAAAAGCTACCTAACTCTAGAGTCTAGAAGAGTGCCAGAGTTCTGAACCTCATGTTAAATGAAGTTTAGTTATGCAAGTATAGTCAAACCACAACTATGTTATAACTGTGAATTGTCTATATAGATATAAAAGCTCAAAACAAAATAACCTAATCAAATAGTTCCTTCTTGAAAAAATACCTACAGCTTTAGGTAAAACAAACCCCTCAGGAACAGTAAAACAATGGCGAAGGCAATATTTCTCCCAGCTGTCCATTCGCCTATCCAGAACAGCTTTTACCAGGTGACGAAGGGAATGAACACCCTACAGAGAGGAAAAAGAAAAGATAAAAGGAAAACGAGAAAAGACTAGCATAAAAGTTATCCACAAGAGTTATATGCCATCACACTTCTGCATACTATATAAACATTATGAAAGACTGAAACAGAACAAATGAATCTCAACATCTCAGCAAACAATCATCATCATGTTGTGCAAGAACAAATAAAAAACAATCATCATCATGTTGTGCAAGAACAAATAAAAAACAATCATCATCATGTTGTGCAGGAACAAATAAAAATACTCAATAAAGGGGAATAATCTAAATGAAACCCAGTGATTAGCTAGTGATTCATCAAACTAATTGTAGTGTAACAGACAGGCCAAGTAAGATTCTAAAGTTATAAAGTCTAGCTTCTTACTAGTATAGGATGGGCAACATTAAGTATGGCCGTCAAAACTATGACAACGAATTCTTTTATCGCAGTTAATTTTCAAATTGCAGGGGAGCATGAATGTCACAATGCCGCAAATATCCAAGTGTGAGGATGTCATCACTGCATCAATTTACCGATACAAAGGCAAGATCAGCACTTTATCCTCAAGCTCTCTAATTTGAGCTTTTTGTTTCATAAATAGGGACAATTGATTAGATCCCTTCAAATTTATACCATTTGGAACTACCAACAAGTAGAATGCACCACTTATATTTGTGAAAATGTCAGCACGAGATATATAACTTCAAATCTAAGTATCTTGACTCGGAAGCAGTAAAAAAGAGAGAAATAAGACGATCTTAAGGAAAAAAAATCTTTTACCTTAGCCAATTCCTCGGCCTTATCACTGCAGCCGCCACCGGCTATCTCCGGCGCTTGCCTAAACAAAACCATGAGGAGCGTGATGAAAAGTTAAGACGTAAACGAGCAAGAAATCGAGGAAAAGGGGAGGAGGTGGGTCGGGAGTAAAACTGAAGGCAGAAGCCGAAGGCGCCGTCGACCATGTCGTCGACGGTGTTGAGGACTTCGTTTAAGAAGAGTTGGGGATTGAGGCCCAAGGCGTCGAATGCTGCCTCGCTCTCGCTTCCCTCCATAGATGGGGTGGTCGCTTGATGTTATTGATGATGCGAGAAGGAGAAATGGGAGCGGGAAGCAAGGGAAGACGAGAATTTTGGCAATTTGAAATCCGAAGAAGAGCGTATTAACGTATCGAGAAGGATTTAGGTAATTCGAAGCGGTCAAACGCGACGTGTTTATTGAAGACTTACCCGGTCCAAAACTCACCACAAATCCGGTTCGACAACCGGACCGGTTCAGCATCCGTTCGACCAAAACCCCATAAAAGAGAGAAGCTACCCCCTTCTCCCCTCTCTCTCTCTCTCCTCACGAGCGGTAGCGTGGCAACCCACAGCGGCTTCGACATCCCGATGCGAGAAAGCGAGAGGAGGAAGCGAGGCGAAGACGATGACGATGACGAGGAAGAGGACAATGATGGCAATGTCATGGAAGCGTGGGAGAGGGCTTACGCCGACGAGAGGTCGTGGGAAGCGCTCCAAGAGGACGAGTCAGGTCTCCTCCGGCCAATCGATACTAAAACACTAGTCCACGCCCAGTACCGGAGGCGACTCCTGCAAAGATCCTCGACCTCGTCTCTTGCATCCGCTAGGATCCAGAAGGGATTGATACGCTACCTCTATGTCGTGATCGACCTCTCTCGGGTTCGTTTTATGGTCTTCTTTGCACTTCCTAGCGTGATTGTACTGTTTGCTGTGTTATGTTTGTTGTTAATTGAGGTAGCAACGAAGGAAAGGGTGGAAATTTTGGTTTGGACCATGTACACTTCTTGGGTTTTGAGATAGCTGTAAGGAAGAATTTTTTTTTTTTTTTTTCTTTCGGAGCTCCCGTGTTGGAGACCGTTGGAAGGAACGATTTTGAATGCTGAAAGGGAAAAGAAATTGAGTTTTTTGGAAGAAGAAATACAGGATTTTTGGTGGGTTTCTTACCATGAAGTACTTCTTCCTGATCAATGCGATGTGTTCCATTCTCGTTCTAGTTTGAAGGTTGTTTGAGAAAGCTAATGTTTTCCCCCATCTGTAGAGAGAGAGAGAGAGAGAGAGTTAGGAAATTTTTTGTAGGAATGTACATATTTATGGAAGTAGCCAAGCAGACTTGACTGGCTTGGTGCTTGTTTCTGGAAAAGGTTTTTATGCCTTTCCACTCACTATTATTCCTCCTTTTTTCTGAGGATAATGAGAGGGTGGTTTCAGTTATCATTATAGAGAATTCCTTGGGTAGAGTGAGAAGAGAGAAGAGTGGAAGAATATTGTTTGAGCTTTGGTCCATTATAGACAATATAAGTCTTGTTATCATTTTTTTTCCTTCCATTTCATGTTGATTTTAGTCACTGAAAATCAACTAAAATTTCGTGAGAAACTTTTTGGCGACTGTCCATGTGTTTGCAAAGGATCCCAAGTTGTTAGGACTTAGAACCATATAATTCATGCATGGCATCATTGATATAATCATGGAAATGTATAGTGTTTATTTATGGGTAGCTATATTCTTCTCAAGACTTTGATGTGCTGTTATTCAGCTCAGAACTCTAATGCACTTTGATATAATAATGTAGGCTGCTTCAGAAACAGATTATCGCCCTAGTCGAATGGTTGTAGTTGCAAAATGTGCTGAGGCATTTATTAGGGAGTTCTTTGATCAGAATCCATTGAGTCATGTTGGTCTGGTAACCATAAGAGATGGTGTTGCTCAGCGACTAACTGATATAGGAGGTAGTCCAGAGGCGCAGATTAAGGCATTAATGGGAAAGCTTGAATGTTCAGGTGATGCTTCCATGCAGAATGCACTAGAACTGGTCCACGAGTATCTGAGCCAAATCCCTTCTTATGGCCACCGGGAGGTCCTAATCCTGTACTCTGCTCTCAATACCTGTGATCCTGGGGATATAATGGAGACGATTCATAAATGCAAGAAAGCCAAAATTAGGTGCTCTGTTATTGGCCTATCAGCAGAAATTTTCATTTGTAAGCATTTATGTGAGGAGACTGGTGGCTCCTATACTGTGGCGTTGGATGAGGTAATTACAATAAGTATGATCTTGATGTATATAAATGAAATGGTGTATCACTGTATTGCTCTTTTGGCAGTCTCATTTCAAGGAACTGTTGCTGGAGCACGCTCCTCCACCCCCTGCAATAGCTGAATATGCGGTTGCTAATCTGATCAAGATGGGTTTTCCTCAGAGAGGAGCAGAGGGTGTAGTCTCAATTTGTTCGTGTCACAAAGAAGTAAAGGTTGGTGGAGGCTATACTTGTCCAAGATGCAAAGCACGTGTATGTGAACTGCCGACTGAGTGTCAGATTTGTGGATTAACACTAGTTTCTTCTCCTCATCTAGCAAGGTCTTATCATCATCTTTTTCCTGTAGCACCATTTGATGAGGTATCCATTTTTCCAAGTAAATTGAATCAGAAGATACCGCAAACTTGCTATGGTTGCCAGCAGAGCCTTGTTATCCATGGTAAGCACATATACATAGTTCATATGTTACCTTCTTGCTATATATCCGTAGATATATGTTCATTCCAATAAGAGAAGATGCATTTTGTGGTATCTGTTGTCTAATTCTTGATGAGAAATCTAATAGTCACAAAGCACATCTGTGTTCTGTCAATTCATGACATATGTGTAAGATTAGAAAATTATGAAGGTGAGCTCTACTTACAAACAAGCATTAGTTAGTTATATCAAAACGCATAATGGCTTCAAAAGTTATTTAAGAATCGTTAAGTGCACAAGATTGCTATATCTTAAATAAGAAATGAATGACTTCAAGCCATTGTATTTGAGTAAATAAATTTAACAATCACTTTATCTATTCCTAATTAACAAATAACTAAAGTAGATGCTGCTAGTATGTAAATTGAACACACAGCAATTGGTCTATCAAAAGGACCTATTTGACCTAAATGTTTAGACTATAGATTGAAGAACTGCTTTTGGCATAGGCATACATTGTTTGCATATGCTTGCTTGGCTTGGCCTAAAATGCTAACTTACGACATATAGTTCAGTTGAACCTAATGTTTTCTAAAAGCATTTGGTAGATACATGGGACCAGAAAGTAAGGTTTCTAGTTTCGACCAATCCTAATCCCATATTGACTAATTTCAGTGCAGTATCAGCCAGATCAATCGATACGTAATCTGGATCGGGCTAGTTTTGTCTGAAATGAACTGAAATCAGGAGAGAGAGAAAAGGAGAATGAGAGGAGAGAGAGAGAGTGGGAACTCGTCGTAGAGGGGGGAGAAATGTCATAGCGGATGTTGCCAAAGGTTGACGAAGCCAGATTTGTGTTGGAGGAGTTCGCCAAACATTAATGGAGGCTGGATTTATGCTAGAGAAGCATCGGTTTGCTTGGGGCTTAGGAAAGAGGGTGTGGGAGAGGGAGAGAGAAAAGGGGAGAGGCACTGTGTGTGTGTGTGTGAGAGAGAGAGAGAGAGAGAGAGAGAGAGAAAGAGAAAGAGAGAGAGAGAGATATGGTAAGAATGATTTTTTATTTGTGTGAGAGGAGAGAAGGGGGGGAGGAGAGAGTGGGTGGGAGACAGGGAGAGAGATGGAGATTGAGAAAATGATAGTTTTCTTAGTTTTTAGACTTTATATATGAGTAATTTATATTTATATATTTATTATTTACTTTTATACGGGTGATATGAATGGTCGATACGTATTACTATTTTAGGTGGCTGATCCTGATCCCAATAATAAGAATCTTGCCAAAAAGGCTCAAGACACTTAGTGGAAGGCGACCGCCGTAGCAGTTACTTAAGCCTAAGAAGTCCTTTAAAAGTTGGAAAACTATTTTTGATTAATTACACATAATCTTTTGTGGAAGTTTCATAACTAACAATCATTAGACAAAATTTAATTAAACACCAAATTTCCCAACCAGGCAACCATATTATTGTGGTGGCAATACAAGAATTTAAGGAATAAGGAATACCATACGAAAAAGATGTTAACAATTTAAGGAAGAACGTCATTTAGAAAAATAATATCATGTACAGAAAATAAGGGAAGCAACACCAACCTATAGAATAAGATTCATAGATCATGTAGAAAGCAGGTGCCCTTAGTCTCACACACTTGAGTAACAGTTGATTTGTTTGAGGTGGCACCTGCCATAAACTTGGACATCATTCAAGATGACTAAATCACATTTCTTATCAACTTGGCAAATGAGGGTCTAGAACTGTCACTGAGTTGGCCATTGTGGCTGCCATTGACCTCTTCTCTGATCGATGCTTGAAGCTTAGGTTCTTGGACCCTATATAAAAATGTAGATTGCTCCCATAGAGAGACTATATTTGGGCATGTTGTGTAGTTAACATTAATTGATTTTTGTGTGGTTACATATATTCTTATTTAGACATTGTGGGTGTGAGATGAACAGTCTATGTTTTCATGTGCATAAAATGATAAGTTGATTACTCGATCTTCCTGAACAAAGTGCAAAAAATGCTATTGTTTTTGTGTAATAGAACGAATATTGTAATGTGAATGTGGATTATCTGCATCTATCTTTTCAATTAGCTTCGGTCAGCACATATTATGCTAATGTAATGCCTATGTAAGAGTCTTTCTAGCTAGTCAATGTGATAAGTGAAAAGGATATCTTTTTTTTCCCTTTTCTTTGATTGAGTGGAGACTATATGTGGGCAGGACTGTATACGGCCGACCCTACCCAAATTCATGGCCCAAATGAGCATCTGCCTTCCACATCCCATGAATTTTGTGGCATTCTACAATTTTTGAACTCTTTAACAAACTTGCTACAAAGTAGGGATCAAGACCAAGATTTCTAGTGTACATCAAATGATGTGACAAAATCAATATTAGCTCTCTATGTTAGAAGCTTGTACAATCTACTAAACTAGCTCTCTATGTGCACTGAATATTGAATATTTCAACCTCGAATAGTTTGATTGATGATCTCAATAATGTGAACTTTTGCAACATAACGTCTTTCCCCAGTTTTATGTAGGCTTGATGTTTTCCAACAGTATTATCCCTTTGCTCACCTGGTAAAACAAATTTCTGGGTAGTTCTGATTGTGTCAAGATATGATGTTCCATGCAGCAAAAACTAACATTTGTTATTATTTATTCAAGTTTCCTCTTTCAACTGCACTTATGATACTGCCTTATAACAAAAAGTATTAAATAAATTGTATGCTTTTTAAGTTTTTTTTCTAACTGTAATCCTTGCAGGGAGCAAATCTAATCTCCATGTTTCCTGCCCAAAATGCAACCAACACTTCTGTCTTGACTGTGATATCTACATTCATGAGAGCTTACACAATTGCCCTGGTTGTGAGAGCCACTGTAGATTGACAACATAAGAGATGCACTTGCCATTTCAACCATCAGTTAGTACGTAGCTTGAGGAATGTTTTCTTTGTTTGCGGCTCACCGTTGGTTCGCCTAGCTACTCGGTCAGAAAGAAGCCAGTAGAAATGCCAAGTAAATTATCATTTAACAATGGTCGATGTGCTCAAGCTTGCTATTTATCCACTGGAAGAACTTGCTCGACTGAGCAACACGGTTTTGTGATTTTTCTTTCCTTCTTTCTTTGATCTTATTGTGTACATTAAAACACAGGCCAAAAAAAAACCCTATCCTGGGTAACACATATATCTCATGATCAGTAGCAGGAAATCCAGAATTAATGACTCCTTTTTAAGTGACTTTTTTGTCAGGGTTGTTAATGAAAATTTCTCGTAAAAACGAGTTTCTTCTCGCCATGCTGATGTTAAGATCTCTGTAGCCATTTTCCGGAGCGGCTGTTTCGATGAAATTATCAAGAATAGAGTTTAAATAGGAATAACAATTCTCATTATTACCAAAATGAGATTTATTTTGAAATAATTATTTTTATAACTATTTTTTTTAAAAAATAAGAGTAATAATTAGAATAAATAGTTTTTGATTTGATATCATGGAATAGACATTAAGGTAAATAAATAGTTGAGTTTAGTAGGTGATATAAGATGCTTAAACTACTGATGGGCCTCAATGTGGTTGACTTCTAGATATCTAGCCCACATTCTGAATCACAATTACCAGTACTTGGTTGAGGACCTGAACAGTCTTTAAAAGATTCATCCAATGGATCTACACAGTGGCAGAGGACCAGAATTCTACTTTACTAAGGCCAAATTTGAGAAAGGGGGAATATTTGTTAATAACATGGTAACTTTTCACAAGCCTACGGACACCAATGTTGCTTGGATTTTTTTGTTCTTTTTTTACAATCTAACCCTAAATCTTTCCGTAACACAGCCGTTTGAATACATCCAACAGTTCACCTAGACTGACCTACAGAAGGTTGGCTCACAGATATATCAATGTTGCGAACTGCTTGCAAAGATATTCATCAAGTTGAGGGGGAAAAAAAGAACATTGCATAGATAACTTGATGCACTATGTCTATGTCATGCTCAAAAGCTTCTCAATCTGAGCGTATCTATAGACAAGAACTATGGAATATTTACCAGTGACTAGCAGCCAAGAAAGTTCCCATGCTCTTGTTGGCTGATCTTGACCTACTTGAGCTCAGATGTAACCAGGCAGGACTGCTTTCTAAAAACAGACAACCAAATGAGAGAAGACCTTCCTTACAACATGGAATATTGCTACACTTTAATTTCATATCAATGTAGATCAATCATATTCTCACAAGTAGAGGAACCTTACCAAGAACAAAGATCATAACTTGAAATCTGACCTTGGACATAGAAAGCAATATTATAGTGAATATTCTATTTTCTATCGTGCATGCATGTTCGAGTTATCCAATCTATATATCGGTGTGAAATAACTTCTTGGTCTAACTTATAATTAGCTAAACAAAATTCATAATGTATTAAATATATTTTTATTTTTTTTCTTCCTGATTGTCTCCTCTTTTCCTTGGCTAGGGATGTTGGGTCTCTCTCTATCTCCAACATCTCCAGTGAGCAACCAATAGGAAGCACATATCCTGACACCAGAGTGGAGTCTACTATGCCCACTCCATAAGAATTTATCTCCACAAAAGAGAGATTAAAATTTATATATAAAAAAAGACTTCCTTTTAAAAGGAAAAGACCCACTTTTTTTGGGTGGGAAAGTGATATTCTCCTCTCCACAAGGGAACATAGATAAGGCACCAAGGACAGCGCTCCCTTTCACCCTCCTTTTGAGAGCACAATATGCTCAATAACCTGCCTGGCATTTATGTGTTTATGTGTTTGTGTGTTTGTGTGAGAGAGGTAAGTGAAAGGAAGGAGATCATAGAGGGAGCTCATGACTGCTTTGGTGGAGAACCATTTGCCAAAAGGGAGGAGCCCACAAAGTTCTCCTCTTTTCCCCTTGGCCTTTGAGAGCTTGGCAGGCTTTTATAGAGCAAGTCAACATAAAAGTTTATTGGCTCAGGCTTTAGAAAGGGAGCTTTACAAAGGATCCCTCTCTTTGAGGGAAGTTGCACAAAGGGATATGGGTACATGGGCTAATGGAACTGATGATTATATAGTAGTGAGCTTTTCTCTCACCTCTCTCTCTCTCTCTCTCTCTCCCTCCCTCTCTCTTTCTCTTATCTCTTTTCTCCTCACTCTATGGTGATGATTAAGCTGGTGAACATCGTGGGAGAGCAAAAGTGGATGACATCAACCTGAGGACCATCAAGTTAGTCCATGCAATGATCTTGAGAGGCTTTACCATCCAGTGACATCTCAAGTATATATGCATGCTGCTTTAGATAGTGGCATTGTAGTTAATTATAAGTCTAAGAAACTCTCAAGCATCAAAAGGACTACCTCTTTAACTGCATAATGGAGCATCATTCCAAAGAAGGTCATGTCCACCATCTCAATTATTTGAATCAAGTGCCTTTCTAAGGTTGTAGTTTATTAGAGCATCTAACCAAGGATGTATGACTTCCAGAAAGGTGACACTAAACAAAAGATCAAGTTTAATTTATATATACGAAGACCCTTTTGCCCATTCATGTACCAGATCAACACAGCTGAGTGAGTAATCTTTTATAAAAGCAAACTTAGTCTAGATTGGCTAGCTAACCTTGGTAGATATCAGGTTTATTAGTGAACTTAGATTGGAGAATTTTCCCTCTTTATTTCTTTAGTTCCCGGCCTCTAATATAGTCAGATTTATGGTAACCATGGGAGTTAAACTATCTTAAACCACTTAATGGATACGGCACATCATAGGACTAAGAACATATGTACACTTCCCATATGTATTCGTGTTCTAATTATTTATTCTAAGCAGTAATTAATCCTTCATTAATTGAATGGCCCACAGAGACAGAGAGGTGCAGGTATTTTTGAAGGCATGTTGACCTCAACTCGAGTTGGGCCCCAGGGAGGATGGTACATAATTACATTGGGAGATGGAACGTGCGGTGCACGTGGGGTTGGCGTTCCCTTCCACGCATCACGATGTCCGCAACGACTAGTTGCCCGAAAAGCTATCAATCATGTGGTTCCGCGAAGGACACCGCGACAAAACCCCGCCAGTGCTGGACAGCGACTTCAGCATCGGTTTGGCCCATTCGTCGCCGACTTCTAACCCCACAGCCGACTAACTCGTCCACTGGTTTCGATTTTGTTGGTTGGAAAGGGTTGGGATCGCAAAAGGTAATTAGAGAAGAGTTGAAAAGGACGAAGGATTGCGTAACGTTCATTGAGAGAGAGAGAGAGTTCTAGAAACCCACGAGGAGGATCACCCACTGCTATAGCTGCTTAAAATATCTTCCGTGAGGCAATTAACCTATGAAGGACGTGGAACCTTCAAGTGGGTAGTTATCCGTTTAATTTTTCTGTTAAAAATAATTGTGTGATTAATTTTATGTGTATTAGTTACTATAAATATGATAAAAGTAATTTTATAAATCACACCCTGTATGGATGTGGATAGCAGGTGGGAGCAAGGCGGGACCAAGCCCATCAACGAACTTGAAACGCGGAGCCAGAGCGATCGGGCTGAATATTCTCTTTTTTTAAGACATCATCATATTGTGCAAGTTAGGTTGCGGTTGTGTTAGCCTTGCTTTGGGCACAGAGAGGCGAGGCCTCACCGGATCAAACATCTCCGAAAGAGATCACTGCTTGCTGATTGCTCATAGATAAAGATTCACTCATATTTTGTGATTCGCATCTCATCTTTGAGGATTTTATGATTTAATATCTTATTTTTGTCCATACTTTTATTTAATATTTTAATATCATCTTGACTAACTAATATTAATTAAATTACTAAGATAAAGTGAGTTGAGATGATAGAAAAAAATTAGAGTAATTTAAATATTCTATAAACTAATAAGTATATTATAATTAGAATTTTTTTTTTTATTGTCACCGTCTAAATTAATCTAGGGTAAAAAAAATAAAAGATCCGATTAGAAAATTCTCAAAAACAAAGTGTGATTTATAAATTTTATAAAATAAAATAATAATAAGAATAGAAGGTCAAAAATAGAGGTTTCTTTATTTCTAATAATTAATCAAATGAAACCTCTATGTTTTATATGAAATCTTTTGCTACATTTTCCAAATCATTACCTGGCTTTTTACCTCTTTATTTACGATGAACAAAACCAGATAATAACCTTCTGCAGAATGGAATGAATGCAATCAATGGAAGCAATGGGAGCCAAAAAGTCTATCCAAACTCCAAAGTGATTCTATTTATATTAAAAACTAAGAAGATATTTGGTCTCTGACACTGTTAAAATTTAATTAAACACACTTACAATATAGTAATGAAAATATGTTTTATATAGATAATAAGCTCATCCTCTTATTATAGACTAACTTGACAAAGAAATTAGATCTTTTAGTATATAAATTAGACAACTAAATCAAGTCACATAATAAAAAATTCTATAATATTTTGATAAACTAAACATCAACTTTAATATCTATAAACCAATTAAATTAGTAGCTTATAAATCTAGACCAAATTTTCTTTAATCCACTAGCTCATAAATAATTTAGTGTTTGGGATAAGTATCAACCCTCTCTAATGGAACTATCAAAACCTGCAAGGAAGGAAAATCTTATATTAATTTTATCATGACAGCAGTAAACCCAATGGAGAATGTATCATCAATTCTAAAAGTTAAAAATTAAAATACAAAATACCCTAATTTGATTTTAAAAATCTAATTTATCCAATACTACTACGGCGTTTTATATTTATAGTTATCTTAACTCATCTAAATAATATAAATAAAGTCTCATAAAATATACATGCGATAATGGGGGTAGACAATAATAAAAAAACAAAAGTTACCGTATTTTTTGATAGATTTGTCTGTCTTTATAGGTCAACGAGATATAAAGTCAAACAAATACAAAATAATGTCAATGGCATCATTTTGAGCAGCTCAACCAATTAAATTGATCAAAAACAAAAGAAAAACTCCAATAGGATTCCTTTGAGTATTTAGTACTGGAATCCAACTCATACAAATTAGACAAATGAAACAGAAGAATAAAACTGAATTAGTCTCTATTGACTTTTCCATCATGCCTTAAACTACACGAGAATATTAATTAATTATCATAGGACTTTATTTATGAAGTGTTTGAAGCAATTCATCTACAAGATTTATTCTATCAAGAGTTAAAAGGCAATAATATTCCATCTCCGATCTACAATGCAGAAGGCCGAGGTAATGAGTTCTAAAATTTGAAGGAAATTTGTGCATTTTTGTTGTTTAATTTTCTCTCTTTTTTTCTTTTTTTTTTTCTTTTTGTTGTTGTTCTTTTAATTTTTAGGGGACTTGCGCTATATGCCTTGGTGCGATATCTCCCGACCGCGGCGAAGCCCTCTTCACCGCCGAGTGCTCCCACACCTTCCATTTCCTCTGCATCTCCGCCAGCGTCAAGCACGGCAACCGCGTCTGCCCGCTCTGTAAGTCCCAATGGAAGCAGCTGCCGTTCGGCGGCTCGTCGTCTTTGTCCTTCGGCCGCCGACTTCCTCCAAGAGATTCGTCTGCTCCTTTCTTCCCTCCTCGGGAGCCCGCCGTCTTCGACGATGACGAAGAGCCGCCCGTCAACCCCCCGCAATCGGATGCGCCTTCTTCCTCTAGCTCTTCTAACCATGGACCCAATGGAACAGTAGAGATGAAGATATACCCAGAATTCACGTCCGTTCCAAAAGCCTCCTCCCAGGAGGATTTTGCAATCTTGATTCATCTATTAGCCCCGAGCGCTGCCTCGCCTGGCTCCGCGGGGCCGGCTCGAGCTCCGTTGGACCTTGTGACCGTCCTCGATGTCAGCGGCAGCATGGCCGGAGGGAAGATCGAGCTCTTGAAGCGCGCCATGTCGTTCGTGATCGAGAACCTCGGCCCGTCCGATCGGCTCTCTGTTATAATCTTCTCCTCCTCGGCGCGCCGGCTCTTCGGGCTGCGCCGCATGTCGGTCGCGGGGCAAGAGCACGCCTTGCACGCCGTGAATTCGCTCTCTGCCAACGGCGGCACCAACATCGCCGACGGCCTCCGCAAGGCCGCGAAGGTGATCGGCGAGAGCCGCTACAGAAACCCAGTCCGGAGCATCATCCTCCTGTCCGACGGGCAGGACACGTGCCGGCATCCGAGCTACGAGTCGCTCGTGCCGACGCCGACGGGAGGCGATGCGATGACGCCCATCCACACCTTCGGATTCGGATCAGATCACGACGCCGCCGCTATGCACTGCATCGCCGAGACGTCTGGTGGGACCTTCTCCTTCGTCGAGGACGAATCCGTCATCCAAGCCGCATTCGCCCAGTGCCTGGGCGGACTGCTCAGCGTCGTGGTTCAAAATATTCTCGTGGGCGTGCAGTGCGTGCACCCGGGAGTGCAACTCACCTCGATGGAATCCGGAAGCTACCAGAGCAGAATCTTCGACGACGGACAACGCGGATCGATCCAAGTCGGCGAGCTCTACGCCGACGAAGAGAGAAGCTTCTTATCGCTCGTCAAAATTCCACCCGTAAAAACTGAGAACGCTATACTGCTAATCAAGGCCAGCTGCTCCTACACCGAAACCGCGACCCAGACTCGCGTCGAATTGAACGAAGAAGAATTGATCATCCAAAGGCCCAAATCCGCAGGCGATCGGAAACTGTCCATCGAGGTCGACAGAGAGAAGCACCGCGTGATGGCGACGAAGGCGATGACGGAGGCGAAGGCGGCGGCGGAGAGTGGGGAGCTGAAGGAGGCGGTGAAGATACTGGAGAAGGAGGCGAAGGCGCTGTCGAGGTCGGCGGCGAGGCGGTCGGGAGACGCGATGTGCGTGGAGCTGGAAGGGGAGTTGAAGGCGATGACGGTGATGATGGCGGACAGGAGGAAGTACGAGAAGAGGGGCAGGGCGTACGCGCTGTCGAACATAAGCTCGCATGCGCAGCAGCGGGCGGTGACCAACATCGGAGGAAGTGGTTTAATGCGTACGGCTTATAAGACGAGGTTCATGGATGAGATGGTGGACCGATCCAGACACTCCTCCGGAAATCAAGAGTAATTAACGAGATGCATCTTAATTCACCCAAATCATTCTGTTTGCTTCTGCCTCCCTTTATTTATTTGCTTCTCTACCTTGTTATTTGATCTTTATACCTTTTGTTTTCTTACAGTGTAAGTGGAATGAAATAAAATTATATTATCTACTAATTATAAAAGATTAATAGATCAATTAATACAAAATAAATAAGCCCTAAACAATCTTCTAGTCTCGCATATATTATATTTGCTCCACCAAGAGTTTGTGGATAGAGAATCCGAATTGAAAGATAAAATATTTATCTCATTTTATTTTTATAGGATCGATCAATCTATTAATTGTGATTATTTTACAACACTCAGAAGAAATAAAAGTCTAACATAATATTTGTTGGATTTTTTACTGGACCATTAAATGCATATGAGTTGGGTCCATTGTGGCCTATTTGATTTACCTAGTAGCTCTAAAATAATTTATATTAAAAAAGGCGGCTTTTAATTAATATATTATATTGAAAATTTGAAAAAAAGAAAAAGAAAAAGGTTGATAATGACTCTATCAGTCTCTTTAACTGTTTATTTGCTGCTATTTTCTGAGTGAAAGATTCTAAATAATTTTATTTGTAAAATTAAATTGGATTTTTACCTTATTATTATTATTATTATCAAGTTTTGGACAAAATAGGTTTGTGCGTAAAAAAATGATAGCATAATAGGTTAGTTTCAAAATTATTTACCTAAATACTTCACTTCCAGTCTACCACATAGGCGTCACATGTGCTTAGTCAAGCAAAATCGTTGACTCTATTAATTACTTCTAAATAATAAATAAATCACTAAATTCTATTAGCTATTTATATGGTTTTATCTAACATGACATCCACTTCAGCTAATAATTACCTAATTGCATCAATAAATGTGAATCTTAACTATTTAGCTACTTTATTTGGTGTACAAACCTAGAAGAGTGGGTGAAATTTTTGCCAATGCTAAGATTTTTATTATAAGATTAGAGAGTTGACACTGCACGGAAAAAAGATAGCTCCGAAGGTATTGTCATTATCCTATATCAATATCCTAAGCATCGCCAAAAGCTCCCAATATGGAGAGGCCCTAGCTATACTTGAAGGTCTAAGAATGATGACAAATTATTCACAATAGAATCCCGGATGGATATTAATTGATTGCCTAGCTATAGTTAAGACTGTTAATGGATACGAGGACAATATAGATTTGACTGTCTACCTATTAGTGTTGGAATGTAAAAGGTGGATTTCGTTATACCCAAAGACTATGGTATATTTCACGAGCCGCGCTAATAATATGCAGACTCACAGTTTAATCAGTTAGTCTTTTCAAGTTTATAAGATTAGAATATGGACTGAATCTACTACCGGTCTTTGATTATAATGCATTTTAAATGAAATACTAAATGTCTAAGGACCTTTATCAAAAAAGAGAAAAAGAAAAAAAAAAACAAGATTAGAGAGTTGACAAGGTCCACTCCTCCCTTTTTAAACCATCCAAATAGGCTTAAACTCAATTATACAGTGAACATAACACATTCATGATCTCATTAATCAATAGGATGATCTTGGCCGTAGAATAAATCTAGAAAGGCCCTCTTCTGGGATTCGAGCTTGAAAGCACTTGTTCATCAAAAGCCCCCTTATGAAAATAAACAAAAAAGCTCAGTCCTATCGTCCTATAGCCTTCATCTTTTCAGTTCCAGTTTTAAAGTCAAAACAAATTCATCTCAATACTATCAAATTTATTCAAATTTCCTGCTCCAATTTGTTGATTTGGCTCAATTCAACAAAATCCCCTCTACTTTTAACCCAAACACAGCTTAATAAGCTTACCAAATCTTCGTCAAATATGTTAAAAATAATTATTATTGTATTTTAATCCGAACCGTGCGTTGGTTAAACACTTAAATTAAAAATAAATAGGGCCAAAATCAATCAAATAATCTTAAAAAAAAAAGGGGTCCCTCTCCTTTCCCACTAACATTATTAGGTTCAATTAGCTGGAAGGAGGGCCACAGGGCACCACCAGGATGATGACACACAGTGTGTAAGGAGGTGGAGCCAAGTTGCATTGCAGGAGGTGGGGTTTGGGCCCAGGAAGCACACATTTGGATGGGACCCAATGTCCAAATAAATTAAGCCAGGGTGGTCAGAATGCCCACTCAATACTCAATGGCTTCGGTGCCCTGAAAGAGACCCTTGGTTACACTGATAACAATCCAATCCACCACTTCGACAACGACGCAAGGATAAGTTCAGCTCTCGCCAACTCCCACCTCTCCTCCTTTTTTTTATTTTAATTTAAAAGAAAATTCAGGGTAATTAGTGGGCAGAGAGGCATTTGGAGTGGCTAAAAAGGACACCAGCTTTGAGTAATAATGGTGTGACATCAAGATTAGAATGTAGTTGAACGAGACACTATTTGGGCAGGCATACTCCCAAACTTATTTATCCCCAATTGCTTTTTAACCCCTAAAACCTAAATTTATGGTGTATTTATGTCTAAAATTATTTTATTATACTTTAAAAAAATTTAAACTAATCTTTATAGTTATGATAAAAATAAGATTGTTAATTTTTCCATCCAAATTAACTGAGTGAATCCAAATTAAAAAAATTAAATTAAATAGAGGGCTGAATTTCCTCGAGTTTTAATTATTTTATGGATAAAAATGCCCTCGTCATCGTATATAACTATTTCTTTCTCCTTAAAAAATACTTATATATATATATTTTATTTTATTATGCCAAATATATAATAGATTTTATTGAATATAAGTTTTTTTTATAAATTTTAATAGTTATATCACATCTAGAAATAATACATATATAGATTAAAGAAAAATTAGATAAAAAACCTTTTGTTTTGCCTGATAAACACAAAGGGTTATTTTAGTTATTTTGGAAGCTTTTTATTAATTTTAATAGAAAAACTGACTGTCACTTTAATTTTAAATATAATAATTAATTTAAAATAGGAGGATAAGTAATTTTGGGCATAAGTACATGAAGGGTATCTATATTTTATTAATACTTTAGTTATAGTATGCAGTAAATTTCAAGCTTTTGCTTGCCACTTTGCCAACCACATGAACCAAGTGGTCCATTTTCTAGGCCTACCTTAGCTACTTGCTGTTATAGGATTTTATTTATTTATTTATCTATTATTTTGACATAATTGGTGTTATAGGATTATTGTACTGACCTGAAATCAACACCTACCGCTCTTTATTAGGATATTTTAATATAATGTAACTCACTTTGGTCTCTAATACAAACTAATGTAGAGCACTCTAAATCTCAAATTTCCTTAGTTTAATTTTTAATTAAGAAGATTTCATGCGGCTATTACATAACTAATTAAAAAAATAAAAGAACTATTTTAGTCTTACTTGAAAATAAATAAATAAATAAATAAAAATGAGTTATATTTCTTATCTGCATTGCTATAAGTGGTGAGAGATATTAGATAGTTAAGAGAGTCGGAGTGACAGTCAGACGGGATAGTGAGAAATCTTATCCATTGATTATTTCTATTTGCATCTCATAGTCATCACTATTAATGTATAAAATGATCTAAGCAATAGTTAAGGCGGGGTCTTAAAACGTAACTAATTCTAATACAAAAATAGCATCGAGATCACGTGCCTCGCACGTGATAATTACTTTACCGGAAGTGCCCTTAATTAAAGCATTAGCAAGTAGTGATGGGCTACGTTATTTAAAAAAGAAAAAAGGGGAGAGGAAAGAAAAACAAAACAAGAGGAAAGAAAGAACAAACGGAGGTCATAACCTATGTGGGTTTATTAAAGGCAGCGCCGTTCAAACAGCTAATCCTCCTTAAATCCCGTGCTGGATTTTATTTTTTCTTTTTCTTTCTTTATTTTTCTTTTTAGCCCCTCGTCTTTTTCCTATTCGACCCATCCCCCCCCCCCCTCTCTCTCTCTCACTCCCCGTCTCTTTCTCTCTCTTCTTTTAATTTTGTAGGGGGTGGGGGGTTGAAATGTTGTGCCCTCGTTTCAGCGACCCGTCTCTCTCTCCCTCTCTTTCTCTCTCCTCCTCCCCTCCCTTTTCGGTTCTGTGGTTTTTTTGGACGACTTCCCGAATCGCACTCCCCTATGCTCCCCTCCACTTTCCTCCCTTAATTACCGAAATACCCTCACTTAGTTTTGACGAAGTTGGGAAACGCGAAACGTGTAGCTAACGTAGAAGTAGATACAACGCTAAAAAGATCTTAAGGTTTAAGCTGACCTTGTTTAAATTTTTTGGACTGAGCTAAGTCTGACTAGAATAAATTTAGCTCATGGATATGACGAAAAGTCTCCGTAGATTAGACTTACTTAGGAAAAATAATTTAATCTAGATTTATTTATTGCGTGGTAATATTACTAACAAGCACACTTACTTATCCATCACATCAATACAGCTAATTTATTCGACGGGAAAAGATAATGTCAACCATAGGAATCGGGAATTAATCCGCGTTTCCCACGTTCACGGGGGTACTTTAGGAAGTCAAACACCCCCAAAGTGGCTCCTTTATTATATAAATAATTTTCGTTCTCATTTTATTCCTCCTCCTCTATCGCCTTCTCCTTCCTCTCCTCTCCTCTCTTCCCGTTTCCCAAAAGGCTGCTACGAAGGTCAAACCGGAACCAAAACAAAATACCGAAAGAGGTCTCTCTAATGGCGGCGTTTCTATAAGAGCTCTATGATCCCCTCTCTGACCCGGCCATTTCTCGGGTTTGTATAACCCCAAAGGTTGGATCCCAAACCCTAACTTCTCAAGTAATCGAAGAAAAATCCCACCTTTGGCCTCTTGGTGAGAGGAGAGAGGGGGGATGGAGGGCGTGTGGAGGCGCGCAAAGAGAGCACTGGGGTTAAACCTATGTGTCTATGTTCCGGCTGCTTTGGACGACGATGACGAGGTGTCCGACGCAGGGAGGTTGTCGGACGCCGCTGTGACGGTGGATTCGACGGCGGAGCTGTTGTCTCCGGTGGATTATAGGGTTCTCATGCCAACTACTCCCACGCCGACCTCCTCTGGTCTCCGGCTTTCGAAAGCCGGGAGCAGATCGTCGAAGGTGACGCCTTCTTCCTTATTCGTACTCGGTTTCCTCTGTTGGTTGTTCTCAGTTTTGGATATCTCTCAGATTAAAGAATATATTTAGACTTTGTTAGTTAGAGTGGTTAAAATTCGTATCTTTATGAAGATTGATGTGGATTGGGTGTTAGTTTGGAACAAAATATGAACTTTCTCTTTTTAATTTCCTCTAACTTTGGGTTCTGGCGCTTTTAGATTGGTGTTAATTTTCTAAGTTACATTTTCCGCTATATTTTTTGTTCTTGCTAACATCTGGAGCTTTATCTTCGCTTGTCCTTTTAAGGGGTTAGATAGTTTTCTGGGAGTTTTTTAGCTGAAATTATTCTATAAAACCCACCTAAATGGTTAGTCATTCTAGTGTGGGTTCTTTTCCCCCTCCATTTGCTTCTCTTTAGCAGCTGTTCTTGTTTTTGTTTCAAACTTATTTTTCATGACTAGTTGACTTCAAGTCCAGGTGGATGCTATGTAAGCTCGCCTAGGAAAATTGCTTTTGAAGATAGTGATTTTTGTTGAATCGCTATCTTGGTGAGCATTTTCTCCAAACCCGTAGTAAGAGAAATAATGTTGCGTTAAGTTGCCGATTCATTCATCGATTTATATCACATCTATTTTTTTTGCTATTTATGCATGTCCAAAATTGCTTGTAGAGAAAGCAATTTATGTTAAATAAAATCGCTAAGTCAGATGGCGAAATTTTGTACATGTTTACAAATTGGCTGATAGGGCATTCACGTGGACTAGAAGTCATATAATCTCGTAAATAAGTTTGAAACTCGCTCACTTGGGTACAATGTTTGGTGAGCAGACTTAAAATAATAAAAAACTCATCTATTGACTCTTCGATTGTGGACTTCCTTTTGTGGGAGATAATGTGCAATAGTCTCTATCAGGAGCAGTGCCATTTGGGCCATTAGGTAAAGGGAAAGCTTCAAATGCACACTAATTTTTTAGGCCTCCTTGGAAATGATAGTCACATATTTGGTTAGCTAACACCTCTCTTTCATGCCAACTTATATGTTTTCCTTCTCCGATCATGTGCCTGTTGACCATTATGCCAAATATTCTGAGAATAAGCTTCTAATGAATTCAATAGGTAATGATGTTGAAGTAAATGAGTCAAACTTTTCCAAAATAAGCACATTACACGGAAGATTATGTAGATAATATATTAATCTAGACAAGAAGTTGGTAAAGACAATATCTTCACTCTTTTTTAGTTATGCTATGGCCTTTTGCAAAAAGAAATTTGAACCAGAGATATTACTATGCTTGAATTGGTCAATGGAAAACCATTTTGATTGGATGGTAAGG
Organism: Typha angustifolia; assembly: GCF_048772165.1. Classification (NCBI taxonomy): domain Eukaryota; kingdom Viridiplantae; phylum Streptophyta; class Magnoliopsida; order Poales; family Typhaceae; genus Typha; species Typha angustifolia. Next base: position 12,960,005 of record NC_133245.1, on the reverse strand, counting down.
CATCTACAGTTGACACCGGAGGAGACTTTACAAATTGGACAGCAGTCCAACTGTTGTGATTTGCCATTATCACCATCCATGATCCACAAGTTATACTGTTGACTGGTTTTCTTGTTTGACTAGTGGCAACAAGTTGGATGCATACCAGGTTTTTTTCTTTTTAGGAAAACAGTCATGAGTACAAAAGATTCCAAATAAGTACTGCATTATATGCTTTTGTGTTTATCGATTTGGTATGAGCTACTAGATTGAAATCATTTGACCTTTTGAAATTAATCATTCATATTTTAATGGATCACTTTGTTTTACTTGAATAACCAAATAATGATCCTTCTATTGACCCTTTCTTTTGCTGCTGCGTTGTTCTTTTATCTCATTTTTGTTTATTATTCTTCAGCTGATACTAATTTATGCTGTTAATATGTTTGAGGATGTAATGGAAGAATCTGTTGATAATCATATTTGACAGGTGGCATATAAGTTGAATATGGCTCACATGGTTTATCCTAGTTTTTATTAGATCAAGTCATCAACTAGTGATTTGCCTATCAGATTTTGCAATTAGCAATCATGGTCATACCCTTCCCAATTAAATATAACAAATCAGTAGAGAACTGTAAAAGTATTGAAATAGTTGGTATTCTTGGACATGGAACTAGCATAATTTATTGACCATCATGTTATGATGATTGTTTGAATGCTTTGTGCTTTTATATGTTACAATGTGGTGAGACACTGCTTGGCAATTTACCTTTCAGCAAACTGTGTATAAACTTATTATTCATTGCAAGCTACTTGGTACTTCTGAATACTGGTTTTCCTGATGTTGCTTCTTTGTACCCTTCACTTTCAGAGGACATGCACCATCTGCCTTGGTACCATGAAGGCCGGGCATGGTCATGCTCTCTTTACTGCAGAGTGCTCCCACACGTTCCATTTCCAATGCATCTCCTCAAATGTGAAGTATGGCAACTTTGTGTGCCCTGTTTGCCGGGCCAAGTGGAAAGAGATACCTTTCCGTTGCCCTCCATCATCTGACTCTGCTCATGGAAGAGCTAGAGTAAACCCAGATAACTGGCCACGGGAAGATGGTCATATGACTGTTTTACGCCGACTTCCTCGTGTAGACTCTGCAAACCGGCAGCACAACCTTCCTCTCTTCCACACTTCTGAGCCAAGGGTTTTCAATGATGATGAACCTATACATTCACACTCTGGGGCTGCTAAAGAAATCCCACATGCATGTGTTAAAACAGTGGAGATCAAGACATTCCCAGAATTTTCTGCCATCCCACGATCATCCTCCCAAGAGGGTTTTGGTATCCTGATCCATCTGAAAGCCCCTCATGCTAGCTCAAAGCAGATATCTGGCAGGACCCATAATGCAAGCTCGACTGGCTCACAAACTTCACGTGCTCCTGTAGACCTTGTCACTGTGCTTGACGTAAGTGGCAGCATGGCAGGCACCAAGTTAGCACTTCTGAAGCGTGCCATGGGGTTTGTAATTCAAAATCTTGGACCATCTGATCGCCTTTCTGTCATCGCTTTCTCGTCGACGGCACGCCGGCTCTTCTCTCTTTGTCGGATGACAGATTCTGGTCGACAACAGGCCTTGCAAGCTGTTAATTCATTGGTTGCCAGTGGTGGGACCAACATTGCCGACGGCCTTAGGAAAGGCGCCAAGGTGGTCGAGGATCGCAGGCAGAAGAATCCGGTCTGCAGCATCATTCTTCTCTCAGATGGGCAGGATACATACACCATCTCCACGAGTGGGAATGGAGCCCAACCAGACTATATGTCACTTGTACCATCCTCTGTACTCAGTGGCACAGCCCATCAGATACCTATCCATACCTTTGGTTTTGGCACAGACCATGACTCTGTTGCGATGCATTCCATCGCTGAGGCATCTGCTGGGACCTTTTCTTTTATTGAGGCTGAGGGTGTGATTCAGGATGCATTTGCTCAGTGCATCGGTGGGCTTCTAAGTGTGGTTGCTCAAGAGATGCGAGTGGGTGTGGATTGTCTACATCCTGGAGTGCGTCTTTCTTCCATCAAATCAGGCAGCTATTCAAGTCAAGTGTCTGGTGATGGACGAAATGGATTAATTGAAGTTGGTGACCTTTATGCAGATGAAGAGAGGGATTTTCTGGTTTCCATAGAAGTTCCTCGATCCTGTGAAGAGACTAGGCTGCTGAAAGTTAGATGTGACTATGTAGATCCAGTGACAAATGAGACTGTCAAGCGGCAAGGTGAAGAAGTGACAATTCAGAGGCCAGAGTTTGCTATTGCTCAGACAATGTCGATAGAGGTCGACCGTGAGAGGAATCGCGTCCAGGCTGCAGATGCTATGGCAGCTGCAAGAGCTGCTGCTGAGAGGGGTGCACTCTCTGAGGCTGTGTCTATACTTGAGGGTCGTCGTGGAATACTATCAGAATCCCTTGCTGGCAAGTCTGGTGATCGTTTATGCTTGGCTCTGGATGCAGAGCTGAGGGAGATGCAGGAAAGGATGGTAAATCGGCAAAGATATGAAGCATCTGGGAGGGCATATGTGCTCTCAGGACTGAGTTCACATTCCTGGCAGAGGGCAACAGCACGCGGGGACTCGACGGACAGTACTAGTCTTGTTCATTTGTATCAGACACCAACCATGGTTGACATGATACAGCGCTCGCAGACGCTGTGCCCTTCTCCTCGAGGTCCACGTCCGCCAGTCCGTCCGACAAAGTCCTTCTCAGGACAGCTGCAGCCGAGATGATACAGTCCTGTCATTTCTTGCAGAAGTTCAATGGGAAAAGGGGTAGACACAATTGACCCAGTTTTTTGTTGTTTTTCTTTAACTTTGTTTAGTACCTATCTTCTTTTTTTTTCTTCTTGTTTGAGTTGGGGTGGTAGTATACTGGAGAAGGTGAGAGGGCTTAGAAGAGTATACATTGTGGGGGTTAGGGTGAATGAATAAATCTGGAGAGGGGGATAAACATGGAGGGGAGGTAAATGGTATAATGGTTTCATGTGGGGAAAAGGTGTAGGTATCAGCTTCTTTATTTTCCTAAACTCTTCTTGTTTTTGGTGATGTACATAAGAGAAGGTTTCCCTTGAGAAAGGGTGGTATAAAGGTTGTAATCTATGGAAATTTTTTTGGGGGTGCATTCTCTTGGATTCTGTGTTATAAATATCCATTCTTGCCTAGTTTCGGATCGACTTTTAGTTGTTTCAGAATTAAGATTTTTCTTCTGCTCTGTTAGGGAATAATACAGCAATTCCGCGATTATCTTTCATTTATTTCAATGAGATTATATTACAATGTGAATGGACTTGAACAATTCAAAAGTTTTAGATCTATTTCTCTTCAAAGATGAGTTGCATTTCTTGGGTTATTCTTTCTTTTTTTGTTTTCTTTTCCTTTCTGGATTCTTGATCGATTAACTATTCTAGAGGTCAGTCACAGGAGTCTTATTTCTCAGCACTGCTAGACTTATACATGCTTTATAAGTAGATGGGGGATTAACATAGACTGAAACAGGATGCTGCTGCTAGTGCCAGGGAGACATATACTTGATGAAACTTGATGCTAGCCATATTCATCCTTCATTAGTTTTTATATTTTATTAACATGTTGACGTTTGGCTTGGTTGTAAAACAAAGATATGGGGTGATAATTACTTCGAATAAAGTACAATGATCTAGTTCCTTATGCCTAATTTAGTGCTGCTCTTATTGAGAGCCAATAAACAAACAGTTTGGTAGTTATTTATGAATATGAATTGATTTATATCCTAATCTATTTCTCTAATCGCACACTAGATCGCCAGTTGCTAGTTGGCCAAATGCACTACTTTTTCTTTCTTCTTCTATATAGAATTAACCTCTTAAATTATTAAAAAAATTTCTCACACCACAATGGTGTTAATCGAAAACACTCAAATAATTATTTTACTCTTAGTTTTTCTCTTTTCCTTTTGTGTGAAATAAAAATAAAATGATTCCTATAGAATCTAAAATCAATCATGCCACACTTTCCAATTAAAATTTTAACAGCTAATAATAGAAGGGGCATCTAGAGATTTTTTATAGTTCTTTTTGATAAAAGTCGGTAGACTAATAATATTATTAGCTTCCAACAATCGATTACAACTTGATAGGGCAAGGAAAACAGAGATACAACAATAGATATAAACTCCATACTCAGTTGAGAAAGAATAATAAAAGATGGAGAGTCTACGACAACTCTAAAAATAATCCTTTTATTTAGCTAATTACGGTAGCAAAACGAATGAATAAATAGACGTAAAACTAATAAGAGGCTTTTCAAGGTATATATGTAAAAAAAATTAATTTAAAAATAATAGATATGTTATATACTAAATACTTCTTTTAAAATTTTAGTACTAAAATACGATCAGGATATAGAATGTAATAATTAAATATTAAAAATAATTATGTAATTTTGTAAAAAAGTTGACTTGATGGTCGATTGCTTATCCTATTTAATAACAAAATTGAACCGGTTTGGTGGTCGGTTCAGCCGGTCCGACCACCGGTACGGTAATTATCCTCATTTTTATTGTATACTTATTTAATATAATCGGGGCGTAGTAGAGCTCTCTCTCTCTCTCTCTCTCTCTCTCCTCCAATCCGATATAAAAATCTTCCTCGTCTCCTCCGCTCCACACCCTCTCGCTCGCTTCCCTCCTCTCTCTCCTTCATCTCTTTTTCCAATGTAAGAGAAGTATCTCTTGATTGGTTTATTCTTCTTAATATGCGAATACCTATGTTCTTCTCTTAGTTCAATGTTCTTTGAGGTGGGTTTTTGAATGTTTCAAGGGAGGATTCTTTGAAGCCAATGGATGCGGAGCAGCTGAGAGAGTACGGCCACAAGATGGTGGATTTCATAGCGGATTACTACAAAAGCATTGAAAACTTTCCGGTTCTTAGCCAGGTTAAGGTATGGATACGTATCATTATATTTCTATTTTGTGTTAAAGGTCTAAACGTGTGTTCTTGGATCCTTTCGCGAAATGGGTTTAGTTGATTCCATTTAAATGATGCTAGATTTGGTTAAAATTTATGTATCTTGGTAGCATATCCGTTTCCTTTTGGGATATTGAAATGCGTACATCCCATAATTCTGCAAACAAGATTAGCTTCGTAGATGAGATCAAAATTAACATCAAGGTTCGATTTTGTGGTAGTTGCTGGTTTCTCAAGTGAAAGCTTGATGTTTATAAGTGAATTTAGTGGAACTTGTAAGATAAGATGAGAACGGAACATCAAAACGAGGAGATGTTAAATGAGATTGACCATTGATGACCAATTTACTTCCAGGACACAACTGCAAGAAACACAGTGACTCAGCATGACTTAATCAGTATCGGTTGCAAGAGAGACGTTCCTAAAATCGATGTACTTTCTTCTTTGCATCTCCTAAATAACTTCACTTGGGTGGGCCTTCTAATTGGATTATTAACCACACCATTGGTCACATGAATTATAGCACACATACGAGTTAGTACATCAATTCATCAAGAGAGTGCCCCCAAAATGTGGGGAAAATAAATGGGGAGACCTCTTCCTTCATGCAAGAACTAATCCCCTAATTAAGTTACTGAGACAATAAATTGAATGCAATACATTTGTTCAGATACTGTAAAAGTAGGTGGAGCCCCATAGTGCCACGACCACTGTTTTCTTATGTGACATTTCACATGATCTAGTTTATGCATGTATTCTATGTATGAAATTTGAAAAGTGCATCTGCAATTTTATGCAAAGTTTCTATAGTTTGTCATCTAAATTGCATGGTGGTTCACGTGAAGTTAAGATTATGGAATACTGCACCCTGACATTTCATAACAGTCAAGTTGTTGCATTTGGTTTCAGTGTTATATTGTGAGAACATTTGTAATAACAGCAATACAATTTATAGGTCTAGGAAGCAACTACTAAGCTTTAAGCTTCTGTGGAAATGAGGAATGATGATCTAGTGAAGATCTTATGTCTTAACTCAATTGTTCTTTAAGCTGATTCAAGAATAACAGAGTCCCATTTATGATGGTTAAACCTCAGATTTTAAGTCAGAAAGCATGCAAGACACAGCAGCAGTATCTAGGTCTATGCTGATGCAAGATTCCAACAAGCACAGGTTAGTAAATAGTAATAAAATTTGGCACGTAGGTGTAGAGGTATGGTATTTTATATTATCCTAACAAGTATGGTAGTCTAGGAAGCATGGATACTTTCATAAGTAGCCATAGCAGTATCAAATATGATACTCATTGGTTACTTCAAAGATTCATATCGGATACTTCTTACATGCATATGCTTTTTGAAAATCAAAAGAAAAATCCAGATACAGTTTGGACACTTCTTGAGTACTTTTAGGATACTTATGATAGCTTCTTAGATAAGTGAGAGTCCAAAAATTAGTCAAGTTGAAGATTTATAGAAGATTCTATTGGTTAATTATGTTGACTCTAGATGTTATTTTGTGGGGGCAAGAGTTATGAATTTGATGGAAGTCCATATTAGGATCTTATGCCACAATCAAACTCAACATGTAAGACTCAAATTTCTCTCCTTTCTTTTGATTTTAGTGGCTAACAATTTATTATAAGTATAAGTCCTGTTGGTGAATAAGTTGGTACTGTGGTTGTATATATATGATCACATGTTACAAGAATGATTTCTTTATTAAAAATAAAATAAAAACATACATATATGCATTCTATGCACCATCACATTATATGCATAGATACATATAAGCATAAGTACTATGCTTGTTTTTCTAGATCTGTTGTATCTGCATATTTGTATTATGTCATATCCATATCAAGTATGCCATGCTTTCATAGATGATAATACTTATTATATCCTCGATGAAAGAAGAGCTCGGAGATAGGAGGGTAACCTTGCAAGGAATTATCTGATATTGCTGTATCCTTTACTGATTACAAGTGTTCTTTGGCTTGCTGGTTTAACCCTGCTTTTGAAATGAAGAGGACGATCACAAAATTAGAACTCATCTTTCTTCCTCATCTGGACTATTCCCATATCTAGAGGTTTTTCTTGAGGGTTTTCTCTTGGAATGCACGAGCTTAAACCTGAACTAGGAAATTTGTGACTATGGACATCCCAAAGACGAATAAAAAGGGTCAGATCTGCTTTACTTTATTTGCCAACTGACTTAACTTTTATGCCAATGCTGTTCTCTAATTTTGCTTTAGTCGGGAATTTATGCCAAGTTCTAGAGAAATGATGCTTGGGAAGAGGCCTGATGTTGATGATGATGTTATACTTATTTAGCAAACTTGTTCTTTTAGATGGTCTACATTCATCATTTATAAAATCATGGTTAGATCTAGTCAGCACATTTGCTTATGTTTATGCAAGAGTTTTAGGTATAACACTTCTGCACAATTGGTTTTTTGACTATGGGTGGATAAGGAGCTGATCATTCTAGACAATTGCATGTTGAGGCAAAAAAAAATAGATGAAAGACATACTAGACAGATGTAAAGTTGTAAACACATTGACACAAAATGATTTTTTTCTTCTTTCATAATTTTCTTATCATATATACACTATTGGCATAGTCATCTAATTGAGACTTTCAACTTCAGCCCGGATATCTTAGGGAGCTTCTACCTGATTCGGCCCCTAATCAACCTGAAACTCTACAAGATGTTTTTGAAGGTGAAGTTAGGAATCTAGGCTTTAAATCTTTGATTCAAGTTTTCTAAGATAACTCTCGTATTGCAATAATCTATTTCATTTCTTCGAATTTCTTTTTATGATAATGAGTTCATTTGCTAGCCAGCATTATCACCAAAAGGGACATGCATATGACAAGAATCTTTTGAATCTGCAGATATTCATCGAAAGATAATACCAGGCGTAACACATTGGCAGAGCCCAAATTATTTTGCCTATTATCCCTCCAATAGCAGCACTGCTGGATTCTTAGGGGAGATGCTTAGTGCTGGTTTTAACATTATTGGTTTCAGTTGGATCACCTCTCCTGCTGCAACAGAGCTAGAGATGATTGTTTTAGACTGGCTAGCTAAAATGCTAAAGCTGCCGAGTGAGTTCCTTTCAAGTGGTAAGATTCAGATCTGTTTAGTTGAGCGACTAAGTTTGAATACTATTGTTATCTATGTTAGGAGTTTTTTGCTCTGATCTTCTTAAACGTTATGATATACAATTAGATATTAGTAACATTTAATTGGAACATATGCTGATCTTTTGTTCTTTGTAGGTACCATATGTATGAAGCTATACAACTTCAATATATGATGTTATGTTTTATACTTTTATTTTCTGATATATACCACCTTGGTCGAGCTGGAAGAAGTATACCATTTTTTTTGCTCAAATTCTTGCTTTTGTCTTGATACATTGCTTTAAGACGGAAACATGCAGAATTGCAGATGAATCAAGACAGAAGCATGCTGATCTTTTCTTAAATCTGTAAGTTCGGCCAATTTCTGTGTAGCCTCTGCCAGTTTCGGTGTTCCAGTGCCAATTTCGCTGGTTACAGTCACAGGTTTCGGCATTTCAGTTTAGATTTACTTCTCCTTTTTTAGTAGAAACTATAAAAAATGGCTAAATTTATAATTCCAAGTTCAGTTTTAGGTTACTAGATTGAATTTGGCTTTTCCCGTCCAATCTAATTTATATCCAAACCAAAAAGTAAGTTCTTTTTTTCTCTTAATTCTTTATTTTATAGATATTAATGGATCTAGATGAGGACTTTATAGATGGTGATAATTTGGTTGGGAAACAGAAACAATCTTGCATGGAATGAATATTCATAACCTTTATATGATTTATTTACCCACAATTTCTTTTTTTGATTTCTCCTGTGGCTATAGCAAGATCTTTATACATGTGCTTCTCACATTGTAATCAATGTTAGTGGGCATCTGCCAACAGTATTTGCATGATAGTTCTTTTCAGTTTGTTATAATGAAGATTTCATAATTTCCATTACTTCTATTTGAAACTTTTGTTAATTTTAAAATTTTAGTACTATTTCTTTCTGAAATTCTTTTGATTCTTTGTTTATTAGGAAATTGAAACTGAAACCACTGAAACCAGAATGAAACTACCAAAACCGGCTATTAGTTCCTGGAAAGTGGGAAGTGAAGTGGTCTTGGGAAGTGGAAATTCCTAGGGAACTTCCCAACTAAAATTTACCACACTTCTATTGTTTGGTCATAATAGAAAGTGTAAGATTGAAACTAAGAGTTCTTTTTTAAAATTTTTCTTGTTTGGTTGAGGGAAGTGAAAAACTAAAAGTAAGACTTTCTCATTTGTTAAGGATCTAGATATTAATGACAAAATATCTTAAAATTAAGAAGAAGGATTCATATTATACTTTTTGACAGTTTAAATAATGTGTTTCTCGATCAAATTAAAACATGGTTCGCGGGATTAGCCGACCCAAACTCTCTCTTTTTCTCTCTTTTGCCTTTTCTTCTTGCCCTCTCTCTTTCTCTTTTTTTTTTCTCTTTTTCTTTCCTTACTATATAATTATTGTTTCTCTTACAGAGAGATTTAACTCCAGCGAACTCCGACAAACTCCGGTATATAATTTTTTAATTTTATTTCTTTATTTTTCTCAGTTTTTTTTTCATTTCTTCCACTCTCTCCTTTTTTTTTTCTTCTTCACTGCACCATAGTTTTTTTTTTGTTTCGTTTTCTTCCACTCGCTTTTTCTAATCTCTTTTTTTTTTTTTCAGTTTTCAGTGTACCATAGTTTTTCTTTCTTTATTTTCTTATTTTTTTTATAATTTTTTCTGAATCTTTAGAAGTTTTCTGTATTTTTAAATGATATTTAGAATCTTATGTAATTAAAAAGTCTGATCCAATCTAGGCAACCGATCCAGCCGATATGGCCGATTCAGTTGATATGTAGCACTTTTCCAGAAGGCCGATTCCGATCTCGAAATATATGATGTGCAAAATAATAATAATAATTTCTATAAGTAATAATTAATATAAATTTTCATCTATCAAACATAAAAGATAATTGAACTAAAAATAGAAGTCATAAGAAATACAAATAACTAATAATAACTATGTATCCAAAATTTTAAACCAAGTAGAAATGATAAACAATACTTTCGTCCTAAATATAAAACTCAAAAAACTACATATCAAAAGAAGTCTTTAATACAAAGAGCAAAGTTCCGAAACTCGGTATCAGGATCGGGATTGATAATTAGCAAAAACGATACGTATCGGCTGTCAGTATCGGATCGGACTATTTTAATTATGTAAAATTCTAAATATTATTTAAAATGCAGATTTAAAAAAAAATATATGAAACAATAGAAAAATAAAAATTAGTCACGTATGAAGCCTAAAAACTAAATAAAAAACTCACTCAAACTATAATAAATTCCAACTTGAATTCGACAAATGTTTATACTTGTAAATTACTATTGCAGAATAACAATGAAAAAAGAGTTGTTTTATAGCAGTAAAAAAAGAGGAGTTTAAAAATGAGTAAGAAAGAGAGAAATGAGAAATTAAAAAAAAAAACTCATCCGAGTTCACCAAATTGTGGACTAGTTAGAGAGGCTCACCGGATCAGCCGCCTAATGAGCTCGGTGAAATGTGAGAGTAGGATGAGAGTGTGTTTAAAAAATAGAGAGTAAAAACTGATAATTTGAAAAGAAGGCAGTTAATGACATTGATTACCAATGTCTCCTAGGTCAAATATATTTTAAATTAGATCTAAATCTTTTAAAAAAAAATTCAGCCAATATTACTGATTTCGACCAATACGACTGACTTTCTGCCAATATAGCTGAGACGGATCGGCTGATACCTAACGGATCCTAGGCCGAAACCACTCACTAGAAAGATTTCACATCCGGATCGGGATTGGTTATGGTTGATGCCGATCCGAATAGGTCGATCCAACCCAAGATCGGCCGATTTTGGAATCCATGTCAAGGACTTTGATAAACTTTTGTGTCCAATCTTTGTGCATTGCCCGACTTTTCACCATAAACATGCGTCTTTGTGTCTTATTCAAGTAAAAAAAAATTAAACACATGGACAAATTTTTTGATTCATATGTCCAACTTCGATCACCTTGTTAGATGCACATTTCCATCAAAAGTACATATGTTAGATGTTCATCTTTTAAAATATGAAGGACGACGATTCTGATAAAACAAAGAAAAAAAATAGATATACATTGCAAAGTAATAGTAAAGGTACATTACCATAAAAAATGTTAGATGTACAGCATTTCATAAAAAAGAGAAAGGAAAATGATGATTCTAACCAGAAAAAGGAAAAGGACTATGATTTTGCAGGCTTTCTCTCAAAAAGAAAAAAAAATTCCGATGTATGTTTGTAAAGAAAAGTATGATAATGTAGGGCTTTCTCTCATAAAGGAAAAGAGAACAATAAACATTACATTCTAATACACTATATTTATTATAGGAAAATGATGACATCTATTCAAAAGAAAATTTCTATCAGAAATATTACTTACAATGAACTGCTTGATTCCTTTTTTCAATGGTTGTCATCCTTAGAAGAGGAAGATGAAAGAGATATAAATTAGAAAAGTAGTGGGTTGAGATGGGACATTTAATAGTCACATGCAAAGAGTTGGGAAGTGTGACTCTTCCTCCTTTAACTGAAAATAGGGAAGTCTGACAATAGAAAGTGTGATAGTTCTCAAAAGTCAAAACTACTAATTTCACTTCCCTGTAAGTAAACATGCCCTCAAGGAATGAAACCACAACTGTAATTGGGGCTTTAAAGTTTGAACCTTCGTATTAATACTGCTTTGCTGCTGTTGTTCACTGTGATATATCTGTGCATTATCTGAGAATATACAGACAGTGTGAACTAAATGGAGAATGCTTAATTAGTTTTTCATTACTTTGTTATATCTTTATTGAAGCAATATGGTTTTTTTTTTTAAACAGAATCAACACTGTAACTTCCAGTTAGTAACAATTTTTGTGTAAAATTTTCAAGTCCGGGGAACTCAGATAAAGCTTTGCAGGGCAAGGTGGAGGAGTAATACAGGGAACAGCCAGTGAAGCAATCCTTGTTGTACTATTGGCTGCACGTGATAAAGCCCTGAGGAAGCTTGGAAAGAAGTCCCTTGAAAAGCTAGTGGTTTATGCTTCTGATCAAACACACTCAGCTCTGCAGAAGGCATGTCAGGTATGGACAGTACTTTTCTTTATCCATATTGTGTTCTTGAGTGTCTTCAATCAATTAAAATATGCAAATTATGCATAATATTGATAACAAGGAATAGTAGCATTATTTCAGTCAGTAATGTATTTTCTAACTTAGAAGTCACAGGAGAAAACATGTGCTAAAAAGATATGCTTATTGTCCAAATGATTATGATATAAATAGTTCCAAATATCAGAACTGATACTTCTTGTAATGTAGATAGCAGGGATATTTCCAGAGAACTTTAGAGTGGTCAAGGCTGATTTTAATTCAAATTATGCGGTTACACCTGAAGTAATCAGTGAAGCAATTTTAGGCGACTTATCAGCTGGCTTGATACCATTTTTCCTCTGTGCTACAGTAAGCAGTTCAAACTATGGCCTTTCTTCTTCCTTTCTTGAGCTATTGAAATTTGCATCAAATGATGTATCATTATCATTACTACTGAAGTTTGTCAGGGACATGGGTGAACAGCAAACTTGAGCAATGGGAAATTACTTCACTGTCATTATTTTGTTTTCTTTGTAGTTTCTTCGATGCCAACAAAAGCATGGGACTCGGAAAGTAAAATAAGTAAAGATAGCTAAAATAGAAAATTGTTGGGTATAATGACGTCAGTTTTGACTTGAAATCACAAAGAAAAGTTCATTAAACAAAGAAAGCTGAACTTCTTCCATTCTATTATATGATTTTGGTGATCAGCTGTCTTGTCGCATTAAATCTGTATAACTAAGATACCTTGTGCATTTGAAAATGATGAGTTCCTTGTGCTATGATTCTTTGATAAAATGGTTTGAAATGTAGTAATGTACAGAGATTATAATTGTATTTTTGGGCTTCCTGCTGGTTGTCTATGCAAGATACTCCGCTACTGTTTAATTTTTTATTTGCATTAGGTGAACTAATATCTACTCTCCTACTCACTTCTTTCTACTTAAGCACAATTTAGAATTTATATGCTTATCAATTGTTTAATTCTTCCTCTTTTCGTTTAGAATTTATGTGATTATCAATTGTTTTATTCTTCCTCTTATCTCAAAAGATAAAAGCATGTTTCCCAATAGAACATTCATTGTTCCTTTCAGGTTGGAACTACATCTTCAGCAGCAGTTGACCCCTTATTGGAACTAGGGAAAATATCAAAGGTACCAAATGCTATATGAACTATGAAGTTTGTTTTTTGCTATTAGTCATGGGAGAGCGTTTCTATACTACAGGTTAACTATTTGTTCATATATTAAAGCCTTATTCCTTTGGATGGTTCAATCGTATTCATATAATGCAGTTGCTTTTATTTCAGATTCCAATTTAAATGAGGAAAATAATTATCCATATCTACCACTTGTTTATTCCTTAGATATGTTGATAGAGAAGAAATAGAAAATTATCCAAATTGCTGTCCTATGCAATGATCTTGACACACATTGCCGAGTGGCATTTCATGCTCAGGCTTAAACAAAATTTTGAATTGACACATGTATCCTTTTATTGAGGTAACTGGTACTATACTCCAATGATGGCCATGCCATAGGCACGGCACGTGCCACAGCACTTGCAAGACGTGCTATAAGAAAAGAAGAAAAAAAAGTAAGGGATACTCACTTTTGCCGTCACCAATCGCCGATCGCCACTCGCCTTCGCCCAATGATCCGGTTCCGCAAGTTTTTAACCGATAACCTCTCTCTCTCTCTCTCTCTCTCTCTCTCTCTCTCTCTCTCTCTCTCTCTCTCTCTCTGGGCTAGGGTACCTGATGCAAGCTCGGGCGATGGCGATTGGCGACGGGTAGCTCGACGACGAGGTCGATGGCGAGCTATGAAGCTATTAGGAGGGGGTGCCGAGCGGCACCCCTTATGCCACATGCCGGTACACTGTCGACACGACTATCCGTGCTATACTCTAATGATCCTTACTTTTTTCCTAGTTGCAGGAGTTTGCTTGATGAAAATGTTGGACAAATCATTCCTTATTGTCTCTTATGTGTAATTTCGGATGAGTGTAAGGGCACTATAATGTTGACTTGTTGAGATTATGAAATGTAGCGTTTTCATCATAGGTTTTCATAAGTGGAATTCAGAAAAGGATGTGAATTTTTATTTGGTTAGTCATATGAGTCTCATTATTTGTTAATTCCCATTCACAAGTACAATATCATACAAAATGCGATGCATTTTTCAAGAGAAATCAGCATCTAGGCACAACCAGCTTTAAATATAAAAAATACCTTCTTGGAGAGATGACATGACACTTTATCTTGTATGTTTAACAAGATATTATATGATTCTACGATGTTACCTTATTCATCTATTCACAGAGATTATGTATATTTAATTATTTATGATTTCTCTCCTGGAATTAAAAAAATATTAGCTGGATGTCCTAGCAGATGGTGAACTGTGCATTTGCTTTGCCTGGAATGGTTTCCAAGACTTTATCTGTCTAGCTACTAAGGCAAACTCTTTCTTTTTCTAGCCTTGCTATAGGTTTGGCTAGTATTATCTAAGCAAAGTTCATATTCATCATATTCATATGGAATTAAACCTTGCTACTTAATAGTTGTATTCCATATATTTCCATGGTCAGCTAAGCTAAAAGGTGAAACAATTATATATCCTTTTAAATCATAACAACATCTTTTGTGCAATCAGACAAGTGTATCTCTTTTAAATATTCACTACATGGTTGTATATGTACGTATATATATTTTCATTATCTAAGACAGCTTGTAGTATATCTTACTAGTTAGGTGAAGGCTAGCATTCATCTACTTAAATTTATTATGTTTATCATCATCTAAGCCCTTTTCCATCAATACGTGGTTGGTAGAACCAGTAATGAAAGTTAAAAGCTCCTGGAATAGTTGAAAAAACTTTGTAACCAACTGCGAACCATTATACCTAATGCAAACTCTCCAAAATGGTGCTAAAACCAAGGCCTAGCAATTTCGGTCCACGTGGTGCCTCCATATAGCAAGTTATCTAGTTGGTGGATAGCATCATCTGGCCAACATTTGCAGCTTTTGCAAATGTGAAAACTAAATGTTTGAGCAAATTATATCTGACAGTTCCTAGTTCAATTCTTATGGCTAAAAGATTATTTGGTTTTGGGCATCCCAATTTTCTTAATTTACTCATTTCCATTGACTATGTTAGGCCTACGACATGTGGTTCCATGTTGATGCTGCATATGCTGGCAGTGCTTGTATATGTCCGGAGTACCGTCATTACCTTGATGGTGTGGAAGAAGCAGATTCATTTGACATGAATGCACATAAATGGTTTCTTACAAATTTTGATTGTTCAGTGCTCTGGGTAAAGGTATGACATAAATTCCTGCCTATACTTTGTGAAGGATATGTTAGTCTGTAAGGTCTTTTCTTCTTTGTTTGTAAATCTTGCATTGAGCATGCAGATCTTGACTGGATATAAGGGTTATGGAGATCATTTCATGTCCAAGAACACATTACTTGTACCATAGAAGCAAAAATAATTCATGTTTTGTCCTGACTTATGGGAGTTCATCTATTCATCTTTTATCCAGTTACTCTTGTATTTGCTTAATATATGAAGGATCATTCAGCATAGAATATTGATCACATCCAGCTCAAAATATGGATTCTTTGATTCGCTTACATTATTAAAAATCAGAATATTAAGTTGATGTTTTTATGGTATATATATAAATTTGATATCTGTTATACATGTTGTGATGTCATAGATATTTCATGTTTCTGACTGTGAAAACAACATTCCTTTGGAAACAGGATCGAAATGCTTTGATACAATCTCTGTCCACAAATCCTGAGTTCCTAAAAAATAAGGTTAGATTTTATTCTCAACTTTTGTGTCAATTTTCCATACTTTATCAGAGGAAGAACATGCATGAACGAGAAAGTGAATAACATTTCCAGATCTGCATAAATCTATTTTGTGCATCTTCACATATAATCTTGTTATTTCATAATACTATAGACGCTATTTGTTTGTACAAATAAAGATTGAGAATGACTGAATATTGTGGATTACTATGAGCTGCAGAATTATCATTGTGGTGTGAATTTCCTTACTAGAACAGTAGATAATCACAAGATTGTAAAGCTATATCAGAAGATAACTAACAACAAAATGTAGAAATATAATAATATAGTTACATGGTGTTAGAGCTTATTTTCGTACTTGGCACATCTACTTGCAATCTACCTCCTATTGTGTTAGAAGTCTAGATACAGAGTGTCTTTGTTTATAATATTGTCTTTTTATACGTAAAATATCTATAAGTCAAGTTGTCATGAAGTACTATCACACAACATGAGCTTTTGCAGCATTGTACATTTTTCTTGTTTTACCCTTCTTTTTGTTTCTTCTCCAGAAAGTTTGATCTTCATATTAGAACCTGGATCAGATTGTGCTTGCTCTGAATAGTTTTTAGACATTTAGTAGTATTGTCTTTTCCTTGAAGAAATAGATGGTTCCAATTGTCCTTTTCTTTCTAAAATCGTAGTACTCAAATGCTGACTATAATGCTGATACATTATAGCAAAAGGAAAAGAAGAGATGAGACAGAATAGTCAACATGAATGGAAGAGTGTGAGACTGTGAGACAAGAGTTCTTCATCTTGGCTTTTCACCTGATACTCAAAGATTCCTATAGTCAGTGCAATTGTTGACTGATTGTGTTGTGTATGCCAATTCATTCTACTCCACATCATTCTTCTAGATACCAGTGTAGCAAATATGACTTAGGTAACATAATGACCTAGTGCTAGAACTCAAAAATGAATATCTTTTCTAGACTCTTGGATGACCAAATATGCTTTAGCTCTACACCCACTGAATGAAATAGTAATTTGCTATGATATGTAAGTACATCCATAATTCATTATATCATAATCATTAGTCTCTTTTAACTGTTGTTTTTAAATCAAGTCATTGGAGGCCTTAAATTTTATTGTTAATGTTCGGATCATTATCAGGCATCTCAAGAAAACACAATTGTGGATTTCAAGGATTGGCAAATTCCTCTTGGACGCCGTTTCAGGTGCAAGAGTTCAAACTACTTCATATATGCATATATGGGATAGAGATTTTTCTTCTTTGTCAAAATTTCTAACCTACATATTTTGACCCACAAGCCTTTCTATTTGTGACTGTCATGCGCTTCTCTTGATTGGAAATAGATGAAAGATGTTACTAAGTAGGTTTCATCACATGCAATTTTGTTTATTATAAAAGAAGTAAAGAACTTCACATTAGTCAGTACCAAGGTTGGCCATGCCGGTAGTGGCAAGGCACGGCCATCGTTGGTCAGTACTGCCATTGATGGGAGTAGATCTTGTAACTTGGATTACTTAGAAGTTGAATTTTACCTATCTTGCCCTACAAAATTTTGGAGACTTATCTTGCTTAAACTCGGATCGTGTTAGATAGATGCTTCTTTATCTGTTTGTAGCTTCACAATGTTCTTCCTGCATGTAGTTTTCTTCACGTTAGGTCAAGCCAATTTTCTATTCAGACCTCGATCCAATCCAAGACCGATTGAAACTTCAACTCAGAAACTGGTTCAGTCCTACTAGTGTAGGCTTATCAAGTTCTGAGTCCTGACCCAGAATGAATAGTCCATCTCTTTCAACCAATCTTTTTCTTCTTCTGCTTATCTTGTCCTACAAAAGTTTGGAGACTTAATTGAAACTGGTTTGGTCCTACTAGTGTAGGCTTATCAACTCCCGAGTCCTGACCCAGAATGAATAGTCCATCTCTCTTTACCAGTCTTATTGTTCTTCTGCTTATCTTGTCCTACAAAAGTTTGGCGACTTATCTTGCTTAAACTCGGCCAATGTTAGGTAGCTGTTTGTAGGGCACAATGTTCTTCCTGCATGTTTTGTTCAAGTTGGATCAAGCCAATTTTCGATTTAGATCTGATCCAAAATCAATTGAAACTTTAACTTAGGAACTGGTTCAGGCGTACTAGTGTAGGCTTACCAACTCCCGAGTTCTCACCTAAGATGAATACTCCATCTCTCTTTACCAATCTTTTTCTTCTTCTGCCTATTGTTGCTGTTGCCCCTCATGCCAATCGTATATTTTCTTGCAAACACATTCTTTTACTATTGGAGTTATTTGTTATAATAAGTTAATGACAAGCTTCTTGATCCTACCAGAGAAAAATTTTCTATTCCAACGGAATTAGGCGCTATTATGATGGTTTGAACTTTGAACTAGAATTGATATGTAGTGCTAATTGGATCAGACATGGATTTAACTGGCAGATCATTGAAGCTTTGGATGGTTTTGAGGCTGTATGGCTTGGAAAACTTGCAAAACTACATTAGGAAGCACATAAGGTTGGCCGATCAGTTTGAACATCTTATAACTTCTGATCCCAGGTTTGAGGTAAATGAAATAAGTACTTACTAAATATTTCATTCCAATGCAGTGTTATATTTACATATTGGAAAAAAGAATGTTTGTACTAGAAATGATGCATTTTCATATGCTAAGAATAAGTTTTATGCTAATATTAATCTTTGACAAAGTAAAATCAATATTGAAAGCTGATTGGATTTTTAATAAACAATCTATTGACTGTTAAGATAATAGAATAAATGCTAAGAAAAAGAAGCTGCTTTGAATTTATAAAAGTACAGGATTTTGTACAATGGTCTTTCATTCAATTAATCTTAGCGTCAACTTCTTACAGACGCCTACTTACAAGTGGAGATGATGACTTTGTTGACTCCATTGTGACTGACTTGCAACTGTTTACTGTAATCCAAATAATTCCCTTGTCAGTGTTTACAATGGGGTTTAAAATTTCAGACATGCATCACCAAGGGTGCTTATATCTCAGCTCCCCAGACCCCATCTAGTTGGGAGCTTCGTGCATTGGGAATTGTTCTTTTTTTCTTTATTGTGTCTATGATCAAACATTTCTTTTGGAATTACCCATGCATCGTCCCACAAAATATGTATGTGGGTTGTTGTTGCAAAAATTCAGTCCTTTTGAATCTTTATTTCTCTGAATTTTTTCTTATTTTTTCTCACCCAAGCATCAGAAAGTATTTTCAGATAATTATATGACCATTATAATCTTTCCAATACAGGTAGGCTTCTTAAGTTTTTATGACTCCTTTTGCTTTTTTATTTCATCATTTCACTATATTCTTTAAGGGCAATAATCTGCCACTCTATCTCTGTTACCCTAAAGGTTATACAGTAAGGTTAGTTGATTAACTGCATTCTGGTGCAGAATATTTAAATGAGGCACATTACTACAGTACAATCTTATCAAGGCCGTGTTTGTGCCAATTTTTGCTCCATTTTGTTATTCATTCTTTCTTTCTTTCTTCACCAGTGTTTTCTCAAGAGAATAGTGTGTAATGTGTATCATCTCCCAGCATTAGACTCTTATTACTGGTATACTAAATTCAATGGTATAATGATGCAAAACATGGTGAAGAGGAGGTGGAAGAGAATGCAAAAAGATTGAAGAGGACTGGGCCTTCACACCTCCACCCTTAACAACGGTTTCACACCAATTTAACTAGGGAGAGCAAATAAAATATCTTCATTAATATTAAAAGAAAGCACAACAAATCTATATATAGACCTATAATAAAAATAAGCAAAAGAAATAAAAAAATACAAACATAACTATAAATATCACATAAGAAATAAAATGATATGAACTCTCAATTAGAACCAGATCCCTATAGGAGGATCATCAAATATCGGCGCCTCCGACGTTGGTACACACACCATCGTGTCTTCATCTTCTTAGTGATGTCCGCATCATATAATTATCTTATAACCTAGAAAGAGAGCAAAAAATCTCTATAATTGTACTATGATTAGTTTCTTCAAGAGAGAATTACATTATTCTTGTGTCTGACTCTTTGTGGCACTATTAAAGAAGCCTTGTCCCTGGAAACAACTGCAGATTATGGCTCCAAAGACCTTTTCACTTGTTTGCTTCCGCCTCATCCCTCCTGCAGACGATCTAGATAATGGTTATAAACTGAACTACAACTTAATGGATGCTGTCAACACAACTGGGAAAATATTTATATCTCATACGGTATGTTATTCTAGACCTCTCTCATTCTCAGCCCACTTTGTAGTGTGTATCATTAGTCATTACCACTACATTCGGAGCATTTTTATTACATGGACTACTGCTGGTAATCTGCTGTTTTGGCTTTGGTTCTTCTCGAGCAGGTTCTTTCAGGCAAGTTTGTGTTACGTTTTGCAGTCGGAGCACCTATGACGGAAGAGAAGCACATCGAGGAAGCTTGGAAGGTGTTGCAAGAACAGGCAACTTATCTTTTAAGAAGAAATCAAGACATGTCTCAATCGTCATGCCTCAGCTAATCATGATTGTTACAGAAACCATTGGTCTATTATTTTCTGTCATTCATGAAGTGATGGTTTCGACCAAATGATCGACCAGTAATTAATCAGACATAGAACGTATGAACTGCAGTCATACGCAACAACTTTGCACATTCTATTTAGTGTTTAGCCATATGGCAATAAGAGAAGTGTTATTATCAACGTCCAATAAACTATAATGGAACATGATGGCAATTGTTATATTGTCATGAATAATTGCAGCAAATGAGTTGCTTACCTTACCTTATACATGATACAACGCTGGGTTAATTTGTTTATCTGATCACAGTTAATCATTTAAACCAATGGTTGATTTAACTATTCGTATGTAGGTGTTTTATGCTTCTCAACAAGGTCGTGTTTGTCATTTTCTCTTTTTTTTCTTTTTTTTTTGTTTCTTAAAAATATATAAAAAAAAAGTATGCTTAATAGCAATGAGAAGCTTAATTAGTCTCATATAGTATGATCGATATAATGATTCATATACTTAGTTTCTTACCGTTAGTTATCTTATTATGGGTAACAATACTAATGGTGATCAGAATATATATATATATATATATATATATATATATTTTTTTTTTTTTAATTTGGATAGTGACTGATGCCAAAATTTGTTAATTTACAATGATAACAAGGATTTCAGATGATTTTGTTTACTACGAAAATCTCCCGTTATTTTTACCGTCCAGTTCAGAGATTTGTTTCAAAAACGTACCCAAACCGACTCTGAGACCGATCCACTCCGACTCCGAACCCGAAATGGAGAACAAATACTGCAATCAATTATTATTATTTTTCTTCTGATGATGATGATGATGAGAAGCTTAGGATGAAGATGGAGAGAATTCTACCCTCGGGTTTCCGCTTCACGCCGTCACCGGCGCAGCTCATCGGTCACTACCTGGCTCGTAAACTTTGCGACCTGCCGATCGCGTCGAACACCATTAACGACGCCGACGTCTACGCCTGCGTCCCGGCCGAGCTCGACTCTCGTTTCCCGTCGTTGGACCGGTTCCAAGATTGCCGGTACTTCTTCACGTGGCGCATGCCGCTTGCCGCCACCGGGGCCCGCGTGAGCCGGAAGGTGGGCAGCGGCGGGGTGTACAAGGGCACGCAGAGCGCCAAGGACGTGGTCGACGCCAACGGCCGGACGATTGGATACCGCCAGAGTTTCGCCTACTTCGATAAATCTGGGAAGAAGACCGAGTGGTTGATGGAAGAATACGGCATCCGACGTCAGGTAGTCGACGGCACGAAGGATCTCGTCATCTGCAAGATTTACTTGACGCCGACCGCCAGGAGAGCCTGTGATCGACGATGATTCCTTTCTGGCATGCAGCTTACTATCTCTAATACTCTCTAAAATTTATAATCTTAATTTAACGACTATAATAACCGGTTCTCGCACTTAGTACCGGTTCTAAAATTACATTACATAGAAAGAAGACATATTAGTTAAGAAGATTTAATTAGGTATGGCTAACTTCCGAATTATATATTTTTTCTTCGGTTAAGATTTTTCTCTCTTAGATATAATTATGCTATAATTATACTATTTAAATTTGATTATTTAGAGATAAACTTTAATTTAAATATAATTTTCTATATCTATCTATTATTAAATTAAATTTAAATTAACGTTAAACTAACTAGGGATATATGTAATAATAAAAAATAATCAATGGAAATTTAATTAACTTTCATCAAATTAATTCTAAAAAGATATTAATACCCTTGTTATGATATATATATATACATATTTTACTTGATAAATTATTAAGATAATATAATTATAAAAAAAATAGTGTGTAAGATAATATATTTAAAATGATAATAAAGTAATATCTTTTAAATTTATTGTATTTCTATTATACCTTTAGGGATCTTAACTATTAGATCTTCATCAAATCAGTCGATAAACAATTACCTCTACAGTTAAAAAAAAAATACTCTTCTCGTATATATTAGGGTTTATATATGCATGCATCGTAGTTTGAGCTTAGTTTTTGCGAACAGAGTTGGCGATGTAAAGAAGTATCAAACTTTGTTCTAATTTCTTGTTACAACTTAAATTGTTCGTCGTTCTAATTACTGTTTCAAGAACAAACTTTATTTGATTAAAAGAAAAAAGAAAAAAGAAAAAAAAAAAGAGAGAAAGAGAAGAAGAAGTGGAATGGCCAGTAACGGATCACAACGGCTTAGCCCATGAGTAATTACTATAAGCCCGGTCCGAGTCGGACATGCCGTGCATCACCGACCAAAATACGAGTTAATAAATAAGTAAATTTGCAATTAACATGCTACCCCTTTTTTTTTTTTGGAACTTATTTTCACTTATTTTACACCCTGTAGTTTTAATATTACAAACTACACCCTATATGTTAGAGTGTTTTTGACTATTTTACTTCTGTCTCTAATTTTCTTTACACGTCTAATTTGTTTTGAAAGTTAAATATGAGACCGGATCTGATAGGAAATCACTTAGATTTGTTGAGTGAGTTAGGGATTTATATAAAAAATTTAAATTCTAACAAAAATTTAAGTCCCAGAAATAAAATTATATATATGTAATAACCCAAGGTTTAAAAAAAAAATCAAGATTTCTGCACTGCATGGCACGAGCTGTCGTGCCATGCAGTGGCAACGGAGATGGGCGCCACGCGCCCCAAGCGCTGGCCCGGCCAACCTGGCCGAGCCAGCTAGCGCGGTGGGCCCCCGCCGCCGCCGCCGCAGCCTTCCTCCCCACCGCCTCTCTCTCCCTTTTCTTCCTCTCTCTCTTTTTCTCTTTCGAGCTCTCTTTGACCTTTCTCTACTTCTCTCTCTCTCAAACACTCTCTCTCTCTACTCACTGCCGCCGCCACCTCCCCTAGCTCCGGTGAGCCTCCCTTCCTCCCTCTCTCTCTCTCCCTCTCTCTCTCTCTCCACCTCTCTCTCTATTTCTCTTTTCCTCCTTGTCGGCTTCCTCTCGGAACCGCCGGAGGATTGAGCCGTCGGCGAGAGGCCGGCCGCTGAGTGGCCACCAGCGGCCGCACCCCTCCCCCATGGCCCAACCCTCTTCTTCCTTTTTCTTTCTTCTTCTTCTTCTTCTTCTTCTTCTTCTTCTTCTTCTCTTTCTTCTTCCTCTCCTCCTCCTCCTTCTTCCCTTCTCTCCTCTGGCTGCACCCTACAAGTGGTGCTGGGCTCGGCCCAACGCCCTTGCAGCGCCAGGCGCTGGGCTCGGCCCAGCGCCCTTGCAGCGCCAGCGCCTTGCTGTGCATGGTGCTGGACTGAGCCCAGCACTATATAAATATATATATATATATATATATATATATATATATATGCACAATTAGTTTAGCTTAGTTAATTTAATGTATTTAAGTTGTACAAATTAAATACAATCATATCATAGTTAGTATATCATTCTAATTATATCATGTTTAGTAAAATACCTGCAATATAAATTATTATTTTAATCCTAAGTAGGTAATAGTAATTATTAGGGTTATATACGTATATTCTTACGTAATTATTTGCAGTAACTTAATTCTTATTTTCTTAATTATCAAAGAGAATAATAGACATATAAAATATATTTTAAATACACTATTAAATAATATAATTATGGTTAATAAATAATGAACCAAATATAGAAATGAAGAGTACATACTTACAACAAGATACTGTCTTTTTGTCGGGTTAATTTTAATTAATAAAAAGACTGACATATTTGTTACAAATAATTTCAGATCCCGACCCCCCTGTTCAAGACCCTGTGGAGTTAGCTATCGAGGCTTGATCGTTATCGTAACAGCGTGAACGAGTGGTGGTTTGGTATTTGCCGTGGGGTGAGTAGTCTTATCCCCTAGATCCCTTTCTCAAATTAGGTTATATTATATATTATGTACATGCATGTTTTGGTCTCCAGCATGATTATATGACTTTATCTAGAGATAATTACCGTCGAGCATATTTTTATCATGCATGTAATTAGGCTGATCTTTGATATGAGTATGATAATGATAAATAAGGATGGTTGGAGATGATTATATTGTTATGGTTTTATGTCGAGATGATTTCTAGTATGAGTGTGCATGTGATAGACTAGCGGGAGTATGCATGTGTTAGATACATGGTTGGAGACTACATTGCATCATTTTTCTCTTGATTCCTGTTCCACCTAAATTCCTATTATGCATTGACTTGTTATCGTACTGGATATATGCATATGATTTGTCTTTTAAAAAGGAAAGCATGAAATGTGATTGATAGAATAGTTGATAGAAAGCGTGAGGATACCCGAGTGGGCGCGAGGGTTAGGACGCGCTTGGTGGATGATTGATCACTCGACATGGTCGCGATCCTGTTGGCCTTACGTCCGAGGTCGTTAGTCTGTGTGCACAGCAGACATTCGGACACATGCCGTTCGCCAGGGCATATGTGGCGAGTTATCCTCACGAGATTTCTATCAGCTAGAAGGGTGCCCAGTCTGGATGGATGTTGATACCCTAGCGGATGGCAGGGTATGGTTATATTTGAGATATTCCTTGCGGATGGCAGAGTATGCTCTGAGCCTTCGGGCATGATGTTGAGACCGGGTACCGGGTGTTGACTGTGCACAGTGGTCTAGTATGATGGTATTATACCGAGATGTCGGTGATGATCGTGATGTTAAGAAATGCATATGATGTCATTATTAGCTGACATACATGATTATTGAGTGGTCAATATACATCATATATGATTGTATCTGATATCATAGCATTGTCATAGTCGGTATGCATCATGTGTCATATTTGATAGAGAGTTATGATGATCATATGACGTGGTGATCTATTTATTCATTGTCGAGGATTATGTATTTTTATCAATTATGACATGACATGTTATCTATATTTCATTTATGTAGTATTGAGGACACATTCATTTACTCATTCATAACATGATACTCTTTCTGATTCATATTATCCAGTACTTGATTTACTCTCTGTTTGGTTTCACTGATTCGAGGTAAGGTCTATTCATTGAGCCTTTTGCTCATGACTCTCTTGTTTTCTCCCTTCCAAAAACCCAGGTGAACGAGAGGAGCAGGATACTCCCTTAGAGGTTTTGCCGATGAGTGAGGAGTAGAGGGTGGATAGTGTTTTCTGCTAGATGAGTTATCTTATCCAATGTACTAGTGGACATCCTCCAAAGTGTATCTGTATCCTTGTCTTATATTTTAGCAGGTGACATTGTACTTGTATAATTCTGTATAATCTACTGTTGTGGATATATAGTTGTGAAAAGCTCTTGATGATGTGTTGTGGCCTGTGTAGGGCCCATGTAGAGTTACTTGTATGCTGTTGACAGTTAGACTTGAGTTATTCTTAATTTAGAGGTTGTGGATAAAATTATGATGTTGCTACAGGTTTATTTTGATTGTTGGTATCTAACAAAATGGTCAGGTGCTATGCACGTGCCGTGTGGGCTCGTGTCATGCACGTGTTTAGAGTTGGGTGTCACAATATAAGTAGTTTTTCAATAACTTTTCAAATATAAGTTACTAACTAGGTTAGCAATTTAGAAGTTTTATATAAGTCGTTAATTTGATCAACGACTTGCATTATGAAACATTTGACTTGGTGAAACATTTGACTTGGTGCTTTTCTGTAGTTTATGGTCGGAGAGAAATGGTAGAATTTTCTGTAGTTGCTTTCGAAATTATGAAGTCTTTACCCATAAGGTGATCACCTTATTCCATTGCTGGGCAGGGATCTAAGGAGAGGAAGCTGCGAAGAAAGCTCGGCATATCATACAAAGGGCTACCGAAATCGTAGACTTGGATGAAGAGTGTTAGAAAGCTGTTGCTATTTTTTGCTGTGAAATTTTGTTAGCTAATTACTTGTTCTTGTGATGTAGTACTCTATAAATTTGAGATGTTATGCTCTTAGTAGTACTGCTGTGGAGTGTAAACATGATTGGTTTTTTATGGTTGGTTTTTCTGAGAACCCTGTGTGGTTTATCTGCTGACTTTGTTACATCTGAACTTTGTAGAGGTAATCTATCTGTCTTGCATGTTACTTTGTTTAAGTTTCTAATGAAACAGGGGTTGCGGCCTGATTTATTAAAACAAAAAAAGTAACAACAAATAGTAAATTTGTATTGAGAACTGATATTTTTTAAACCAAATAATGAAAATATTCTTAATTAGATGTACTAACCTAGAGGGTAAAATATTAATTTTTATTATTATCAAATTAATTCTTAAAAGTTGTATAAAATAATAGGAGAGAGGATAATAAATTAATATAGCATAAGAAGAAAGCAAATTTATATCACAATTAAAAAAGAAGAAGTTGTTTTTAATCCACAAGTCATTTGCGTGTGTCATCATGCTTCACTGCAACCTCACTAACTCCAATCATTTTTGAAACCCACGTCATTGCATCAAAAGCTATATATAGGTGCATGCTTCATTTCCTTATAATATATTCATCCTTTCCTATTAGTGAACACTTTATTCACCCAAAGGAACACCAGGTGTCGAGATTGCAATGCGTCAAGGTCGTCGCATCACGCATAGGAAGATACCAACAGGAATAAACTATTCCATACTTATCCAAATTTGGCAGCATAAAGGCCCTCAACCAGGCGAATAAACAAAAGGATAGTAGGGAACATTAGACCGAAAGCGTGAATAGTAGAGCCTTTCAGTTTCAGATGAGCCATCTGGTGGGATGTCAAAAGGCCATGAGAGCTATCTTTATTAGCAGTAACCTCTCCAGTTTAATTGGTGATTAGGTGATCAGTACTCTAAATAGCTTACACCTCTATTTTAAAAAAACAGAGAGAGAGACTTAGATCTAAGTACGTGGACGTAGGATAAGTAGCCCGTACTGGTTCCTAACCTAGTGAAGATCTCATTAGTCATGGCTACGTCACTGACATGGGGGCATGCATGCCACTGACATGATCTTTTCGTTGTGTGATGTGTTTCCTAAGTTGCCCATATCAAAGTATTTTACGGGTATATGCTCAAGTGTTACAGTATGGAAGTATGTGATTTTAAACTGTTTTAGATAAGTTTCAACTCATGACATCCAGAAAAACTAGCTCAGCATGGTGCTATGGTACTGAAATGGGGGCATGCATGCCACAACTATGATCTTTTGGTTGTTTGATGTGTTTCTAAAGTTGCCCATATCAAAGTAATTGGTATACATGCAACTTATTATATATATATATAAGTGTATCTCTATGCTCAAGTGTTACTATATGAAAGTATATGATTTTTACCTGTTAAGAGTATAATAGAATAAAATCACACTTCAGTTAACACACACTCTCACTACCTATGGAAAAACTAGTTCTGATTATTTAATAAACAAATAATATATACTATATCTTTAGCTACTCATTCAAATCATATCCAATTTCTGAATCTATCAGAATTTTCAAGGCTAAAATTGAGGGAGAGTGTTATGATGATGTAGAGAGGGTATAATGACTTTAGATTTGGTGCTTTGGGAACTGCAAGTTTAACTCATCAACTTTGGCTATTAAGGGGCACCTTAGTGCTTTTGTTGTGGATCATGACCATTAGCCATAGAGCTAATTATGTCTTTAAAATGGGAATCTCTAACCTAACATCATGGTGTGTGAAAGTGATCCAATAAAATGGTTAGACTTGACCTCAAAGTTGAGTCGATCAAAATATCTCGAGTTAGGTCATTAGTTGTTCTTCTCACCAAGTCACCAGTTCGATCATCAAAGCTGGCTCATGCATACCTTTTTGTGGATGGGGATAGCTAACGTCATGCTTGAGATTAATTAATCAAGAGTTAATTACACTGGGATCCCTTAAATTATTGTCATTTTTTTAGTTTTTCACATATACCCTTCTTAATTATCTCAACTTTTCTCTTTCTTTTCTTTAAAACAATAATAAAAGGGTCTTCAGAGAGCCTAATGGTATTTTTGTGAAGATTTTTGGCTACCAAACGTCCTTTAATGGATACTCGTCTAGTTATTATTCATCATTAAGTGTATAAGGTTTGTAATATAGTACATAGCTCAGAAGGCTATTAGGAGAATCCAGAGGAGTGATATGGCACTTTTGTAATTTCCTCCCTATAAGAAATTAGTGGGAGTGAGATGCTCTTGAAAGAGACATGGCATTTTTTGATCTCGAAGTCCCAACTAGGGTGTATATAAACATATAAAATGCAACAAGTGCTGCAATCCATTGTCTCAGTATCAGGGGGACAACTTATAGAGTGCTATAGACTACTATTATTCCATAATTTGTAGGGCATTTTATAGAGGAATATGGATGCCCAGTATAGCTGTGAACCTCAAGAGGATGGGTGGAGGAAAGGTCCATGGAGTGCCCAAGAAGACAAGGTCCTCATTGAGCATGTCAACCAACATGGTGAAGGGAGGTGGAACTCTATATCAAGGATTACAGGTAATATACAAATACAAGATTAATTCTCATTGTTTGTAAATTGTAATGCATGGATTTCTTGAAACTAGTTTGAGTTCTTTGGTTTGAGTTGTATAGGGCTGATGAGGAGTGGAAAGAGTTGTAGGCTTAGGTGGGTGAACTACTTGAGGCCTGACCTCAAGAGGGGGCACATAACTCCTCAGGAGGAGAGCATCATACTGGAGCTACATGCCATGTGGGGTAACAGGTGAGACATAACTTAAAATCTATTTCTTTAGCTTATTAAAATATCTCTAGTTAAGTTTTTAGAGTAGTCAGTGAATTGACAGACACGAAATTAAAGATTTGCTCACATCTAGGTGGTCCGCGATAGCTCGAAGCCTACCGGGCCGGACCGACAACGAGGTGAAGAACTACTGGAGGACCCATTTCAGGATGAAGAAGACGAAGCCCTCCAAGAAAGTTGATAAGGCAAGGCCTTGGTTCCTAATGCAGCAACAAGAGAAGCAGAAGCAGAAGCAGAAGCAAAAGGAGGAGGAAGAGCAGCAGCGAGATGAGATGAAAATGGTCATGGCTCAATTAGAGGAAGCAACACTTGCACAAGAAATGCAGGATATAGCCACGTATGCCTTCTCCTGTTTGCCCCAAGGTGAGAGAACTAGTAGTGGCTCGACGTGCGATGGCTCCGGCGATCAGGACGCGACGTGGGGAAGCCTTTGGATGCTCGACGACGAACGTAATTTTCTACTGGACGATCAAGGCCATACTTCCCACTAACTAGAGAGTATTTAGTGCCCATCGTATATGTAAGTCCTAATAGTATGTTACGTTGGTCGATGTGTAAGGGTATATATGTATATATATATATCCACTCCACTTTAAGTAACATATAGTGTCATGTACTTCGAAGAACCTTTTTGTGATCTCCTTAGAGATGAAATGGACTGGGGTTACAATAAGGAGCTTATTTCACTAAGATCCTATTAAGAAAATGCTTCCATCTCTATATCATGTTGTTCCCACTCCTAAGCAATTAATTAATTAATCATGTAGGCCGGAAAGTTTATTAATCACTTCCTACAGTTTCTTTTAATTAGTGGTGCAATATATATATAAACAAAGGCAGTCTTTGTCATGCTAAAGAATAGGAAGGAAATATCCTACGCCATTTGCCATTAATTATGCCGGCCTACAGAATCTCCCGATTTGCCTTTCGGCTGGAATTGGATTCAACGATTTCGTCAATTCCTGTATCACTTAGGATTAGAATTTTTCCTATTCGATTTGAATCTTCTTAGCAATTCATCTACTAATCTCATTAATCTGGAGTCAAAAAGTCTCATTTAAGATGAAAAAAATGTTTTAAAATACCACTTTTCCTATTAAAAAAATAACGTATTTTACGTTTATTTATAAAAAAAAATTATATAATTTGTCTTTATTACCGTTCACATAGATGTTTATCACCCGTATTTTCTTTTCAATTCCCCACACCCAAGTTTAACTTTATTACAATCAACAGTATAAAGAATATCTCATTATTTTTAAAAATAAAAAATCCCTAAAATACCCCATGTTTGACTTTAAAATTTGGTTCCCTTTATTTAATCTTTACTTTATAAAATTTAACCGAGAGTACTAAGGTTAATTGTTATGATCTATAATTAACTAAGTCATTTATATATGGTAATAATCCGTTACAGAAAATTAACGATATAATATTTTGAAGGCAGTAAAGAATAATAGAGGAGTATAGAATGTGATAAGAGACAAAATATTTGTATATGTTTTATATTGTTGAGTATAATTCTAAAGAGTTTTTGATCAAACTAATTAGTGTTATCTCAAATTATTTTTATCAAAATGATCTACCCTGTAAGACTAATACTAAAATGAGTCTTTTTTATTATAGCGGTAAGTGAAAAACAAAACGCTAATAAGTTCAATATTTATATTTGTATGTTAATAAAATTAAATGTTATCAATAATTTATATATATATATATATATATATATAATATTGAACTTATCGGCGGTATATATATACATTTAAGATAAATACTGATAGATTCAACTGTCTTAATTTTTTATTTTTGTTGTCACATATGAAACATGGATCAAATCAACGCCTTATATATAAGAAGAAGGTACTAAATTTATTAACATTTTCTTTTTCTCAGATAAAATGTTAATAAATTTGAAGTAGCAATTCACGATATGGGCTGTTTTTCTAGCCCTTCTCACAGCCCACTGGAAACCTAAGAGCCAAAAATTGGTGCTTTTAAAGTTACAAATGATGATCAAGCTAACCTGCCAATTGGGTTTAAATCCAATTCAGAACCTAAAAGAGAAAAAAAGAACCATACTGAAAGCCATTGCCAATTTACATAAGAACATTAATTTGAATTCGTTGGTTTCATTTTTCTTTTTTCTTCTTTTTTGGGTATTTTGTCTCTACTTTTTCTTAGGATTTAATCTTCTTAATTTCTTGCTCCCATTGGTAATAGTTGTTCGATATTTGTGAGAATTTTCAGGTGCAAATATTATAAAGATGTATTTTTTTTTAGATTTTCAAGTAATACCTATATTGTTTGCATTTAAGTTTAAGGATCCGATTGAACTGGTTCAATAATTAAATATTTTTTTATCTTTTTTATATCTAATTAAATTTATTTTTTTTAAAATTAAAATTAAGCAATAAAACTAACTAGTCGAGTTCATGGCTTAGCTTCAAACCAAACAAAGCTACGTTCTAGTGATTTTATGAAAAGTTTGAGATGTTTGTAATTGACTCCTTTTATTGCTACTTTGACTTACCCTAGATTATAATTTATTTAACAAGAAAGGTGATGATATTACAAAATATACCTATGATACATTTTTCTTGTCAACCGTCTACCAACAAAATTTACTAGAACACCCTCGAGGAAAACATTTTTGAAGAGAGTTTGGATTTTGTAAGGGAGAAAGATAAGGAAGTAGGGAAGATTATTGTAAGTATATTAAAAGATCAACTTAGTATCTCTAATGGAATATTCATGTTTAGATAGAGATTTGATAGTATGATGGTAATGAAAAGCTAAATCTGTAATCCAAATACTAACCCCAAGGATTCCCAAGAAACAATAAAGTGATTAAGATAGGAAAACCACCCTGAGAGCTCTCTCTCCATGTTATCCACTGCCAGAGGCCATTGGAACTCGAGAGCTGGAGTCTTGGGAAGATACATTGGACTCTCTCTGCATTGAGTAGCTTGAACAAGCTAGGCGAATGAGAGGCACACATCTCTTCCTTCACAAGCGCGATATATTAATATCCTTTCAACCTGGTCGGATGGATCTCATCATCAGAGGGTCAACTCGTTCTCGGTCGTCATGTAGTTGGCAAGAAGGTTGGTGTTCTTCATCCTGTATGCTTGCTCGGCAGCTATATACGAATTAAGCTCAGCAAAACTAAAGACCATAAAGCTCTAAGAGCATGCCAGAAGATTTGAGTTCCTCCCGTAGAAAGCGATGATAACTATATTTGATACACGAGTGTAGTCACGCTTTATTCTCTCGGAAGAGGTCTTCAAGAAAAACTACTCCATTGAGGGAATTTCTCCAAGACAACAACATTGGAGTGCCAGAGCCGGAACCGCGTGGCGACGACGATGATGAAGATGAGGGCTGAGATCACCGCCGCACCGGATGATTTTCCATCGATGGAGACCTTCAAGACCCCGGAATCGAGATGCTCATCTTGCAGTGGAGCTGGTGAGAGATTTGCTTGATCTTCTTCTTGATCTCAGTTGGTTTGATGCATGCGCGAGCCGCGAGTGTCCTTTTACAATGATTTCGAGCTTAAATTAGATGACTATATATATATATATATTTATTATCTATCTGAAAGATAATAAAATCTAAGTGTCTTTGTATTAAGAGAAAGAGTTAGTATTTTGTTCTATCTATATCTAATCTTTATACTTTCAACGATAAAAATAATTTGTTAGAAAATAAGACCCAACATTATAGATTTTTTTATGATTCTAGCTAAGGTAATAAGATAAAATATTAACTTTCTACAAAATAAGATAATAGGGGTAACTAACTTTGGAATTTTAAAAATATTAATCTACATAATATTCTTATTTTATTAAGTTAATATGAGATTAAATTAACTCAGGAGCATTTCTAAATATTTACCTTAAAAAAATACTTAGATCGACGCATTCACTATGCCGAAAAAGTAAGGGGCCCAAACGTACGGATGATAGAGATCAAATAGTTTGATTGGGAAATTCACTAAGCCCAAAAGTAAGCATGATCAAGATCAAATATTTGATTGCGAAGTCCACTAATCCCAAAGGTAAAAGATGATAGAGATCAAAGACATGATTGAAGTTCACTATGCTCAAAAGTAAGGAATCATGCATTTAAAAATATGCTTCACATAATCTTCTCAAAAAGACGAACAGAAAATAGATGTTCTTGTGTGGCACAAGACATATTTGGTATTGCTGGTCCGAACTTTATTCAATTGATAATCTTTGATAAATATATTATACAGTGAGTGGCATTTGCCGTTATTTGTCAGTCAAACAAATGCCACTAATACTAATTTTCATCTGTATTTTTGTTGACTATCAGTGTAAGTACCGTCTAAGTGATATTGTTATAGTCCGTCAAAATAAATTTAAATTCGAATACATATACGGATATATCTAATATTATTATATCTATATTCGAATAACGGATACCTGTTTAACCGTTTAGATAAATACCCAATCCTCTCCCTCTCTTTGAATTGATAGCTACTTCTACTCTAAACTCTCTAAAATCTTTTCTCGCCGTCACTAAGGTCTACCCTATTCAAATAATTATTTGATAATACTGTAGCTTAGGAGAAAATATAGAACAAACTGTGCATACAGATACAAACTCATGTCTTTGGGTATCTAATTATTTTTTCTGTGCAATACTCGAATTTGCATGCTTACATAAGTATATCATATCACTATGGACCTTTCTAATTCTACTAAATAGACTCCATAGTGTTTTATATTTTTTTAGCACTACTTTAATCATGTTTATAAGTTTAAACTGAAGAAACTATCATCTTTGCATCTACCCAAACTAATATTCCATATATTTTAAAATATTATAACTATAGTGAAAAGAGAAAATCTTGATATTTCTATTTATGCTATAAATTTGAGTAATTTAGTATATAAATTAAAATAAAAATAAAAGGAAATTAAATGTTGGCGGATAAACTCAAACCGACCGTTGTGGTTTTATTCCCATAACCTCCGGTAAGGCTGTAAACCAACCTCCTATATTGCTAAGTTTGAAACCGAACACAAGCTGCCAATCTCCTAGATAAGCACGAAACCACGAGATGCAACTCGGGTAAGCTCACTGGAGAGGTGATGACACCCTGGGGCGGACCGAGCGGTGCATTGGAAACGTCAAGACCAAGGTAGACACGTGCCCAACCACCTGTAAGCAAAGCACAGCAGCCGAGAACTTGAACGTTTCTACTCGCAAGCGCTCTGCCTCACACGTGTCATGCTCCTTCTGAAACCCTCCACGCTATTTATGCTTGATCCCCTCTTGGTCTCATCCACTTTGATATTATCCCATTCCACATCCAGCATTTAGAGTTTAAGTTCATAGCGAAAGAAAGCTTTAGGAGAGAGAGAGAGAGAGAGATAGAAAAAATGGCTAGGACCGTGGGGAGGAACGTAGCAGCTCCGCTGCTGTTCTTGAACCTTATAATGTACATCATAGTGGTGGGGTTTGCGAGTTGGAACCTGAACCACTTCATCAATGGCCAGACTAACTATCCCGGTAGGTAATCAAATCATTCGTTTACTTTGCTCTCTGTGAGTGCTTTCTTTTTTTTAACAAGTTTCGTTTGGTTTGAACCAGGGGTGGCGGGCAATGGCGCGACCTTCTACTTCCTCGTGTTCGCCATCCTCGCCGGCGTCATCGGAGTCGCGTCGAAGCTGGCCGGGGCCAACCATATCCGTGCCTGGAGGAACGACAGCCTCGCTGCCGCCGCGTCGTCGGCCATCGTCGCATGGGCCGTCACTGCCTTGGCGTTTGGGTATGCAATTTTTTTACGACAACCAAGTGTTAGTGCATCATATTGTCATTTTTTGTTTATATATAGTTCTTTCGATGATCTTTTTGGTAGGTTGGCTATTAAGGAGATCCACGTTGGAGGGCATAGAGGATGGAGATTGAGAGTTTTGGAGGCGTTTATAATAATACTAGGCGTGACCCAGTTCATCTACGTATTGATGCTCCACGCCGGGATGTTCAGCAGCAAGTATGGGCCGGGCTACAGAGATCCGGACTATGGAATGGGTGGTGGGCCGGGGATGGAGCCCAAGGGGACAAGAGTCTAGGGTTCTTTTTTTTTGGCAATTTGGGAAATAAAACGAGTGGTGGTTGTTGTTGTTGTTGTTGTTGTTGAGATCCTTTTTGGGGGAGGGGGCTAATTGTGTATGTTTTTTAATATGCTTGTTGTTCCTGCTTGCTCAGCATTTGGAACGGGCTTGTTGTATGTATTAGTGTTTGCTCCTTTTAGGAGTGTACTAAAATTTAACTTCTAAAATGTTGTCTCTGTTCATATGATTTGTTTTAACGCATTCGGAATTAAGAGATGTAGTAGTAATTAGCAGAAACAGAACCTTAGAACACAAGGACATCAAGTAAACATCAAACACTTTATGAAGAGGAGACAGAGCCAAAAGAGGGTAGGGACTAGAGAGGACCAACCTCTTAAACGGAGATGTACATAAAGGCAACTTGTGAACACCCCCAATGGTAGATGGCATCAGAGAGGACCCCAAAGACGGGTTTAACCTCCCATGGGTAGGTCTCTAGTGTTCTTGCACCGACTGCAGAGAAAGACAGGCCAGAGTCCAAGCCTATGGACACACCCAGTATTGTATTGTTGGAATGAAGAATTCTTCTACTTCTTGTTCTTGGGTCTTAGGATGGAGTTGAAGATGGGTCGTGAGAAGAAGGGGATCTCTGGTTTTAAGGTGGGATTTGAAAGGCAAATTTTGGGTTTAAAGATCTTTTGGGCTTTGGTAGTCTGCACAGGAATCCTTTCAAAATCATTTTGTCACATCTGAGCAATTTCTAGCCAAACCAATGACTATATCTCCTTACATTAAATAAAAGTAGATACAAAGGACAATTCTCTTCTTCATCAAAATAATAAAGAAGCTTTGCCCTACTACAATTTCTCCGTCCAGACCTCTCCACGAAACAAATTGTTTTCCGGGAGTATAATTAATTAGAAGTTACCTTCACCTCATCCTGTCCTACTACCCCTGCCAAGTCACTGATATTGGACTTCTCACCTTGTACTTGGGTTGGCCACTATGCCTCCATATCAAGTGCCCCTCTCCAACGCTGTATGCTGCCCTTCTCTTTGTGGACTCCAACCACACTTGAAAGCTCTTCCTCTCATTTAGTCCCACAAATGTTAACACCTCTGGTACCACTCTCAACTTGACTCCTCTCGGTGCAGCCACTTGCACTTGGTATGTAGAATTAGGAATGCCAACATTGGTTAGCCTTCTCTGAATCATAACTGATGTGCTTGTTCTCTTAAAAGCCACTGCAATTGATGGATAGTTGAGACTGAAGTTCTTGTTCTGCTGCAGGACTTGGCTGCAGGTGATGTTCCTGTGTGTGATTGTAAAGATCTGCGTCTGGGTGTATTCAAGAGTGCAGAGGTGGGTAATGTAGTCCTGGGGCTCAATGTCGTAGACTAACCCGGGATCGACGGCTCTCGTCGGATTGACATGCCCGGCGCCGACGGCGTACAGCCCGGCACGAGCTTCTCCGTCCATTATCGGCTTACCGAAGTGGTCTACGACGTCTGCGGTGGTCATGATCGCCGACCTAATCGCCGCGGGGCTCCACGACGGGCGTGCCGACCGGACTAATGCGGCGATCCCGCTGACATGCGGGCACGCCATGGACGTCCCTGACAAGACGGTGAAGTTAGTCCTCCGTCGATCCTCAGGGAGTCCGGTCGGGCCGAGATTGCCCGGCCACGCCGCGATGATGTTGACCCCCGGGGCGATGACGTCCGGCTTGAGGACCGACGGGTTTGTCGCGCTCGGCCCGCGAGCCGAGAACAACGCCACTGCCGGTCCCCGCGACCGCCGGACCGACATCCCTCCGTAGACCAATTGGGCTATGGGTCTTCCAGTGGAGTTCATGTAGCGTTTCAATTTGAGGGATTCTTGGTAGCCGATTAGAGTGGCTGGAAGGACATGGACGTCAACCGAGTCCTCTTGTTGGTTGATCTCGGAATTGGCGAGAACCATGGCGGCGCCGCCGGATTCTTTAACGACCTCTCCCTTCTCGGCTCTGCCGTTAATTCCACGATCGCAAACTACCATCTTGCCTTCTACTCTTGCTCTTGGGAGAGACCCTTTCACGCAATACTCGGAGTCTCTCTTCCCGCCATATTCATATATCAGCTCCAGCTCCTTCCCGCTATTTTTCAAAAATCGGTTACCTGGGTACATGGACTCCCCGTAGAGCATCTGACCGTTACCGAGCCGGACGAAGGCCGGGAACCGCCGGTCCAACATCCCGGCCCCGACCGTCGTGATCCAAGGCGCCTCGTTGGCGACGGAGCTCGGCATCGGGCCGTTGTTCCCAGCGGCGCATATCACAGCGACCCCGCGCTCCATCGCCCGGAAGCTCCCGATTGCAATGCTGTCGTCGAAGAGCGGGATCGGAAAGCCCCCGAGGGACAGCGAAAGCACGTCAACGCCGTCGCGAACGGCGTCGTCCATGCCAGCCAGGATGTCGGAGCTGTAGCACCCATTGTACCAGCAGACCTTGTAGACGGCGATGTGGGCCCCGGGTGCCATCCCCTGAGCCTCGCCGCCGCCGATCCCGAGGACGCTCGCTCCGAGGACCGCGGCACCGGCGGCGGTAGAAGCCGTGTGCGTCCCATGCCCATGAGCGTCTCGTGGGGACACGTACTCCGACACCGAGGACTCTTCGGGGTTCGCCGGGTAATTCGTCCGATGGCCCTTCAAGTAGTACCTCGCGCCGATTAGTTTCCGATTGCAATTGGCGGGACCGAAGCCCTCCCCTGCTTGGCAGACGCCGCGCCACCGTGAGGGCACCGGTGGCATCCGGCGGTCAGAAAAGCTCGGGCTTTCAGGCCAGACGCCGGTGTCGAGCACCCCAATTATGCTTCCGCTGCCGAAGCCGGACATTTCCCACGCGCCGCCGGGGCTAAAATTTAGCCCCAAAAACTTGTAAGAGTAGGTCGTGTGCAGATCGATCCTGCGGTCGCCGCGCACCGACACGACGCCAGGCAACGCCCGCAAGGCCTTGGCCTCGTCGCCGGTGAGGCGCGCCGCGAAGCCTTCGAGCGCCGTGTGGTAGGAGTAAAGAAGCCTAGAAGATGGATCTCCCTCTTCGTCCAAAACCGTGGCTTTTTCAAGAAAGGAGCGATGCCAATGCAGCTTCGTTTGAAACTCCGCACTGCCCAATTCATCCTGGTAGAGTTGGACAATGTAAGTCTGCAGTTCTGGGACATGTGAAGTTGCTACAACCAAGGAGTAGGAGAAGGAGAAGGAGAAGAAGAGCAAGAGGCATGGCAAGCTTGGATTGGATTCCATGATGGATTTGTTAGTATTGGTGTTCCAATGCAATGGTTGGGTATTTGAAGGAGATCGATCAGCTGGAATCTCGGAAGCATTGCTTGAGAGGAGATAAACCTCGTGAGGCGATGAAGGGCTCTCCTGATCTCACGAGGAAGGGTGAGTAGAAGAGCCTGCGGGAAGACTGGGAGTGGAGCTGAGATGCCTCACGAGATGTTTTGCTAGCAGTTATTGCTGGGTTTTTTTTTTTTAAATTATTATTATTAATTTGTTTTCCTTATCTGCAGTATTTGATTCAAAAGTTAAAATCATCAGAAACCTCTGCTCTTTTGCCCCTCAGTGGCCCAGTGGGATACTAAAAGGATGGAGAAAATAGAATTGAATGCTGAGGAGGGCTCAATCTTAAATGCTACTCTCTTCTTAATTCAATGCATTTTATATTTTTTTTGGCAAACAAGGACTCCCAACAGCTCCTGGCAGATGTTGGGGTACCCTTGCATTAAATTTGTGGAATGCGCAGCCCACACTGATGAGGATTTCTCTTTGCTAAGGGATGTTTAGGGGTCCACAGGTTGGAGCCAAATATGATTCGTTGAGGTTAAGTGCGGGTGAATCTCGACGACGTAATTTTATAATAAATTTAGTCTTTAATTGATTGTAAGGTCGTCCGGTGCTAGTCTTCTCCCCACCGTAACACAAGAAGGCAACAAGAGATAAACTCAAGTGTTTATAAGGGTCAACTTTTTATACAGAACAAGGTGAAATGCCATTTGTCTAGAATTTGGCATCCTATCCCTTTAGTTCTAAACTGACTAGAGATGGAATAAGCTATTTTCTTTACTAACTTACACTCAAGGTCAATTTTGATTGACTCATCTCAGCAATAAGAACACTTCGTAAGGTTAGAAAAGTATGCAAAGGGTTTACTAGCTCAACAGAAGCTACTTCATGTAGTCTTGTCCATCCAACAGTAATCCTAGTCAAACCAATCTTTAAACTTGAGTGTCTCTCAATCCACAAAGACTATTAAGCCAGTCTAACGATAAGCCAAAAGGTCCCAAAACACTTGGTTACTCGGGTCACGACGAACAATATGCATGCAATCAATTCATTGGCACATCTAATAGGCACTAAGAAATGCCTACAAAATAACATCAAGTAACAAAAAAAGAACAACTAAGAAATCTCGAAATCTTTGGTCATAAGATGATGTATTCATGGGCTGGGGCTATGTGAACCTGGTTTGCTCACTGTTAGGCTTGAACTGGACTAAGAGATGTTCAAGCCTGAGCCCAAAATAGGCTTCTGCACCTGGCCCTGCTCAAGCTCGGCCTGCAATTGGTGATCTTTGAGGATAAGGTTCAATCTACAAAACTTTAAGAACTTCTGAAGTTCATAATTTTCTCAGATTTATATAATTAATTATAAACAACCCAAGATTCTCAATTAGAGTATTCAGCTTGTCAATTTTTAGTTGGCAAACTCATAGATCAACTCAGTTAGGGATCCATCGTTTAGAACGTCAAATCATTAGATCAATTTTTCTTTCTCTTCTTTTGAAACAGCTTCTGTGCTACTTCTTCCACCCTCTCTTTTGTTCTCACAAATCAACTGCTAATTAATTTTTGATTTCAGTGCCATTTTTTAAGCATATATAAATATACCGAATGTTGTTAATATAAAAAAATAAAATAAAATAGAAGAAAGTGATCATTCTATCAAATATTTTATTGGGTCAATCCTGTCAAATTAATTATAATTTTATTAGGAGATTTTAAAAGCTAAAAAATCCTTAATTGAATGATGGGTAGTTTTCAACTACGCATAGGCAGTAGTTCTAAAGCATTTGTGGTGGACTTATGCACCATGGTGGTGTTTGTCCTTATACTGTTTGTTCTCTTTTACTTAGTCTAATTAAACTAATCCAGTGATGCATGACTTGATAAGGCACCAACTTCAATCATGCTTTTCATTAACCTTTTTTTTTCTCTCTCTTCTTGTTCCTTTCACATCTTTCATTACGAGAGATTAGTTGGTCTCCTTAACATAGACCAATTGGTAGGGATGAAATTGGATAGTAAAATTTATATTTGTATATATATATATTGAATATGAATAGTGAATGTAGATCAAATATCCTCATTTATTTTTGAATGTATAAGAATTTGTTTTGTAATTAGTAAAATATATAGATGGTCAAAACTATCATATAAAATTATAAAAAATCTTTTGCACTACGGATAAAGTTATCTGAATGTAAATATGAATTTAAATATTCAACGGATGAATAAAATCTCAACGCACATCCAATAAAACTCGAATATAAAATTAGATTAGGTCAAATTTAATCCGACTTATTTTCATCCCTACCAATTCGCATCTTGGTAGCTGTTAAAAAGTTAATTTTCTCAACAACTAAATATCTTCAATTGTCACTATAAACCTATTTTTAGGTGTTGTCAATTATATAAAGATTAAACGGAGTACACAAAATTTTGAGATAATGAGTTTCAAACAAAGTGGTTATAATGCTTAGCTAGTTAATTTACTAATTACTCTAAAATTTTAAAAAAAAAATTTAACTAACTAGTGAACTAACATGATACAGGCAAAAATTCATAAGTTTAAATCGAGTCTATCTATCATTTGATGTATATATAAAACAATTCGCTAAAATAGAGTAAACTTATTCAATTGTCTCTTGGAAAGATGGCAAAATATATATGAGCATTAATGAGCTGAACACTTAAGGAGTTGGATCTTGTTCATGATTACAAATGCAAGTTGACCTAAATACCTAGCAAAAATTTTTGAGCTAACTCATGTTTGCCTCATTTAGTTTGTCTACAACTTCGCTCAACAGGCTTATTTAACTCAACTCAAATAACTCATTTGTAGCTTTTTACTAGCTTTCTCTAGAGCTAATGAACTCGTGGAATTAAAAAATCTAAATTTAACCGAATAAGATCAATTCTAGAATAGATATTTCTGTTTGTTATTCCTAAAATAATGTCTTTATTCTAGAAATAATGTTTCTTATTCCTAAAATAATTATTTTTAACATGATATAAAGTAAAAAAAAAGATAAGAATTTTTTTTTATTTTTTATATATAAAATAAGTTGACGGGTAGATATCAATAATAAATTAATAATTATGTTAGTGTGATATAAGATGCAATTTTAATGAATAGTATTTACATTTTAGAATAAAATTATTATAATATTTAACTATTGTTCTAGAATAAAGAGTTATATTTTAAGATTAAAAAAAAAATTATTCCCGGAGTGAACTGAGGCTGAAGTTGCGTAAATCTTTGGCC
This sequence comes from Typha angustifolia, assembly GCF_048772165.1. Lineage (NCBI taxonomy): Eukaryota > Viridiplantae > Streptophyta > Magnoliopsida > Poales > Typhaceae > Typha > Typha angustifolia. The sequence goes on along the minus strand of NC_133245.1, from coordinate 12,918,038 downwards.
TAGAAGTTGAGGTAAAGAACATTAATTAGTTACATTGGTTAAAGATATCAATAGCTTGCTTCCCCACATGGGACAAGAATGGGGACCAAACATACAAACACTAAAGTTAGGTAGCTTAACTGGTTGTTTCTAAAGTTTTCTATGCAAACGAAGAAGAAGAGAAATATTCTTCTGTACAATGTTCTAAATTCTTCTAATTTGAGAGGTGATGTTCTTATTTGATGAAGAGGACTGGTCCCTCCTGCAATTAATTTAAGAGGACTCCTCCTCACGATTATTCCTTGGGATCAAAACTAGTATTGCAATGTTTAGGTTTTTTATTTTTTATTTTTTATTTTTGGTGTTAATAAAATAGTTTGTAATCTCTCTCTTATTTTGTAATTGCAATATAATGAAAAAGAAAAGGAGATTGGAATTGCTAAGTGCTTCAAAATTTACTCTCTCTCTCTCTCTCTCTCTCTCTCTCTCTCTCTATATATATATATATATATCAAAACCTCCATGACTCAGCCAAACTCAACTTTATGACCCAGGGACCAATTCAAACTAATACCTACCAAAAGTGATCAGCTCTTGACTTGCCACCTAACTAAAGAGTTGAGAGGGGCATTGGAGAAATATAGAATGAACTTTCTTAGTTAGTGTAGTTGATTAGATTAATATTGAGGCCAAGTAGGATACACAGAGAACTCAATTGAGGTCAACACGCATTTATATATATATATATATATATAAAAGAGAGTTATTTTTCATGATATGAAGGGGGTGCCAAGGGTATATGCTTGCATTCAGTGGATGGCAACAAACCATGGATGCACTGTTTGAAGAATGACCTCCAACATTGGATTCCAATATGGAAAAGTAAATGCTGATGAGTTAAAAAGATTTGGCGAGTAACAACAACTCACTTTTGTAGAAGAGAAGAGGGAAAAGTTTTGATTAGGTTATTCAATTCTGGATTCCAGTAATCCACTTGGGTCTTGCCCAGGATCCTCTGTAGAGCATAGTTGACATTAATATAATGGAAATCATGAGGTGTAAGGCTCATTGCATGTGTCTTTTCCCTCTGGTTCCCCTTCCTCCTTTTCTTCCAATGAGAAGTGGAGATATCCATCACTTCTGAAAAAGAGAGGCACCAAGAGACCAATCTCCTCAGTCGCTTCGTCTCCTCATATATGAACTAGTCCTTTATGGTATCAAACCCAAAGTAGCAGTTGGATTTCTAACCTTTTGGACTTTTCTACAGCATCCTTTTGTTGGAGATCAATGGCCAGGCTTGCTTCTGATAGGTGCAGGAGTGATACCAGCAGTGATGATAACTGGAGTCCATTGTGGAAGAGGACCGCCAAGGCGAGATTGAGTTGCGACTGCAAGCAAGAGGAGGATAGATGGAAGATGAAAAGGATGAAAGGTTGATGAATTGCTGGAAATATAGGCAAGTCTGATGCTTGGCTGTCGTTGGTATTTATTTACTCCTCATGTTTCATTTCAGTTCTTCTTCTTCTTTTTTTCTTTCTTTTCTTTCTTTTTTTGCTGTTTTCTTTCCTCAGTTTGTATCATCTGTTCCAACTTAGTTTTGCCTTCTTTGAAAGGCTTCCAATATGAAATTGAGCTGCAATTTAGACCTATTGATGTTGCTTCTGTTCATCTTTGGATTGAGATGTCTCTGTGCTGCCATAAATGAAATAAAGGAATGTAATAAAGAAATTTTAAAGAAGTCATAGATCTTCACAATACTCCCTCAAACAGCACTTGGATTTCTTGCTATCTGTGATCTGTCAAGATAGTTGATTCAGTATTTAGATGCGCCGATCCGCTAATATACTAGACTCCTTGTTTTTTTTATCAAATAGATTACCTTTCCAGGATCAGGGTCAATCAGATCATTTTCTGCTTAAGGTTTTAAAATTCAGAAAGTTCGCGAAAATTTTAGTGCAGAGCTATACTGGTGAAGCATATAGAAGCAGTAATTAACAGTAGAGGCTGAGAAAGATTGCATTTTAGTTAATCAATGGCAATAAAAGAAAAAGTTCAAAACTAGTTCATGAATGAATGACTATCAGGAACTCATGGACTAACAAGCCATTAGGTACTTATGAACAACATAGAAATCATATGTGGAGAAATCATTTAGAGGAGGATACCGCAATTGTAGTGTAGCTGTAAATGCATTTGAGTGATCAAGTTTCACTCTATGGGAACCTTGTTGAAAGGAAGGAAAAAAGATACAGATTGAAGGATTCTCTTGCGTTTCAGTAGGTTCTCTCAGACCTTGAATCTGAATCTGAATCTGATAACAAATCAGGGGTACTATTGCCCAAATTTCTCGCATGTTTAGTAATCAGTTGACTCCATCGCCGCATCCTATAAGGATAGAGGAGACCAATTGGTGACCCCTGCATTTCTATTACATGAATTATCTTGCTGAAGGTCGTGCCGTTAGGGCCATCAAATGCTTAGTTGGACTAAAATAGCTTAACTGTTTGTGGCCATCTATTCGACACCGATGTAGTTCATGGTGAAGAAATGCAGTTGATATTTAAAACATTGCTAATTGCACTAAAGAATGCTTTACATCTTGTTGTTTATATTGAATCATGGACCTTTGAGACTTAACTATCATTAGACAATAGTTGAATCTTGCATTAACTCCTCTCACAGGCTGGAAGTGGTCCTGATGACTAAAAGACAGACCTCTTAATACTCCTTCCTTTTACTTGTAGCCTCTTTTGCTAGCAAAAGTACAAGCATTCAACATATAGAATGATTAAACTTGAATTTGTAACTTTAGAGCCCATAAGGCAGTTTAACTCCATTCAAGATGGTAATTGGATTAATGACTTGAGTGCTATAGTCATTAGATTCTCTTTCTTCTCGCTTGGTTTCTTAAACTCGTTTTCGCAAAGAGAGGGGGTGGCATAATAATTGAAAATTCTTCAAGAAGAAGGAACCCAACCATGATTCAAAATCTTTTCAATCCTCTCCAAGGCTGTTTCTTCTGATTTGGAACAGAAGTATATGACCTTGGACTCCAACTTTTTAACGTCAAGAAGACCTTTTCTGCCATAATCTAATTTTATAAAAGATGATTGTACCTCCTAATATTCGTTTGCCTCCTGTAACATGTTCTATTACTCCAATCACTAGATCATATAGATATCCGTTGCCTAATTATTGTATACTCAATCTAATAGATAGCACAATCTATAACTGAATTATTATAGGATCCAGATTAAGTTGTTCGTCGATAGGCCCTGACACAAAAGAGTTAGACAAAGTAGTAGGTTCTCAGGAGAATCTTGTACTATTTGCCTCCTAAATTAAGCTCTTCTACTGTGGCAGAGTAGCAGATTTCTTTTCTTTTTCTACCCATAAAGCCGACGAAGAATAGATATATACAAGACTTGCCCATGTGGGAGACTATTGGTCACAGTTGTGGAGCTGCATCTATGAACTAGCAATGATTCTTATTGTTTAGCATATGAGTTATTCGACATTTCAACAGTATTGCAATAGGCTATTGAGAGATTTTTGATTATTTTATGTATGTCAATCATTTTTTATCATGCATCTCGAAATTAAATACGAAACTATATAAGTTCAACGGACTTATGTGTAAAAAGAGAATGCTGCCGAGTAAATTGTTGAAGGTTAAATAGAAGAAATTTTCATATAAGTTGTTGAACTAGATAACAATTTATATCTAAAGGTTATTATCCGATCCAATGACCTATGTGAAAATTTCTCTTGAAGGTTTACTTAGTAATATTTAATTTTACACATAAATTACTGAATGAGATAATGAATGAATACAAATTTACCGTGTGATACATAGATACTTCGAGCATGCATACCGGTGGTCTAATATTTTGTAGCTAATACTTATGTTTGGATGTGGTATAGGCATAACTTTAAAGTAGATTAGATTAGCGGTCATTTGAAAACCTACTTTGAGGCAATTTAATTAAAATTTTTCTTTTATCTCCTCTCTTCCCTTTAATATTTTATATTCACCAACAAAATTTAACTACCATTATTTATAAGAAAAAACATCACTTCAATCAACTATCATTACACCACTAAAATCGGTTTACAATCAAACACCATATTTTCCTAAACCGATTTGAGCTACTTTATTCAAGATTAAGAAATGAACGTAGCTACCTAGGTTTAGGACTTATAACACATCTAAACGCCACCCTTTTATTTCTTTCAAGTTCTTGCATCCAAAGCTAAGATGGTGCTCAAGTTCATGGGGCTCATGTAATCAGTCGATCCGGTCATCATCTGCCGGACGATGATCCGGTTGGCTTTCTCAGTGGGATGGTAGGCGTCCCAGAATGCATACTCATTGCGGTTAGCACAGACATTCGACGCAATTGTGCACAGCCCGATCCCATTGTAAGGCCCTTGCCCACAGCATGCAACTTTTGAGGTGACGAAGCCTGTCACAGGAGACTCACAGTGAGCAAAATAGCAACTGTTTTTGAGTTTCGGTTCTTGTACTACATGTTGGAAAAGTTAGTTATGTTAGTTACCGTAGGCCTGTGGATTGGATATGTAGTCAAAGTGCATCCTGAAGGCATTGGCTGAAATGAAGACATCTGACCCAATCTGGGCGTTGAGTTCCTTCAGGATCTGGACCAGCTGTGGGTTGAACAGGTCTGCGGCTCGCATCAGCTCCGGGTCGCACTCGCCGGTCAGACTCCGTTCGGCGAGCTCGGCCGGGACGCAACCGAGAGGCCCGGTGCCGGTGACCATAACTCGACGGGCCCCCAAATCATGAATCCTCTGGAATTAAAGAGAGAGACATAGTTAGTTCTCATGTGAACCTGGCACTAAGACATATTGAGATGATGACTTCTGCTTTCAGTTACTAGTTCTGATCAATGTTGTGGTTAGTAGACTTGCAGCAAAGTGTTTGCCACTATGACCCATTTAGTAGGCCTATTGATTGCTTGTTCGGAGGTAGTTGCCAACAAACTCCACTGCAAACTTGTGCAGCTTTTGGCACAAGAACGTTTGTGGTGGGGAACAATTCCAACTTTTGAGAAGGATGGTAGAGATAGGTGATGCAACTCTATTATCTTTGGCCCCAACTGGTGATTCATTACCTAGTACTCTGATACTCTATAATAATGACTAAATTATAATTTACCCTCTTGTCATTTTGCTGGATTTTTAGCATTTTGATCCTCCCAAACTAAATTATTGACTATTAACACTTCCATATTACACTCGCTTTTCTAAGAAAAACTTCTGAAATTCAAAATATTTATCTTTCTCAACTTTATTTAGCGTAGTAATCAATGCATTACCCAGCCTTACAGTGCCATCGAATAACTTCGTCTTTATCCAAAATTTACATTAAGGGAGCTTTCTGCATAGGTATATCGTGGATGCATTTATGCGTACTTGTCTTCCATGTCAGAAGTATAACAGAGTCTTTAATTTTTAAGCGCAGCAGAGTGGGTAAATCGATAAGTATAACAGCATAAAATTAGCTCGCATGCAAATTATCTAAAATGTTATTAGTCTTCCAAATGATGCAAAAGAAATGATCCTGTCTTTATGAATGCCAATTGGTTGTAGTCATAGTTTTAGTGATGTAATGAGACTAATTAATCTTGAAGGCATGCAATGTAGTAGCTTCATATGTTCATGAGCTGCACTGAAGTAGTGAAGAACAGGTATGAAATGAGAATTAAGAGCCAGAATTAGATGAATAACGTACCGCGAGAATTTTCTTATACTCTGAAATTATATATCGAACGTAGTCGGGAAGCGAGAATTCGCGAGATCTTGCAGAGAAAGGTACCAAGTAGTAGTTGTTAACAAAGTCATTTCCTCCGAGGGTGACAAGAACAAGAGCTTGGTTGACAAGCCGCTTAGCCTGAGGCTGGCCTACAAGAGAAGCTAATTTCCGCTGGTATTCCTCAAAGAACTGCAGCTGCCTGCTTATTCTGATTATGTTCACCTGTACATATAGAAACACTAGCAGATGTTACTACTTGTGAGCTAGCTGAAAATGTTGAATAAAAATTCTTGTATCTTACGAATTGTATGCCAGTATCATTAAGGATTCCAATGCCGGCCGACGCAAAGTTGGCGCCCACGAGGAGCTTCTCTCCCCGGAGATCCGGGCTTAAGTAGGGCAATGTGGATTCAGCTCCAAGGTACTCACCTGATAACATTGAAACTTGCTAGTATTTATATACATATATGTAGATATACAAAGTTGTTGACAGAGAGTGTAAGCAATGAGAGCAGTTAATATAACTGATAAGATCAGGGATGTTTAATCCATTGGAGAATCTGCCAGTGGGCCGGTGAGTCGGGTAATCGATCCCGTAAGGCGGGGCGTCAGCGCGGGCCGTGGTGGCCAAGTAGTTGTTATTGCCATTGTCAACGAGAGAATCACCGAAGACGAAGAAGGCGCGCGCCGCCTCTGAAGTAATTGAGAGGCTACTAAGAAGTAGCAGTAGAGCAACAATGGAGAAGGAAAGAATTGAAGAATAAGCAGTCATTATTGCTGAAAGGATGGTGATGGATAGATAGATAGATAGTAGTGAGGAGCAATGTGCATATATGAAGGGCCAGAGGGGGTGGCTTTTTATAGGATTCAATTGTCTTCATGGCTCACCTTCATCTTGCACCTAATAAGGCCTACAGAGACGATTGGAGGGCCACAGGAATAAATGAAAAAGCTAAGCTTAGCCATGCAGCTGCGTGTGCCTCATGAGATCTATTACTTCGTTGCTTTTCTCTCCTCCATTAAAATGGTCTTTACACCTACTAGTTGTATACAGTCTCTTTCTCTCTCTCTCTCTCTCTCTCTCTCTCTCTCTCTCTCTCTCTCTCTCTCTCTCTTCTCTCAGGTTCTAAATGAAATCTATGATAAGAAACCTACAGCTACAACTCCGGGCCTTACACGTCTAATTAGCAATGGTAAATTCACACTCAGAGATGATACGATGGCAACTAATGCAGTCAAATGTAGCTGCTGAGTGGCTTTTAAATGTGGATGGTGGCCAGTTTAAATTCCTGATGAAGGGCACTTCAGCTAAATCCCAAGTAAAGGAAAATTGAGGCAGGGCTGGTCATAGGAGTATACTATTAACATCTCTTGTCATTATGAGATTGTCGGAGAGGAGGCCAGGTAAAGTTCCAGACCATGTGAAATCCATAAATTAGTGGGGTAGAAGGTCTAAAAAGAATAGCTGACTCCCACCAACAAATCCATGATAATAACTAGATAGGCAACAAAAAGGAAGAGAGAAAATACATACAGTCAAAGCTGAAACCATCAACCAAGTTTGGTTCAAACATGATATTGAATATGAAAGGAAAGATATTCTACGTGACTATCACCCTTTTCTTGTCTCTTAATTTTATTTTGATGTTGCGAACCATTAAAAATATTTCATCAACTTGACATGATAGACGACAAAGCTGAAAAAAAAACTAAAATACCCTGGAGAAAGTAGTGATCATTCAAAATATAAAGATAAATATGTCATATAAAACTCATGCGACTCGCATGCGGTAATTTATAGATGAAAGTAAGTATTGAAAACCTAACGAAATAGATGTTTGAGACATCTTCAATAGATCTATATACCGCAAAAAAAAAAGAAGAAATATACAAAAAAAAAGAATAATAGTTCGGGGGTCTAATGTAATTAATCTAATATTTTATCTCCTCCCCTACTCTATTGATTTATCTTAGTTCTAAAGAAAGTTTATGAAAAAAATCTACTCTATTTTGTCTTCATTGTCATTCATATTAAATATATTGAATATTTATTACTTCACTTTTTATGAAAAGATCTACTTTAATCCTTTTGCCCAATAGGTATAACAGTACTGAGTGATTCAGTTTGGCCCTACAATTACCTTTATCCCAGAAAGAGAGTTGTGGTTGCTCAAGCCTTTCAGACAACTTAGGGTTATTTGCATCATACCACGTCAATATAGTCCAGTGAAAAAACCTAAACTGTGTGTCAAAAGTCGAATAGTACATTGTCCTGATCAACTCATTGCAACACTGTCATAGCTTTTCCTTTCGGTTGATTACTATGTCATCAATTGAGATAGATCCAGGACTTCCCTGGGCAGTAATAAACACTGCATATCTGTTAGGTGATTAATGCCTCAAGATATGGTGAGAGAGACGGTGAACTTTTAAGAACCTTGAAGATTTCTCTCTGTTACAGTTCCTGTGAATATTGGAAAGGTGGGTTTTGTGGCTCGACAGTCTAATTATGTTCCCTTTTCTTTCGTTAGAATTCAATGTGATAATTATAGTTCAGTTCTCATTGCTAATGTCGCCTCAAAGGACAATCGTATTTGATCGGAGTCTTGATTCTGCGTTGCTATTTAATATTATCGAATGAGTGAGAATGACACCTTGGATGATCGGCTCTGTCACTAATGATATTATTATTTTAGCTAATAATTATTAAAATTATGTAGTTAATCATATTTTTTGAGAAACTATTGGCTAGTGCTGCTGATTGACTAGCTAATATGGAAAGGTCATTAAGATTTGGGTGTACTTAAGATAAAGGTTTTTCTCTATTTTGGTTTCTGACTCTAATAAAGCCTTTTCTAATCAGAGTGTCAAATATATAAAATACTTAGTTCTTTATTTTCAAAAATAAAAACAAAAAAAGTTTCAGCGAATAGATGACGAACACAGATTTAGTACAAATCAACTGCTCCGCTCACACTCGAAAAAAATAACAGAGAATCATAAAATTTGAGCGATATACAATAAGAGTCATTGGACATACGCAATCAATACGTTAGTGTGCATCCAATGATACATCCGAATAGACTTATATGAGATAAGTGTACCCTTAACCTCAATCCATAAATGGTGCACCTTAATCGTCAATAATAGTTGTAGTTGTTGGTCTAATGAAAACTTAAACCTCTATCCAGCTTTACTACAATCATATAGAGAGTGAATGAGAAGGAAAACTTCGCTCCTCTTGATTAATGCCTACAGTTTGATGAGGTTTTCTAGATTCAAATTAAAGCTAGCTGTAAAAAATTGGTAAGGTTGATGAACCTCTTTGCATCTCTTATGCCCCTAAACCAACCAACACCGGGACAATTAACTTCAAGAGGAGAGTGTAGGAAAGTAGTTCGATATAAGATTGCTTGTGGACCAAAGATTTGTACTGTTTCATGCCCACTCCTCTTGGAGTTAATTGTCCAATTGGAAACTTACCTTCTTCACATTGGATATCAAGCTTCACTTCCTCTAAAACCCCCCAAAGATGATCATATAAATGAGGTAAAGATGTATATTTTGTTCCTTTCTAACTTTTTCTTTATTATTGTAGCCAGTACGCTAAGTGAGTTAAATTAGGTTAGCAATTAATTAAAAGCTTAAGCTGTTAAATAACTGACTGATAATATATTATCTTTTTATTGGCTCCTTAATGTAAGAAATAAAGCCTATCTCAATTCATAGTAAATCATAATAGATACGAAAGGTAGATTAATTAAAAAAAGAAGATAATTATGCCTAGACCAATTTACATGTTGCCTATTTCTGAGTACTCTTTTATGACACATTGATTCTCTTAATTACAAAAATTATTTAAAATAGTTTTTTATTTAATTATCCATTAGATTTTTGTATGGAAAAAAATTATATTTGAGTATCGCATGATCAATGTGACGCCCTCCATCGATCATGTTATCTTTATTTTAGAAAGAAAAAAGAAAAAATAAGAGAGTGCATCTAAAAGTGAGTCAATAGTTCATAAAATTTTAATATTATATTAAGTAATTAGTTAAGTTAATAATTTAAATTTAAGTTGTTAGATAACGAACTAAATTGGACAATATGAAGCTGATCCCCTCGTATCACAATAGATTGGATGGCATTACGAGTTAGATTACGGTTTGGTCCAACTGAACTCAAGATCTACTCCCAATATAGTTGGTATACATGAGTGGAGCTTTTACTGGCTTATTTCAAGCCTAAGCTTGTCAAATCTACATCTCTTGAGAGACTATGATCCATATATATCTAATGCCAAAAAAGAATTTGGTTCTATTAACTCTGTGATTGTGTTGGGTTAGGATTTTGCTCTCTATCTAGGAGAAGATCACAATTAGAGTAATTAAAAAGATAGGAAGAAATAAGAGAAAGGGTTTTGGAAAAGAAAATGAAAAATAGGAAGGGTTGCTCAATTCAAGGTTATATACCTCTCTCAAATTCAATTCCATTTAAGTTCAAATATCAATCACACAAGTAGATTCTCAGTTGATTGATGATGTAATTATATAGGGTTTGAGAGCTTTTGAGTTTTGGCTAGGTGGAAGGGAGGGAGTGAGAGAGAGGCCTCCCACCTTAGCCTTCTCTCTTCTCTCACTCTCTCACTCTCTCACTCTCTCTTTCTCTTTCTTCTTCTTCTTCTTCAACGTGCACCAAGTCTGGCTGCCGTGCCACTGTCACCGCTGCCTCTCCTCCTCCTCCCGTAGGAGAGGAGAGAGGTCGATCTTCCCTTCTCTCCCATATTCTGCTTGCTAGTTCAACTCGATCGACTTGCCTTGCTCGTCCCGAGCTTCTACTGAACCCGGCCACGTTGTGGCCGCCGCCGCCGCCGCGTGTCCAAGCCAAGCCCACCAGGTGAGAAAATTTCTCACCTGCCGTGGCGGGTCCCGCTATCGCCGCCTCTCTCTCCTCCTTCTCTTTCTCTCCCGTCGCCGACGAGATGAGCCCTCATCCTTTCTTCTCTCCTCTCTCTCTCTCTCTCTCTCTCTCTCTCTCTCCCTCTCTCCTCTCTCACACTTTCTCTCTAGCTGTATTGGGTTCTCCGGACCCGAGCTGCTGCCGAGAGGCCGGCCGCCGGCTGGCCAGCAGCGGCCGGGCCCCTCCCCGCTGGCCCGACTCCCCTCCCTAAGCTCCCTTCCTTTCTCTTCCTCTTCTCCTCTCTGCAACGGTGCTGGGCTCGAGCTCACCATGTAGCAAGGTTTCCAATTTAGTCTATTTTTTCCCTTTATTTGTTTCCAGCTAATTATTCATTTGTGTTAATTAGTTAAGTAAAATTAAACTATTTGGGCAGCTAATTATTTTAAGATTATATACTTACTAATATAATTATTGGCTAAATGTAATTAATTATACTTGCAAGCATTTAGATGTATATAAATATATATCTATAACTTATATATTACTAATAGATTAATACTTGTAGTTTATTATGATTATATTTCTACTCATGTCTGACATGTATTATTATGTATAAATGAAATAATATGATTCTCTAATTATTATAGATGATTGCATATTCAACGATTATTTTGCATACAATTGATAATTAATCAAGCAAAAGTAAGAAACACAAAATTAACTATAATTAAATCTTATTTATACTTATATTTTATTAATAACTATATATATATATATATATTTTTTAGCTATTTATTTTTATTTTATACTTAGACTAAATTTATATAAATAGAGCAAAATTTTTATTCTTATTTCATAACTAGCATTTTATAATGATAATATATTTATAGTATTAGAATTAATCTATAACGTAAATCTGGCGGTTAATAAAAATGAAAAGAGAAATTATAGACCTAAAACCATCGTATATTTACTCGAATGGTTTCTAGTTGGATAGCAGCTAATTTTATACTACTCAAATATTTTCAGATCGAGATTCTCTTGTTTGAGACTTTGTGGACTCTATTAGTGATAAGTTGACACTCAGTTAACGGACGTGACAGATACGCGGTTTGTATTTTCTGATCAAACTGTGAGTAGTTTTATATTCTAGAAAACTTTCCCATATTAGGATATATTATACTTATTTGTATGCATTTTATTTTGGTCTCTAATATAATTATATGATCCTAAATAAAAATAATTAGAGTTGAGCATATTTTATCATTCATTTGATTAGACTGATCTTGAATATGAGTATTGTAAATAATACATAGATATGATTAGAGATAATTATATTATATATATTCTATGTTATGTTGATCTATAGCATAAGTATACATGTGATAGATATATGATTGGAGATTACATTAAACTTTTTTTTTTTACTTTCTTACCACTTAAATTTCTGAGTTATATGATCTGTTATAGTATTGGATAAATATATATGATCGTTCATTTAGAAAAAAATTATGAAATCTGATTGATAGGATAATTGATACCACTTGTGAGGGTTAGGATGCGCTTAGTGGATAATTGATCGATCAATATATTCATGATATGTAGCTTTATGTTCGAGGTTGTTAGTCTATGTGCACAGCAAACATTCGAACATATGATATTTCGCTAAGGCATATATGACGAGTTATTCTGACGTGGTTTTCATTAGCTAGAAGCGTGCCTAGTCTGGATGAATATTGATAAACCTTTTGCAAATGACAATGTATGATTGTGACTGAGATACCTTTAGCGGACGACAAGATATATTTTGAGACTTTGAGCATGATGATGAGACCGTATATTAGATGTTGACTGTGCACAACGGCATAGTATGATAATGACTATTTAGAGTTAACATTGATAACTGAGATATTGAGAAATGCATATGATTCTATTGTCATTTGATGTACTTGATTATTGACTAATTATCATGTATCATATGTCATGTATTTGATATCATAGCATAATCATGATTGGCATGCATTATATATATTATATTTGAGAGAGTTATGATGATGATATAAATAAAGATTTATTTATATATTATCAAGAATTATATACTTGATCAATCATAACATAATATCTACCATATATTTATATATTGTTGAGGATATATATTTATATTTATTTATGACATAATGCTCATTTTTTATTCATATTATCTAGTACATAATTTATTTTTCTATTTGACATCACTGATTCAAACTAATGTCTATTTACTAAACCTTTAGCTTATGATTTTTTTTCCTTTTCTAACCCCCAAGATATGAGGCACTTAATAGCAATTTGAGATATCATGAATATACATTTTAAAGCAAAAATAAGGCGAACTAGACGTAAGATAGTATAAAAGTTAGCTAATCTAAATATTAAGATGCACTAATATATATTTTTGTATTCCATTATATTAGACCGTATTTTATATAATAAAAAATATTGTATAGGCTGGACAATATGGTGTTAGTTATATTTGTTATATCTTGATGGTTTGTTATGACCTATGTAGGTCTTACCAGATTATATAGTAGTCAAAAATAATTATTTTAATAGATTTAGACTTTGATATGTTAACATGTTTATTTGAATGATAACTTAATTTATTTTAAGATGGATTATGTATGCACATGTGTATGTCCGCGTGGCAGACCCTATCCATCCTGTCGCATGCGCTGCGTGGGGCGCGTTGGCGTGCACTTGCCTACCAGGGGGGCGTTACAATTCAAGTGGTATTAGAGCTTAGGTTTAAGGATAATCTAGCAAATCATCAAAGATACTAGATGTCGGTTTAATTTAAAATTAAGTTCGGAGTCGATATTTATAAGTTGATATTGATTAGTTGAGATAAATGTCTAAGTTATAATGTAGAGAGTATTAGGTTTTGATACTTTGTGATGTTGATAGAAATGATTGGAGATGCTAATATGTTGAAAATTTATCTAGGCTATTCTGAACAGATATAACATATTTCAAATTTTTGATCTTTTCATGGATATACTTGGGGGATTAGAGAATGATATAGATATGAGTACATCTTCCTCCTATTAATCTAGCCGAGGCAACTGATCTTTGTTGTAGTAATAGTCGGTGGGCGTATGTGGTGCTTTACTAGGTTGGCGATATGTTATGGAGAGGTGGGTTGGGATTTTTATCGCCAATCATCTTGAGCTAGCACGACCAGCTAGGGTTATTGTATTGTGCTCATGCCTATTCTTCAAGCATTCATATATCTATTCTTGTTATTATAGTAGGTTGAGAGTTCTTATTTCTTCAATCTCTTAAACATTTACAATATTGTATATTTATAACTGTTGAATCCTGATGGAGCCACACGATGAATTTAGGCCCTTTACTCTTACAAATTCCCTAGGGTCATGCTTTCTTGTTGTATTTTAGCTTATGCTTTTAGATTTAATATTTTGCTTTTTTTGATGGTACCGCTTATTTTTATAACTAAATGTGGGACTTGTGTCAAATAGTCATCATCTTATTCCTCTTAAATAGTCATCACTTTAAGCTAAGCTATAAAGTAATCATTTTTAGAGTGAAGTAAAAACTTAATATCGTCTCAGCTCGTTGTGTTAGCTACTATATCATATAAACAAAATGATCCAAGTTAGCAATCACGAGATGGAATAGAATGATCCAATTAATGACTATATCATATAAGCATTTGATCAATTTATGTTTTGTTATAGTTATAATAAATTAGACCTATTTAGTAGTAAGTATGATGAGTATTCTATTTCGGTAAAAAAAATAAAAAAGGAATGAGGCTAGTTTGGTCAAAAACTCTCCCGGTGTAACCATAACTTCAATCCCTAAGCAAACATAACACACAAGCTTGTACCCTAAGTGAGGCTATATATATATATACAAGCTTGAAAAATAAACATTCTTAGCTTTATGTGCCCAAAATATCAGTTCTGAGGATCAATTCTGGCCCACTTCTATTATTAGATGTTGATGTACAAAACCATGTCACATAGTCTATCCCTAATGCTATCGAACAAATGCAATCCTAACATAACCCAACTAATCCCTAGGCCTACCTCAATAAGCATCCAAAATTGTAGCCATCCGAGGCATAACAAAATGATTTAGAAAGCACCAAATGATGTTTAATTTTATGTCTAGAATCAATTTTTGAGCAGTAAATCTTGTTTCGAACAATATTCGCCCATAATTTCTAAACTCCCTACAACTAAATTAGGGTTGGACATACATAATTATCTACTTCGCCTTCCTTAATATTCATGATTGATATAAAAAGAAGACATAATAATATATATATATATATATATTTTGTATATCTGAAATCTTGTGCAGATTCCAGTAGGACAGCCTGCAGTTTGAGTCTTATAGGAGATTAGCTTTGAAACTGGCGAAGGATAATCGTATAATAAATCGTAACCTTTTACTAGCCAGATCCTACGGTACAAAATTAGCTGCAAAAATCGATCAGAGCCGTCCAAAATAGTGGAGGAAGAGAACTCTCGGAATAAGCCATCGCTAGACAATGCTGCATAATTGCATATAAATCCCCACTTGGAAATTATTTAGGATGAACCACCCTGTAATAGAATCCAAAAAAAATACCAGTGACAGCATGCAGACCTACCAACCGGAACGATGGTTACATCTCAACTAACCCTTTTCTTCTCTTTTACCTTTTTTTTTCTTAAATTTTTTTTCACAAAATAGCCCTCTAATCCCCCATTATCCTCAAATCAGCCCAGTGGCCAGTAATTCTGTCCTGGCGCGAATCTTGGTGGACACGTGGCGATCAATCGGGTGGATGATGCGGTAATTAATTTGGCGGAGGATTCTACGATTGGGATCGAGCCACGAGTGATGGCAGGGGGCGATCCGTTAAATAGTCTCTATCGTGTGGCGATTTGTTAAGCTTTTGGTTCCAGAAGTTTCTTTAACTTCTAAGCAGCGATACCGGAAACAGCGCCGGAGGTAAGCGCTGCATATAAATTTGCGTACGTTGGAGTATTGAGACCGTTGGATGGAGAATAAAAGCCGGATCCTTTCTCCCGCATACGTAATAAAGTATGCGGAGTAGAGTTTTCACGGGGGTAATAAAAAATCACTTGCATTTATTTCCAGAGAAAGTGGCAATAACGTAAATTATTCTATGTTAAGTGGCAATTGGTTTCAATTCCTACTATCAAACCTTTTACCCCCCTTTTCTCTCTCCACTCCACTCACCTCTTTCCCGTTCTCTCTCTTCGATCTCGATCTCTTCCAATTCCCAGCAGATCCGAACCTTTCCTTCTGCTTCTCCTCGATCGGAAACCCTAACTAACCCTAGATCTCCCCGGAACCCTAACCGTAGCGGGGGAGGAAAGCATGGAGGAGGCATTGGAGATGGCGCGGGCGAAGGACACCAAGGAGAGGATGGCCGGTGTGGAGCGGCTGCACGAGCTCCTCGAGGCGACGAGGAAGGGGCTCTCGTCGGCTGAGGTCACCTCACTTGTCGATTGCTGCATGGATCTTCTCAAGGACAACAATTTCCGGGTAGCGCAGGGTGGATTGCAGGCTCTCTCGTCGGCTGCTGTGCTCGCCGGGGAACATTTCAAGCTCCATTTCAATGGGCTCGTTCCGGCCGTCGTGGAGCGGCTCGGGGATGGGAAGCAGCCAGTTAGGGATGCGGCAAGGCAGCTTTTGATCACTCTCATGGAGGTGCGACTTCGATTTCTCTCGGAAAAGAAGATTTTTTTTTTCTAGACTTCGTTTCCCTTCTGATCTCTGTATTTGAAGAATTAGCAAGGTTCTAGTAGAATTTTAGTGGTTGGATTGGTGAAGGATGAGGGAGATTTGGGGAATGCGGGGTGTTGGAATGTTTGGGGATCTTAGAGTGGATGGAATCGCTGGATCTGTTGATGCCTGAACTGCCTATCTCAAGTGTGGGGTTTTAGATCTTATTCGTCTTTAGATAACCACATAACAGCAAATAGTCTTGGATTTTTGCCTTTAATGGATATGCTGTCCCCAAATTCTAGTCAATTGGCGTCCATTGTGTTAATCCAGTATTTTGCTTAGATTGGTTGACCATGATAATTGATGATATAGTGGATCCTTGTTAGCTGACGGGTCATGATTTAGAACGAGGTGGTTGTTAAATACTTACCAAAGAAGGAACCATCCAAAGTCTCAAAACTTTGCTATTTTAGTTTTACATATTTTAGTTGTAATTTAATTTTTCTTCCTCCTGGACGTTAATGCATTCGTTTTCTAGCATGATCTTGAGTTTCAAAGTAGGGGCACTGTGTACTGGAGAAAAAAAAATGCATCATATCTTTACGGTCATTCCATTTAAGGAATAACTCCCCTCATCTCTGTCTCTCCATTTTTGTATTGTTTTGTTTTGTTTTTCCTCTCAGTACTGCTCTTTTAACAGTATTATGTAAATTAGGTTTCTTCGCCAACAATCATAGTTGAAAGAGCTGGAAGTTATGCGTGGACTCACAAAAGCTGGAGAGTACGAGAAGAATTTGCCCGTACAGTTGCAGCAGCTGTTGGTCTTTTTGCATCTACCGAGCTTCCTCTTCAGCGAGTTCTACTTCCGCCTGTATGTTTTCTTTTGATTTGCTATTTATCCTCTCTGTGTTCATATATATACTTTTCAGAAGAGCCTAGAGTTTGCTGCAGTTGATGCATTTGTTGCTTCACAGGTTTTGCAGTTATTGAATGATTCTAACCAGAGTGTCAGAGAAGCTGCTACATCATGTATTGAGGTTGGTTCAATTTTATTTATCTGCTAGTTCACATATTCTTTAAGTTTGCATAGGTTAACTATGGTTTTAGAGGATTATTTTTCATATATGTTGATTTTACCACCTGAGCAGCATGCTAATTGGCTTAAGTAATTTTAAATTGGTATACTAAGTACATAATTGTTCTATCTTCTGAAGATCAATGTCCAATAGTTAAAGCAAGAAGTAACACTTATTTTCAGGCAAATGGCATGTTTGTCACAAAGTTGGTGATAAGCTATGATATCATACCACTTTTCTAGCAATGAGTTCTTGGACATTTTCCCTTTTTTGCTGTGTCATTCACCAAGGGTCACACTACTATATGATTGTAACTCTAATTATGGTCATTCAGTGTATGGTTGCTTACTTGCATACTTCTCTATACATGAGCATTTGTCAAATCTTGGCAGTTCATATTAACATACAGTTGTCCCATGTTTTCAGACTTTTGGATGTCCTAACTTTACTGATAAAGCAATAAGCTGGCAAGGGAGTAAATGGTTAATAACGTATCTCAAGGAGCATGATTATATGACTTAATTAGTGAGAGAATTTAATTGAGGATATGTAAGAAAAGGAACCGGAAAAACTGGTGTATATCAATATATCTAGCTTCTTCTGAAACTTTAACCTTGATGTTATCAATGTACCGTCATGGAAAGGAATGTCGTGAACGTTGTTTTCTCCATCATTTAGTTTATTGATATGGGAGTCGAGAAGTTCACTTATTGAGTTTGTTAGTGTGGAATGAGCAACATCTTGATTCAATTAGTGAGCTAATGACTTGGTGGTCATATCAAGGAGGAGAATGTGACTGCTAATTGAAAATGACTCCATTGCTAAACCAAGTAAGCTAGAAAATGGGAGCTTAATTGGTCTTAATTGGTTCATTCCAAGGGTTTTAGTTCTGTCAGCACACTGTGTGCCGGTGGCTTGCAGACGGAGACATGTGGGGCAGGTGTCCATGCCATTCGTCATATCCCGTCATGCCATAAGGGAGTGGCAAAGGGAGGGATCAGTGAAGTACAAAGATTGCAGTGTGAGATCAATAGAGGGGGAGAGCATCAATTAGTGTGATACAGCAGCTGACACATGATGAAACCCTAAGAAAAAAGAGAGGAGATGAGCAGTACCAGTAGGCATTGTGAGATGGGTAACTTATCATTCTAGCAATCTGCAACATGAGTGCATGAGTGGTACCAGTTGGCATGTATAATGCTGGGCAACACATAAAAGTTAAGTCCTGGGCCCTTTTTGATTTGTGGAAAGGTGTAAGAATCTCCAAGTCTAGAGTCCTTTGTTTCATTTCGTTGCTACTCTATTGTTGAAAGTGTAGCTTCTGTTGTTTTAGCTTAATACTTCTCCCTGGTCACTTGAAAATATGTTTCTCGCTTATCATAAAGGGAGAAAACAAGAAACTTCTTTGGCAATTTGTGGAGCTATGAATTGTATTTTTTGATTCTTTGTCTACTAAAGTAGAGCAAAATATCATCATTCATTTTGCAAGTGCATAAATTCTTTAAATTTTGCTGAGTTACTGACATCTTTCTGGAAATTGTAATCACATTTCCTGTAGAGCTGGCACTTTGGATGTTGTCAGGGTTGCTTGTAGCAATTCCCATACTACTTTGAACTACTGTTTGGTGATGACAGATAAAAAGAAAGCACTGATAAGTAGTTAAGTACATTAAAGCTAGATTTTCCTTCAATGCGCCATTGTTGGCTGAGATGGCAAACCCCATAGTCATTGTTCTGAGATGTTTGATGCATATGCAAGATATGGCTGGAAAGTTTTCTAACAATTTTCTTGAGATGGATGTTGTTCTAGCTAAAGTGCGATATCCGCCCTGCCTTGTATGTTCAATGAGATAAATAAATGATTGAATTCTATATGAGCTGGACTTCTTTTAACTAACCTAATCTAAGCTAATCTCGTTATGCTGTTTCCTGTAGGAGATGTACAAACATGTGGGGCCTCAGTTTCATGAAGAATTGCAGCGTCATCATCTTCCTTCATCTATGGTAATATGTTAAGATTTGATATGTTACTCTAAGCCTTGTGTTTATGTGAAAAGTTTTGCGTGTTGTTTAAGTGTCTGTCTGCAACATGTGAGATGGCTTAGCATAGAGAAGCTATTTTGAGTTTTTGCACCAAAGATTATTTCTTGATATCTATTCTTGATATCTATTCTTGATATCTGCAGATGAAAGAGATAACTGCTAGATTAGAAAGGATAGAGCCAAAGGTTCGTCCATCTGATGGGTTTGGGGTTCAGTGTGTTTCCAAAGAAGTAAAATCTTTCAACACTAACCAGAAAAGAAGCAGTCCGAGGGCCAAGAGCACCCCAAGGGAAAGCTCACTGTTTGGAGGCGAGTTTAATTTTATTGAAAATTTAGTACATAAGTACTTACTTTCAATAGTAGTAGGAATATTTTTTTCAACATAGCTACTGAAGTTTACACCACCTTTTATATTGTCTTTCCCCATGTTTCTTCATACAGTTCAATATTTCTACAATGTAAGCTGGGATATTACACTGCTTGGTTTTTGTTCTGTCCAAAATTATGTCATATTCATATGCAATGTGTCTACTTGTACTCATGAAAGTTAATCATGCTGATTTCTGGTTCTCAGCATATAGTTCGAACTTTGAATTGTCATCCTTATGGTGAATTGAATTGGTGCTTCTACTGTAGGTTTTATCTTTTACATTCTCACTAATATGCACTTTCCATGTACTATGCTTTATTTGAGGTCATATAATCAATAATATTGTATTCTATATATATGTACTACAGGGGACACTGATGTTACTGAAAAGCCAGTGGACCCAATTAAAGTGTACTCAGAGAAGGAATTAATTAGAGAAATTGAGAAGATTGCATCCACCCTTGTGCCAGAAAAAGATTGGTCACTCCGCATTGCTGCTATGCAAAGAGTTGAAGCTCTTGTTTTTGGAGGTAAAAGTTCGTAAGTTTATGTCATTATGCATTTCATGTGCCTGTTTACACTCTTACGATAAGGAAGTTGTTTTTGGTTTATCATTAATTTCTTGTTTCTGCAAAAGATTAACTTCTTGTTGGGATACTTTAGGTGGATTGCATTTTTGCACATGTACTATTTTCGCCATTTAGGATCAGTAAAATTCTTTGATATACTTTCTGCAAGATAACATTCGTGGAATGTAGTGTCCTCTGCCTTTGAAGACTGATGTACTTGGCTGTGCCCTCATAATCTTTTGTTCATAACAATGATCGCTTCAGGATAAGGATATGACCAAAAGAAATAATGTCAAGGAAAAAAAAATTGTCTATCTATGTTCCGCAAGTTTTTGGTCCTTGTCGTTGTTGAATGTCAGCAAAATAGGAAATACTTGAAGGTGAATTGGAAAAGGTTTTTGAATTACATGACTCAATGTTCTGCAAATTTTTGTGGTTGAATTAAACAATACTCAGGCTTGAGTTAAGATACTCAGACCATTGAAAGCAAGGATGGTTTTGAAATTTCCATCTAATTACCAGTTCACCTAGATGTTCTGGTTTGTTTTTTCTGGGTGGTCACTGAGCAACCAAAAGAACTGGTAACTGTTGGTTAAATAGGAAAGATACTTTTTTCCGTGTCATTTGTTTTGGTTGTCTCTCTTTCTGATATATTACTGGAAGTGGAAGGCAAAATTTTACGTGTGCCGCTACAGTGGCTTACATGCTATTAGAAGCATGAACCATGTAAAGCTTGACATGGGTTCACAATTCCTACTTCTCTCTCATCATGGAACGGATTCTAATTATTGTGATTATCGCCCATTATAATTTTATTGCATCTGCTGGGTCTGGTGCTTTCTCAGTTATCTTTTTTGATATTTTTTATGAAATTCCCTCGAGCAAGTAGTGCACCTATATTGTGTAAATTGATTTTTTTTTTCAGATTTTGTGTTGCTTATGTTATCTTTTATTGAAAAGCTGATGTTTTCTATCAGGGGCTACTGATTATCCATCATTTCCCATGCTCTTAAAGCAGCTTGTTCCTCCTCTATCCACTCAACTATCTGATCGACGATCCAGCATTGTAAAACAGGTAATGCTTCCAACTTATAGGGTTTTCCTTTATATGATTTGCATGCAACTTTTTCCTAATCTCTTCTTAATACATTTTATTTTTTATTTTTCTTTGGGGGAGTGTTAGAATGATAAATTGGACATAGAATTTTTATGGTCAGGCTTTGGCACAATGAAATGCTAAATAGGAAGTGCCACTGCTTTTTTTTTTTTTTTTAGCATGGCATAGGCTATGAAATAGTCAGGTATATTCCCAGCACAAAATTTGAACTTGCCAAAAAGTCAATTGCAGCTCAAAAGTTTGAATCATATTGTTTATTTTGTACACTATAACCAGAACCAAGTAAGAAGCCATCATTGTCTCTCTTAATATTATGTATTTGTTCATAAATGGGACCTTAATGCATGATATCATTCCTTATATTTGTAGATCCAAAATAGGTAGACTAGGCACAACTATAAATTTTTTATTTTCCTTTCAATCTGGAGATAGATTCCTTGGTTTGACTTTCATGCAGCATGATATTCATGAGGTATCTAAATATGTACTTATGGTTATTCATTTTCAGTCTAGAAGTCCTGTATCTCTTTTAAACTTTATCTCATCTTACAAGTGGGCTTTAGGTTGAATTTATGGTACCTCGTATTATATGAAAGCTTTACTAGTGTTTTTAGGAGTTTATTCCAAAATGATCTTTTTTGGTTCTCCCTTTTCTTTTTTGAACTTCCGAGGTTTAACCCATACTAAAAATGATGAGCAGCAAGAAACTGAAATAAGAATGCAATGTAATGACTAGCTTGTGCGAAAAAGCCATCTGGTTAACGAGACCATTTTTGTCATAAAGGTTGGAAATAAATGTTGTCTATTGGTTGACTAGCATATCTTTTTTATAGAGGAAGAAGTTCACATTTTCATGAGATTCTTATTTTCTTTTTATTTTTTACCTCATTTTCTAGAAGCATATTTTGTTCATTTGCTATATCTGCATCTAAGTGATACACCTTTAGAGTTTAGACTCTTCTAGGATTTAGTATAGTTTTTCAACTTTTTTTAATTACAATTAAAACATCATCTATTTGTTTCTTTGTTTCTTTTGTGGCCCCTTTTTATTCTTCCGATCTAAGTACAACGATGAATTTATGTGGTCCTAGATGACTTCACAAAGATGACTATGTTGCAAAATTTGATACAAGAAGTTACACGGGGACATGTCTTTGGCAGTTAGTATATCATGAAAAACATGGAACTTCAAATGCAAATATGTGCCTCTATTGAAAATTTCGTAGTGGTTCCTCTTTTTACCGTTTTGTCCATTTATATTTTTATATTACTTTTTTCTTGCTCTTTAGATAGTGTTTTTTTTTGGCTTCTTCATAGAACTGAAATGCATTCATAAGAGTGCATTATCAATTGTTGTGTTCTCTGAATATGGTAGTTTTCTGTAGGCTTGCCATCTTCTAAACATGTTATCGAAGGAACTTCTGGGAGACTTTGAGGCTTGTGCAGAAATATTTATTCCGGTAATTTTCAACCAAACCTTCAAATTATGGATTTGGGTGTTGGGAACATTGCTAACTTGCTTGTATTCCTCAGATTCTATTTAAGCTTGTTGTGATAACTGTCCTTGTGATTGCTGAATCTGCAGACAATTGCATAAAAACTGTAAGAACCACTGCCGCCTGTTCTGCAATTATTATTCTTTACTATTATGAGGTTTCCTGCCTTTATTTCTTTTAGTAATTTGTGGCTTTATCTAGATGTTGCGGAACTGCAAGGTTGCACGTGTTCTTTCTCGGATAGCTGATGCTGCAAAAAATGACCGAAGTGCAATTCTTCGTGCTAGGTATGTGTATTTCCTATTTTATTGATGTTGAACTGCCTTCTGGAGTTGCTTAAGTTTACATGTCTGTTATATCAGGTGTTGTGAATATGCGCTTTTAATTTTAGAGTACTGGGCAGATGCCCCCGAAATACAACGTTCTGCTGATCTCTATGAAGATTTTATAAGGTGCTGTGTGGCAGATGCAATGAGTGAGGTAGGGTATTACATTGTTACACCATCCTGTTATTCTAATAAAAAACATGTTGAACTCATTGTCAACCTAACAAAAAGGCATGGAAATTGCATATTTTTTCCTTGTATATGAAATTCAGAATATTAAGTATAATGTTAATGTTTTACTGTAAATTGCTAAAAGTATTTCTTTCTTTGTCAACAAAAGGGCAACAAGGCCGTGTTTCATTAGACAGAAAAGAGTAAAAAAAAAACAGAACTTAGTTTTCCTAAAAGAATAATTAGACTTCAAAATACATCACTAAAAAATTATTTCATCCTTACGCCCTTTTTTACAACCAACCTTGAATAACAGATTCTAAATAACGTTTAATGATCACAAAATATACATCCTAAAGAAAACAATAAATTGCTCAAAATTTACATTTTATAGATCCTAACTCATTATAAGCTGAATGTTTTGTTTCAATCATTTCATCATCAATGAAGTTTTTCTGCAGTGGAATGTTTACTTTTAAAGAAAAAGGAGTTATTTTGATTTAACATGGCATTTGTGTCTTATTTAAATATCCATAGGTGCGTGCAATTGCAAGAACATGCTACAGGATGTTTACAAAAACTTGGCCAGAACGCTCACGCCGTCTGTTTTTGTCGTTTGATCCTGTTATACAGAGGGTATGCTGCATTTTCTTTTATCTTTTGTATGTATCTTTTATTAACATTATAGCTTTCATACTAAGGTATAAGCATTTGCAGATAATAAATGATGAAGATGGGGGAATGCACAAAAGATATGCTTCTCCATCGCTACGTGATAAAGGCATGCAGCTTTCACGTGCTCCATCACATGCTTCTGCTACAAATGTTCCTGGATATGGTACTTCGGCTATTGTTGCAATGGACAAGAGTGCAACTGTTGCTACGGAAGCATCTCTTTCTTCAAGCAGTCTTCTCTTATCACAGTCTAAAACACGTGGTAAAAGTTCAGAACGAAGCTTGGAGAGTGTGCTTAATTCTAGCAAACAGAAGGTTTCGGCCATTGAAAGTTTATTGAAGGGTGTAAGCACATTGGACAAACAGAATTTTTCAATTGCACGCTCAACAAGCTTGGATCTAGGTATTGTAAGATTCTTTGTTGAAATTGTTAGTTAGAAATCAAGTAATCAACAATAATTGTCATGTAGGTACTAGGTAGTCTTCTCTCTACTTTGTGAAGAACTGTTTCTTTTAATGTGGTTATGGATCGTATTTCATGATGGCTAATGTTTCCAGATGAGAGTTGCTTATTTCCTTTTCCTCCTAGTACAGGAGTTGATCCTCCATCTTCTCGGGATCCACCTTTTCCTCTTGCTGCTCCTGCCTCAAATCATCTATCTTTACAGAGTTCAGCATCAGTGGATTCAACTATGGCTAACATTTCAAGAGGTAGTATTAGAAATGGTGGTATGTTAGATGTCACGACTTCTCAGCTCCAGGCTTCAAAAGATCATTCAAGATCATCTTATTTGAATCATCTGTCATCTGAATCTCTATCAGCTTTGTCAATTCCTTATATGAGAAGATCTTCTGAAAGGTTCCAAGAGGAAAGTAGCACTGAAGAGAATACTGATATCAGATCAACTAGGCGGTTTCCCAACATGCAGATTGATAAACATTTCTTGGAGATGTCATACAAGGATACTGGCTACAGAGATGCACATAATAACTATGTTCCAAATTTTCAGAGACCTCTTCTCAGAAAGCAAGTGACAACAAGGGCTTCTGCAAGTGGTAGAAATAGTTTTGATGATAGCCAAATCTTGGGGAGTGAAATGTCTAGCTATGTTGATACTCCAGCATCTTTAAATGATGCACTTTCTGAGGGTCTAAGTCCTAGTTCAGACTGGGTAGCCAGGGTTTCAGCTTTTAACTGTCTTCGGACTTTATTGCAACAGGGCCCAAAAGGTGTGCAAGAAATCACTCAGAACCTTGAGAAGGTCATGAAATTGTTTTTCCGTCACTTGGATGATCCTCACCATAAAGTTGCTCAGGCTGCTCTTTCCACACTTGCAGAGATTATTCCAGCCTGTAAGAAGCCATTTGAAAGCTATATTGAAAGAATCTTACCTCATGTCTTTTCAAGGCTAATTGATCCAAAGGAATTGGTCAGACAACCTTGTGTAACAACGTTGGATATTGTTGGTAAGACATACAGTATTGATACTTTGCTACCTGCTCTTCTGCGTTCGCTAGATGAACAGAGGTCTCCAAAGGCAAAATTAGCTGTTATTGAGTTTGCAAATAAATCCTTCAACAAGCATGCAATAATTTCTGATGGTTATAGTAATAGTGGTTTTCTTAAGCTATGGCTTTCTAAGTTGGCACCTTTAGTAAATGGTAAGAACTCAAAGCTGAAAGATGCTTCAATTGCCGGCATCATATCAGTCTATTCTCATTTTGATTCAACAGCAGTCCTGAATTTTATTCTTAGTTTGTCGGTCGAAGAGCAGAATTTATTGAGACGGGCACTCAAGCAATATACTCCTCGTATTGAGGTCGATCTAGTGAACTTCTTGCAGAGTAAGAAGGAACGCCAACGTCTCAAATCCTTTTATGACCAGACAGATGTTGGAACTTCCTCTGAGGAAGGTTACATTGGCTTATCAAAGAAAGGGCACCATTTTGGTCAGTATTCAGCAGGTTCCCTTGATGGCGAAAGTGGGAGGAAGTGGAGTTCCATGCAAGAATCTATCATGCTTGATGCTTCTGCTGGTCAAGCAATCTCTGATGTGGCGCAGGAGCATATTAACCAAAACTTGGAAACTCGCAGTGAAACAGATATTCTTGTTGCTAAAAGCAGGGAATCAAAGATTCAAGCAAATCCTGTGGTGGAAAATATTGGTTCTTGGGCAAATAACCTTGAAAAGGCAGATGGCAGTGTGGAACGGGAGAGTTCTATCTCTACTCCACGTTTAGATATCAGCAAACTGGTCATTTCTGACGGGCATAAGGCTGTTGGGTTGACTCATGTTAGTGAAAGCATTCAAAATTCAGATCCCACAAATGAGAAACCTAGTTCTGTCAAGAACAGTCCCCATATTGAGAATGGACCTAGCATACCCCAACTTCTTCATCTGGTATTTTCAAATCTTGCCTTCTTTTTTGTTAATTATTTTGGTTTTGCTTGGTTTGAGGCTAAGCTCTGAATTCGATTAGTTAATCTCATTTTTTAGTCTTAATTTTTTAAAGAGTAAACTTGGTTAGATATAAAAAAGATAAAAAGATGTTTAGTTATTAAACCAGATTAGGGGTTCCTGAATCAGTTCAAGGGGGTCCCTAAACTCAAAACAAATAAGGCCTTTAAGAATGTGTTATTTAAGTCCTTTTTGTTGCTTGCAAATAGTAAATTGGACATTTTGGGGTACTGTTGTGCAGATATGTAACGGCAATGATGATAGTTCAAGTTTAGACAAGCATGAGGCATTACAGCAGTTGGCTAAAGCTTCTACAGTTAACGATAGATCCATTTGGACCAAGGTGTGCACCTATAGTCTGTGCCATCTAATTGCTTTACCTCCTGAACTAGCTTGTTATTCTAAATTTCGTGAGCTTATTTAATTATTGATGTTGTCATATTTCTATGAATTTCTTTTAATACTTTAACCTAATGTTTTAACCAATTGCTGGTGAAACCAATCTTTTGTCTAAAAAGAAAATCTGGAAGTATTATGGGATGCAAATTCAACCTTTTCAAACAATTAAGTGGCTTTGAAACAGAAGCCATGTCTTAGATTTGTCTCTTGTTAAAAAGAAATTCATGAAGTATCATGGTATAGAATTTCAACCTTTCAACAATTAAGTGCCTTGAAATTGAATCCAAGTCTTACGTTCGTTATTAGGGATCATGGTGAACCAAAATATTTGGACTAAAGGACACATCTTGCTGTGAATTGCTTTCTTCATGTTGGTTTGATTACTACTTGATTGGATATTTACTGATCTGACCTTGAAAAACATATGTTAACTGATTCAAGTCAGATTTATCGATTATGTAGGGTTCTGAGGTGAAATCTTACACAGTAGCTATGCTAACAGGCATTGTGAGTTCCAAACTTGATAAGTTGGTTCACTTTGAATGACTTGACTAGTTAGATTTGTTAATAGGCCATCCAATAATATTTGTAAATGTTGCACTATAATGGAGATCTAAGTGCCTTGGAGGCAAATACTGGATCAGACATGATTTTGGTGTATATATGGTTCCAATGATGATTTAAATATGAGTTCCGGCCTTTTATGAGAGAATCTACAGAATCTTATTAAGATTGTACTTGTCCATATATAGCACATGACTGACAACTAGGACAACTTGGCAAGGATTGTCGTGCCAACTGGCACGGGACATGCAGGGTGACACATGCCATATCGACACAGTGTTGGCACTTCAGAGGTTGTTTTGATGCGGAGGAGAGGTGGAGGATGCTATTGCAGCAGTCGAGGGGAAAAGAGGTGGATTTCTTAGTGTGGAGGACATAGGTTGTCATGGTGAAGGGCGGCTTGAGGAGCTCGATCGTATGTGAGGCATAAGACGATCCACTCAACTAGATCCTCTTTTGAACCTCGACTCGTTAATAGGTTATTAAATAGTTCCAAACCATTTAATAAGTTGGATCCAACAAGAGGATCCAACTTAAATCCCCTATCCTTCTTCCTCCCAATCACCTAGGGGCATCCTGGCAGTGGGGAGAGAGTTATATATTTACAATGACGATAACTCATCTCTCTCTCTCTCTCTCTCTCCTTTTCTCTTTGTTTTCCTCTTTTAAAGATTTTCTTGGTGTTGGCAGACTTGGTATAAGACACGACACGTTCCAATAGCAAGTAAATCCTTGCAATTTGGTATAAGATATATCTAGTTGCTTGTTGCAGATACCTATGATTATTCACAGTTTCCAACTAAAAAAGATATTGACATGAACAAATTATCTGGGCATATCTTTGTGGAAAAGTCCTGCAAAAGATAAGACACTCAAGGGTGTAGTATTTGCATGCATCCATCTACATAAATATGTTTAGGCATCTATAAATGTGCATGTAGATTAAGAATGTATTTTACATTTGTATCAGCAGATATATGATGAACCTTGATCATCAGTAAAGGTGTTCTTTTAAGTTTTAGGGAAATCTATCAAAAATACCTATCTGTTGCTTTTATTATAGTTTATATCTTATCATATGGATATTTATCATTCGACCCTTGCATTTTGCCTAAAATTCTTCAAAAACACCTAGATTAATTTTATCCTAGCAGTAGTTAATGTAATAGAGAATTTTTTGTTATTTTTAAAAATAAATAATTAAAATATATCAAATACCCCTAATTTGATTTTAACTATAGTCCTCTAGTTAATTTTACCTTAACCTAAAAAAACTTATTTAAGGGTATTGTAGTTATTTTGCACATATGGTTATCTTAACTCATCTATATAGTAATTGACAGTTAACAAAACTAACGGCAGGGTGTATTTTTGAGGAATTTTAGGTAAAATGCAAGGGTTGAATTATAAATATCTATATGGTACGGTGCAAATGATAATAAAAGTAAAAGATGGTGTTTTTTATAGATATCCCAAAGTTTTAATGTATGGATTCTCTATGTTCCTGTCTTCTTTATTTATATGTTTGTTTATTCTTTTGTTATGTTAGAAGATGAAAAGATGAGTTTTATGTACATTCTAATCGTGGCTTTATGTGTGTCAGTACTTCAATCAAATTCTGACAGCTGTCCTTGAGGTATTGGATGATTCTGATTCGTCCACAAGGGAGCTTGCTCTTTCTTTAATAGTTGAAATGCTCATCAATCAGGTTGATATGAAATCCATTGACATGTAAAAACTAGCTAGATCATTGCTTAATACATCATATTTTCCTACTAATATGTTGGTTCATTCCAGAAAGATGCTATGGAAGAATCAATTGAGATTGTTATTGAAAAATTGCTCCATGTGACCAGGGATGTGGTCCCAAAGGTATCAAACATATGTTCCCCTTTGAGAGCTACCTAGCTATAATGTCTTCTGTATCTTATTTCCTTCATTGTATTCCAGGTTTCAAATGAGGCGCACCAATGTTTAAGTATTGTGTTGGCTCAGTATGATCCCTTTAGATGTCTTGCAGTACGTATCAAAATTTAAATGGTTTTTTGCATTAGAAAAAATATATATATCAAGTTTCTGTGCTTAGTGTTTTCCTTTTGTTGTCTATTCGTCTTGGTTGCAAATGCCATCAGGTTGTTGTACCTTTGCTGGTCAGCGACGATGAAAAGACACTTGTTGTCTGTATCAACTGTTTGACTAAGGTATTTCATTCTTGAAACTTTATTTATTCATAATTCATTAATTTTTTTGATGGTATTCCAAAATATTGTACTGTAGCAGTCAACTCGCAATTATAAAATTTCTTCTGCTTTTCCTTTTACACATTCCCTATGAAGGGTACTTCAACATTCATCCAGTGAAATGGTTGCGCATGGTTGCCCATTATCTACTTAAGCGGGCAATTGGCCTGTATCTCATAGAGTAGTTGCTATGTCGCTATTTGCATTGGCAATTATGCTCGGCTGATGATTTGCTTCTCTTGGTATTCTTTCCTGATGAGAAGTGTGTAACACTCATGAACTGACTCCTAAGCCAGATAATTCTGACTTTGTGACTTACTGACTTGTTAAAGTCTATTATTTGTTCACTGTAGTTATCAGAAATAACTACTCCATCAGTCCATCTGTGGTCTTCGGCAGCAATGTCTTGCCTGTACAGATCTCAGCTGTTGGAAATATCATTTCCTAAGGGTGCTAGTTTTTATTGAAAGCAAATTGTACAATATAGCAGGCACAAAAATCAGATGCTGCCCATAATTACTGCTGAGAGCTACAATTAGCCTATTATGAGCTAACTTATGCACTACCTTATCTTTTGCTCTCCATATGTTTCAGGAAATGATACTTTTGTGTTGAAAATCTAGGACAACCAGAATCCATAGATTGTTTTCCATGGAATGCAGGAAAAGTAAACAGAAAGATCCTTTTTCTTTCGAAAATCTGTGCGTCATGTCAGGAGATATTCCAACTTGCCAATAGTAGTACGGAACATATCTTCATGAGACCTAATGTTTGTTAGTGATATGTAGGAGTAGTTGAAAAGGATAATCCTGAGTTGATAGATGATTGAAACTTCAACATTTAGAAACTAAATATTCTCTATATATGCTTAAGAATATTAAGGAATACTGAACCTAAGATGATTTTGTTTTCATTGTTAGAAATTTTCTTGGTAATTTTGTCCTGTCTGAGAAGGTAGGATTAGTACGTTATGTCGAAAACAAGTGCTCTATTGCTGTGTTGGTCTGTTATTCTATTGATGAGGACCATTGCTACTACGGTTTGTTGCAATTGGGAAAATTGTGCTGCTTACTTAGAGACATGCTAGAGTGCTCTAGTTTGCAAGATAATGGGAATTAATTCTCATTTTAACCTTGTCTCACTTCTCAGTCCTACATGATTTAGATATGGTGCATAATGAGTGTTCTTAATCACAATTTCACTTCATATGAACATATAAGTGCTGAATGCAATTATGTTGCTGATAGATGAAAGAGAGTCTACTTGATCAACAAAGGGTTTCTTTTGCAGGTTTAAATTATGATTTTCTAGTTCTATCAGTTAAATGAACAATGTTTTCTTGTATTCGTTTACAATTCTTTCGTAGGAAGAGAAAATGGCTATTGGTTTTTAACAGAAGTTTGTTCTGGCGTCTCCATAAAATAATGATGGAACTATGGTGAGGTTACTATTCAAATGAGTTTTTGAATGGAGACAGGAGATTATGCTAAAATTACTAGAAGAATAAAAATCCTAAGTTTTACATTGCTGAAAGCTTCTGCCCCCTCATGACATGATTTTAAATTATAACATTACATTGTTTTGTCCTTTGTGGTATGTCGAATACTTAAAACCCTATTATCATTCTGTAACTATGATATCATTTCCTGATGAGACTTGAGAATCATTTTACTTCTAGAAGCTGAGGATCACTTTACAATTTTACATGGATATTATCATCCGAGAAATTGCAGAATTCAAGTGACTTCTCATAGGATACAATGAATATTGAATGTAACTTCTACTGCTTGTGATGGTAAGGCTTGCCCCTTACATCTAAAAGGTCACGGGTTTAAGTCTTGGAAGCAACATCAAAAATGAGGGTAAGCTTGTGTACATTTCTTCTCTAGGCAGGAACCTCATCTTTTCCAGTGCGTGGGTTATTCTTTTACATGATAGTTGGAATATTCCTTTGCTTTGTGGACACAACTTTGCCTGACCTTGAATTTATAAGGTTCGATCAGGAAGTATAATGAGCTGATCTGTTTATTATTTAGCTAATGTTATCTTGATCTTGTGCTTATACATGTGAAATGTTTGGAGCTTCCATATTATTTGTGGATGTTGTCAATGTAAATGTCTGTTGTCTGGGCAGATTGTAGAGTATCACCTGGTGCTTGTTTTTCAGTTGTGAAAATCTAATGAATTAGATTATCATATATCTAATAATACTTTTGTATTTCATGTTGAAGTATCTGATATTGATCTCTGTTGTTCTTTTCAGCTTGTTGGGCGACTTTCACAGGAGGAGCTGATGACTCAATTACCTACATTTTTACCTGCACTTTTTGAGGCTTTTGGCAACCAGAGCCCAGATGTTCGGAAGGTATAGAGTTCTCTTGCAACTATGCACCTTTCTCTTGTGATACAGCAACAGTGGTTTTTCTTTTAATGCCTTGA
This sequence comes from Typha angustifolia, assembly GCF_048772165.1. Taxonomy (NCBI): domain Eukaryota; kingdom Viridiplantae; phylum Streptophyta; class Magnoliopsida; order Poales; family Typhaceae; genus Typha; species Typha angustifolia. The sequence continues at coordinate 12,885,695 of NC_133245.1, read as the reverse complement.
AACTGTTTTAGCAAAATATTTCCCAAGAGGTTTTTGATGACTTCGATAATTGTAGTAGTACTAGTAGATACTCAAGAGTCAAGGCCATAATATGCCAACATGGGTAATTAAGTATTAGAATATTTTCAACAAGTCATGCCTATCTTTGTGCAATACATGGTCTCAGTAAAACTCTTTGTAAAACTATTAGCTTTCATGCGGTTTACCCATGATAAGAGACTTGCACTGCTAATTATCTCCTTATTTCTTAGTTTTCATTTAGCTTTCTTGGTCCATCTTTTATATCATTAAAATGTTAAATCCAAGTCTGTCCTTCCATATGTTTCTGATCACAGTTGCTTTATTCTATTCTTCTTGCAGACTGTCGTCTTTTGCCTAGTGGATATCTACATCATGCTTGGCAAAGCATTCTTACCATATTTGGAGGGGCTCAGTAGCACGCAGCTGCGATTAGTAACTATCTATGCAAACCGCATTTCACAAGCGAGATCTGGTGCTCCAATTGATGCTAACCATTGACAGAGTGGTGTTATTCTTTCATTATATGTAAGTATTTGTTTGGATGAGTTGGGAGCATTTAGATTTCATTCTTTTTGTGTATTTGTATAGTAGAGACAAAATGTTCCCTTGAGTCAGGAGGGTGTGGCTTTTCCTGTGTGATATTTAGTTTCTGGTTTTAAGAAGGGCAAACGTTAGAGATGCCCGTGTGTTTAGCATTTCATACTGTACAAAAGAGTGAAAAGCGGCTTCATGGTTTTGTGCAAGAGGGACATCAAAACTTTCCGTTGTTTCTTGGTAGGTTGAGCAAGAGTTTGTTTGCCGGTATTATATCATGTTTGAAGGCCTGGTAAACACATTGTTGAGTATGTAACATTTCCGAGATGCATTTCTGAAAGTTGTGTATTGGTTTATTCTTCAACTTGTGGTTTTGTAAATCTGTGGGTTTGGGCAGAATATAGACTCTTGGTACTACCAATATTCTATTCAAACTGGGTTCAATTTAATTTTCATTTAATGCCTGCTTGTTGCTTAGATTCACTAAAAGCGACAACGTGACATTCTTTAATGGAAATTTCTGACGATTAATACAACGAAAGATGCTTTTCGAACCTTTTACACGGTTAAGTAGTCAACGTGTCAAAAAATAAAAATAAATGTGGAGGTCTATGTGCAAATAAAGTTCATTTATGAGATAGGTATAATTATAACTAGTAATAATAAGTGGCTTTCTTAGGGGTGAAAAAGGAGGTTGCTATCTTGAGGGGGCATAATTACCTTAATAAATTATGTAATTAATGTGATCCCTCTGTGCTATGTATCCTTCTCTACGAGGATAGTTTGGGTGAGGGAAAAGATTGAGAAGGGGTATTGTTTATGGGAGAAGAATTTCTAAGGAAATAGTAGATGTCGAAGGGTTGAATCGTTTAATTAAGTTGAATCGTTTAGGCTTAAAAATTTAGCCAGATTTTTACCTTTCTTGCGTGGGGTAGTGTATACTGGGAAGTGGTTTAAAACCAGTTTATGCTGGTGAGTGCAAAATGGGAGAAAAATAAAGTTCTAGAAAGATATTTGGATTGCTCTCTAGTTGTTAGATTTCCTTCTCTGTTTAATATGATCTAGGATGATCATGTGGTAATTGCTCAAGTTTGGGATGGTAGAGAATAGTATGGCAGAGCATTGGATGAGAGGATGCCAGATGGAGAAGCAGTAGATGATTGTTGTTGGTGGTTCTCTTCTAATAGAATATTTCCGCTGAAATCTTTATATCGTTTTTCAAACAACAGTGGGCTATTGTTGAATGTTCTTTCTGAGATTTTAGAAGATTAAACTTCATCAAGGTGAGAGCATTCCTGATGTTGGTTTACAATAATAAGATTTCGACCATGGATAACTTGATTCAAAGATTAAAACTACTTTTCCCTACTTGATATATATATATATATATATATATATATAAATGCTGCTTAAGGAGAATAAATAGGCAAAGGCCAGGAAGATGCTCCAGAAAGGGGCGACAGCCCATCAAATAGTGATCCTTTGAGATGAAGACTAAATAGGAGTTGTAAGGAATTCTGGGGTGTACTTGGTTAAACTACTGGAACATTGTGGTTTGTTTTGTAGTTGTGGCTGTGCTGCTGTTCTAGCTGTGAGTTTGACTGGTGCTGGTGGTAGTCAGATGGATAGTTGATAATATTTTGTATAAATTTGTTGATTTGGATGTGGTTAGATTGACTATTTTTCCCAGGATTTTGGTGGCCTAGATGACTCATGATTGATATCCATGGTTGTTTATTATTATCTAGGATGTTTTGGTGGGTTGTTACTAATGCTTTTAGTCTACCTGGGCTGAAGCATTTTGACATTTCCAATGAAACCAGATCTATAAATAAATAGTTGACATTGCCAGAGTAATGTTGCATTATTATCTTCTGAACATAACAATCACATTAGTATAAATTCTCCAAGGGGGTAATTTGGGTCTTTTATAATTTAATTATTGGTTTAATTTTATGATAATGATGCTAGTTTTATATGCTAAATGCTGTTAAATCGTAATGAAAAGCTCTGATAACTTATTTACTTTTTAGTCATAATTCATAGGGTGTAATGTATGTTTATATGTTTAAAAATATATAGTTTAGTAACAAGAGATTAGAGCAATGTGCATGGCACCTTCTCGCTAGTTCAAAACCCAAATTCTATTATTTATTGTTAAACTCTTCTCTAAAGCCCTAAACCCTAGAAGAGAGTTTCTAGAAACTTGTGGTACTGCATTCCAACTTTCTCTTTAGTCTCCCTCCAGCCACTGACTGCTCTTCCATTCCAAGCTCTACTTTGATTCTTTAAGTCTCTTGTCTCTCGACTCCTCGTCCTCTCAATCTCTTGGAGCTCTGGTTCCTCTCTCTGCAAATGTATCGTGCTGCCGCTAGCCTCGCCTCCAAAGCCCGGTATGAAATCGGTAGAACTGTTAGAGCTGGGAAAAGTTTTGATCTTTTTGGTTGCTCGGTTTAATTGTTCCGTTCAGTTTGATCTTTTTGGGTTTTGGGCCTTGATGGTCTTCCTTTTTCTTCGTTTTGTAGGGTTGCCGGGAGCAGCAGTAGACAGGTATGATTATAACTTATTGCTGGAGAAAAGAGATTTTTTCCCCCACTTAATTCAATTGGGTGCTGTGTTTTGATTTGGATATTAAGCCACTTGTTGGAATCTTTTAGCATACGGTGTCTTGGAATGCTTCCGAAGGCTAGGCGCTTTATTCCCATTCTTTTCAGTCAACCTTTCAATTTGTAAAAAGAATGGTTGCTGTGCCTGTTACATTTTGTGTAGGAATACTCTCGGGTTTGTTTAAAGGTTTACTGAGTTGGGTTGTTGGTTTTGTAACTCAAAATGGGGAAAATTAACTGTTATGATTATGTAGTTACTGGAGGTGATCCAATATTTCAATTGGAAGAATGAGGTTTTTATTTGGGTTGGAATAAGATCAATTGGTTGCGTGGTGAAATGCCTTCTGTGTTCTTGGAGTAGCTGAAGCCTGCCGAGTCATCAGATGAATTTCTGTTTTGCAGGTAGGAAGTAGGCTAGGTTGGAGCAGAAACTATGCTGCCAAGGACATAAGGTTTGGCGTTGAAGCTCGTGCATTGATGCTTAAGGGTGTTGAGGAGTTAGCTGATGCTGTGAAAGTGACTATGGGGCCTAAGGTATGAGTCATATGACATCATTTTATTTGCCATACATGCTTTTCTGGATGTTTTGATTTTAGAGGCTCCTATGTGTATAAGCTTTTCCCTGTGACTTGTGCTTAGACAATTAATAAATATGGTTTATTTCATTAGTGTGGAAAGCTATTAAAAATTTCAATAGATCTCTTATTATAGTTATCCTTTTGTTTCAGAACAATCCAGTAAATCTTGATATCTGTTTTCTATGAAAGAACCACGATAATTTTTTCTTAACTTCCCGAATAGAATTCTCAATATTTGATATGGTTCTTTGTGATTTGTGGCAATAAGTCCTCAATTTTCTTTTCAGGGGCTTGCATTTCTTTTGGCTTTTACTTCCTTATGGATGGATACATGTGATGTGTAATCATCCACCACATGTAGCAAGATGCTTTTTATGTCTAGGCCGACAATGAAGAGTTTCTCATTGGTCGTGACAAACAATTACACTTACAAAATCACCTTCTATGTTTTATGGCATGGGCCTCTTTTTCTATACTATGCAAAAGTTGGGGCCTAATAGCAATTTATGGGGGCAGATTTACATCAAATATATAGCTATTCTTCCAAGAGACTTTTTCACTATTATTTTGCATTCAGGTGGCTTTGTATTATCGAGATCGATTAACTTGCTTGTCATAGATGAAGTAAGAGTATCCCACAAGTTGCTACTCTTAGGTTACCTGCAATATAGTCTGACTAAATTTATTGTAGGTTATGAGGTATTGAGGTCTACCTTGTGTTAGCTCTAGGTGTAGGTTCTTATATTCATCCAATGGAACCTATTAGTTTATATTCACCAAAAAATGGTCAAGATGTTGTCCTTATTAGCATGGATCCTAGTTTCAGCCGATCCCGAGACAAATTGGCATTGATTATACTTGATCCCGATTTCGGTCTTGAACTTAACAGTATGATGATCGGTTTCAGTCTGGCATTGGCCAGTTTTTGTCATATCAATCAAATTGGGATCAGTCGGATTGGTCAAAACTAGCCAAATTGATTTTTTTCCCATTTCTCTCCCACTCTTTAACTTCTCGTTTCTTACTGTTGTAGAACAACAGTGGAGAGAGAAAGAGAGATCTCTTCATCACACTTCTGCAACAGTAATTTGTGAGTATAGAAATTTATCAAATTAGTTTGGAATCCATCAATGTTTTGAGTAACTTTTTTTAGTTTGTAGGCTTTATATGTGAGTAATTTTTATTTTCTTATATTTTGTCACTTTTTATAAATTTTTAGAAATTTTCCTGCATTCATACCTATTGAGACTCTTGACTTGTGGCCTGTCCTTGTTTAAGTGAGAAAACAAATTATGTCCTACTATGTTCTGCCATACAGGGCCGTAATGTAGTTCTAGAGCAAAGCTGGGGCGCACCTAAAGTTACAAAAGATGGAGTGACTGTTGCAAAGAGCATTGAGTTTAAAGACAAGGTGAAAAACATGGGTGCAAGCCTAGTGAAGCAGGTTGCTAATGCCACTAATGATGTTGCTGGTGATGGTAATGATAATACTCCCATACTTTATGTTTTTCATTCAGTCTGATTTATTTTATACAAATAATGTTACTTGCAAGGAAAAGATTATATGCCTTTGTATGTCAAATAAAAACGAAAGTTAGTATGTTGACAAAGACTAAGAAAGACAACTTATATTGTACATAATGAGAACAGAGCTATATATTGAGCTTCTCATGTGGAGTTTTTATTAATTGAGCTAATAATATCTTTTATTGTATCTGTACAACTTGCAGTACAATTTGCCTTCATTACCAATTGGAATGAAATTGTTGTAGTGCACATTCAAAATTCTGAAGTCTAGGGAATTTTCCTGTACTAGTTGGCAATTAGCTCTATTGTTCCACAACATAGTCAATATCTGCATTAGCTTTGTCAATTAACATAAGGTTAGAATTCATATAGTTGAATCACTTCTGGACTCTTTCATCAAAAGGAATGATAGTTTATATTGATTTTGCCTCCAAACTCATTTTTTTCTTAATCGTGTATTGATTTGATTGCCCTTTTTATGTCTTAAATATTTGCAGGTACGACATGTGCCACAATTCTCACAAAAGCAATATTTGCTGAAGGATGCAAGTCTGTGGCAGCTGGAATGAATCCAATGGATCTAAGACGTGGCATAACAATGGCTGTTGATGCTGTAGTGACCAACTTAAAGAGCAGGACAAGGATGATCAGCACATCCGAGGAGATAGCACAGGTAGTTGAATGTTGGTATTTGGAACAAACAAGACTTGTAAAATCTCCTACGTCATTTTCTTTCGTTTACTAGGTTTTATGCTTTTGTGTGGGTTAATAGAAGGAAGTTGCAGTATGCTTGGTTTTTTTTCTTCTTATAATCTTGATTATCCTTCTCCTTTGAAAGGTTGGAACCATATCTGCTAATGGAGAAAGAGAAATTGGTGAGCTTATTGCTAAGGCTATGGAGAAAGTTGGTAAAGAGGGAGTGATAACCATCTCAGTAAGTCATATATATATGCTAGTTTCTTATCAATAGCATGTTAATGGTCAGTTAATTATACTGTATGGATATATGTCAAGTTGTCTTATTTAAGTTTTTTGTCAGTAGCAATTATTTTGTTAAATATGCTCAATAGGCCAATCCTTTTTCTTCTGACTCACATGACTTGCCCGTTGTGGCCCTTACTAGATTAAGTCCCCAATTTGGATGTCTTTTACATGGCATCATTGGAGTTTCATACATGATTTTTTTTTCTCTTTATAAACTTTATTAGTTTTGAGCACACGCTTGATGATTTATCTAAAGGGAATACTTACACACTATTGTCTACTAGTCCATGCCTTGAGTCTGTGGCTAGAATAATATGGTGGATAGGTCATGATGCTGCTTGTCAACCTATGAACTACTACATTCTTTCCATGATGGGTTAGGAATGGATAAGTGATTGACCTGTGGTCATATGTAAGATGTCAATACAATCCCAACCATTTGGGACCGACCATATGGATCCTTTTCCTCCATTCAACTCTGTTTAGAAGGACAACCTGCATAAACAGGGTTTCTTTTATAAATGATTTAAGGCATTTTCAGGACAGCCTAGCTGAGTTCTGCCTGAATTGGGTATAGAAAATATATGTATTTAACTTTGCAAGATCATAGACAATGAACCACCTCTCCATTCTATCTAAAGTTTCCTTCTCAAGGTAAAATGCATAACATGTTGTTAAACTTCAGGATGGTAATACTCTGTACAATGAGCTGGAAGTTGTGGAGGGAATGAAACTTGATCGGGGCTATATATCTCCCTACTTCATCACTAACCAGAAAAACCAGAAATGTGTAAGAGCCTGTTGCTGCTAACATGTTTACTGTTCCTCCGCCTTCTACTCTGAAATTTTCCTACATATTTTATTCTGGTTTCCTGCAGGAGCTAGAGGATCCTCTCATTTTGATACATGAAAAGAAAATATCAAACCTTAATGCAGTGGTAAAAGTATTAGAATTAGCCTTGAAGGTATGCATTTTCTCTCTTTTGAAACTCCATTTGATTTCATTTTTTCAGTTTTCACCTCTAATAGAATGAGTTATCCACAAGATATTTGGTGAAATGACTGGATTTGCCTATGTCTATGCAGCAACAAAAGCCTCTAATTATTGTTGCTGAAGATGTAGACAGTGATGCATTGGCAACACTCATTCTCAATAAACTTCGTGCAGGAATTAAGGTTTCTTTATATATTTTAAAATATCTAATCTTTATGAGAATTAACCTGAACAGTATTCTTTGCTAAATAAAAATGTTCTACACAGGTCTGTGCCATCAAAGCTCCTGGTTTTGGGGAGAACAGGAAAGCCTATTTGCAAGACCTTGCTATACTAACTGGGGGTGAAGTGAGATGTCTTTTAAGTTCGTTTATTTGCATATGCATGACTTTCTGGATTTATCTACTGACCTTTGTTTCTCATAACCTAGCTCATAACTGAGGAACTTGGCATGAACCTTGATAAGGTTGAACCTCATATGTTTGGTGCGTGCAAGAAGGTAGTATGTCTTAAGCTGAATGATTAATCAGTTATCTGATTGTTTTGTCAGTCTTATGTTTATTTCTGTGATTAATTTTACTTGTAGTTCTTCCATCGATGATCTGATTGTGTCATTTTTCTCTGCAAGTCTTTGCTTCTTTTTTCTTCCCTTACATTTAATTTATTGTGTATAAGATTTACCTGTTCTAAATGTTATAAGCTTGATCTGCTTTGCTACATAGATTGACTCTGAAACATCTTAATTTAACTTGATATAAATAACTTTTGGTTTTAACTGCAACGGTCTGCAATTCTGCAGGTGACAATATCAAAGGATGACACTGTTATTCTTGATGGGGCTGGAGATAAGAAGGTCCTTGAGGAAAGATGTGACCAGGTTTGTGTTCTTTATGATTAAATTTGTCGAAGCGCATGACTTTGGTTTTATTATCTAATTGATCTGGATGGCAGTTATCAATATTTAAATGCTTGGTCTGTGTAACAGCTGAGATCTGCAATTGAAACAAGCACCTCTGACTATGACAAAGAGAAAATACAGGAAAGGTTGGCGAAGCTTTCTGGAGGTGTTGCTGTCTTAAAGGTACTCCAATTTTGTCCGTTTTGCTAGTTTCTTTTCTTCTTCTTCTTCTTCTTTTCTTTGGGGTGGGGTGTGGGGGTGCTCTTCCATTCATAATAGATGGTTTTGGTAGTGCTGGTGGCTTCATAAAGGATTGAGGTACTTTACTAGCAATAGATTTTGCAGCACAAATTTCTTTTTGCTTCTGGTTAGATGCCCTCCTTTTCCAGTTATGTAGGAGCACAATTGTGCAAGGAACAGATCTCTGACATTCATCTGGCACAATAAGGAATTTTTTCATCTTTTAAACTTAACATTTGCTGGACACAGAATATGAGCAATTAAAGCTTAAGAGAAAAATGACATGAGGAAGGAAGGATTACCCTTTACATTGTGCAGATTTTCTAATGCGTCATAACTTACAAATGCATGAATATACTTTATAAGCATATGTTAGACCATGGTATATTCATACTTTCTATGCATATGTTGGACCTGCCAGTATATGCACATATGATAAAAACTGTTAGTTTATCTAATAAATTGCATGCTTTAAATAATCCACATTATTAGAAAGTGTGTTCCATTTTTCACTTCAAATTTTTTTAATGCATTTTGCAAGTTTTGGAGATGTTGGTAGCTAATAAGCAAAATTTCAGGGAAGTTGAAGGTAAATTATTATCAATGGTATCTAAGGAGACTTATTCTGGCACTATTGTTGGAAATTTCATCCTGAGAAACCTATTGATTATAGTTTGTATTTTTCTCTTTTCTATCAGTATTGTATTACTACTGTGAAGGATCACTTGTCAGATTTCTTCATGGTAAATTTGCATTAGAAGCATTTAAAAAATATTTCTCTCCTATTATAAGTTTGGAAAGATTGCACAAATGGTACTTCTAAAAATGTAAATATATCTATTTATTTCTTTCCCTTTTCATTTAACAAGCTGCATAATAGATTCTCCTTTTTTCTTTTGGTTTTCCCTTTTTGAGGGAAGAATGCTGTGGTGAGATCTCAAGACTTAAGGTAATTCTCTTGATAACTTTTCGGGATGTTTTATGGTCCATTTGGCAGATTGGAGGTGCAAGCGAAGCTGAAGTTGGTGAGAAGAAGGATAGAGTGACTGATGCTTTAAATGCTACTAAAGCTGCTGTTGAAGAGGGTATTGTACCAGGTAGTGTATCATAAAATGTATTTCTTTCCATATTGATCTGGAACAGTTGTGCCTAACTAACTTTTGTTAAAGGTGGTGGTGTTGCACTTCTTTATGCTTCAAAGGAGTTGGAGAATTTGCAGACTGCCAACTTTGATCAGAAGATTGGTGTCCAAATAATTCAAAATGCTCTGAAGGTTTTGCAGCATTTGATCTTATCATTAGTGAATCTATATCTTGTTATAGTTCCATTGAATTTTTTTCTTATTTGCTCTCTTTTTGCAGACCCCAGTACACACCATTGCTACAAATGCAGGAGTCGAAGGGGCGGTGGTTGTTGGCAAGCTTTTGGAGCAGGAGAATACTGATCTTGGCTATGATGCAGCAAAAGGTTGGTCCTTGTTTTCCAACATTTCCATCTGTGTTTTTGTTCTTTTCCTTTATGTGGTTATTGTATGTAAATTTTATTTGATTTCTTGTTTAGGTGAATTTGTCGACATGGTCAAGGCAGGCATCATTGATCCACTGAAAGTTATTAGAACTGCATTGGTGGATGCTGCAAGGTAAACTTTTCATCCTAATTTTTAGTGAATTTGGTGATAAATCTTATTTGGAAGGAGATGTGTGTAAAGTTGGCATGATTTTTTTTTTTCTGTATAAAATATTTACTTTGGTCTATAAGCTGTCTTAAGGGAAACTATTCTTCCACCAACTTTAATTACAAGAGAACGAACGAACTGAAAAGAACACTATAAATACTTTAGGTGGCACTGTGGCATAGCTCTTCTTTCCGTTCCAACACTTAATTTCTCATTATAAATGTTTGGAACACTTGATTTACTTTCTGGAACTGAAATTGGATGGATTTTTGAGGTATCCAAGTAAAATTACGGGCAGCTAACTTATCAGCCTAATTTTCTATTTGGTGTTTTGCAGTGTTTCATCATTGATGACTACTACCGAGGCTGTTGTTGTGGAACTCCCTAAAGAAGACAAGGATGTCCCTCCAATGGGCGGTGGTATGGGAGGAATGGGTTATTAAATTCTTCCAAACCGCAACAAAACAACTTAGAACATGTAGATTAGGAATTTGAGGCCGGAGTCAACTTGTTGTCGTACAGGAAGAGATGGTTGTCAACAAATAATGTTTCTGCTCGGAATAAACCTGTTTCGAAATGTAGTCCATTTTTCTTTCCTTGCTGAGGATTGAGACAGGTTCACATACATACTGAGGTTCTGCAGAACACTGCCACCTTATTCTTGCAATTGTAATAATATGACCTTGTAGAGAAAGTGCAGATGATTTTTGTAGTTTCTAACCTAGGGGTTTTTCATGTCAGCTTTCATGTGTGAGATCCAGAACCACAATTCTTGTATTATGCTGCCCTGCCATGCGAGAACAGCTACAAACATGAATGGCAAGGTCTGAAATCATTTGAAGTGCCCATGAATTTTATGGTTACAAATAGTCATTGAAATAGATGATAGGAATGGCTTAATATTTCTAGGTACTTGTGAAATGTAATTTGTGTATCTTACTAGATGTAATCCTACCCAGACTAGAGTACGTATGTGCTATCTTCAGATGTAATTAATTGCAAAATTTTTTGTCTCAAAGGTTAATTGCAATTATGTTTTTCTTTGTTGCAATATCATCTCATGAGGTTGTAGCATATATTCTTAGTGAAATGTGTAGAAGAAAAAGTTCTAGTGCTTGTGGTTGGATGATTAAAAATTCACATATTGTATGAATATTTTTAAACTTAAATTTCGTTGTGCATTAGGACATCATTAAATTCTCATATGCCCTTTTAAAAGCTAAGATATCTGATCCTTTTGAAAACTAAATGGCCTACTGCTGTGAATATGAGCTTTGTTAACATGGTCTTTATTGTATTGGAACGCCTGCAATTAGGGTCATATATATCAGACTTGTTTGGTCATCTTCTAAGCGAGAGTATCTCCTCCTCCCACTTAGGGAAGGAGATCCAATTTCTGGATCTTGAGTCTAGTACAATTACCCTGGAGTCCATCCAACCAGAAGGTCCTAACGATGTATGGCCTGGCCTGGCTGGCATTTATTATGGCACTTAAAAATCTCGCCAAAAATTAAACTGTTCATCTACAAATTGGTGTGGAATAGACTGCTCATCGGCCCTGTAATTGTAATGGTTGGGATGAGACTCGCCACTTCGTGGAGCATTTGTTCTTCTCCTGCTTACTCACTCTCGGGCCATGTGGTTCGCTTTCAATTCGAAACCATGATATCCCCTATTCGCAGATTCTGAGAATACTGATGGCTTATTCTTAGGTCTCAAAGAACTTCGTTGGGAAGGATTCCTTGACTATAGCCGGCAATCATTTCAGTCGCTTTCACTCCAATTAATTTGCCGACATGCTCATATACTTAAGAAGCAAAACTATCACCCATTTGGAGGTTGAGAATAACTCGTTGCTACTCGTAGACATAACGAAGGGTCTCAACCCAGTGTCTAGTTTGTGGCTTCTCTTATTGAAGACTCACATATATTTAAGTTATATGTATACCCAATTATAAAATGAACCATATGCACTGTAAGGCTAACAAAGCAAGCTAATTAACTAAGAAAGAAACATAGATTTTGAACGTACCTTAGTGACACTCTTGCTCGCCTACTATTTAAGTGTCATCTTTTATTTACTTCTTAAAAAGAAAAGAAACATATAGTCCATAAAGATACTTTTATCTCTATTTATAACAAAGAGATTATTAATTAGTTCAATTTTGGTAGTTGGTAGAAATGTAATAAATCGTTAAACTTATTAATCAACCAAAAAATATAAATAAGTAAAGAATATAAAACTCCGTTCCACAGCGATCAAAACGATGTAAACCCTCACGGAATAACCGCCTCTCAAACGGTATTGAGCCGAACTGGCCCCACTTCCATTTTCTTCGGTTAAAGTGGTTAAGGTTACCGCCGACTGATCCGATGAACCCAATTTTGGCGCGCAGGTGATGGATCGTCGTAACCCTAGACCCTCACTTAAGCGCTCGCGAGGAGCTCCCGTCTCCCAAACCTCCTCGGTTCCTAGGCTTCGATGCGATCCTGCTTCCGGTACCAATCTCTCGTTGTGTTGTCATCCGTACTGTCTGATGTTTGATCGAGCGTCTGATTTGACTGTTTTAAGGTTGCTAAGATTGCGTACCCCTTCTTGAATTGAACTGGGTTCTGGTCCAGTTTGGTTCCTCGCTTTGATTCGTTAGAGGGATGGAGAGGAAGAGGATATTGGGATCATATAGAGAGAGAAGAGGATTAGGAATTTTACTTGGAGAAGTTAAGGTCTTCTTTCGTGTGTTTGGTTTGGTTTTGATGCTTCAAAGCCGTCACTTCTTTTTGTGAGAGTTCTAGGTTTCTATCTGGGTAACTAAGTGACATTAAGTAGGAGATAAATTGCTTATATGTGTTCCCTGGATATACAAATTTCTGTTTGGAGCGGTGATTATTGTCACTCTTTTCTGCAACCGTTAATCCGAATTGAGTATCTGTGAGGTCAGAATATCAATTATAACTTTTATGGCAACTGTTCAATGCATGGATTTTTGCTGTTTTCATATTAATGTACTATTCAGTACTGCGCAAGAGGGTACTATGCAGGGTAAGCCAACTGGAAGGAGACACTTTCGAGTTTCAACCACATTGTATCATGATAAGACATACTGTTGAACAGTATGAGTTTGATCAAATATTGAGCTGAAATAGATGACTTTCACTTGTTTCCGGAATTCTTATTAAAAAATTTATTTGTGGAATAGTAGTTTCAAATCGACTATTTGAGATTGATTAATATTTCAGGAAAGTTGTTGTAGTACCAGATGTAAAATCTGCTTCTAACAACCTGTGATGATATTCTAATGGCTTTGTCTCTTTGATGACTTGATATGCTAATCTCCAAGGGAAGTTTCTTTCAAAGTGGTAGTTTTCTACTTTTCTTATTTCCATCCTTTTACAATTCATCTTTCCCAAGGAATGAATGAATATTTCATCCATCATATAGGTTGACACGGATGAATGAGAATTTCATTCATCATATAGGTTAACATGAGATTTACTAGTTGACACTATAATATTCTAGTGAGATCTTCTGCAAATTACTTTGTAGTCCTCTTTAACTCATCTTCATACTTTTAGCTTGCTTCTGAAAAAACTACTAATAGCTTAAAATGCTTATTTGGAAACTTTCTTCTCCTTTTGATATTCTTTATAATTTTATATTGTTGCAAGTACAAATGAAGGAATTATTTTAATTACTCTGCTTATAATCAAATTGTTTGTCTGTTAACCAGGTGCAAAACAAAGGAAAAAGGTGAAGTTTGCAGATTCTGTTGGTACTACAGACATCGCTAGTAAACAGGATGCACCATTACTTCAAACAGAAAGAAGTCAATCTCCAACTTTAGGTTCTCATCCGTAGTTCCACTTTCCTTCTCGTGTCAATATGTAGAAATTCGTGACTCAGATATGCTGACATTCCTAAAGGGAAAAAATCATAGTTTCTCTTTTGTAACTGTTGGAGAGGGATAAGTGTTACTTGTTATATTGATCTGCAAATCATTATCTTTCCACTAATTAAAAGGTACTCTGCAATTTGGATAACTTAAGTCACCCAAAAAAAAAAGTATCACTTATTATAGTGAAATAAGTGTTACTTGTACAACTCTTGTTGGGTCTGTCTTCTGTTTTTATTTTTGTTTTAGGCATTTGTATAAAGTTGCTTATGCTCCAGCTAATTGGGATGTGAATCAATTTATTTCCATTCGATTATTCACAGGGTAGTCTTTCAGTCGGAATAAGAATCACACAAACTAGAGATGGGATAGATGAGCTGTGATCCATTTACAATACTATCAACCCTGTTTTAATTTTCCCATTTCATGTCTACATAATTTTGTTGCACAGTTGAGATTATTTTAGTTATTTTTCACCCTGAAACTTGATCTAATCAGATCATTACCCTAATCTTATCCCACATTACCCTTTCATGTACTCTCTCTCTCTCTCTCTCTCTCTCTCTCTCTCAACTATCTCTATCAGGTGGTGCTCATTCCTTCTCTCTCCTAAGAAGGAAATTCATGTTTCATATAGCGGAAGGAACTGCTACTGGTTAAATGCTCGACATGGCTCTCATCTTCTTTTCCATAAGTTATCTCCTCCTCTTGTTTTAGTGTACTGGGTACAGGCTAAGCCTACTTCTAGATTCTCTTCTGTTATTAGATCAGTTGTGCTTATTACTAGTAATCTGGTAGTTCTCAGATTCTTTGCTGATTTAGGACCACACATGTCATTGGTCTATTTGTTACCAGTCCCTCTGAATGTTTTCTGTGTAGACAATCGAGGTGGTTATGCTGAACAATGCTGATTTCTGGTATCCCAAGATAAAAACTACTTGTCGTTGTCTTTTCTGATGATGAAGTTTTATGTCTATTACTCTATTATGCTCATCAACAGTTGATCATCTTCTTCACACTCTGCAGTTGATGGTGCAAAGACCTCTGAGTTCAAATATTTCAAGAAGTTAAGTGAAGAAGCTGATCATAAACTTCTTTCATATAAACTGCCACCTCAAGATGTTGATCTGAAGACATCCAAAGAAAGGGATGGTAAGAACCTCACTTCAGATGCAAATTAAGGGTTAGGATTTTTTATTGTTTTCAATTTGAAGTTTCATACTTTCATCAGTTCATGTGTCTCTTTTTTCTAATGATGGTTTCCTTTGTGCACTATAATCAATGCAAGCTTTCATATTAAAGTTGGAATGTTCTTTGTTTATCTGAGCTTTTCTTTTGCATAACTGCATTTAGTGGCATCCAAGTCTGACATAAGAAGGTTTTTAATGCCTATTCAAAAGGCCACACCTACTGCTGATAGGTCCTCTGTTTCACCAAGTAGATTTTCACGAGAGTATGGTGAGCATTCAAATGAACTTATTCTAGTTTTTAAACTTTTATAGCTATTCATATCAGATTATCTAATCCTTCATTTTACAGAATTAAATGCAGTCACATGCAGATCTGATCGAAACAGGTATTTGTTGCCTGTCCTTAGCACCACGCCTATAGCGCAGAGGTCATCATTTACATTACCAGAGGCTTCAAAGCACTCTGGTGAGCATCTGAACAAGTAGCTTTTGTTTGTACATTAGAAAAATAACCATGTGGACTTTGGCACTTTCCAAGTTTGTTGTTGGGCTATAGGTTATTTCTATAACATCTAAAAAATTTTGGAACAATTTTAACTCATGGGCATTGAATGAAAAACTAGATTTTAATATGTCATGAACTCATTGTCTTTGCTTACATCAGATTTTGTCTATTGTTCAATCTTTTCAACTTTGGAAGTTCTAGGCTTCTAGCAAGTCAAAAGACATAATGAGCTTTGAGCTAGTTGAACTTTAGAATTGAGCATCACCCCTTATTTATGAATCCAACGCTCAAACTAACCAAAACCACCCTCTCATGTTTGTACATTGGTGTTGTAACGTAGCTTACAGACTAGGGAGTCCAGAATTTACTTGCGACATGAGAAGTTTGACCTTCAGATGTTTCAACCTGAACATACATTCATTAACTTAGTGAATTGATAACCAGCAAATGAGATACTGTTATTGTTCATTCTTCTAAAATTTAAGCTATCCAAAATTGAAGTGTAGTCTAGCACTTAGGGCATAATTTCAAAGCAAATGGTCCATCCCTGCCATCTCCTGATTACATATTCATGGAGTACGATTCACTTTCAAGATGCCTTGATGGTGAAATGGTAGATACGCGAGATGGTAGAGTTCCACTCCTCCAATTGGCTCGTTGCCGGAAATTCTCTCTTACCCTATTGGACTCCAGCTTGGTGGTTTCCACCTACTGTCTAGAAACCAGATATGGAGATGGCGACTAGGGTTGTTGTTTCCATTTTCAAATACCTGTAAGTGAGACCTATTTGGGAACAGGATCAGAGTTGCACCAGAAAGGTGAAAGAAAAATGTAAGAGATAGAATCACATATCAGATCAATGTGTTAACTTCATTACCTAAAATTACATACTTACATGCCATGCCTTCTTATATGTTTGGCTTCAGAACATATAAACATGCCTTGGAAAAGATGAAGAGTTCTTTTTCTTTTTAAGAGGTCTACTTTTCATCAAGGTTTATGCAACAATGCTACAACTCTAAAAAAGCATGTGTGGTATACATGTCTTATATGTGCTTTGATTTTGAATTTTTACGTAAAATAGATTCCCATTGTTTTTCTGTAAATTTTGTAAACTGCAGCTCTATCCTTATTGTGCTAGGTATTGATTTGATATCATTTCTATTATTTAGCTGGTACCTTGGGATTATGTTACATGAGCAAGGAACCAGTAACAGTAAGAGTATGAATTACCAGAAATGTCTGTAGGCTCTCACTTGCTTTCATTGGGATATTTTGTCCACTGGCCCATTGGAGTTAATGTAGATAATGCATCAAGCTGACTATATCAAAAGAATTCTATTTGGCCATTTCGTTTAGCTTCTATTAGGATAGAAACCAAATTGAGTAGTATATTATGATGCTGTCTTATGGTTTCAGGAACAGTATTTGAACACGGGGGTATGTTTTTGGAGAAGAGGAGCAAGCTATTAAAATTAGCATCCAAGACATTATCTATAGAAATGGATGAGTTCTCAGTAAGAAGGTTAATTGCATCCATCAGAAGATCCGTTAGTTTCCATAATTTCTTGTATTATTTTTAAGTCTTTATTCCGACAGATCAGATTTAATCACAGAGTTATTGCAAAGGCTGCGCATTATGAAAAAATCAGACAATGTATGCTCGTTCAACTTGTTTATGAATTGGATCTCTTTTCATGCCTGTTATACTTATTTACCTTATATCTACTTTTCAATGTCAATCATTAATCTGTTGTCATTGCAGCATGAGAAGCTTTCAAATTCATTTCAGAATGTAGCTTGTGGGATTCATCATTCACTTGCTTCTTCCAACTTCCATGGTTCGTCTGAAGAACTGTATGGCCAGGAACAGACTATCTTTGGTTTAACTGGAAGGAAAAGCTTGAGAAAGGATTCTCTTTCTCATGGGTCTAAAGAAGCTGGCAAGCTGCTCATAGCTTCACCTTGGGAATATGCTGATGTTGAGGCTTTTCCACACCTGCATGCTCTTGAATCTGGTCTTCAGCATATCAGGAAATCCAATTGGGCAGACTTGCAAAGCTCAGAACAGCATGTACTGAATGAATCACCTTCAGTTGTCGAATTGACCATGGAATGTGAATATGGCAATTATAGGCATCATCCTAAAGGACACATGTTATCTTTATCCTCTTCTCCAAACATAATACCAAACCAGTTCTCTTCTCATTGTCGCCCTGCAGAGCAATCAGTTGTACCTTTCACCAACTCAACTTCCTTGGGGCTACGTAGTCTTCACAATCCAGTAGAGCAGTTTACTTCTCAATTAATAGGTTGGACAGAAGAAGCTCTAGAAGAGACAGAGTTAGCTGCTACTTACAGTGAGGTTCCTATAGAGATTGATCTATCGCCCCTGAAATCAGTTGTGCCTTTCACCAACTCAACTTCCTTAGGGCTATGTAGTCTTCGCAATCCAGTAGAGCAGTTTACTTCTCAATTAATAGGATGGAATGAAAAAGCTCTAGAAGAGACAGAGTTAGCTGCTACTTACAGTGAGATTCCTATAGAGATTGGTCAATTACCCCTGAAATTTTACAATGCTTCAAGTTTTCCTGATCTAAGAAGAGATTGTGAGATCTTTGATGTATATATAGGTAGAAATATCCTAAAGTCTCCAAGTAAGAGCCGTAATATAACGGTGAAAGATATAGATAACCAGAATCTGGACAATCAATTTTCAACTTCACTGTTTGGTTATGAGCTGGAAAGGAATACTATACCTTTTCTTGGATGGGATTGCCCATTATTCCATTCCAATTATCAATATCCTGGAGGAGACTTGGGAAAGGAACTGGATTGCAGGTCTACTGGAGATGGGTATAGTCACCCTGCAGATGAAAGAAGCATCCTGTTAGTCCACAATAAGCCTCTGTGTGACATATCCAACTTCTCATTCCTGGATCCGAAATTTTCTTGGACAGTCTACAAGGGATCACCATAGTCCACTTAAAGGATAAAGCTGACATTGATGTCAAACAAAATTCTCATTACTGATGTGATGGCAGATCCATCCTGCAGCTGTTCAGCTGAATTTAATATTCAACTGATTAAACTAGGATGCTTTGATCAGATGGCCTAAGTCTTTGTTACCTGCAAATTATTCAGTGAAGGAACAACACAAGTAGAAATGAAGCCTCAACGTATGAACTACTTTTATGGTGCAAGGAAGTAGTTATGCTACATTGCATGGAAGCATGCTCCTGAGATTGAAAAGTAAGCTGCAAAACTCTTGATTGAAATCAATCTTAGCTGTACCCAGTATAGCTGAAATTAGCAGCAGAAACCTTTATATCTCCTTGAATGTTGATGGCATCAATGTGATTACAGCTGATCATTGTACAAAAGGTTTGGCACTTGAACAATGTTCTCATGCTATATCAGTTCATGATTTACTCTGTGAAAAATAAGAGTCAAGTTGACTGCAGAATAGACAGACATCAACATACTTCATAGACCTGAGGCAATAAATTCATTTGGCTACACATTTTTATGTTCTTCCTTATAATATACCAATTGATTGCCCTAACACTTGATAGGTTCTCAATTTCTCTTATGGGTCTCTGTTAATTGTTCATCTGATTCTAGAGAGAAGTAACGCTTGTCGTATTTATGAATAAGCAAAAGACTTATGCAAATGGCAACTTACAAACAGAGCATATAAGAAGCCAAAGACCTTAAGTTTAACTGTATTTGTATATTTTATGATGAAAGAAGTCTATGAATTCCCATCGAACTATAAAGAAAATATAGTTCTTTCTTTAAAAAAAAATATATAATTTGGAGAGCAAATCAAATGCAACACTCAGAGTCGGCTGTAGAGAAAACTTCCTTTTCCTTCATGTTCTATGTGTATGTGTGAATTTTAATCTCTACGATGGGAATTCAATCAACAAAAATATATGGGTAACATTCGTGCATAGTAGATTAATGTAAATATAGACACATATAAAATGCATATGTTAGGACAATAGATATTAGTAGGTCAAACTTAAACTTAGCAGTTAAGGATGCTGCACTCCTAAACTCTCGTTCAACTGGTGATTGCTTACTAGGTTTCCTCTAAGTAATGTTTTGATGTTAAAGTCCTCCACTAATCACACGCACTTACAAGTACAAAATAGAGAGGTTATGATTTAATTTGGATAATTTGAAGACTAAAAACATACAAAGAGATATCTAATTTCAATCAGATTATCTCAAAAGGTGTAGACGAGAGATAAGAATTTGATTTGAATCAGATTTTCTCCCCCTTATCTTAAACCAAACACTTAGCTTGTTAATGTAAAACTAATAATACTATTAACATAAAATTTAAATTTTCAAAAGATACTTCCATTACTTTTGTTAGATAAAAGAGAGGTTTTTAACTTAAACAACACCCCCTCCTCCCTTTTTCTACACTAGATTAGAGAAGGATTTTAACTCAATTTTTAATTTATGTGTGATGAACTGGTTGATTGGTTTTGGAAATTGATGTCAATGCATCCTAATATTTAAAATTATCAAAATACCCTTATTTCTTTTTATTAGATAGAAAAGAATGATTTTTATTTAAACAACAACATCCCTTCCTTCTCCTGTTTCAACTCATTTTTCAATTTGGATGTCACAATAGAGGGGTATTTTAACCTATAAAAATAAAAAAAATGATCATTTTTTAAAATCTTACGCATTGGGGCAGTTAATTTAATTTGGATGGAAAATTTAACGGTCTTAAATTGAGAGTGATTAAGTGATACAAAATAAAATAGAGGCCGAAGTGAATTTATACTTAGATAGGGAGTAAAATGCATTTAACCTCATAAGGTTTTATAACATAGATTTCTCAAGAGCTAATTCATTTTATTCTACAAATAAGGATGTGCAAATTGAGGACTCTTTGATGACCAAACTACTCTACACAATATTTATTTTGCATGTTCGGTATAATTCAAAAGTTAAATAGGAGACTAGATTAGTTTGAAAATTGTTGATCTAATTAACAACTTTTAAATATAAGGTATAAATTTATATAGAAATTATAAATTCTCTAGATAAAATTATTCTATCTAAATTTTGTTTTCATATAAATCGTTAATCCAGTTAATGATTTATATTTAAAAATTATTGAAACAGAAATGACTTATATATATAAAAAAAAATTCCTTAAACCTTAGCAATTTTTTATATTTAAAAGTCAACTGACCCAGTTAATAATTTTATATTTAAAAGGTATTGACTTAATTGAATTTTAAACACATCTAGTATCGTATTTAAAATTTAAAATAAATTAGATATTAAAAAAATAAATAGATATCGGTCTTATTATGTACTAAGAGGTTAAATATGCAAATAAGTAGTTTTCGGAGGCTAAATGGGTTTTGCGCAACAGGACCCGGATAAGTATTATTCCTCCTTATTCGTCTTCTCAAACCAGTACTCTCCTATCGGAGCCGAAGCTGAATAAGAAGTTAGGGCGGGAATAAGAAGCGTTAAACCGGGAACCAAATCGGAGATACCTCTCCTTCAATCTGAGGCAATGGGTTTCCTCGAGGATTTCCAAGCGAGTAAGAAGCTCTTCCTCCTCCTCTCTTCTCTTCCAATGAGGACCTAAGTGTACAAATATGCTCGATAATGTTTCTGTATGCGGTCCTTACTTGCAATTCCGAGATAAGTTAAGTTAAGTTAGATCCGCTCTGCGGATCTTTTTATTTCGACCTGTTTTGGGTAGTCTTCTTCACGCTAGGGCGTGCAACCGATGAGGAGGGTGAAGGCGAGAGGGACGGCGAGAGTGGTGTTGAGGGCGATGGCGACGGCGGCACTGTAAATAGCCTCCCTCTCCTCTCTCCTCTTTTTTTTCTTTCTCCCTTTGGGCCGGCGGGTGAGCCTCTTTTTTCGTGACATGATTAGCAAGTGCCACGGCATGTGCTGTGTCCCATGAACAACAATCTTTAGTGAAATTTATCTTGGATAAATCTTGAAGTAGGGCTTACTGAGGAAAAAAGTTTGAGTTGGTGGAATTCGGATTAGACTCTAACTACTAATGAGAAAATGAATTTTCTTGGAAACTAAAAGAAAGAGAATCCATTGAAAAAGTGAACATGAAAAATTACATTTAATTACCATTGCAATTGTAGTTAACAACCATTGCATGATGATGCACTTATTTATTGCTCTGACATTTAATTATTTTTTCAGGCCTCGAGTCCCTACCAGCCATGCTACAACGTAACTATGCACTTATGCGAGATCTTGATAAAAGCTTGCAAGGTAATTTATTGAGACTGTTTAGAGTAATTTTTCACTAACATCATTCTTTTATATTTTTTCTGCTTTAGAGATATGCTAGGTTCTCAATTAAAACTTGCAATCTTGAAATAGAATTCATGTCAGAGGAAATGAACTGAAATGACTTGGGCATGATCAGTCAGTCATTTGTTTCTAGTATCACAGAAATGTTCTTTCATGTATCAATATGAAGCATGGATACGGATATGCTACGATGAGGATATGCTAAGAACATGATACGTTTAGGACACATAGCTCATATATATATATTAATGAACTTCTGTACTTGCATTTCTCAATTGAGGAATTATATATAAATGTTGCTTATGATAGTCTGTATAAGGAGGCTTCCAATCAATTAAAACAAAACTATTATTCATGACAAGGGTCATGTATGTTATGCAGTAGATTGATAAACAAGCTAATACAATCTATAAATTAAAAGAAATTGACCATTACAACAGGATTTCTTAATATAGATTATAAAATAACTAAAAATTTTTAACTCAATTTTTCACTAGGAAAAACCTTTTAAATCTTATAAGAAATGAAAGTTACTAGTCTTCTTCAATTTGATCCATATTTGAAAAGTATCCGAGAAGTATCCATACCATTAATTTTAGGGTTAAATACATTTTACACCCCCTGTACGTATCTCCCTATATAATCTTTTATTTCTAATAAATTTATGTATTTATGGCTAAAATAAGACTGCTAGATTTCTTATTGAATTTAACAAAGCGCATGCAAACTACCAAAATACGCCCTTGTATTTATTAGACAAAACAACTGGGGAGAAGGTTTTTGGTTAACCCTTCAACACAGTAGCATGACCTTGAAAAAATGCTCATAGAATTAAAGAAAAATAAATAACCATTTCTTTGGAGGGAAAATAATATATACAAAAGGGTAGAGGATATTTTGGTCTATATAATATAAGAAATGGAGGGAATAGAACTCGCCAACTACTTTTGGACAATATTTAAGCGTGTTCTATTAAATTGGACAGAAAATTTAATAATCTCACTTTAATCATAAGTACATAAATTGACTTAATAAAAAAGTATGTATAAGAAAATAAAGTGATTTTGGATATAAATATAGAAAGGCAAAATGTATTTAATTCTTAATTTTATTTTTAAAATATTGGCGGGCACTTATGAAAATATCCGATAGTTATCCAATGAGTATCATATCCAATATGTATACAATGAGATTATGAAAGTATCTATATTTCCTAGATGTATAGTAAATTCTCTCAGCATACTTTTCCTTCCACTCAATATTAGTTGCTACGTGCATGCTGCAAGATGATCTGCCCATCTTTTCCATATTATATAGTTTCTTCTTTTTTCCCATACATGCAGGAGTCCAGCAACAGAATGAGCAGCGCTGTGAGCAAGAAATAGAGGATATTAGGCATGGAATTGAGTCTGGTAACATTACACCTGATTCGGCGCTCATCAGATTTTCTGATGAAGCTGTTGATGAACAGAAACATAGCATTAGAATTGCTGATGAAAAGGTTGCTTTGGCTACTCAAGCTTATGATATGGTATGCAAACTCTACATTGTAGGTTTTTGGTAGAGTACTTATGGTAT
This sequence comes from Typha angustifolia, assembly GCF_048772165.1. Classification (NCBI taxonomy): domain Eukaryota; kingdom Viridiplantae; phylum Streptophyta; class Magnoliopsida; order Poales; family Typhaceae; genus Typha; species Typha angustifolia. Next base: position 12,862,145 of record NC_133245.1, on the reverse strand, counting down.
ATGTATAATAGTCAAATTGTTAGTTTTATTGTGCCTGAATTTTGAAATCTGCATGCATCTGGTCATTTATGTTTTAGAGGATAACTCTATTTTTAGTTTTTGTCAGTATCTTGCACAATACTTTAAGAGGATTGAGGTTTCAATGGATGGCTCTCTCCAGAAAGTAAAATAAGAATGGTGTATTCAAAACAGACAACCTGTAGCTATCAGTGGTTGTCTTAAGTAGCCAGACAAATTGGGCCTCCTGAATGCATCAAATCGGGTAAGGAAGGTTATCAAAAAGTGTGAACTCTTAGGTAGCATTGGTTGTCTGAAAATGTCTCTTTGCTTCTATCGCATAAATAACTTCCTGTTAAGTCTCCATGTTCTGCCTTTTGTTCAAGGTTTTCTAAATCCTCACTCAAGCATTAAGTAGAAATGATCAGTTAAAACATTGGTGCCAAGGTACTAGCGAAAGTAAATTATCTTTAAAGAAAAAAAAAGGGAAAACAATGGAGGAGCTGAGGTTGCTTGAAAGCTATAAAACCAGATAGTGGGTAGAATAGTTCGCCTTTGTGGTTGCAATTTAGGCACATGCCCAGGAGAAAACCTTCTGAAAGTCATGTGGACAGAGATCTTTTAAATGTGGAAGAAAGATGGCAGCTTTACTTAAGGACTAATCTTTGTCTCTAAGGTATGATTAAGAGTTAAGAAAATGCTACAAATGAAGATTAGTCTAATAATTATGCATTATATGGAGGGAAAATTTTTATGTGTGTTGAGCTGCACTCTGGATTAGGTTAAGATATCATTTCACTCTGTCTCATCATCAGTAAACAACAGCTTCTTAATCATTTTCTTCCGTCATTGAGCGAACACATTGGCAATTGACTTTCCAAAATGTATGTTTTCTCACAACTTCGAGACAGCAGGCCCTGGACATAATGCACGGCAACTACATATCTTCCATGTTCAAGTCTGATCACTGACTTGGACCAGTTGTATTTTCATATTCTGTTGCTATTGATACCAAACCCTAATGTTCTTGATAAATGATATTAGGAAATTTGAATGGGAAATTACCTCTTTTAATGTTGCTGACAAAGATCTGTGTTATAGGTTGATGCTCATATCCAACAACTTGATCAATATATGAGGAAGCTTGAAGAGCTTCGGCAGGGTGCCTCCCTCTCTCTAGCATGTGTATTTTCTTGCGAAGTTTGCTTTGAATTCTCTATCTTGTTAAACATGGAGATGCCCTTGTGTGTTCTCTTGTGTATAACAGAAAAGGAACTAGCAGCTAGTGCCAGTGTTGGTGCTGGCACTCCGAACACAGAGGCAAGCACAAGATCTGGAAGGGCTAGTGGAAGTGGCAGAGGGGGTCGAAAAAAGTATGTCTTTTTCTTAAGATCTTATCAAGAAATGATACTTATTCAGTTAGTTGATGTTCCATTTGTTGGATTAGGACAAGATTAGCGGCTGAACCACCAAGCATAGCTCTAGAATTGCCTGTGGACCCAAATGAACCGACATACTGTCTCTGCAACCAAGTTAGCTATGGGGAGATGGTTGCTTGTGATTATCCTGATGTATGTGCTACTTTTCCTTCTTTTTTTCGCTCTCCCCAGTCCCTTTTACTAATCTGGTTTTCCTCTTGTTTGATTTGTTGCGATAACTGCTTTTATCTTTTTCTGACAGTGCAAGATAGAGTGGTTTCATTTTGGATGTGTTGGTTTGAAAGAACAACCAAAAGGGAAGTGGTACTGCCCTAACTGTGTCGGGCTGCAGAAGCGTCGGAAAGTCAAGTAAATGTTAATAGAAGTTTGTAGCTTGGTAAGCTATACTGAGAAATGCATCTGAGTGGAGACAGAATTTTGCTGCTAACGTTTTTATTTCCATTCCCTGCATCTCCATCTCTAACATGTTCTAGAGCTCACCATTCATAAGTAGAGTTAAAGCTGACATGCATATAGTTCTTTATTTTTTTTTCTAAACCACCATCTTTGCAGGTGTCTTTGTAATTTCTAGATAATCATAATCTTGTTTACTCTTTCCCTTCTTCAGGTTGCTTGAAATTCTTTTGTGTGCTAATTTCACTTTCAAAGGATGTAAAACTCTAAGCCATTATTTTTAACTCAGTGGTTCGATATTATCAACTCGTGATGGAGCTCATAAGTTTGATTCTCCTTCTAAACATTGGGGTTTTATCTTGATGATCTGAGCTCATTGTGGTCCATTTCATAAGATGGTTGACTTAGTTGTCTAAACATGTATTGGGAATGCAATGCTGAAGTCTGCACAAGTGAACAGTCTTCGTTGGGAGGAGTTGATAGATGACCATTGATTCGCCTTCAAACTGGATATGCACTCAGGTTATATGTCACAAGCATGGCCTATGGTTATATTGTTAAGAATTATAATTTTCGAAGACTGCGGCTAAATAAGTCGTCCCAAAAACTTAATTGCAAGATCATTATTTCTTTGGTGTCTTGTATAGGATCATTAATCGCAGATGCTTGTAGATCCCAAATTTTGTAAAAGGGTTGGACAGTACGGGAGTCTGGCTCCTCTTGTAACCATCATACACAATGTTTATTTTGGATTAATAACTTTCAAAATCTAATGGAAAGTTTAGAGCCGGATATACTGCAAAATTGAATGCCTAGTATGCTGTTAAATATTTATGCAATGGAAAGTTGGGAAGACTTTTTCAATCATCCTTTAATGATTAAAAATATAAAACATTATGCTATTCACATGCTTACCAAAAATGAAAAAAAAGGGTCAAGATCATCAGTTGTGATGCAAACTTATTAGATATCAAATACTTTGTACCAAGTGGGTTTATGCCAATTTTCTCTTTCCAGAGGAAACGTATGTAATAGTTAAAAGTTGTGCTTATTGACGCATAGTATATAATCAATAACAGATGACATATACTGCAGTCTTTCAAACCGTTATGCTTTTCTGCCTCTGAAAGGCTGACTAACAAAACTTCCTTTCCATTATGTAAAACCAAAGCATATAATGCTATCTCAAAATAAAAACATAGCTTATTATGGAACTATGTCTATGCCCTCAAGAACAGGCAAAAAGCTGTAAATCTTAAACTGTTTAAGTCAAAGAATCGTATAAATAATATTTGTAATATTCAAAAGAGAGAGAGAGAGAGAGAGAGAGAGAGAGAGAGGGAGGGCTGTCCCATGCAACTATGCAAGGCATGTGCCTCACCCTTCTCCTCCTTTCCTTCTCTTCTCTTCTTTCCTTCCCCTACTCAGGTCAGGGGCAATTGCCGGATTTTCCATGATGCCCTAGCTGTAAAGCCTAACAAAACCCTCCTTGCATCAAGAATTTTCTTCTCATTCTCTTCCTTCTCTCTCTTATCTTTCTTTTTTTTCTTCCACCACCAAAGTCTTGTTGTTGGGGTTAAATCGTCAGAGCGCTATCGGAGTAAACTACCATTACTAAACAAGCCGCCTCTCACCCTACAATTTTAATTTGAGTTTAATAAAATAGATTGAAGATATCTAAATTTTGGGCATTTGTGGTTTTACGAGAAACTTTGCGTCGTTGGCTTTATGTAGTGGGTAGGTGAGGAGCCCTTGAGTGTTGTTGGTACCTCTCCTTAGGATTTTGAACTTTACACTTTGTAACAGTATTATCTTTCAAATTAAAAAGCTAAATATTACTTTAGCAATATTTGATTGTATAATTTAACTATATTTATGTCTTTTAAACTTTTTGAAACGGAGTTATCAAATAAAATTGAAGTTTTACGAGTTAAATAATTACAGTTAAGGCTCCGTATATCTCTAATCTATTGTGATACAACCAATAATGATTTCATTTCGGATTGTGACAATATTATCCAGATTCATAAACAACAAGACATTATCTTACTTTATGAAAAAAGAAAATATCTTATCTTGATCCCAGAAAGAAAAACAGTGTGCGTTGTCATTCGAAAAACAAAAAGAGGGAAAGAAAAAAAGAAGTCATCATCTAAACTGAAGAAAAAAGAAGAAAAAGTTGTGGTCCGTTTATACACATGACTACACATGGAACAATCATTTCATTCTAATCAAGTCAGTCCCTCAGTTTCTATCTAAGCTACCAAAATGACGCGACTGTACTTGATCTTCAGGTCAAGAGAACAGACATGCTCTGATCTCATTTAAGAAGGCCTGCAAAGAATTCCACAAGAACTACTCCTGGATAGGTAACTCCTCTGTCATAGAATCAACACTTTGTCTAGTGGAAAGCACCTTGTCTAGAGTCTGGTCTGGAACCTTGATTCCTGTGGTCTCCATATCTGCAACTATTGCAATGGCTGCATCAACTTCTCCAAGATCGAGGCACAGCAGGATGACTTCATCATATAATGGGCTGAATCCATCGTATACAAGAACGAAGAAGGATATTTAGTCATGGAAATCATATCATGAACATGACGCTAGAAAGTATGTCATTTATTGAGAAAATAAAACTACGACGACAATGATGTAGTGTTAAAACTGCTGCCAAAACCATGTATAACACGTTATAGCTTAGCACCTGATAAAACATAAAGAGCACATATTATGCTTAATCTTAATGCCAATATATCATCCATATAGTTGTTACAATATACTTTGATTCGCATCTCTTTATATGGTAACCAAGGTTGTTCCATTGTCTTATCAATATAATCTCAAGCCGCATAAAAGCAGTGATGACAATATCATGCATAACCATCTCCCAGAATTAGAAATGTTCATGCTCTGGGCCAAACAGTTGGGTCAAGGTTATTGCTATGGTAAAGCTGCAGGACTACTCATTATCTGATGACCAAACTAAGTGGCTAAATAAGCTACATTAATAAAGCAGAAAACTCAGTAAACGATCAGCTAAAATATCAAGGAAATGTTAAAACTCTCTAAAGCAGTCAAGATGTAGTTATTCTGAAGTTGTCATAATCACTTTAGGTTATCAATTCTCACACTAATATGACTATTCCTCACTATAATTACTTATTAAGCTCATTATGTTTTGAAAATCTAATGGACAAATTATTATTATTGTGGTACAATGATTAAAGTGCTGAAATGTGTCTTCTACATGGAATCATGGGCATACAAATACAGCCGTCGGATGTTTGTGAGAATATGCACTAGAACTAAATGGTTTATCTAGTGCATTTAAAAGATGGACTTAGAGTCTGGAAACAAGATGTAAATATAAATATGAATAAGGACATGATTACACAACAAATTCTGGAAAAAGTAGGAAACACACAATTGATATACAACTATGAAGAAATATACTAATTCATGCCTGTGCAAAAGTCAGTGTAACCAAAGTATTCATAATCATTTACTCAACTGTCAACATCTAAATCTTTTTCCCTACATTATGGGTTTTACAAGAGCATATATCAAATTAGAGAAGGCTTTATGGAAGAATTAGAAATTGGGTAAGAACTGACTTAAACCCTCTAGTGATGTGCTAAGTCTTGGGAAAAAGATACATCAAGAGAAGGTAAGTAGCGGTATTTCTGTGCACTAAACAACAACAATAATTCTGGTTACTTACAGAATATTCTGGAAGATATTGTCTTATATTTGGTCATGACATGAAGCACAACAGTTCTTGTGAATTAATCTTAATGTTATATACAACAAACAAAGAAGTTACCACAAATGGGTTGCAATTATAGATATCTATATTCCAAAGAATAGTAAGTAGAAATAGAAAGGAGGGGGACAAAGAGCAGGATCTTTCAGCAGCAAATTCACAAAGTATTGTGATTTTCACACATTCAAATTATGTTGTGCGTAGTTCTTATCTGAGGCACATTTAAAAAAATAAAAAGATAGTAAGATTGTATACTATATTACAAGGGTTCAACTGATGCTAAGAAACACTTTCAATTCAATAAATTGTCATCTATCAATCTTCATAGAGCCATCATGACAAGTAGGACAGAAACTTCTCTAGGTTCTTTACCCAAAATACAACAGAATTGAAAGAACAAAAAGAAGAGAAAAAGAAAAGGAATTACCATCAAACAAATAACTTGACGCCCATGTCTAAAAGGGATGGAACTAAAACAATGAATATGATGATTTTTCACTTATTTAAATCAAGGATGGCTATATCTGTCTGCATGCCTTGTGCTGATCCGCAATTTCCGTGCTAATGGAGTATCAAGACCTGGCAGAGATTGTGCCAATGGCGCAACTCCATGCCAGGGTTTGCCAACCAGTGTCGAACTAGCATGGCTTTGTGCTAACCTATGTTGATCAGCAGATTCTTTTTTCTTTTTCTTTTTTAGTACTTTAAAAACTAATTTGGGATACACAAATGATAGATATAGCTCAATTCTGCTAGATCGATAATTTGAAAAGGGTCTTTCTATATAAATCTAATATTTTGAGGCTAGATCTATAAGAAATATTTTTAAAATGTAGGAATCAAAGAGAAAATCTGATTGCCCCAAAATTTCCCCCCAAATTGTAGAAAAATCTAAAATTTAATATGCTAAATTTATTGAAATTGGGTCAAAATTGATATAGAAATATATTCGATTAACTCTATATGAGTTGATTTGAACAAAAATTTTATAATTTAGCTAAAATTCTAGCATGATTATATTTCCCCCTATTTCCCAAATTTCAAAAAACAAAAACCAATATGTCATTGTCAACAAATTAGGTCAAAATTGATATAGGAACATGTTAGAATAAACTAAGTTCAACTAACTTTTCGTTTTAATTATTAAACTATAATCAATTCATGAACGTATTCAATCATATTATGTGTTAACTCATATTTCTACTTGAATATTGCTTTATCCTTAATAAAATGCTATTTACAATATTATTTAAGCATAAAGACTCTAATGTAAGTTTTAATATGTATATTCAAACAAAAAACATGTATAAAAACCCTAAAAATATATTAGAGGCATATCAATGCGTGCCACAACATGCAGAGGCATGCCAAGCTGGCGCGACAATCCTTTAAACTCAATTGCATCCAAAAGCATCTAGCAAGATTCACCATATTAAATGTCACCCTAGCCCACCAAGAAACAAGAAATTTCAGTTTACCTTCCGAAAACATAACCAAGGCTATGTGTTGCCTGCAATATTGTAAGAAAAGCGGACGGAAGAGGAGCTCTTATAGCAGCACGCAGTACCATGGCACAATCTCCAATTGTTGGAGTTCCACCTAGTTCTACAACCTGAAAGTTGACCAAGTACTGCTGTTCAAATACTGTAACTACAAAATCAGAAACTTTCATTTGCAGAAAAGCATGGTGAAACATCTAGACTAGAAAAGCTTTCTGCTGAATCCAGGACTAGTAATTAAGAAAAGTAATTTCTTTTACAGATCAACTACAATGAGGCAATTATAAATCTTTAACGATCAGCCCTGACAACTTGAATAAATGTATGGATATATTCCACAAGTTGATATAATCCTCTTCATATTTAAATGTTATAGAAACACAAAAGCATGAATTGATTATATTAAGAATGAGTATTAACACAAACAATCTATTTTATTCCATGGATCCTAATAGTGTTATTCTGAATATCTTCTGCAGAAAAAAAAAATGTGGATCAAAGCATTTGGTCAAAACTATGCTTGTGTTGTCACCTTTTAGTTAAAATTGGAGATGTCTTGGTGGTGCTAGTTGATTTACAATGTTTTAACTGTAAGAACCTAAAACTTAAGGACTTCATAATTATGTGTTAGGATTTATAATATAGCAACCAAGACTTGCTATTCAAGGTTCCAAGTATCGGAATCAGGATTGAAATCGATCACTTGAAAAAAACAATACATATTAACCACATCGACCGTCTGTATCGGCCTGTATTTTAAAATACGAAAAAAATTTAAAATTTTATAAAATAATATAAAGATACAAAAATATGAATTTACTCGCTTATGAAGTCTAAAAACTATAAAATCTCTCTCGCTCTCTCCCACTCACCTCTACCTCGTGCTCTCACCAAAATAAAATATCTTTCTTTCCCTCTTTCCCACTCTCTCACATCCCCTTCTTCCTATCTCTCCGTCGTCTCTAATCTCTCACTCACTTCAACTAAAAAAAAAAAAGCACCACTCAAAACCCTATCATTATCTCATTCCCCCACCCCCTCCTCCCTCACTCTCCCTTTCTCACATAGTGCCTCTCACCATCTCTATCCCTCTCCTTCTCCTTCTCCTACTCCCTCTCTCTCCCTCTCCTAAGAGCAACTCCAATCGGGCTCCAAATTACCAAATTTGAAGCCCGATTGTGCTCCAATGGGGCTCCAGTTGTTTAGAGCCAATTCCAAAGAGATATTTATCTTTTTAAAATTCCAATTTGGCCATATAAAAGTTTAATCCAAAAATTTTAATTTCGTCTATATCATTTATTAGATAATCTAGTTAATTAAACTGAGTATATAATTAATTTTACTAATAAGTTTTTAACAAAAATAGTACCTCTCAACGAGACCTTAAAATGAGTAGTATTAAATTATTTTTGAGTTATTTTAAATTTTTTATTTTTTAAAATATATAATAGATATTTTTTTATTATTTATTATTTAAAATTGGAGTGTCCTAAAATTATTCAGATAATGACTCCAAATTATTTTTCAATGTAAACACTAAAATATTAAAATACATCAAACATGAAATACCAGACTATCAAACATGAAGGAAGAGGAGATGGCTATGGAGATGACTTACCAAACTATTAAATACTTATTGTTTCTATTATTTAATGTTAATTTCTGCTTATTTTGTATAATATAATTTTGATACTTTTCATAATAACATGAAATGCTTATTTTAATGTTTATTTTGTGTAATGTAATTTCGATACATTTAACTAAAGTAGTAATTTAAAATTACTTCTAAAACTCTTGAATATTAGTCTTATTTTAAAAATCTTGATAAGAGTTTTCTAACCATATATTTTTATTAAAAAATAATAACATTAAGAGGACCTAGTAAGTGACTTAAAATATATAATATAAATATATATTTTTTATATTTATTAAGTAACAAATATAGAGCCTAGTGCATTAGAGTGCACCAGGCTCTTGGCTCTATATTTAGAGCCTTTGGGCTCCAAATATAGAGCCCTACCTTGGAGATGCTCTAAGCAAATTGATGCTTCTCAGTACAGATTCAACCTCTATCAACATACGGTGAACTTTGACGTAGATTCGATTCCGTCGACCTTCGATGACCTCGGGTGTGCATTTTTTCCTTCTACTTTTTTCCGCTCTCTCCCTGACAAGCTCTCTCTCTCTCTCTCCCCCCCCTCTCTTTCTCCTTTTCTCTTTTGGTTTTGGTTCGTTTTGGCCAAAACTTGCTTGATCCAGATCAAATATTGACTGATACAATAGATGCCTCAAAACCAATTAATAGACTCATTTCAAGGGATGAGCCGAAACTAGGAACCTTGTTGCTACCTGAACACTAAGGTTGCAGATTCAAATCATTGAAATAGCCTCTTAACTATGTAGTTAAAATTCCTTACATGTCATAACCCCATAATTATCATCTATATCACTAGCAGATCTAAATATTAGTTTAATTTTGTTTCTTTATTAATATGTCTGCCAAGAAAAAAGAATCTATGGTTATTAGGTTTCTTGTGTTACATCAATCGATTCAATTTTCATATCTTGATGTATATCTCAGATTGCTCACAGCCTTATACAAATATTTTGAGAAACTATTTCAACTATCCATCCCAATATCAAATTGGCATATTTTACATTTACATATTTACTAATGTCCATGTAAGTATGTAACCAACAGCTTCATGTATTCCATGCACTATATGCAGTTTCTTCATTGGGCATGAAAATGATGGCAAAAATCCACTTTCCTTCTGCCAACTGTTGTCAGAGTTTGACTCCATACAGGACTGGTGAATGTTAATTCGGCACAAAAAGAGTTAGTGGTGATAAATCAAGAATATCCTGTTTCGAACATGTCATCAAAACAGTACTAAGAGAATGAATCAGTAATCATATATTAATAGATCTCTATTTGCAAAATGTATGCCTAATCAGCTTCTTTATAAACCCAGGAAAAATAGAAACTATAAAACTTGGCTTGTCATCATGGAACCTACATAATGCCAAATAACTTTAGTTAAGAAGTTGGCAACTTGACACCATATAGTGTATCCAGTAAAGGAAATTACTTTACCAAGACATCCATGGATATGCAATTAAAATTTTTTTTGTTATTAATCAAGATAGGCAAGAAATAAGTAGCAAAGGTCAATTTTCTCCAACCAAACACTGATAAAAGAACATACCTTCTGCATGATTTTGATTGCCAACTCAACTTCCCATTCTTGTGACCATCTGCGAGGCATTCTGTTTTGCAAGTCACTCTCCCAGGTCCAACCCCATGCATCCGCAATTGTAAACATATCTGATACATCAAAAACCTTTCTCTCCCTCATGACTTTAAATGCATCATGTACATCCTCCGGAAACCAATCTTCATTAGCATCATCCTACACAAACAACATTCTTTCAAATATCTATGCATCAACATGAGAGCTTAGCCTCCCTATTGACTTTAAATAAGTGTATGAAAAATATACTAGCAGATTACAAGAAAAAAAAGTTGAAACAAAAAGTTTCTTCTGACAAACACCAAATTGGTAGAAACAAGTAAACGGACGCAATATATTGGAGATTGTCCGCGAGATACTAACCATCAAAAGTAGCTAACTAAAAACTCACCAATAGTTCCAATACATAATACCCATTCCTTCAGCTGTTTATGCATTCAGTGGTCAAGAAAAGCAAAATCAAGCTTTTAACATAATTATTCACAAGGACTATAAATTATGCAATGCATGCAGTCAGATATGTTGAATCAATCACAATGTGCTATACATTAAGGTGACAGATTTAGCAAAGCGATTGCTACTGTTCAGCACACTAAACAATTCTCTGGTGGTCCAAGGCAGAATCTCATTTTTCGAAGAAATCAAAGACTACTAGTCTATTATTTTTGCCATTTCCCATGCTAACTAGGTCAAATAACAACTGTGATGGATCCTTCTTTTCGTTCTGGAGCCGAAATGAACTTCCCATTTTGTGTATCTGTTGTTCTAGTTAAGTGGAGTTCACGTATTCTGAAAATCTTCTTTATTCCACTACCGATGATGGCTTCAGACTTGTTTTCATAGGCGAACTTAAAATTTCTTTCTTCAATAAGAAAAGCTGATCAATTGGGCAGACTATTATCTTTTATAGTATCAATTACTACATCAAATTCCATTTTTCAAAGTACATTATCCTGTAAAAGTAGACATAATAAAGTAAAAGTTAGACCAAGCAAATTTTGCTTTTCCAAATTCTAACAGAATTTTCTAAGCCAAATAGTTTCTTAAAGGTAATAAAATTGGGTATAAGAATACAACAGATGACTTGTATCTGCGAAATATTCTTCTCATGATTTAAAATAACATGTATATTTATTGGTTTTTTTTCCTTCTCCATGTGTCCTTCCATTAGTGATATATAGACTGATAGGCATACATATATCATTTTACATAACTAATAGATATGTGAACCAATGATGGCCATGGCCAGCCCCATGCAAGAGAGGGAGAGGGAGACTCCTACCATGCCATCACCGTCACCCTCGTCGTCATGCTTGTCGTCGTGCCTCTCCATCTTTTGCATGCATTAGGTGACAATGAAGAAGACGTTGGCATCCGCTATTAGATCCGTTTACAGATCCTTTTAATTACAACCTTGCCATCGTCTTCTTCGTTCTCACTTAGGGCACGTAAACGATGGAGGCACGATGATGAAAAGACGACGGTTTCGCAAAGACACTCTCTGCTGTGGAGAGGTACGTGACAGCGACAGCGATGACACTCTCTGCACAAGAAGAAAGGATACCGTGTGGCACCCCTCGTGCCACATGCTGGTATTGCACTGGCAGGGCCATCATTGATGTGAACAGATTGATATAATGCATGCACATACATGCATGCTTGAAGGATTGAAGCAATCAGTCTACAAGGTAGTAGGCTTGCCACATGGAGACCATATCAGCAGAAAAGCTTTTTACCTACAACAGATGTAACCAAAAATATAACCAAGTACTAGAAATCAGTAGTAATCCGCTACTTGCTATTAAATTTGAGAAGAAAATCAGATGAAATTTCTCTGCCTCTGCATTGTCATATAACAATTTTATGAGTATTGCAATAACCTTTTCCTTCACAAAAAGTCATTCATCACAAAGAAAACTGATCATAGATTACATGAGAAAACAAAAATGTCAGGAGTACAAAAAGTCTTCCATAGAAAATATAGTCATGATAGACAAAAATTATGTTAGGACATCAGGTATAAAAGTTAAATCACTAAGATGCAACTCAATAAACTTTGACTGTGTAAGTACAGACCTCAACAGATGCTCGGGACGCCTTTCTTCGCGATTTTCGTGAAGAAGTAGCTGTTTCTTCCGAATCTTTCAATAGTTGAACTCCAATCATTTGAAGAGGCTTGGCTCTCTCAACTTCTTTTTCCTTATTAATATCACCACTTTGACTTTCTGTTTGTTCGACAACTTCCTCCTCCTCATCTACCTCATCTTCTTCTGCTTCTTTTGCCGCATCTTCCACAGAATCAACATCATCCAGCATATCAGGAAGATCTGGATCTTCTGTGTCAATATCCTCTTCATGGACTTCATACAAGCTTTCACCCAGAAAACGCCGTTTCCAGAACTCTGTATTTCCATCTTCTAGCTTAATTCTTGATACTAGTTCATCTAACTCTTCGTCAACCTAGGAAGAGAATAGTAAAGGAAACATTTTATCTAGATCTGACCAACAAACCTGCAAATATTGCTACATATAGGAGTCGTACTAATTAAGAAAGCTAAGACAACAATAAAAAAGGAGTACTAGAAGCATACAGATTTGCAGAAAATGTATATAGATTTGCACTCAGAAATCAGGAGCATACAGATTTACAGTCAATGTATACCTCTTCTTCTTCCTCTTCCACTGGAGGAACCCAAAGTGGTCGACCACGTGAACGGTTTATTCTTCTTGCTTTTTGTACTCGTTGGTAGAGTACTTGTCTGGTTCCATCTGTAGGCAAGCCTTGTGCATCAAGCTCTTCTTTCAACTCCGAGACTATCATTTTACTAGCAGCCTTTGGTTTCAAGGCATTCTGGTCCGGCCCTTTAATAATTTTTCGCAATCTCTCCTCCACTCTAAGGACATCAGTTTCTGAGACATCACCTAAAATTGCAGGCCCTTCATTCCGCAAAGTTTTCAGGAGTTTCCGATGGTAGATCTTCCATTCCTCTAAACAGCGCTGTTTGAAAGAAGTTTCTATTGGATTTGAATAAGCAAACCCAATAGCATCTGGATCCAAAGGGGTTTTCCCCCTATGTGGCACCCACCTCTTACGTTCTCCTGTAAGACCTCCTTCTGCTATATACCTATATAATGGGCACTTATGTAAAAATATACCAGTGTGAGCAAAAGATTGTTAGAGGAGGAAGGACTGAACGTAACAATATTATAGTAGATTTAATAGATTTATCATGAGATCATTCTTTCACTGCACCACTGCGCTAATGGTCATAAAAATATCTTGACTAACATGCAGGTTCTTTAAGGAATGTTTTGCTAGATATTGACTTTGGATTGGCTAGGAAGTCCAGTCACTGGCCCACTACCCCAGTTGGATACTTATTGTTGTCCTCCACTCAGGAGAACCTACACCAAACAAACTGAAAAGTTCTCCTGTCCCCTCTTGACTAGGGCTGAAGTGCTTCTTTTACTTCTTAGTTTCGTATGTATCTTTGATTTTACTGAGCAACCAAAACTTGTTTGTAAGTCCTGCTAACTTCAGTGATATGGCTGTGAACTGGACCACCATATAATTGCATCAGTCACCATCCCCAGCCAGTACACATGAAGAAAATGTCCTAGACTACTAGAAATGATGTTGGTATACAATGAAACCCAATGGGAGGAAGATTTAGAAAAGGACATCCATAAAAAGGCAAAGAAAATAATAATAAAATATTCCAATTTAACATATTGAAAGCAGGAAATCAATGGCATAAACAGAGTTGAATAATATATGTCAGTCCAAGACTAAAAAAAACACGAAGAAAATAATGAAACAATTGAAGATGGAAAAATAAAGTGTGAAGGTTGAACCATTGAAGCTTAAATAAGACATTCAATGTTAAAAGCAGATCCATTGATAATTTGATGTATATCTATCTTCAAAAGGCAAGGCAGATTGAAAAACTAGAGAGCTAGCATAGGGTAGTAGTGTATTATGAAACACTAATCACATGAGAAGGATAAGTAATAAGAGTGAAATATTTTGGGCACCCATGACAGATAAGAGCTTCAAATAGACAAATACCCATCAATATCTTAGCTTAGCATTCTCAATAAGAAGTAATTTTCTAGTGTTCGGGACAATAGGTGGAATATAACCAGGATAACATTCAATAGTATTCATTTGTTTCAAAAGATTTACATGAATGACATATAGACAAGGTTGGAAAAATCTCCCTTTCGGCGAAATTGTGCTTTTGCAATAATTATTCGTAAAGGCATGATATGCATTGTTTATTCGTTACCTAACAGTATAAGCTTTTAGAGCATAGTGAGTTAACACGAGGAAGAGTTTCTGAGTTCAAGTCCCACCAAACTTGCCTTCTCAATTAAATGCAAAAACCTCCACTCATTTAAGTCAAGTCCACCTCTTGGGTCTTTTAAAATATCCTAAGCTTAGAAGTAAGGGAAGTGTAAGAATATAAAAAATAAAAACAACTATTTTTTAACAGCTTCAGTTTTTGGGTCAACCGGTTATCTAACAAAGTATTAAAACCGTTTTTTCTAGATATTATTCAAAACTTGTCAGTCTGTCTATTCCTTATTTTCAAGTTTCTATTCTAATGGTGTGGTGGGCTATGGGCCACATGTTAGGGGGCGTGTTAAAAGACGTGATATATTTTGTTGTTTCCTTATTGAACAGTTTAAACTTTTAGAGGAATTAGTGAGTTAGCAATTATGAGAAGAGAACAATGCGAGACAAGGACTATTTCATATTTTACATATACCACACTTCTATATCTTCCACCTAGTAGCATTATTACATTCTGTATCATACTAGCATAAGTGGTTAGGCAGTCGGCCTTGTCTAAATTGTTGCATAACTATATATCCCAAAACAGCTCTTCTTAAGATGAAAGACATTCTTAAGATGGGAAGATTTCACTTTTAGAAACTGTTATGTTAGGTGCTAAAATTGACTTCCCTATAGGCCGAAATACTTAGTAATAACTAGATTTATACCTCTATCACTGTTTCTCCAAAACAGCTCACAACATTCACTGAATGATCCTCAGCTCTTTGATCAGGATATCCCGGCCATTCAACCACCTCTAATCACGGCTGTCTGGCTACCTTTAAGTCCAATAACACACCATTGCTGAAATAGTACCTCTCTGTCCATAACTCATGGAAGCGACATTTGTAGATGATCTATTAAGTCTGACATGCTTGTTGGACAAAAGACAGGATATCTAACATATGCATGTTCCAGAGTCCCAGAGAAAAGATAAGGAAATTCTTTAAAAAAGGATGAAAAGATACACAGGAGAATTATTTATATTCTGCTAGTCAACACAGAAACTCAAGGGTGATTAAGTTTTTTATCTAATAAAGGGTTCAGCATTAGTGCAGTCTTAAGCATCAAAAATTCAAAACACAATGGCCAAACAGAACAATAATGAAATTCTAATAAAATGAACGGGACTTCAAACTTTTATCTATTCCAGACAGCCATTGGAACATAGATATTAGGGAAAAAAAAAAACCACAAACATAACCATAGATCATCCAGGAGCATAGAAGTAGAACTGTAGAAATATGCATAGTTCATAAAAGTGATAGCTAAAAGGCAGCAATGAACAAATCAACAAAATAAGCAGAAATTCAACCTCCAAGAGATAATTAGTCCAAGTTAATACTTAATAGGCATACCTTGCAACATAATCTATTTCGAAACCAACATCAGCTTCCTCTTGTAAGGGTTCTATCCATGAACTCACTAATGTACGATATTTTCTGCTAAAGATCATGGCTCTTGGTGCAATACATTGATTATCTTCAGCCATTGCTTCCAAAGCTTCAAGCAACTCAACAGCTCTTCCTGATTAGAAAAAAATATCCATTCAGGGAAGTACAAAATTCACAAAAACAGAAGAACCATTAACGTTAGAGGATAAGAACTACAACAAATGTAATGAACATTACGTGGAAAAGAACAACACTGCAGACTGCACTCAGTTTCCTTAAGTACAATATTGCAGTTAAAACATAAACAAGGAAAAGGTTTTAAAAACCGGCATGGTTACAGTTATTCCACAGGAACCTGAAGTGAATTACATATATTTAGGAGCTGAAGATACAATCTTTTAGAAAGATTAATCAAATAAATTGCCCAAATAATTGCTTACATGTGACAAAAAGTTATCTCCTGATTTATATAGAAAAAAAATTCAGGAATTGACGGAATCACAGAAACAAAAAGCCCAAAATTATCACTGGAAATTCTTGTATGATAAATAGAGCAGGAAATATGTCGAACAAACTATTTTTCTGATTTAGAAAAAAATCAACCAGCAGGGAATGCCAAAATACCAATTAATACCACTTTTGCCATCTATATTGCCTGATAACCTACAATTTGTCTTTGCATTTGTGCATTATAGCTTTCATAGTGTTGAGTCCCTTTAGGATCTCACCTACTATGGGCTATTTGTAGAATAAAAAATCCTTAGGTTTTGATTATTATAAAATTGGACTCTTGAAACTGAATATGTTTATTTTTTATGCTAAATACACATCTTTTTATAATAAAATATGCACAATTTACACATGAGATGTGCACAATGGCCTATTTTTCGTATTTTGAAAACTAAAATGTTTTTTGAGCAAATGCCTCCATTTACTATTTACTAGACCATTTTGGGGCAAATTGAAAATGATTTCACTATTGTAGCATTCTTCCTTTTGCAGTGTTCAGTACCAATCAAATATAAATAAACTTTTACCCCTATCCACTCATAGGACTTCAGATTCATTGTGGAACGAAGTAGACTACAAAAGGAGGGGGAAATCTACTAAAAGATTTTTGTTCTGCAAATAATAGTCCAACAATCAAGTTTCTCCTAATTATTGCTATTTTGAATCAACGATGGCAGTGCAACTATCGACACACTTTACATGCCACTAACACGCATTTATAATATTTTTAATAAACTTTTTAAGATATTTAGAGATATTTTTGAATCTTCAGTATATCAATCTTTAATTTTTAGTTTAAATATATGTATTAAAATCTACATTATAGTGTTTTATCTTTAAATTATTTTTATAAATGATCTATTTTATTACAAAAAAGCAATAGTTAAATATAATTATTATTCAACACATAATATGATTAAATACATTCATTAAAACTAATATTAATGATTGAACACTCCATAATAAAATTGAATACATAATATTAATTGACAATAGTTCAATAATTAAAGCTAATATCTAGTTGAACGTAAAATGATAAGGAGGACCAAAAATTTTATTTACCGGCACAAAAATAATACGAAAATATTGGATTAAATACTATCGATATTCTTCAAAACTTATCCACTAATCGTATTGCTCGTTCTAACGTCTCACATAGTATTCATCCAAATAAGAATTTTATAATTTTCTTATGATATAATATAAATAATGAACATATATGGAAATGACCAACACCAAATAGGAACACCATAAACAATGCAGATTATAGATATAAAGTATAATAAGAGTGTTGTGGTTCTTATGAGTGTGATTGATATAATTGTAATAATGATGAAAATTTCTATAGGTGCACATCTCTTAATGTCCTGCTACCTATAAAGACTCAAGTTTTCTATAAAAATAATATCTCTCTAAGAAGATTGTATAACAGAGATGCATATCTCATCTCCCTCATTACTATCACCGAACTGAGTCACGTCATCATTATTATCTCATTATCAATTTTAGTCTTATCATCATCAATTTTATCTAAATATTATAAATAGTCAATTGATCAATTGATTTGATAATGAATGATAAAAATAGAAAAAAAAAAGGCTCCACATGACATATTGACCGACACGCTACTGTGCCAGACTGGATCGACGCAACCATCCATGTTTTGAATGTTGAATGATGAGATGCCTCCAAAGGCACTAGTTAGTAGCTACCTTCATATCAATTTGATTGGCTTGAATTTGTTCGAATACTGCCAGACAATTGAAATTGACCATTAAATATGGCTATAAATTTTATTTTTCTAGGTTTATATGTGAGAGAACTTAGTAATTGCTTCCCTCAACAGTTTCCACAACGGAACATGAAATACTCCTACTACTTTCAAAACAAGCAAAGTCACAAAATCATAATAACTATATTTTGACAAAGATGCTTTAGAAGGATGACTTAAAAGTATAATGAAAAATAACAAAGTGCAAGTAGGATGTTTCTAATGGACAAGAAGATATTCATTAATCAATGACCATAAAAATGCAAGGAACATTGCAAGACTTCCATCTAAATAAATCATTCAAACATGAGCATAAGGCCATCATTCTATATAGTTAATACTTCTTATCCATGATAAACTCATAGGAGTACTAAATGTATGGAATATGTTGCTTGAGAATATTTCATAATCCATTTTCTCATAATTCTTTGGCAAATTTAATTAGACATATGGTTAATAACAATACCTTCACGGCATAAAGCTCGAAGATAAAGAGAAAGTGGATCGCCAAAGTTCCCTTCATTATATAGAACTTTTGTCCCTCCAGGAATATTCCTAAGGGCTCGAAAATGACGGATAGCTTCCTTAATGACACAATATTTTGTAAAACATTCCACTAACAACCTGACCAGAAGTTGAAGATCAAAAGAAAAAATCATTATCTAAAAACACAGTACTAAATCACTCATAAAGACATCTTGAATAATAGACAAAGAGGACAAATTTGATACCTACAATCTGAAAAGTAAATATGCCAGTTGAAACCAGAAGATATGTTAAAAGAGAGATTGACACTACAAAAAGATTTGATCTTTATTTTTATATTTCAGAGTACATGTATTATAAGTCTCTACTGAGATACTAGTCCAAAATGCAGCAGTTATCCATGAGATACAATCAGGCTAGTGTATGAACTATAAAGTGACCATACTTCATGAACATATTTTCATATTTTGTAAATCTTCCCGTACCAACCTAGTAACGAAACCAAACAGTAAAAGAAATTTCATTTAAAATAAATATTCAGCCATTAGTAGGAAAACCACAAATGCCTCAAAAAGAGGAGCAATATGGCATCCATAGAAATTGGGGTAAATTTGAAACAACTGAGGTGTAGTGTGCAGAGACAGACATGAAAAGGAGGATTGTCTTTTCTAATGTTTAATTTCAGTCTCCACTTAATGCCACACATACAGCAAAGCTATCTGCAAGGTCATTGATTCATCACCATTTTCAAATAAAATTAGCAAAAACACAAGGAATGTACTTACGCGTAAGTCTTAACATTAGGTTGCAAGCGTTTATGATCTTCAACCATCATCCCAAGTAATTCTGCCACATCCTGTATTCTATGGATCAAACGAAGAAATTAACAAAGTCAATAGCGGAATAGTAGGAACTTGTGAGCTACATGCATTAGGATTAAAGATGAGTAAATCGAAGAAATCTTGTTAACAATTGCTATAGATTTGGTGCTTAATGTTTTGATGGATCAGAGATAGAGCACAATATCTCATGAGTGATTGAGTGGTATCAAGAGATATCATTCAGCAAAGTGGGTGAAGAATAAAGAAAGAAAGAAATCATTGGATATAACATCACGGATATAACAAAAAACATAGAGAACTTAACAGAGAATTCTGTGGTGATTCAGTTCCTTAATATAAGATTTGCTCTCTTTATCAGAACTCACAAATGAAAGTTAAATTATTGATTGGTCAAGTACATATACATTGGCTAGTCTACAAACTTCACACTAAAACTTTGAAGTTTGCACAATGCTATAATGCTGTTGCCATTGAATGTGCCTCGGGATTCGCAAATACTCATACCTAGGTGATAAGTGCAAGGACTTTGTCTCTCCACCTTAGTATTAGTTTTTATGGATCATGGCATGCATTAAATGGTTAGAAAGTGTTAAATAATTTGTAGCTGTACAATATCTATTCACACAGAAACACATAAACATATATATGTATTGTCCCTTTCATTTTATCATTTTCATTTACATCTGGCTATGGTAATTAGCACTAACATCAAGTACGAATTATTGTGCTGACAAAAGCATCAGCCTCACCATCTGCCTCTCGCACTTAAGCTATCTAATCCCTCAGCTGCCTCTTTTTTTAATCTTATGTACTCTTCAGCTTCTTTTGCTTTGGGCTTGCTGCCCTAGCTGTCGGCATTAGTTATCCTCACTGCGGTCATCACAGGTGGTGGCAGAGCTCGAGATGGGGCAGAGAAGCTTGTGGTGCATCAAAAGGAGGTCAGCAATTAAGCCGCCTACAGCAACAAACAGAGGTGCATAGCATGGAAGGAAGCAGTAAACGTGTAGGAAATGGAGGCCGAGATCTGGTGAGTGAGAGAGGAAGCAAGGACTTCGGTTGAGGCTCAAGAGAGCTATCAAAGGTAGATGATTGTGGAAAGAAAGCAAGAGATTAAGGAAAAGCAGTCTAAATTGCCAGAGAATTAGTTGTGAGCCATGCTAAGCTTGTGAGTTGGTAGAGCAGGTTACAAGTGGAGTTCACTGTTCCCCATTGCTCAAAAGAGAGAATCAACCTCTTTCTCCCACAACAAACCAGTGTGGACTAACTCACTAATAAAGGTGTAGACCATGATAATTATTGGCCAACCTGTGCTAGTTAGATGTGTACATCTTACTGCAGTCATGCCTACTTGGCACGAGGGACTGCAGAGCCATGCTAGTTGCCACGTTTAGGAAGTATACTTTGGTATAGCAATCCATGCTGTGTCTTAACTTATCATGAACCCGAGGAAACATTAATTTACCTGCCTCAGTGCAACAAGAGAAAGAAACTACTTTAGCTACATATGAAAATAAATGCTAATGTTTTAAAGATCATGCCATGATGATGTGTCATGATCGTTAAAATGAGATGTGCCAATGGATGCATAGTCATCTCTTGTCAGTACAAGATATGATGGCATTATGGCCCAAACCGCTTAGTACATCTCAGATAGAGGAAAGATTGGAGAAAAGAGGGCCAATACGAATTGATGGAGGGAGGGGAGTTGCGACAAAGCAGAAGAGCTAACAGATATAGGACAGTAGAGAGAATGATGGTATCCTAATAAAAAGCCTGAATCAGTCAGAAAAGCCTAATCCTTTGCACAACCTGCATCTTAAATTAACCTAAGAAAGTTGCTGGGTCATGAGTGGAGGCTTACATACTTTAATCCAAGCCCTTTAACCCATCTTATTCCTGATACTAATTCGACAAACTTTCCCATTTTTGCTGCCAACCCCCAACTGCTACCAACCCGCTAGCACAGGATTGTGCTGCACAGTAATCACATTTCAAGCACTTAGATCCTCACTAAGTATATTTTGACCATATACAAGTACTTCAAAATTTTCAGCACTCCCAAGAAGTACAGCAAGTCATTCTAAATGGAGCACAACCTAATCCAAGTGAATATATTGAAAAACTCAACATAGTTCAAGCTTGGTTTAAGACTAAAAGCATAAGCCCAAAATTCTTTTTGCAAGCAATAGAAAAGAAGGATTTTAAATATTATGTATAGGACTTAGGAGAGAAGTATCACCACACAGCTGAAAATTGCCATCTTAATAACAATGCAGCAATTGATTAATAGTTTGAAACAATCAACTACTTACAGTATATTGTAGCGATTGCTTTGAGTGTAGGATTTTACCAGCACTATAAGTCTATGGAACAAAACTTGATGCAAAACAAACAAGAGGAGAACAAAACTAACAGTATTACCTGTCATACGACTCGGCTCTAGTATATGCTTGTATAACCCAATTATATGTCTCCGTATCAGGTTTCATGAAATCTGCAGAAGATGTGTATCTACCTGTAAGCTAGAGGATATTTCTTGAATATCACAAGCAACTGCATGCATAGAATTTAGCAAATGATGTCTTTGTCCATGTATCAAAACAAAGAGTTGTGGTCTTTTTTGCGTCTTTTATAATGCTTTGCAGCAAGAGACTCGACCTAAGACCAGAACTGAAAGTAAATAAATGGGCAAGCAAAAAAGGAAGATGAAATAAAGATTCTATACATTCAACCCAATAGAAAAATATACAAGAAATCAAGTCCCCTAAAAGAATAAGGAAAGCACAATAATGAAAATTGTTCAAGCAAACACAAGAATAAATACACTTTTTATCATACCAAGGTCTGAAGTTTAGAAAGAGTAGCAATTGACAGTTGATCTAACCATTGAAATTAAGTGAAGTAAAATCAACTCTTGTACATACAAAGATATGAAGTTTCAGAACCAAATGATCTGAAACCACCATGTTTTTTTGGGTCTTCATCCAGATTATGATTTTCAACCGATACTCCTTGAGCCTCGACATTTCCAACATACTTTTTATTTTTCATCATCGTACTTTCCTTTTAAGTGGAGGACAATTAAGCCATGTTGGCTCCTCCAAAAACATTCCTCAAGTATAACTATAGTCCATAGGTATCTCAAGCAAAAAGGCTATGCTGACTGGCACTTGCCGTGCCAATGGTGAAACGACATCTAACTCCTTGAGCTTTGACGTTTCCAATATACTTTTCAATTTTCATCTTCTTACTTTCCTTTAAGTGGAGGACAATTAAGCCATGTTGGCTCCTCCAGAAACGTCCCACAAGTACAACTATAAGTATCTCAAGCAAAAAGGCCATGCCAACCGTCACTTGCTGTGCCAATGGTGACACGGCATTTGGCATGGAGTGTGCCATAGGCACACCTCCATGTCGAGCCACATTGTGCATGCCGACTCGAGCAGATAGGCACAAATTTGGTGAGGTCCGAAATGAATTTCATTGATCCGAAACGGATCCATTAGAATGGTAAACCTAAAATATTCTATAGAGCTCTTTTTTTTTTATCATGTGACAAACATTAAATATCAAGTGGAGAAGCTTGTTGTTCGCGTCCTCTCACATGACCTCATCTAGTAGATGTGAGCGTAATTGGTCAATTTTTGCACTAATTCATACCAAAATCAAAAATCATCTTTCATATGCATGACTGGAGAAATTTGAATGAGTCCACTATAATATAAGACTATGTCTAGAGCACATAACTAAAGATCGGGAGAGATATGAGAGAGATATTGACCCCTTAACCGCTAGTTTTTCTCAATATAAGGAGAATTATATAATTGAGATTGCTAAGAATCAAGAGAACTCATTGCTTGATAAGGAGGGAGATCCTCCTTGACCTTATAGATTTATTGCTGAAGAGCCTAAAGTGACAAATGTAGAAAGATGGGCCACAGAGCACACATGAGGGACTCAAACGGCTAAGGAAGTGCAACAGACGTAGGTATACTCAGATGGAATACTAAGAAGATTCAGATCAAGAGTTTAAACGTCTCATGTTAGCTCGAGTTCATCAAAATCCACATTTGTATGAGGAATATTTAAACGTTACACCAAGCAATACTATTAGTGGATAAATTTTAAAAATTGTCAACGGTATTTGATAGAACATACTTATGTTATTCTTGTGCCAACAAATAAAGTTTTTAAACCTTCATATTATTTTACATTCAACTAGATATTATTATTTTTTTTGAACTATTATTAATTAATGAATGTATTCAATCATATTATGTGTTGAAAAAAAACTTCTTTTTACTATTGCTATATCTTTAACAATAGAGGTCATTTACAAAAACAAATCCTAGGATAAAAAATTCTAATGTAGATTTTGATAAATATACTTATACAAAAAACCAAGGATTGACGTGTCAAAGACTCAAAAATATCTCTAAATATAATATTTTTTTATTAAAAGTATGTTAATGATATATCAATGCGTGCCACTAACACGTAGTGGTGTACCGATGTGTCAACCAGTGATCGACATAGCATGTGCCTTCGGCACAACCATCATTGATCTCAAAGTGAAAAACAAGGCCTTTGTGTTAAAACCTTCACCTTCTGAAAGAAAAACTATGAAACAGGTCGACCTATAAAGAATCATACATGGCCTATCACATCTCACTTGTTAAATTTCATGAAAATGTGCAAATACTAAATTACTAATTATGTAGAAACATATTATTGCAATTTCATCTCATTTCTCACTTCCTAGAATGTTTATATATATTAATAGTCAACATAAATCAGATACCTTATGTGAAATTAACCTGAACAATCAACTGAAAGTTATTGCAAAAATTATTTTACATGTTTTTTCTATTTCATTATAATTTATCCAATATTAAATTTCTTTGACAACTTTTCCACCTGCAGCCATAAAAGAAAGAGAATAGACAAAACTGCCAAAATTATTGTGATAAAAATTATAAAATGATAGCAGTACTTTAATATTTGTCGCTATGTGATTTCTGCATGCTATCTCAGTGCAATCTAGTCATTCGAAAATGAAGTGTGTTTACAATATTGACTCTTTTCTAACCTTGTTGATCCATCAAGGAATAATCTGTTACAATCATCATTACAACAAGGTGGAAAGAAATTATTTTTCATTCGTTTTCAGTACAACATAACAAAAGGTCTCAGGCACATAAACTATAGGGCATCTACAGGACTAGATCCTAACATACATGCAATGCATGAGACCTGATTAAGTGTTGATAAAAGAGAATTGGGAATAAGGTCAGCAGTGTCGATGATGTATTGCACCAAAATTAAGAAAGGAAAATGCACAGAACACTGTCTTATGGTGGACATTCTCAGTGTTTCCTTTCAATGGGGAAAAAAATTGAGTCTAGATTACTAAGATTGGAAGCATGAAAACCTCAAGATGTAATAACAACAGGTAATCGGAAAGAAAGATAGTTGATAATGCTGATGCTTGTGAAAATAAATAGATGTAATTATATTGAACATTGATCATGAGCATGGAACAATATGAGGTGGAGAGTTTTGGTTTTTCTGTTTTTCTGCTTCAATCTCAAGAACAGACTTCCATATGATAATACTTATTCAGTAAAGGATATAACACCAAAAGCATCAATTAGATTTCTATTACACAGATTGGAACAACATCTATACCTTCTCCTCCATATTCCATATTTTCAAATGTCGCAAAAGCAATTTCTGGTATTCCACAAGTAGCCTGCCAGAGATACCAAGATAGAAAGAGATTGGCAGGAGCTATGCACAAGAATAAGCGTGCAAACAACATGATTTCATGGCAACAAAAATATACTCTTCAAATGAGGAAAAAAATTATAACAATAGCTAATAGTAACAAAAAGGAATGAAATTGATACCATGAGCATAGAGGGTGCTGCAAGTGCCTGCAACTATAGACTTCAAGCATTATATCAGAAGCAAAAACATCACAGCACATCAATTACATAATTTAATGAGTTTTTCTGCATTAGGCCCTTACATTTTAGCGATATGTCAAAAAAACTATCTTACCAGTATTAGCAAAATGAGACTAAGTTATTAGAAAAGTTCTCAATATCTCAAATAGTTAGTAATGGAGAGATCATGAAAGTTTTATTTCACATAACCCCTTCCCTTTTGCAAAATTGAAAAGTGGCAACTGTATGAAGTCGAGAATTTTTCAAAGGTACCTCTGGGCTCTGAGAACTAAGCATTGTTTGGTGGCATATCTTCAATCATAACATTGAAGAACATTAAAAGAGAACAGCCAAAGTAACGTAATTAACATGCAGTCAAGTATTCATTGATTTTCTTCATAGAACGCTTCTTAATTACTCCCTTTTGAGAGTACTTGAACTCTTAAAGAAAATATTTTATCAATTAGTTTGAGTCTGCCTCTAGGACAAAAGGAAATCAATAGAAAAGAACAACAAAAAGTGAGAGAGATCAATAACCTCAAAGGAACAACTAGTATGTTTACACTTCACTTTTTCTTCAGCAGTGCAACTTAAGATGTTTCACACTTCACTTTTACTTCAACATTGCTCCCTAATTACTGAGAACCTCCTTTTACATATTTTGTGATAATGTCATAATGAGCATCATCTTTTACATGTTTTACAAAAGAAAAGGAGCCATACACAAAAAGACTCCTTACATGAGGCCTCCATAGTATCACTATGTTGCAACTTGAGGACTAGTAGTTTTTTGGATGTTTTTGAAATACTTTTTGGGCCATTCTGAAATATTAAAAGGAATAGGCTCCGTGCAAATAAATGAAAGCATGAGCTCGTACACAAAGGTATCATAGAGAACTGGAAGATGAGTTCTTTCATAACCAGTCATATGCTTTCAACAATCAAATAACATCAACACACATGAAACTTGATTTATAGTTTAAAAAATAAATACTAAGCCTACAAGACAAATAATTGCATGCTAAGTGTGATCTCCAACAGAAATGAACAATTGCGAGTAAGAAAAGGAGCAGGTTTTACCACTCAAAAAAAAATTTCAAGACAAACAAAAGCATGTTAATATCAGTATCAAGTTGGTGAATCAATGTGATACACATTGCCATAAGAGCGCATGTCTAGGTTTACTACTCAAATTGTCAATTTCCAAGCAGCATTGAAGCAGCATAGATTTACTTGCCTCAACAAGGTAGCATGCCTATTGACAATCAGATGGTATGGCATAATATGGAGCATGAGAATGCTCGACAGTGTTGGCATTCCCAGATATAGAACCATGATCACCACATGCCAACAAGCATAGCTACCCATGAACTAAAGCCAATCAAATGGAAGACAAATTTTTACATTATGTAGTATTAAAACCAAGAAAATGAACTAATAAATGTCACCTGTACACTAAGAAGGCAATTAAAATGAAATGTGGTAGCCATTCTTCCTGCAGCCTCCATCTCATATGCAATGGTCAGAGCATTAGAATGGTCCCCAGATTTACAGTCTTCTTCAATCAGAAGATCATAAAGTTCATCAGTGGCTCTTAATCCTCCTTTAGATCCTTTCAAGAATACAGTATTAGCATCATCCAGATAACGGTTTCTGATTAGCTCCTCTGCATTTAAAGAGAAACATATTTCTTACTGAACTATTGCAGAACAGAATCTGTCACAATGTACTAGTATATAGAAGTTCTGTACCAACAAGAATCAACCAAGCCTTGCGGATGTCAAATTTTAATTTTTCCATAGCTGCAAGAATTTCCATCCCCCTGGTTGCATGACCTCGGGAGCCAAACAAACGAATCAAAGCAACAAAGGTTTCATGTAGAGGGCGTAGGCCTGCACTTAATTCCCTTCTCAGAGACTGCATCTGCAATATGCAGAGTAGTCATTCAGCACCAATATATACTACTTTCACATTTAAAATACAAAGATGCAACCAAGAGTCTAGAAGATCAGCTTCCTCTAAGTAGCTGCTCAAAAGAAAGAGGTGAAAAGAATGGATGGGATGCAGAAGTTAAATTAAGTTAATCAATTCTATCATCTTCTGTTTTCCTTTCTCATCCCTCTATCATTACGTAGGCATATCGCTTCACCATTTTCCTCAGGCACAAGTAATTTACGCATTCGTACAAAACTTATAATTGGTTCTCATTTTAGCCCTTCAAAACATAGATACATGTCCCACTCCACATTCTTGCCAAATACCATTAACATTAAAAACAAGATTATAATATAGAAAACAAAATAACTAAATAGAACTATAAGGAGATAGAAAGAAGCAAGGGAAATAGATGGGGAATAAAGGCCCTGTAATGAGGTATAGACACAAGTTCTCCTATCTGTTTCCCTGTTAGGCCATCTAAGCCATCAAAAGTTCAATTTTCTTTTTACTACTTGGCCATCTACAGACCAATCCCAAAGCACCCACCTGAAAAAAAAAACCATTAACTCCTCCTAATCTATGTTACCATCTAAAGTAACTACCTCAAAATCCCACTTAACTTGTCATATTCATCACATACTAGTCTCCGCACAACCTTTACAATAATCTTAATTATAGTTTGAAAAGTTATCATCCAGTTAAAGGAATTTTTCTGTAGACATATCTCTAAATAAAAGATTCTCATCTTTCTAGATCATCCAGATTGTTCCAATGTCTAGACTCTAGAGGATATTCTAAAGGATTGCTCTTGGTAGCATGACCCTAAAGTGCAACTTAGAAGATGGACATTCTACTCGTCAGTTAGCCTATATCACTCTTACAAAAGTTCTCTCAATTGCCTGATTTCTTCTGGATCCTTCTCATTTGACTGGTTCTCTACCCAACACCACATTGTCGGAAGAAGGCTGTTTTTATTTCAATAAACCCGCTCAATAATAAATTTATTGAATCATAACTAGGAAAATTCAGAAAAAAGAAAAGAAAAGAAACAGCATTCATAACAACAACACCACCGAACAACTGAAATGCAAATATCTAGGTAAAAAGATAGGATCACATTTTTGCATCGCCAAGAGTGTGTACCGCGCCCTCCTCGTCGCCAGAGAGGGTCTGGGAGACGACGAGCCCATGAAAGGAGCGGGGACCAGGGTTTAGCCCAGCGGCAACCATGTCGTATATGACGTCAGCCACACCGGCAGCGTCGCGGCTCCTTGCCCTGTCCATCAGCTCCTCCATGAAGGTGAAACGCAGTCCTCGCTCTACCGTCGACACCGAAACAATCGAAGGAGAAGAAGAAGAAGAAGTCGATGGTTCTTCGACTTTGGGCTGCTTCTTCCTCCGGCCTTTCCTCTCGGCCGCTGAGACAGCAAAGAAGACGGGGAACGACCGGGGTTTCGGAGAGAAAGGAGGGGAAACGCGGGAGAAATGGTGGCTGGAGGTCAACGGAAACGCCATTGGTTTCTCCCTCTCAGAGTCGGAAGAGAGGAGAGGAGTGGAGTGGGGGCAATGGATAAGGGAAGAACGGGTTTTTTAGGAGGGAGGGAGAGAGGGAGAGTAGGGGTTTAGAAAACGAAACGGGTCTATTTATGTCGGATCCATACGAATCCGGTATTTGTTAATAAGCCCTTCTGATCTCGATACAATCCATCTACCGGATCCACATCCGGCCCACATAGGATCCACATCCGGTAATTATAGCAGTCGTTATATCCAGTGCATAAGAAGCGTACAAATCTCCGCGTAGGCGGCTCTTGGGATCCTCTCAAACACGAGGCCATGGTTGCCGTTACGCTCGTCGCCCCCCTTATCTCCTCCCCCAGCTCTAATCCTCCTTGCGGAACCCTATCCTTCCCACCCAAATCTCTTCTCATACTAAGAAAAGAGAGGAGTTCTTCTTCTCCTTTCCCCTCGGGGAGAACAAAGAGAACCCAATGCTCGCGTATCCGCTGCTCTGCGGCTAACAAGCCTTCTTCGGCCACTGAGATCAGGTAGTGTATTGTTCTGATATGGTATTTGGATTAAATTACTGCAATAAGCACGACGGGTTCCTTTCAGATTTCTTTATTTAATAGGATTCTGTCGACAAAAAAAAGGATTTTATGTTCTTTTAGCTATAAGTGGTCATTGTTGGCATGCTCATGGTTTCTTTGGAGAGATTTATGAGAAGAGTCATAAGTCTCCTCCCCGTTAGAGTCTGAACCAATTGAGCGTGGTTAAGTACGGTAGCTGGAATTCGCTATTTTCTCTCGTGTCAGACTTCTTAGAGAAAATAAGAGAAGAATTGGAGGAAAAAAAAACTGTTTGAATCTTGCTCTGCAACAAGTAGGACTAGCTGTAAATTAGTAGAAGTTGCTACTGATAAAGACATGTAAGCAAATATGCTATTCCTGATGCAGGTCAAAGTTATAAGTTAACTACTAGTTGGCATCAATTCAACCTTAATATGTGAACTTAGTAATGCTGACAGTTAACTGACATCAAACTTCATTACTGGATACCTTTTCATTGAGCAGCTGATAGTTGGCAAAGCATTTCGTTTCTGTTCTGAAAATTTATATTCTTTTAGTACTCTACCATTTTGTAGATCTCTCTATCTAGAGATTTAGATGGAAATAAATCAATAACCAATGTTAAATAGGCACCAGTCTATCATTTGAGTAAAATAGATAGAAGTTTTTGCTTATAAGAGGCTTAACATCTGTAACAATCCTAGCTTTCTATTACTTGATGCCTCTTGCTCATTTAATCCCTTGTGGATCACTAATTTAGGCTTTTTGTTTTCAAGTAAGTAGTGCAATTTATCACGTTGAATATTTTCTTCTAATACATTTGTTTATTCGAGTCGTTTATTTGAGCCTATCAGGTCATATTTCATGAGTAAGGTTTCTGTACAACCCAAGTTTGTTTGAGCCTATGAGATTGTATTTCATGAGTTAGGTTTCTTGTTCTAAACTTCATTTGTTCTTCAGCTCATCAGCTAAGATAAGAAGTGAAGTTCTTTCACCTTTTCGCACAGTGCGGATGTTCTTTTATCTTGCATTCATTGCAAGTGGCACTTTAGGAGCATTAATAGCAATTACACAATTGGTGCCTGCTCTGGCAAATTCATCAAAAGCAGCTGAGCTTCCTGAAATGGTAAAGGGTCTTGGCATAGATATTGGAGCAGTTTTACTTTTTGCATTTCTCTATTCAAGGGATAACAAAGCCAAAAACGCCCAACTGGCAAAGCTATCAAGAGAGGAAGGCCTTTCAAAACTTAAGCTGCGGCTTAGTGAGAACAGAATTATATCTGTTGGTGAATTGAGAGGAATTGCACGTCTTGTCATTCTCTCCGGCCCTGCCACTTACCTTGATGAATCCTTTAAACTTAGTAAGCCTTTCACTGATGGCCTTCTTGATCGAGGGGTACTGGTTGTTCCTTTTTCAACAGATGGAAATACGCCTAATTTTGAATTTGATGAGAATGGTGAGGAGGCGACTGTTAATGACAAGAAGAAGAGGCTTTGGCAAATGGTTCCTGTTTACACTTCGGAGTGGGCCAAGTAAGAGATTATATGAAGAAAATAAAATTAGCATTTCCTACCATAAAGGCATAAACATTCTGTTTTGACTTTTCTCTCATGAAGTTGGATAAATGAACAGAAGAAACTGGCCAATGTCACTCTTGATTCTCCAGTGTAAGTTTTCTGTCTTGTCTCTCCTAATTAACCAATGGAAAGAAAATATTGTACATGTCTCATGCACATCAGAAAAGCCGTATATAAAGAATTAGTATGTTCTTTTATGTGTATTATGATCTTTTTGGTCTTTTGTAGCTCTTCCAGTTAATCAGCATGCAATTTTTATGTGAATCGGAGAATGTGATTCAAGCTTTTAATTGAAAATCAATTGTTTGTAAGAATTCAATGTTCTGTTTTATTGAAGGTACCTCTCCCTGCGCATGGATGGACGTGTTCGTGGAAGTGGTATTGGTTATCCTCCTTGGAATGCTTTTGTTGCTCAATTGCCAATAGTAAAAGGAATTTGGTCAGGGCTTCTTGATGGAATGGATGGAAGAGTACTTTAACAATATCAGATCAATATACAAATGGTAACCATTTTCTGCATGATCTTTTTGTGTGTCCTTTTTTGGAATTTATGTTTTCAACTTTTGATGTGAGATTCATTTCTGTGCTTTTTTGTGATCACGATCTCTCAGTCGCTACCATTGATATTATGTCATATGGATCCATGGAGTTGAATGTCATGTTTTGTTTTTGGTTCTTGGCCACGTAAAATTGATAATATTCCTACAATATGAACACACAAAATCTATAATACTACTCAAATTCTCAGTTCCTCAACAATTATATGTTTGTGGATAAAGAAGTAATTTTTGCACGAGTATTTGGATCTGTCAGAATCGGAACTGACTAATAGGGAACCGTACTTGAGGTTTCAGACCTGAAATGTGTACAAGACCAAGTTCTGAAGTAGAGGCTGCACGCCTATATTTCTTTTTTCCACACCATGGGCATATCAGCTTCTGCTCTTCTTCATAAGTCATGACATCCTCACATCAGTATGGAGATTATTAGTTCAAGGTAACCAACTCAGTCTTGTAGTAGTATGTCCAAGATTAGGCGGTAATTCCTTCAAGTTTTACCCTTGAATAAATTTACATTTTCAGTAGAGTTCCCACAAGTGAAATATGATATTTTGCAAGGTATAAACTCCATATTTTTTCACCAGGATATTAATTTAAAATTGCTCCTATTTCATAGGGTTTCTTGTGTTTGATAACTTCCATCCTGTCAAGTAGGACAGCCTCATTTGCTAGGCGAGCTTACCATGCTAGGATTTGGGAAGAAGTGGAACTTTGAGAATTGAAAGATTTATTATGCTCTAATTTTATGTTATTGAGCTTGGTAATTGGACCTTTTATAAAGGAAGAGCTTTTCACCCAAGCTGACGTCAATGACGGAAAATCTTCTCTGCCTCAAAATGACATGTATTGTCAACAGTGATTTATTTTCTTAGCTTTTGCTTTGGGTGATTGATTACCTATCCCTGGCATCTCTAGTCAACTGAAGGCATGTGCATATAAATAATACTCTCTCTAAAAAATCATTCCTAGAATTTATCTGATTCACTTGTTCAATACTACTTGATGGAAAGCTACTTGTAATAGGCTCGACACATTGAAGATTGCTTTTAAACTAAATTTCCACATGCCTGGTGAGGAGAAATGGCCCTTTAAATATTTATCTTGACAGAAATTCTACTTATCCATGGACACTAACTGCCTTGTAGCCTGATGTGAATTATTTTCATGCATACTCTGTTTCAACTTACATTATTTGTTAGTGTCTCTGAGACTCATTGGTATCCAATATTATTAATTTTTCTGTTGCAAATGGCAGAACATCAAGCCTGCATGTGAATTATATGCAAAGCAGATGCACAGAAAACACAAGGACAAGTAACAATATTTGGAAGGAGTTGACAAGTAATCAGGCAAGCACATCTAAAGTGAAGCACAAGAAAGGACATGGCCACTTGAATTATAGTTTGTTAATACTCAAGCACGCACATCTGCTATTCTGAAGTTGCAAGTGTCATTGTTTTCTTCTTCTGAGACAGGAGAAAATCCTTATTGTACAATAGTTGTAATATACCACAAGAAGTGAGAAGATTTATACCATCACACAGCTGACTAAATTGCTGATATGATAATGGAGATTTGGATGGAAAGAAGCTTTCCCAACTTTTTCAGTGAGTAACAAAGTCGAGGACAAAAACTGTGGTTGTCAAAGCTTTCTTCTTAAAATTCCTCGCATTCCCCTATCAGCTTTACTTCTTTTCAGATTGTTAAAGTCATTTTCCAAGTCAAATTTACATCTCATAATACAATTGAGAAACTAAGGAAGCAAAAGAAGTCTATCATATCTCATTAATGATCTACTTGATTGTTATGTCTTATTCCAAAATCCTCATAGGAGGAGAAGAGCACCCGGGTGCGATAGTCCATTGTGTGGTGCAATTAGCATGGGACTATGCCAAGCCTAAGAAGCCGAGGAGTAGCCTAGGTAGATGTCGCACTACTCAATGGGTTCAGCCGGTACTAGTTTGGGTGAAGGTGAAGGATGATGCTTATACTCAAGGCAAACCCTAAGGTGGGGTTGAGGCCGTGCTTTATGGCCACAGCTGGCTCCTTGATGGTGGTGGCCTAGGCACTGACTATGAGGGAGTCAGCTTTGTGGGTTGAGGGGAGGGTACTCATACTGGGTTTGATGCTTGTCGCAAGCCACAGCGATGTTGATGTTGAGACTGACTCGCGAGAGTTAGTCCAGATTGATAGGAACAAGTTAGTTGTCTTTAGGGTTTTAAGGGGCTAGTTGCTGAGTGTGATGCACCATTCAGCTCTTTTGCAAACAATAATTTAGTACATGTTAGGAGAGAGGTTAACAGGGTGGTTGACTAGGCGACTAAGCGCGAGAAAGGGATGTCGGGTCTGGTGTGGTTTAGGCCAACCACCCAAGCTATATAACCTTATTTTTACAAATGCCTTGATCCCTCTCGGGGGTTAGGTACAGCTAA
This sequence comes from Typha angustifolia, assembly GCF_048772165.1. NCBI lineage: Eukaryota > Viridiplantae > Streptophyta > Magnoliopsida > Poales > Typhaceae > Typha > Typha angustifolia. The sequence continues at coordinate 12,827,933 of NC_133245.1, read as the reverse complement.
ATTTAACTTTTTTTCAAAAAAAAAAATCTATTTGATTGCATTCTCATGACAAATTGAGTTTTAGAGGTTTTGTTCTTGGGTGGAAAGGGAGTTCAAGGTTAAGATTTGAACCTTATTATTCCAACAACAACAAAAATTGGGAATAAACGATAAAAGCTAGTTATATATTATTTAAAAGAGAGAACATTATTTGAAAAATTACATTGTAAGATTAGTTTATAATTTTCATATGTTTGTGTTTGATTGCTCCTATATATATGAAGCTTATGAATGTTTTTTTTATGCGAAAAGAGGGTAATCACTCAATTATATTAAAAAAATAAGAATGTATAAGGAGTAAAAGAAAAGGAGGAGGGATTACAATGCGCAAGGGGTTGAGAACTCAGCGAAAGAGATTTTACACTTAAAATATTTCTATTTTCGCCGAAGTAGAGAAAGTTCAAGCAGAAAACCAGCAGGGGTATATCGAAGTGAAAATTTTTAGCATTATGTTCCCTCCAAATTTTTCAGTAGAAGATATTTTAATGACAAGAAGCATATTTACGACTTTGTGCAATCTAGGTAGAATGCAAATCGCTCACCAAGTCCAAAAGGAATTCCACAGCGTCAACCTAGACTGCATCGCCAGATATGAAGATGAGTGATTCAAAATGGAGATAGTGAGTGAAGCTAATAGATGTTTGTCACAGTCTCACAAATAAAATTACATATATTTAAGTACTTCCCATGTACATTTCACTGCATCAAAGTTTCAGAACACACCACAACGACTTAACAAAACTTGTTTTCTCTTTAATATTTTCTCAATCCAATTAGAGGAAGTTAATTACTTTTTTTACCACTTTCTCTTTTCTCTAGTACATCTAAACATTAGGAGAAAAATCATTTCTTGTCCTCTCTTTTTATATTCAAATAGAGTGTAAGAACTTTATTTTAGAGAGAATAAGTCTGCAGACTAAAGGTGAAGTTTAGTATATACATAATTTCTCTCATGTAAAGAGAAAATTTTTGTGGACATGAAGAATTAAAGAAGATGCATCTGTATAAGAAAATTAAAAGTGTAATTTCAGAATTCCTTCAATGGTGGCTGTGAGTCAATTAGTAAGGATTCAGCTTCCGCAAATTTGACGCCACCTAGGCCGCCATACCTCCGGGGGATGGTTGGGCTAAGGGAGTAGGGGGCTCAAGTGGTAAAGGGGAACAATCCAATTAATATCGTATACAAATTAGCTCTAAGAAGACCTAGAACTATTCTGCTACATATACTGAATATGGTGTCGACTGATGATGAGGATTGGTTTGAACTGGATCCGAATGTGCTGCACGGTAGCATGGAAGAGTAGAAACATGACACCTATAGTAAATTCTTAGGAATATTGATTCCTATTGAGATCTTGAGGACTATTTTTACCAAAATATGGTTGGTCTCGATGCTATTCTTGGCTTCTGATATGTGAGTGAGGTTTTACCTTTTTCGACTATCGTTGGAAGATGAAATGGTGCAAGTGCTTACCAAGGGCCCTTGGACCATTAGGGGATAAGTCCTAAACCTCATGCCATGGAGAATTGACTTTCAAGCCTCGAAGAAAATCATCATATATGCGCCAATGTTTATTAGAATCATGGATTTGCCACCGAAAATATTGGATTTTGGAGATGTTGGCATAGATAGGGGCTTAGCTAGGTAAACCTCTTCATGTTGATAACACCACGATTTCTAGAGAAAAAAGTCGATTTGTGTAGATCTTGATCTATCTAAGTTGCTAAAGCAAGTTATTCTAATAGGGATCGGTGATAATGAAGATCTCCCTGATTTTTGTTTTGCTTATGGTGGAATTGCGTATGTTTTTGCATATTTCCTGGACTCGCTCAAACATAAGGCTCCTGAGGAATTGACATCTAGATGAGTGCAGGAGATGATTGGTCTAGGTGCTAGCTCCTCCACGGTGGCTGAGGGGCACTTAGTGGATGGCCTGTGATGATTCCGTCGGTGATCTTTTATATAGCCTATGACACGAGTTGTGCGAAAACCACGATATGCCAGCAAGGGATGCAACCACTTCGTTAGCAGCTCATCCACCAGACTTGGTGGTGGACCACTTAAAACTAGGATTGATGCTACTAATACCTTGAAATATGCTTATAGATTGGGCTCACAATGGCATGCAGAGGCAATTGCAAGTAGTGGGTCGCTCTGGGAGTATTATATTATGTTGGAGGAAGGGGGAGCTTTAAGTTACACCATTCCATTCCCAGTTTTAGGCTTTTCATGCTACAATCATAATGGATGATATGGATCCTTGGGTTGTCTCTTCTATCTTTGTTAAAGATGGAGATGAAGGGATATATGGTATTTCACTCATGATAGGAAATATTTTTCTATTGTAAAGATATTGTTTGTCTATTCGAAGGATATTATTGTCATAATGTTAATTAAATCCTACAAGGTGCATGTAAAATTGAACGATTTGAGTTGAGAAATAAGATAAACAAAACGAGTCGGCAATATAAGTCATTTTGATGTTAGACCAAAATTCAAACAGTATAAGTGTAATTTAAATCTAATGATTTCAACAAAGTAAATCTCGTGCTAATAAGATTGGGCTAAAGTTGGATAAAAAGACATATAGTATTCTTAGTTTTAAATTAGATTAATTATGCTGATACCCCTTGTACTATACCCAGTTTTCACGGAGACCCCCTAAACGTTTTTAGGTTACAATGTCAACTCTAAACTTTTAGAAAATTTTAATGACACCCTTCCGTTAGTCTACCATCAGAATAATTAGGCGAATTTGCTTACGCGAGAGTTAATTAACCCCAAAATAATCTAAATGCCCTCATAAACCCTTTAATTAAATTAGGATAAAAATAAATATATTATTATAATTAAATTTTAACTTATTATTAAAAAATTTCATCTTCTTCCCCTATCCACCATCATCGACTTCTCCCTCACCATCGCCGACCACCCCTTTATCATCGTCGGTAGCCGACATCACATCCCCGCTGTCGGCTTGCGATAGCTAGGCACTAGCCAGCCAAGATAGCTGACCCCCCACCTTGCCCTTATCTCCTTTCCCTCGCCTCACCGTAGGGGCATCAGCAAGGGGCAACATCGGCGGATCCGTCTATCGGCCTTGAGGAGGAGCTTTCGCCTAGGATGAGGGCTAAGGAAAGGGCCAAGTTGGCTGAGTCGTTCGGGTTCAGCTTCTTCGCCAAGCTCACCATCTCGCAGTTCGTGAAGGTGCTCGGTCGCTATGCCATCGAGAGCAAGGCACGCATGTGCGCCAACGAGGAGCCGAGCAACCTTGTTGACTTCTAGATTCATGAGCTATGCCAGCAATGGCATCGAGCAAGAGGTTGTGCTCTCTGGCCTTGTCCAAGCCTTTCTTGAGCTCGATAGCATCACCTCACCCACTGTGGAATTTGACAGCAGAGAGGAGTTTGATGATACTAGTGGTTGTGATACTGTCGTCGAGGCGACAGAGGAGGTACGAAAGCTTCTCGATCCTTACTCTAAAAGGGATCCATTTCAAATCTTGCTTTAGGGGAAAGTGGTCATTGCGATGGAAGCATTGGCGGTGCTCCGTCCAAGCCGATTGGGTTTTCGAAGAGCGGTGATGGTGAGGCTTTGAGAGGGAGGTTACACGTCGATGAGTTGATCGGCGTAGGTTTGGTGGAGGAGACACACAGTTTGAGTTTGGTAATTTACTATTTTTTTCTAAATTGATGAACTCTTTAACTTATTAGGGGTATAGTCGGTTATTATATATTTTTAGTCACTTTGCACCAAAGTTTAGAGGTGATATTATAACTTAAAAAAAACATAGGGGTTTTCATAAAAACAGGGTATACTTAGGGGGTGTTAGTGTAATTAACTAACCCTTTTAAATTCTAACATCTCCTAAAACGGCAATGTGAGATATGGTTTGAAGAAGTTTAGAACCGTTATAAAGTGGTATAGCAGTATAACACCGTTGCTGAACGGCCAAATTAATCCAACCAAAAAGAAAAAAAAAGGAAAAAAAGGAAAAAAAAAAGAAAAAAGAAAAAAAATCCAACCACGGTGCACGAATGCCGGTGTCTCCTCCTCCTCAGTACTCGACTTCCCAATAAGTCTCGCCATATTGGCGGGAAGAACGAAGCGCAGCAAAAGGGCGCAAGGATCAAAAACCTAAACCCTTCTCTCCTTCTCCCTCCCTTCCATTCCCTCTCTGCTCTCCTCCATAAAGGAAACCCTAGAGAAACCCCAGCCCTCCGCATGCATCGGCTCGTAACAAGCTCTCTCATGGCTTCGTCGCCTCGCTGGCTTTCCATCGCGTGGTCTCTGCAACCCTCCATTCTTCGTCGGTTCAAGAAATCGCCGCTTCCGCTGTAAGTTTCGAGTCCGTAGACTCTTTTGGCTTTCTTTTTCGATACACAGTGGCAATTTGACTTGTTTCTTGGGTTCTCCAATGCTCGTGTTTGTCTCTCGTCCCTTCGTCAGATTGAAATCACTCAATTTCTGTATCACATAGGTTTTTTCGTTGATTCTGTGGTCGATAAAGATGTATGGGTGGTGGTTTGTGGTTAATTAGGTATATTTCTTTTTCCCATATAAGAGATGCGTTTCTTGACTTAGAATTTCGTGATTGAAGGTCTCGTGGAGACTTATTTTCTTGCCAAGGAATATGATAATGGAATTGAAAAGTGGTAGCAGTTGTGAAATTTTTCGAGCATGAGCTGGAATTTCACGAGGCTAACATATAACCACCTAAAAGGTTTTCCGGATGTAAATTTGATCACCGCTAGACAGTAGCAAGTTGTTGCAAACATTGTTCTTTGGTTCTATCAAATTCTATATGTATTCCTTCAAAAGACATCAAATCGCTTAGATCTCTTTGAATGTTGATGATATAAAGCATTTAGACAGCCAGTATTGATTTGAATTATCCTTTGGTTTCCAAACTGACTGGCCTATTAACCTACTATAATCCCTTTCTTTTTTCAACTTGATTGCTAGTCCAAGCTACTTATGCTGAAATAATCTGGTTAAAAGAATGGCTGATTGGCAATTAATATTTTGGCAAAGGTGTTTATAGGCAAGGATGAACTAATATTTTAGGTGCCTTAATACAATTCTTTGCTTTTTTTTTCTGCACCCAATCATACTTAAAATGCTATTTATTGTATTTGGTTATTTTGATTTTTGATCACAAGATGTTGTTAGCAGGAGGATATTGTGGATGTTTGCTAATAGAAGGAATATACTTGTGTTACTTGATTGTTCTGATAATTTATTCAATACAGCTAAAAAGCTTCACGATGTAGTACCGCCACAAAGCACATAGATTAGTGGATATGAAGGATGCTTTTCTTCACAGTACTTTTTCCTATATACATGTCTTCTGATTCATCTGATTGTCTGATGATCAAAGTTGCTTGGTTTTGATAATGTATTTCACATGTACTTGATGTTATTTGTTTCTTTTGGTAATTTGAAACTTGCCGAAATATTTGTATACCAGGAATTTTGAAACCATTTTGCTCCTTGCCCTGCCAAGGCTGTGATGATATTTGAATTTTCGAAGGAGAGAGACTCCTTGAGTCCTTGGTTTGCATTTAATTGAAGCAGGATGAAACCATTAATTCAAAAGTCACTCTTATAGAAAGCTCTATACATTGTTGTTTGACTCCATGGAAGGCCATCGTTTTATACCATGCGGTCCTCTTAAGACTTGTCAAAATTTAAAGTGCTTAAATAGATGACTCTGACTGAAATTCCATAAGACTGGATTATTGTGGTGTTTTTGAGTTGTACTGTAATTTAGGCAAAGTCCTCAAGAGCTTTTGCCCTGAGAATGGGCATTTCTAAACTTTCTTCTTCATGCACTTATATGCTAAATGGAGGTGTGTGCAGTAGTATGAGACAAGTCAAAGGGCACATTGATTTATGTGCCTCTCTGTATATCCGATGATGCTGATTTTTTCCCTGTAACTAACATATGAATCTGCCACATATCTTTTCTCCGAGTTTAGTTGGTACATGAATGCATTTGCTATTTCTTTGAAGGCTTATCTTATAATACATCATTATTGGTTTTGCTCATGCATTATTGATACTGTTGCAGTTTGTCTGAAAGAAAATATTGTTATAGACCAAATAAAGCTTCAACAGGAGTTCCTTTAGCAACCAGGAAAGTGAACAAACAAAAGTGTCTTAGTGAAGAAGCCAATCAGTCCAATATTTTATGGTGGAAAGAGGTGTTGTGCAAGTACTGACATTCAGAGCTTTTACTTTCCCCTGAGGATGACTGTTATTATTTATTATTGCCATCTAATGCTATGATTAATTTGCAGAAGATGCAGTTGTGCAAGAAGCCTTCTTCTATTCAGCTGGCTCAGAGGCTTACCTACTCAAATTTGTTGGGTTTGGACGTCAATTTAAGAAATGGAAGGTGGAATGCTCTTTGTACTAACAATAGCGTGTATAATTTAATATTGTTGATGATTTGGCCTAGTATAATTACTGTCTCAAATTGTCCTGACACCTGATCGCACCAAGAACAAAAGATGTCTAAGTTTGTTGGATGTGAAAGTTGCACCTTTGACATGCCACTTTCAAAAATTTCTTTTTCATTAAATATAGATTAATCTTAAATATTTTGTACTAATTTATGGAAACATCTAAAAGATTCGAAATAATGCTCAAGAAATTAATAAGTAGCAATCTTAAAATATGCTCTACTGAGGTCTGGAAGTATTGTTGCTTTTTACAAACTTTTAGGCCACCTAGAGTTAGATGGACTATAACTTGAGTCTAAGAAAAATGTTTTAAACTGTCAGATGGAACTTGAAATTGTGGGTAAGATAGTGCAAAGTGGAATGCTTAACCTTTAGAGATATGTAAATTAGTTATGGATGCCATTTTTGTCGAGCACCATTATGTTTCTTCTGTGCAGTATGGTCTACTTTAACCATATTAATGCCTTAATGGTACTTTAATTCTTTTGCTGGTTGTTCTTTCTATCTCCATAGATTTTGAATATGGTCAACTGGTCATATTTCTGCAGTTTGAAAGAAGGAACTCTGAACATGGAAATGTTGCAATTCAAATCGAAGTTTCCTCGTGAAGTTCTACTTTGCAGAGTATGTATTGTACTCATTTGGTTTTATGGTCTTAATTCGTAGAAGGCTATCCTTTGGTTGTGCTTCTGAATATCAATACTCATTTAAATAGCTCTTTTGAGGAGCTCATGTTTTGCCCATCCATTAGGAGGTGCCTGTGATTGCTTACATAGAAGTTATTCCTTAAAGGCCTGCTTAGTTGCAGCCTTGCAGGATGAGAAAAAACAAGGCCGATATTAAGGTGGGGATTATCGTGGACTAAAGGAGTGATGCTATCCTTATCTTTATTTTATTGTTTTGTTAGAAAAATAATATTTAGTGTAGTTATTATAGGGGATAAGAAACATTTATCTCCTATCCTACCTTAAAAGTGTGATAAGAAAATTGTAATGGTTTATCATGATTCCTTACCCCAACCCTATTATCTCGTGTTTGGTTGTTATTTCGGAGATAGGGGATTGGGATATTGATAGATTTTGTTGCTTATTTCTCTCCAGTTTTCTTATCCGTTGGAATTAAACATGGGCTGTATCCTACAGTGTCTTGTACATTTGTATCTTCTCTGTAATGAGTTCTTTTTATCTTCAAATGAATCTTTTCTAATACAACTTAATGCACTTTTTTTTCTTCTTCGGTAGCTCCTAATTTTGATTTTGAACAGTACTTTAACTTATAGTACTTGGTAATGTACCTAACATAACTTCTAATTTAGGTTGGAGATTTCTATGAAGCTGTTGGGTTTGATGCCTGTATTCTTGTCGAGCATGCGGGTTTAAATCCTTTTGGAGGCCTGCGTTCAGATAGTATTCCTAAAGCTGGCTGCCCTGTTGTGGTGAGTTATATATGTTGACTATAATTTATTGAAGTCTAAGTTATTGCATGCTCGAAGAATGGGGGATCTTCAGTTGTGGTTCCTTTCTTCATGTCAACTTGTTCCTTTTCTTTGGGGAATTGAATTTCTTTTATGTTACCAAGTGAACAAATTAATGTAAATGCAGTAACATAATATAAATAAAAATCCTTTTAAATTTTACTTGATACAAATATTGATTGCCTATCTATCTCACGTATCTGTTCCAAGAAAGTGAACAAAAAACCATCAGAAGTAACTCTAGGTTACTAATTCTTTATCAATCTTCTTCCATTTATATCTGATGACAGAGAAATGGCTCGTCTTTTGTGAGGGAGAGATTAAGAATATTTTTTATTTGTATGAGAGGGAGAGAGAGTGTGAGTGGTAGAAAGAGAGATAAAAATTAAGAAAATAATATTTATTTTTTGATTTTTAGATTTATATGAATAATTTATATTTATATATTATTATTATTATTATTTTTGTATTTTAAAAATTATTTTAAAATATAAATCGATACGGACGGCCGATACTGTCGATATCGCTGATACGGCCGATATGTATTGTTTTTTTGGACGACCGATCTTGATTCTGATTCTGATACTTAGAATCTTAGTTTCTCTTGATTTTGACACGTGTAATGTGTCGAGCTTAGGTTGATAGTCGTTCATTAAAAGTTGTCAGTTGTTTCATTTATATTTTTATAAATTTTGACTGGGGTCCATATGATCCTATCTTGTTGTGGAGGCTTGTTCTGTGTGATCAGTGTATAATGTATATAGCTCATTGCTGTATTTGTATGGAAGTTATCATCAAATATTTCAATTATTGGTGTGACTCTTGGTACTTCTACAGTTTCTGTGCAGTTTCTTTCTGACCGATTTATTTGATTTTTTCCCACAGAACTTGCGTCAGACTTTGGATGACTTGACTCGTAGTGGGTTTTCTGTTGTGAGTTACTGTCTAAACTTGGATATCTTTAATTTTATTATTTTATTTTGTACTCTGAGCCAGTACATGATCACATTTCTAACTTACAGAGCATGAATAGTAAATGCTATGAGCCCCTCACAAGTTTATCTTATCTTTTGAGTCGGATAAAAGCAATAGAACAGAATTAATACTGTTTAGACAATTAGTGACATTTCTGTCATTCCAAGATATAGGATTCTGAAACTTTATCACATAATTATATTGTTTCTAGCATCAGGTTTTTAATCTTTCTTCTGAAATACATGGTATTATTTCTTCCCCAGATTAATAGATAACAATTATTTGCAGGAGCAGATCCTACTTGTTCATGCCAGTTTAACCCATAGTCTCTCGGTTCTGTTCCATTATACATGCAGATGCTCTAAATTGATTATTATGATCATGATTTTGACCATGCGGTGCAACAAACATTTTGATTTCTATATTGGTGCTGCTGCATGCTGTTAAGGTGGCTGTATTGTGGTAGCTTTTTGTGATCTAGGTACTGTGCAAGTGCTATAAAAGTAGATGAGGTTGATTTTTCTATGGTTTGAAGTTTCGATAACTGAGACATTTTGCCGAAACATTTCGCATTTCGGTCCATCCAATCCGAAACTATCCCCCGAAACTAGCTTGCAACTCCATAATCATATATATATATATATTTAATGTATGTTTTAAATTCAAAGCTGGATTTGACTTGAATCCAACTTGTACCTGACTCAATATCAACCTCGTTGCTTAAATGCTATTAGATTTTGTGTGATGCATTGAAAAATAAGATAAGGAAGACTATTTATTAAAAGAAGTCTGAAAGTGATATAGTGATACTAGAACCCAAAGTGACCAAAATGTTTCGTTTTTTAACCAAGCCGAAACCCAAACTGTAAATGAAACTTCGAACTATGGATTTTGTTTGATACTAAACAGCAAGTACATGACCATGCTTTGGTATTTATACCTTTCTGGCACAGCTCTGCACAAGTATCTTGCATCAGCATTGAATGATTGACCTATAAGTGCTTGATTTATGAGATCCACAGTTATATCTTTAGGCAACAGAGGCATGCCATTTTATGTGACACACATCATGCATGTCTTCTTATGCATCCTCGAGACAATAGTGTGTTTCTCTTATGATAAATGACCTAAGAGTAGCTATTAGTATTAAATAGTTATCTGAAAGATATCAGTCACGATCCGAAATCAGAATTATAACTGACCATGTATCTCAATACACTTGAGATATTCGAAGCCTTAATAGATAATTTTCTAAGTTTACTATGACAAGAATTTAATATAAATATCTGATTCCAATAAATGCAATCCAATAATAAGGAAAATGACTAATGTCACCACTAATGTATCTCCAATCAAATTGAAATAACAGAATGTTTAGAATATAAAGACTACTATAGCTTAAAGATAAAATAGGTAAATCTTAAGTGGAGGTAAGGTCCCAGTGCATCACGCTCAGTTGTCACGTTGATTAGTACCTAAAATATTAGAAGAAGAATCTCATAAATCAACATCTATAGCTCAGTGAGTGGAATCCACTCAAAAGCCAAATAAATGCGGATTCATAAACATAACTTTTAATAAATACAAGTTTAATAATATAAAATAAAACTCTTACTAAGCATGCTTATGATAACAATAATAATAACAACACATGTAATAACAGAGTAAGTCATCGCATAACATGCTTAGCATCAACATACTGAATTTTTTTTAATAATAATAAATATGTCATATGTCTCAATTAGGTTAATACCCTGTGGATCCATGTCAACTAAAAGTCATTTCGAGATGTGCTCAAGTTTTCTCTTCGTAACTAATTCGGTTAGGGTTATCATGATGTGTCATTATGTGATAAACGTAACCTATCTTTTTCACTAACCATAGAAATTAAGATCACCTTAGGGAGACTCCTAGTCTAGCCTGAGATTGTTCTTTAATTGCGTCAGGGTTATCTAGACGGATCATATGCTGATCAAGTATATGTTTGTTACATGGATTGTTCTTTAACCGTGTTAGAGTCACCTAAACGGATCATATGCTGATCAGGTATAAGTCTGTTCCCTGGACTATTCTCCAATTGTGCTAGAGTTACCTAAATGAATTATATGCTGATCAGGCATAGGTCTGTTTCTTGGACTTCGAGATATACTTGAGTCACTATAGGGAGATGTACAAAGAATATCTAGCTCGTGTCTGTTCTCAAAGTCTTAATAACTCGTAGTCAATATTTTATTATTTGCACGAAGAATAGTAATGCACGAAGATCAATATTTTAGGAACTAAAGTGTTGCACGTAGTAGAGTATGACACAAAATACAACACAACATAAAAAGATGACAATGCACGGAGTATGATACTACACAAATAATAGTACAAAGGAATCATAGTATGAAATACGAGACGATAATTATGTGAGTAAATTCATTCACGTTAACTTCATGTGGGATAGCTCAAATTCTCAATTCAAGTACAAGTATAAATCGTCATATCTATCCATAAATAATTCCACACTTGAATGGCATTTTCAGAATTTAAAACAAGTTCAGTCTCCCTAATTGGGCTAAATAAAACTCAATACTTGGGCTGCCCGCAATCCTAAATATTAAACAATTGGTTGGGCTAAGACCCAACCCAAACAAAAATGGATTGGGTTAAAAGGTCACAACCCACCTGCTTTTATTAATTGGACCTTAATATGGCCCAATCACTAAAGTCCAACTCACCAACTTATTAAACCACTAACTCACTAACCTACTAACCCATTAACCCATTAATCTGCTAACTAAAACCCACTAACTAAAGTACACACACACGGGTTGGGCCCATGTTCTTTCTTCCTCATTTGAAGGAGGAAGATGTTTGCTGATTCCCCCTCACCGCCGGCATTTACACCGTCGATGTCGACATTGACATCGGCCCTACGATCTTGAGGAACCATAATGGAGGAAAAACAGCTCCAAGCGGTCGATGGGGAGACTCACCACGATGGTCGTCATCTATGGTGGAGCACCTATTGGGGCTTCTAGAACAAGAAGGAAATACACTCATGACACGAGGTTGTCAATGTGAAGCTATTGGACAAATTTGGCTTCGATTGATATGGCCAGTTGATGGATCGCTCTGACGAAGCCATGAACACTAAAATTAGGTTTTTATAATCTAACCTATTAATCTCTAATTAGATATGTGGGGTGGGGGAGGACTCACCTGTGATGCTTTTGATGTTGTTCTCTTACTCCGGCGACTCCTCAATGTTCAGATCCGACAACGGTGGGTTCGAGGAGGTAATGATGTAGAAACAAAAGATTAAGAAGAGGAAGTAGGAAATGACCCCCTTGGAGGAGAATAAGCCTCAATTTATATAGGGAAGGAGTTGTTAGGGTTTATGGATTCTTTTTGCGACGAAATCATCGAAAAAAAAGAAAAAGATTTTGCTCCTTCCGTCTTCGAAAGGGAGAAGGCAGAACAATGCCGCACGTTCTAGGCATGTGCAACCCTCTTATTTTTATTTGTTTATGTATGTTTTTTGAATGTTACAATATCCTGCTATTTCTATACTGCAATTCTGGGAGGATATGTTAGTTGGAATCAAATTGATAGTGTACATCTGGAATGAAGCCATATTGATCATACTCCCAGTCTCCACCAGTTAACCCCATTTTAGAAAAAATAATTTGTGTCAGCATATGAAATACACATCTTTCTCGTCACTTCTATTGTTTTAAAGGAGTTCTCATCGCCTTCAACCTATGATCCTCTTAATAGTATCCTGACCATCGTTAAGTGATGGCGAAATAGCTTGGAGTCAGTTCTCTTATTTTTTAATCTTTAGCTTCTTTACCTTGCTATTTTTTGTAGAGAAAGACTGAATTTTCGGAGATTCTTAATTCTTATATAAGAGTTTGAAGATTTCACAGTGCTGGGATACCTTTAAGCATATACTTTTGTCTTAAACATCTGATAAGGTATATTATGAGGGAGATTGTCATTTTGTTTTTCTGGAGCAGGAATGGCTGTATCGAGTTAAACCACACTGATTTTATACATTACATTAGGTGTTCTATGTATATTTTCTGTCATATATCATCTGAGTGCTTGCGTTCCCGTGCCGAAGTGTTTCTATGCTGCTTAAATCTTTTGTAAACTCATGAAGATGCTAATCACGTACAACAAGTAAAACTGTTGTATCCTTGCAGTGCATAGTTGAGGAAGTCCAAGGTCCAACACAGGCTCGTTCTCGCAAAAGTCGATTTATTTCTGGGTAATCACTAATTAGCTTAAGCATATGGATCATTTACCTGTTAATAGGTTTGCTAAGTACTTCTCTATTTACTTATTGGCCTTTTGCAGAATATGATACTATATTTAATGTTGAATGTGGCTTCTGGATGATTAAAATACCGAACTCAGTTTTTTCATTTAAAAAGATGAGCAATTATCCTATTAATTAGCTAAACAGTGGTTTCAGTAGGGTTAATACTTAATGGTGCACTTGATCTACTTATTCATGCAGCTATGACTCAAATGGTAATGTTATATTCAAGAATTGCCATTGCAGTTGGACGTGCCATGCTGATACGCCATGTCACGTGCCTGTCGACGCTCCCTAGTGTGCCAGTGGCATTATGGCATGCATATTGCATGTCTCAAATATGTTTTTCTAAGTTTTTAATATTTTAGATTCTAATATATGTTTTAATATTTATATTAGAGTTTTTATATCAAGAATATGTTGTAATTTGTAAATGATCTATTTTGCTAATGATATAACAAAGTCAAGTAGAAATATAATTTTGGCTCAAAATTATATAATTTGGGTTCAAATCAAATTAAATGGTGTTAGTCTAACACATTCTCATACCAATTTTGACCAAATCTAAATGAATTTAATATACTAATTTTGAATTTTTTTGAAACTTAGGGCAAACTTTGGGGGAAATCAAATTTCCCCTTTGATTCTACATTTTGAAGAGTACTTCTATAGATCTAGCACTAAAAGCAAAGTTTGAAAATCAGGATTGAGATCGGGATCAGCCTTATGGGAAAATGATAAGTATTGGTCGGATTGGCTGTATCGGTCGCCCAAATCGGATCAGATTTTTGTTAATAATATAAAATTCTAAATATTATTTAAAAATACGGAAAAGTTTCTAAAAATTTAGAAAACATGATAAAAAAAAGAAAATAATAGTTATGCACATATGGGCCCTAAAAATTAAATAATAGTACTAACTTATTTAAAAGTCAAAACTCCGATGAATACCAAACCGACTCTTGTAAATTCCTATGGTCATCATTATAATCACTATAAGTTTGAGAATTATAATGTCTAGGGTCTAGTGCTACAAAAAGTGATCGCATTATATCATTTATGTCAAATGGATCTTGTTGTAAAAAAAGGAGGATAATAATTAATATGTGGATTTTGTGTTTGAAAAAGTGAGAATACTAAGAAGGATACTAAGAATACTGAGAAGAATAATAATCAGTATATGGATTATGTGATGGTTCCAAACAATGAATACTTGATGAACTCCGTTAGAAAGTGAGAATGAGAAGAAAAAGAGAAATGAGTGAAAGAGAGAGAGAGAGAGAAGAAAAAAAGTAAAGAGAGAAAGAGCTTGGGGACATCAATAATTGATGTCTACGGGTCGGATTCGAGTCAGATCTATCATGGATCTGGCTCTGTTTAATTAAAACCGTTCAATCTTGATTCGGATCGGCTGATATTGGCCGATCCCAGTCATTTGACTGGGATTTGGCCTGGATTGGGATCGGCAGATCCGACGAACATTGCTAAAAAGTTAGTATTAAAATACTAAATCTATGTAGAATGACTATTACAAATGATAGATATAGCAAAATTAAGCTAGATCTATAATTTGTAGTTTCGTTCTCCCCAAATTGGTTGCTAAAGTGAAACAAATGAATGACTTACGAGAATGAAAGGAAATTTCAGTTTTTACCTTCTGATGAGATTTGAAGAAAAAATCTTTAAACCTCTGAGATCTCCTCTCTTACTCCTTTTCTTCTTCTCGAACTCTCACTCTCTATTTGTAAAGGTGCTGCCAAAAAGAGTCTGATTTTGGGTCTCTTTGACTTAATGGGTCTCGTGTGGCATATAATTAGAGTCACTTGATATTGTAACTGTATCACCCGTATTGGGCAATACGGGATCGGTCTAGCCCACCATGGAGCCATGCCATTGTGTTGGTAGGTTATCGGTACAACAAGTGCAAGTCAACATCACAATTTTCTATATTATTTATTTTACTAATAAAAACTGTGCTGCTTTTTATGATAGAGGACCTTTCTGGGGCAGATAGAAAATGAACTTATCCTGTTGATGGAGTTATTCTACTTCTGCACCATTTTCCAATACTCATAGGAGCTCTTGCCATTGAAATTTGTTCTGAGTTGTATTTTATTATTCATTTAAATAAAATGTAACTAGTTTAAGATTGATTAAAATTATGTCTATAGAAGCCTATGAAGATAGGAGATGGCCATTTGCTATCTTCCAGAAACTTGGTGGCTAAGTTGGATTGTTTTAATTGTTCACTTGTTTGAGCCGTTGTATTGTCAGATTTTATTCTGTTTATAGTTGTTTAGGCATTTTCTTTTAATAACTATCTTATGGATATAGCATCAGTGAATTTATCAAAAATAAGGAACTTCTCACTATTGGAAACCAATAGTGGTTTCGTTTTTGTGAAACAACCTATGACTTATTTGTTGTAGTTTCATCTTTCGTAATGAAAATCCCTATGGCTTAGTATGGTATGAAATAAGTAGCATGGTTCAGAACTTTTGAAGGTGTTCCTTTGTCAATTCAAGTCATAAGCAGTAGTCTTTATAGTAAACTAAAGACATATATGGAGTATAGAATACAATGGCCGTGCCATGCAACCATTGTCACGGCATGCGTTGGTTGGCGGGGGTGCCAATAGATACGCCTTTGACATGTTTTTAATAAAAAAATTAGAATATTTAGAGATGTTTTTGGGTTTTCGGCACGTCAATTTTTGATTTTTGGTTTAATATATGTATTATAACCTATTTATTAAAGATATAGTAATAGTCATATGTAAATATTATTTAACACATAATATGATTGGAGATATTTATTAATGTTTTAATAGATCTCCAAATTATCACATTCTTCCGTGATGATTCTTTCTATGTTGTATTTTGGGCTTCCCTCTATGGGTTCAGACTTATTGTCATCACGAGCTCATGCCAACTGGACTACTGTTGTTTTGGTGCTTGGCTGAAGGGAATTCATATTGTATATAGTATATATATTATGAGGTTCCCTGCCATGCAGGTCTGGGGAGGGCAAGATGTCTGCAGCTGTACCCTTATTACTACTGAAGATATAGAATGTCTTTGACTGAGTCTAGATGTTATTCATCCAAAAACCATAATCATAATTGAGGCATGTGATTCAACCATTCTAACTGAAGTAGCTTTTCCTATTGAAATTTGGGAAGTCTTATGTGTCTTTCTAGATTGACTTGTTAACTTATTGAGAATCATGATCAGCATCTTAACAGTTCTTTCTTTAAAGAAAGTTTTTTTGACAAAACAATGGAGTGTAACATGAATAAAAAATTGTACAAGTATGCAAAAGTTAGTGAGTTAAGAATATCGGAACCCTTGTTTTCATATGTGTCCTGCTTTCTGACATATAAATTGCATGATCTAGGGCTGTCTATCTTTATATCATCTTCTGACATGCTGTTCATTGTACATTACAAATACAAATTTAATGGTTGTTTTTTCATCTCTATCTTTCATACTCATTCCTGGTTTTTATCGACATGTCTAGCTTTTTATTTCAGATTTGCATGATTGGATTTTGCATCCTTTCCTTTTCTCCTTCTCAGTTTTTCTTCAGTTATTTTGGAACAGCATCATAATTAGAACTTTTCGGCTGACAAGGAACCAAAGATTAAACATTTAGGTGACTGCTAAGTACTTAACCTAAACCATTAGTTTAGTTATCATCCTCAAATAAGCCACGGATCAAGACTGGAAGGAATCCAAAGGGGTGAATCCAACCTGAGGCTATTCATGTGGAGAAAAGGATACCAACAATACCATCACCTTGTGAACAACTCTGATATCATGTTAATCCAAAAAATTGACTTGTTAGGAACTTTGCTAACATGGACAACATTTGGATGCGTTTATAACATGCAAGTTGTAGCCACCCTGTTTCCAATTTAGAGACATACCTATAGTTGATATTGATTATTATATTAAAACATACTAATAGTTTACATTTTTGAACTTATATTATGTTTACAATTGTGTGTCTCCCTTATAGTTTTCCTTTCTCTGTACATATTCTAGAATAATGCGGCTCATATTCATGTTTCAAAATTTCTTTCTTTGTATCCTTTGTGTATTACTTTTGATCTCATCTTGGCATACATTTTTATTTGAAATTGCTGATTTTAGTGTGCTTGTTGGTAATTGTTTTCCCCTTCTTCTTTTGACATTTTTTTTTTGTATATAATTCTGACTTGGTGTTTTGTTGCAGTCATGCACATCCAGGTAGCCCGTATGTTTTTGGACTTGCTGGAGTTGACCATGATGTTGAGTTTCCAGATCCAATGCCTGTAGTTGGTAATTTATTCATTATCTGATGATTTTCATGTTTATGTTGGGACGCTTTTCCTTGGTTTTATGTAATATTATGTTGCTGACTTTACTAATTCAAACCAATATTTTGTCTGACAAATATATCTTGTACATATGTAAGAACTTCATATGATATACATTTTCACTGTCTTTCTGTTGTTTCTCATTTTATTTTGATGCTTAGCAAAATCTTTATTGTTCTAGATTGCTTTTCATTCAAAGACTAAACTTGATGCCAACTGGGTCAAGTCGGATTGACTCACAAGGACATTTGGCTCGATGGATTAAGTTTATTTTATCTTTTATGTAAGTTTTTAAGATAAGTCTAGTTATATTATATAAGCTCTTAAGATAAATCTTGTTATGTTATGTAAGCTCTTAAGACAAGTTTAGTTAAGTCAAGTAAGCCTCTAAGGCAAATCCAATTAAGCTATATAAGCATTTAAGACAAATCCTAAATCGAATCGTATAATCCTTTAGGGTAAATTCTAGTTCGAGTTATGGAAGCCTTTAGGGCAGATCCTAGTTTGAGTCGTATAAGCCTTCAAGGTTAATCCTAATAGAACTCATTGTATTCGACGTTTATATATAGAGGGGTTAGCTTTTATATTGAATCATCCAAGCATTTAATGAAGAATTAAGAATTATGTTTGAGATTTTTACAAATCACATCCTACAGTTTACCTATTTTGTGATTTGTATTTTGTCTTTGAGGATTTTGTAACTCGCCCATTCTTTTCCTCTTTAATTCTTATTTAACACCCTAACATTATTTTGACTAACTAATGTTGACTAAATTACTAAAATACCCCTACCATTCTCTCATATTTTATATCCTTCCATCTTTCCTATCTATCTCCTCCGCCGTCAACATTGCCGCCACCACCTTTCCTCATTTTCCCCTCCCTATCCTCTTCTTTTTTTTCTTCTTTATCTTCTTCTTTGAGAAGAGAAAAATAGAATGAAGAAATAGAGGTAATTTAGGTATTTATAAATTATTTTATATGTTATAACGAAATATTCCTTTTTTAATACCGTCTAAGTTAACCCAGGGTGTTAAATGAGAATTATAGGAGAAAATGAGGGGTTAGTTTATAAAATTCTTAAAGACGGGTGTGAATAATAAAATAGGTAAAATGTAGGGTGTGATTTGTAAAAATTCTATTATATTTTGATCTTAGACTATCTTAGGAGTAAGAGTAAAAGTAGCATAGGAGTAGTTATAAGAGCAAACTAGGAGTAGAAGTGAATTAATCTTTCATCATCACCTCTATTACCATCTATCTTCTCTTTCCAAACCCTAGTTAGCATTTTCTTTATGAGCCACCCTACTTTACGGCGGTCCACCACCACCCTCTGACAACTGCTGCAACGTCTGATATTTTCACTTCTGTCATGTTTTGACCTTCCCTTACTGTTTTGTTTTTAATTTTTCATCCAGACCTCATAATCATGTGAAACTAAAGCCGTTAGATCCGTGCTTCCGATACTTCTTCCTATAAAAATATCATAATTTTCTTATGTTCTGATCGTTTCAGATTTAGTTTGTAACAAAACAATGATGATTAGTACAACTATACTGATTCACTACTTTTAAACATGCATTTTAAATTAGCCCAAATTTATTCTTAGTTAACTGCATGTAAATTCATACTAACCTAGCCAAAACTCCAAGAGTGTTTTTTTCTCCATGCATTTGCTCCTTTACATCTATATACTGGCATTTCCATTGCATCTTATAAATCAGCCCTGCCAGCTTAGTTTTATGACTTTCTGTGTCACTTGTATATGGAATTCTTTATTTGTTCAACTGTAACAATGTCCAACTTGGGAATTGAATTAACATAAATAAAGTGCGGTGTTAATGAGATGTGCATCTGGGATTGAAAACAGTTGAATTTTATCCATTCGATTTCATGCGAGCCCTGATTCTTTATATATTTTATTGATTCACTATATATCTTAGTGAATCTGACTATTGATAAATCTGATGTCCACTTCTAATCCGGATACCCAGTCACTGTTACCAAGTTCATTATCAGCTTATCGACCTGACTCTCTTTAGCTGTAACTGGAATAGAAAACTGGATATAGACTTGGCCTGTCCAATTAGTATCAGATCCTTTTGTACCCTTTCATGATGACATATTGCCAGAGGCCCAAGCAAGTAAATGTAGATGGCTAGATGCTAAAGTTATCATCTAGTACATTTTGTTTTAAATTTTCTGCATTCTTTTTTGCTACTACGTGCATTTTTTCTCTCTCATAGATCTACCCTAACAAGACCATTCTTTAAGGTTCTTAAGATGATATTTTCTGTGAAAATATGGTGTACATTTTGTTGGCATGAGAAGCATTAATATAAGATCTATTTGGTTCTGCTTTTCTATTTTCTTTATCCAGAAATATGCTTCCTCTGTTGCTGTCTAGGATCTGCTTTGTTGTGAACTAGATCATCCTTGATCTTGTTATGTTAACATGTATTGAATGAAATCAATTATGTTACTAAATATCCTCCAAAACATGAATACCTGTTCCATCAGGAAATTGGCCTAAATGTAACTAATGATTACAAGCTCTGCAATGAACTGACAATTACTTTAGTTTGATCATTCTACTAGCAACTTTATGAACTTCACTTTGTTTTTCAGGAATCTCACATTCTGCAAAAGGATATTGCATGATATCAGTACTAGAAACCATGAAAACATATTTAGCAGAAGATGGGCTCACAGAAGAGGCAATAGTTACCAAGATTCGTACTTGTCGTTATCATCATTTATACCTGCATACTTCTTTGAGACATAATTCTTCAGGTTTGGACATTAAGCCAGATTCTTACAAATGTCTTTGTCTGATATTTTTATTATAATTAATTAACAGATGCTTTCACCTTAACAATACTGTTTGTTGATGGTAGACGATTTATTGTGATGGAGATTAGCATGTCTCTGCATTTTACTTGGTAGTTCAATGAATATGTTTACTTATTCCATTACAATTTCTGCCAGTATGATTTTCTGTTTGACATTTTTGTCTTTTTGTTTTAAGTAATTGATGATGATTAGCACCACCTTCAGGCACATCTCGCTGGGGAGAATTTGGTGATGGAGGTTTGTTGTGGGGAGAATGTAATGGAAAGCCCTTTGAATGGTTTGATGGTGCTCCTGTTGAAGACCTATTGTGCAAGGTCTGTATTTTAATATGGTTGTTACTTTTGTCTGTTTATTTGTATTGCAATCATTCACCTTAATTTTGAAGCATCAAAACCACCTCGCATCTTTTTCTTTTTACTTCTCTCCCAAGATGACATGGCCCACAACATAAAGTTTTTATTCTGCACATAGGAGCTTGTACGTGTTCCTTAACAACCTTATATGGTGAATCTTTGGTACTTCTTCGGTCTTATTTATCCAGTCACTTGACAGTGTATCTATGTATTATTATGGAAGAGATTATTTAATACAGATAATCTTCTTGAAGAGCATCGTGGCCGTTAACTTCAATTCACATGATTTCATGTAGTAAATATTTTTTGAACTTACCTTCATTGCGAGTGTGGCCTCTATCAATCAGCCTTCTTTTGAGACTATCCTTATGATCAATAGTTGTGGCAACATATCTTGATGGAGGAATTTACTTCAGAACCATCTTGGAGACTAACTACCGATTCTGCTACTACTGAGACATTATTGGTACTGCACACTATTTTATCTATATATATCAGCTGTATTAACGAAATCTACTGTGCTAATTCCAACAAAGAAAAAAAAAAAAGATTCCAAACCCTCAAAATGTTGCTAAATATCTTGATATGCAGAAATTTATACCAAATTGGTAGCAGAGATTTCGGTTCTTTCAGATGATAGCATTAGTACCAAAATACTCATTTCAATTACAAGCCATGTTCTTTGAAGCTTTCTCATACTGCCAAAAGATATTGTAAGGTGATTCAATGTATTTTAGGAGAGTTGTAGTTCTTGTTTGTACATTTCACCATACAATCAACACTTTTGATGCCACCTATGTCTTAACATACATGGTCATCATGCTCTACCCATTAACATGTAGAAAAAATTGAAGGAATGAAGTTTGTTAGATCACTAGAGAAAGACAAAGTGGATACTTTAGACTAAGGAAACATTTGAAATTAACTTGAGGAACAGTCATAAGTAACTAGTGGTTTCTTCGGTTATTCCTAATCACACTGTCTTGTGTCAACTGATCAGTACTTGCTTGGTGCCTAGTTGGTCCTTTGCATACTTTTAGATAAACAATTGACCTAAAAGGGACCATGGATGGCTGTTTTATCTGGCACATGGCATGGGGAATGCCTATCACACCCCCTTTAAAGGCTTATGAAGTGTTCTTGTGAGGTAGAAAGACTTGCACTTTTCGTCGATGCGTGGAGAGGCCAGAACTACCGTCGAAGCCTTCAACACATAATATTAAAGTTGATTGATAATAATTGATGGAATTAAGCAAAAGTGAAAGAAAGGGCTTCATATATTATATTATGTTTGTTAAGAAAATGACTAAAGTTGATTTGATAATGATTGACGAAAATAGGAAAAATAAAAAAAATGGCTCCACATCAGTTTGGAGATTGCATGGAGGCATTTGTAGAGCACTAGAGTACATTATACTAATTGATAAGATAGTCAATGTGTTGCAAAATGCTGACTTAAGTCATGGATGGTCGTGCCAGTAATGGCACGACACTTGGCACAGGGTGTGCTAGTGACACAACCCCGTGCCGAGTTATGCCTGCCATTATACCGAGTTATGCCTAAATCTTCTAATTCATTTCATTTTATTTGGAGGGTTCTCTTTTTAAATGAGAAACTGTACCTATATACGTCTGGTCTTCCTCATATCAGTTTATTAAGAGGATTTTCAATCTCAATTTTCTCTTTGGTAGTGGGTTACTTCATCTCATGCAGATTATAAATATTTCTTGCAAGTTTTAGGCTCAGTATTTCATTGATTAAACAGTTGTAGTCCTTTCCACAGATGAATTTTCTTGTAAAAATAAATATTTCTTGCAAGTTTCTTCATACATGGTTTGCCACGTCACTGTTGCCCTAGCATAAGCTATTACAAGCAAGTAAGAGAATAATTTGCCAATCTTTCCAAGAGAAAGGAAAAGCATTTGTAATCATTGTATTAAACGCTATTTTTTGTGAAGGTCAAGAGTTCAAAACTCACAGAGCCGTATTGAAATGTTTGGCATTGATTATTTCATGGTATCAGTCTATTAGAGCTTATTTTTCTGGAGGACGTAATGTCAAGCCCCAATTACTCCCAATTGTTCTATTATATATTCTAGTGTGGTGTTAAGGGCGGTACATTCTCTTGTCTCTCATCTGCCCACATGTAATGTAGAGGGGCCTGCATATGATGTGGTTTGTTAAGGCATAACATACATTATTGATATTTTACCTCCATCTTAGGCTTTTGGCCCGACCTGTTAGATCACATTATTGATATTTTACCTCTATCATAAGCTTTTGGCCTAATTTGTTATCCAATGGGTTAACAACTTAATGATCTATCATATCTTTATCTCAAAATACTAAATGCTTAGTTGTTTAAATTATAAGATATTACAAGTGTTTTTAACACCCTAAGATTGAACTCTGGCTCCGATCCAACATATGGTAACAAATTGTAGTAGTGTCATCTATTTAACAACGGATATTTTCGTATTGTTACTGACTTACAGTCCCCTGATAACAGAATGAATATCATGGTTTTGTTATAAGTTGTTTAAAGCTGTTATGCAAATTGTCGTTTATTAACATTCAATTTACAAAGGATAGTGGCATAGCGCTGAAGTTGCTTTTCAAACAATTCTACTTTTTGACAATTTATTAATTTACTTTGTAATGATGATTTTGCAGATGTAAAATGGAATAAAGGTGCATCTAGAATACATATGTTTTAAATTATGTTTATGCCGGATCCTTTTTGGTCTTCTTTTCAGCATTTCAGTAAAGTTACAAATTAAAATAGTAAAATCTGCTATTCATTTGTGGTGCTGATTTATCATTTTTTTTCGTACAATAATCCTCTTTAATTTAGCTTGTAATTGAGAACTAATAGTTTTTTCTTTTTCAAGGTAAAAGAACTTTATGGTCTGGATGAACAAACCACATTCCGAAATGTCACTATATCTTCGGAAAATAGACCCCAACCTTTGTATCTTGGAACTGCAACACAAATAGGTTACAGTAAATTATTTAAACTAAATATTTGTGTTTGTGCAGGTTGAAATTAGAAAACTATTACTGACTGTTTATGTACTAATGTTCTTTGCTTAGGAGTAATACCAACTGAGGGAATACCTAGTTTGTTAAAAGTGTTGCTTCCATCAAACTGTGTTGGGCTTCCGCAATTGTAAGTTGAATGAATTATGTTTTGTCATTTTCCTTTCAACTAGAAATTGAGGGAAGAGAATGAGCTTGATTTGCTGTACCCAATATTGTTTTTGTTTATTTGGGATAACCACTTATAAATCTCTTCAATTACTAATGTTGACTTGAGTTTTCTTATACTTGGCTCTGTTTTCAGTGAAAGAATATTTTAACTTAATTAATTGGCTTGTGGATCACTGGGCTATTTAAATTGTTTTGACAACTTGGATCAAATGATTGCTTTTTTAGCGTGAATCTGTGAACCTCTTAGATTTGGTATTGTAATATTTAGTTGTTCTAGATTGAAGATATCCAATTTGGAGGCTATATTGGGATGTGGCTTAAATTGGCTTCAGGAGTATAACCTAGATGGTGAGTTTACACTGACTGTATCCAAGTCCGATCTTCAAGACTAACCTTTTGTAGGTTGTACAACTTTGACATTCCAGTAGTCAGAATTGGATCATACAACAGTATGACCACCCAATGTTGGCCAAGTTGGCCAACCTTAAAATAGAGGCGATATGAGATCTTTAGTGCTTTAAATCTCGTGGGAAAAATTTGGTTTTACTATTGCAGGAAAGGTTTGACTAAATCATATATTCAAAACAATGAAGAATAAGCTAAAGTTGTTGAGAGACAAATTTGATATAGAGATCCTAGCTCACTGAATGATTCTGGACCTTTTCATAATTTTCCCTCTTCACTGGGACCTATCTGATCAGGATTGGGTGACTTCACACTACTGAAAGTTGAGTCGTGGATCCACCATATGGAACCTAAGAATAAAGGAGGGTGAGAGATAGTGCATGTGTTGACTGTCGAGTGAGAATAACATGGCTGATCTGTAATATATTACCATTCAAAAGAATTGTATATTGACTTGATGTGAAGAAAGGGGCTGAACCTACTTCTTTACCATATCAGTCCTCTATTGAAGTGCGCAGAGAGAAAGGCTGAAACCCTACTTTTCCATCAAACTCTCTGTTTTTCTTCCTTTTTCTTCTAAAGCACTTGAGTATAGCAGATTGGCAGAAATTGTATGGCTTTTGATTAGAGCAAGCTGACATCAGGGAATTATTTTGTTTAGGAAGCTGGGAAAGCAAGAGTTCTTTAATACTTTAGTTCTAGTTTAGCATGACTAAATTCTTTAAAGTGGGGGAGACTTGATTCAGGGCGATCAAGTTGATATAAGAGCCTAGGTCCTCTATTGGTGGTGCCCTTGTACATGGTGCGAACTTGTAAGGAACATATTGCATAACAATTCATGCATAACATCCACAGAAAGCGAAGAATGAGTTTGGTGGCGGCTACAAACGGTGATGTGCATAATCTACTTCCCATAGTTGATACCTGCTGTTCCCTGTGGCTAATAATTTGACTTCTTGCCTTATCTTTCGTAACTAGAGGTTTAACAACTAGGGAATTGTATAATGAGATGTTAGAACATGTGAACTTTTCTATTTTCTCTAACTTCTATTAAAGATGTTGATATGGATAAAAAATAGAACAGTTTGACTGGCATCTACAAATGTCACTGAAAACATTGTCAAAACACTTCTACGAGAAGGTTTTATTGAAAACATTCAGAAACATCAGGAAAGCAACAAATATTTCTTGGTTTCAACTCTACGACATGGAAAGAATGGAAAAATAATATATATCACTAGAACCATTTTAAAGCATATCAGCTGACCCGGCTGACAAATTTATTCCAATTTCCAGCTATCAACAAATTCCTAATGGGAATTGTAATTTTTTTTACTTTTCAAGTTATAATGACAGATTGAGAAATTCAACTAGAAAGTAGAAAGAATTGGAGGAGAAGTGTTCTTTTGTCTATGGTAATCCTCCCCCACTAGTATACGAATTTTATATCCAACTTTCTATTTGTAAGATAGAGAGGAAATAGATTTACGTAACTCTTCATCCATTAGTTGATAGTTCAAATTTTTTATAACTGAAAAGCAGGAGCCAAGTGAAGAATCAGGAAAATACAAAGTAGGGTGTCAAGAGTGGTTCTAACTTCTAATCAGACAAAAGTAAATACAGTAATAATGGTTGAATCTGGAATCTATTGATTAACTCATCAACTTAGTTATCGTTCTTTACTTCTTTTTAGATTGTCATGATTTCTCTTTTATGAATTTTTAGGTGCTATTCCAAAATTCTTTCTTTTTGATTGTTTCTTTTATTTAATTAACCTCCTTTTTAAAATGTTGTAGGCCTTTTTTAATGCATTCTGATAGCTACTTCAATAAATTGGATAATTTGTTGCATTTCCTTATCTAGTTATCTTGTTTGTGTATCTAGATTTATTGCTGTAAGTTTTAATGTTCAATTTAATTTTTCTTTTTCTTTTGTTCTATTGCGAGGAGATGCTGCTCTCTTTCCAGTTTTTGTCTTGATTTTTCGTAGCAATAGTATGATACTATGATCTTTATATAATTAACTTTAGGCAAGAACATCTTGTTTAGGTACATTAGAGATCTTCTCCTTAACCCTCCTACGATTGAGATTGCTTCAGCTATTCAAGGTAAATCCAGTTATCATTTCTGTTATGTATTTAATTAATCTATGGATTTTATTGAGTAAGACTAAAATTACTTTTTTCTTTACTCTTGAATCTTGATAAAATATGAAAACATTATGATGTATTCAGATTATGCTACTTAAACATTTACATTTGGGAACTAATTAATCTTAGACATGACAAGTTTCATTGATAGTACTGGTCAACAACTGTTGAATGCGAAAACATAGAACTGTGCAGGGTGTGTTTTACTTGCACACTATAATTGGAAATATCTTCATCTTTAATGTATTATTCCCTGAGAGGGTCATAGTGCTTCCGGTAAAACAATATTGTTGAACTTAAGGGGCTTACCTTGCTAGCTCATGCTTGCTCGGTCAATTTTAATTGTAAACTTGTCAAAATTTTCATGTCTAGTACTCATTATTTCGTCAACTGGGAAGCTCCTTATAATGTGCCTCTTGATAAGAAATAGAACTTTAAGAGTGAGATTTCATATACAAGAAGTCAAGATATTTACAGAAAAGCCCGTTGAGTATGGCTTTTGTAAAAAGACTAGGAGGACTACCCTCCTATTTTTAATCTGTGCGACACTGCAACCTAATTTTAACTTTACAAAAAGGAGTCTTCTAGGGATATCTTTTTTTTGCCATCTAACATAAGGTATGAAAATATGACACTCTTTACTTCAAAATAGTCTACTTTTCTTTTAGATTTCAGTTTCATCAGTCTAGTGATGAAACTAGAAGCAGTTCCATATATTCAATAATCATCTTTTCATTTTTCTTAAATGCTACTTGATGTATGAGGAACTTCTTGGTTGCATGCGCCTGAAGTACTCCGATGGAGTTAGGTGACTTAATGTGCCAAATACTCTTAATGGATATCATGGCACATTGACGTAGACAGAGACACCTGACTTTTTCTTGATTATTTGTTGGTCTAGCCAACTTAGTATGTCTAGAATGAGGTTTATCCATATCAAGTAAAATCAGCAATTCAATAGAATTTAGCTAAGGATTAGTTTAGGGATGGATCTCTAGTCTTGTAATAGTCAACCACATTGGAAGGTACCAAGTTAGTAGAGAATCATATTTTCGATTTGATCTCTAATAAATTTCATTCATACTTCTTTCCTAATTGAACTCTTACAAACCTTCCTTGTGGGGGTTGTCTTTATTTGAAGCCTTTGAGTCATAGGAAGGTTGGGATTTGAGTCAAATAAAATCTAATTCATACCTACCTATACCAAGACCCAAACTGATCTATTTTACTGGAGCAGGAATGAAGGACAGAATGAATCAGAATAATGTTGGGCCTGACAATATGAGATTTTATAACCTCTTTTCTATCTTCTCCTCTCCCTTCTCTCTTCCCCACAGATGGTAACTTATCTTCATTCTCCGATAGATACCTGGGTTGTCCTTTTCTTCTCCACAGCCAAGTAGGTTATCTCTTTTGCGGCATTGCTAGGTGGGCTATCCTCTCCTTTCCTGCAGGCTGGGTGGGCCTTCTTCCTCTCCTTTCCCCCATAGCTGGGCAGATATTTCCCATTTTCCTTTTTTTTCCTTTCTCTTTCTTGACCTGCCACTTTAAATAAGGTTTTATTCTCGGTTCTTAAAGTTAAAAACTTGGCTTTTAGTGACCTAAGGCCATGTCTCATGACAACTTGGAGGGGTTGATCTTGGGCTTCTTGAGTGTAAACTTAAACCTAGAACATATATTGTTCTATTTCTACATGCCTTGTAGTGAATCCCCTTTATTTTCCGATTTTGCTTTTGTTAAAAGTTTTGACACTAACTTTTAGAGGGTTGATATCATATTGCCAAATGAAAAATTTTATAATTTTTTTGGAGACTTCGCATTCTTGATTTGTACTATTTGTTAGGAAAAGGGCTTCGTTGCTTATGATAATTCTTTACTCAATACTCATTACCGCAATGTAGTTTTTCAAAATTTTGTTCCCTATTAAGGCTTTCTTGCTCTTGGAATTCTTATGTTATTTTGACTTTTATATTGTGCCAACTTGAGAATTTTATGCTCTGATCTGTTTAGTAGAATGTTATTTATTTTATCTTTTACTGTGACCTTCTAAGTTTTAGCTTTTCATTTCAGAGGCTTGCAGGCTCATGAGCAACATAAATTGTTCGATTCCTGAATTTACTTGCATGCCAGCAGCAAAGGTTGTACCTTGGGTTCTCAATCAGCAGAATGAAGATTATCTTACTGTTCCTCAGCCTTTGTTCATCTTTATATATCAAATTAGTCAATATACTTTTAATAGGCTATAGTTTGTGGTTTGCAGTTCTTTTAAATTTTAATGGCCCTCACAATCATATTTAGCAATTAGCAGATATTAGGATGTCATTACTTGGGAGTTAGCCTATTTTCATTCACTTGAATTTCCTTTTTTTTTCCATGTTCTTTTGACTTTTTGAACGTTAGAATTCGAAGTGGGAAATATGTTTTGTTATCCTGCTTTATTTTTGTTTCCTTAACTTCCATGACTTCTAAAAAGATTTTGTTGTGATATTGCTTATTCAATGCTATTTTCCTTTCATTCTTGTAATAAGACAAAATAACTTTTACTATAATAAGAAGGAAGAGGCTTGCACTCTCCTAGTGAGTTGTCTTCGATCTGTTTCCTCAGACTCTGCCATCTAAATTATTGATTTGAAAGTCGAAACTGACAGCACAGAAATTAAAGTTACGGAATCAGTGGTCAACCTGCTTCTCTTTGAAAGTTATGCAGTTGTTACCAAGCATATGCACGCACTCTTCTAAATTTGGCGAATATGCTTTCATTTTCTTTGGACGTTTTACACTTTTTAGTATGTAGACCTATACATTTTGTGTGATATTGCAGCTTGTGAAGTTGCTCGAGTCCAAGGAGGCTAATCACATTGAATTTTGTCGAATAAAGAATGCTATGGATGAAATTCTGCACATGAATAGAAATGCTGAGCTTTCAGCTATCCTGTTTATATTATTGGAACCTACTTGGGTGGCAACTGGATTAAAAGTTGAATATGACATACTAGTAAGTTTTTGTTTTGCTACTAGAATTTGATATTCTACTTTTTTAAATTTATCCATTTTATTATTTATTTTCTTTATTAATTTTGTGCTTTTATGTGAGGTTAGGAAATTCTGCTCGACTTTTTGCTTTTTTCCACAAAAGTTCATTGTTTGTTTAATTTTTATCATTGAAATTGCATTGTTTGATGGAGTTGTGAGCAAAACACATTATAGTAGGTTGCAATGGCTTTGGTCGCTGGGAGAAAGTTGGCTCAATTCCTTGTGCATTTAAGTCAATTATAAGCCCTCTAAATCTGGAGACTGACACTAAATTGACTCAAAGGTCATTTTTTTTCATAATAATGACAATACTATGCAGGAATAATCATCAATATTTTACCTACTAGATTTTCATTCATTAGTGTGTAGTAATGCAAAAATCAGTAGTAACATTAATTAAACTGTGACACAGCAGCCCTGTGAGTTTTATTGACATAAACGGACTAGGGAAAACAGAGCATAATAAATGAATTATTTCTTGAAAGGTTGGAAGATGAATTGCATGAGCAATTTTTTTACTTATCACACTAAAGAACAGGCAGTGCTAAATAAATACAAATCTACATCGCTGTGTGATAAGAGTATATTTCTCGGGGTACTGGTGGAAAAAGGTTGACGGAAAGTGACATGGGAAGCAAAATTTGACTTTGCCGCTTAGGTGCTTCAATGAAAGAGTTGAGAGAACAGCTGGATGGAGAAATTTCCATTGTGGAGGAAAGAAGTGACTTCGGGTTTTTCTTGTTTCCTGTACTTGTCATGGTTTGACTTTTCTGTGTCCAGAAAAGATGACCAGCAAAAGTTTTTGACCTCTGCTGGTCAAAATATTTTTGTGGGACATTAAGATCAATGCTTATATCTTGAGACGTAGTACTACCTTGCTGATCATGTAAGCAATGCAATCAATGTCTATGGTGTTTAAAGATTCTGATTTTGAGAAATAAGGACATTATTGAGGGTTGAAAGTTGAAACAACCTAGAAGCTTCTCCAACAAGGTATCATCGACTTCAGCTATTAAGGGCGTAAGTATATGGTGCGGTGATGCAGGACAGAAGAACAAAGTGTTTAGGTGTCTTTGATTGTGTTGATATCTGTGTTTAATCATGAATAGACAATATTGTTTTACAAAACTTAAAACCTGAAATATGGTAGACTAATCCTTGTAATATCAAATCCTTATGAGATATACTATCCTATATAAATACAAAATTTCTTTAATGTGAGATATACTATGTTACATAAATACAACATTCCTTTTGACGTCATCTATCATATGCTTGGCAGAAGTCTTCATACTGATTATTGATGTCCCTGCCAGTCTGATTCTGTTTATAAGACTTGATCCGACCTGTTTAGGGCTTTCAGTACCAATTGGTGTTTGGCCACATCTGATACACGTCAGTTTTGGCCAATCTGGCTGAAACTAACTCAAAACTAGTCAATAAACTGGTTTCTGGTTTGGATATGTATCGGCCATGGCTGATCCATATTGGGAGCGGTCTAAACTTTGTTCCATATTTCATAGCATTCCAGAGGTTTGGTCTGAAGCCATCACGAATCCTAGACCTAATTTGCATTCTCATCCTAATTAATCTTTATCTCATCCTAAATCTGTTTCTATGAAAATTCCATTCACATATCAATGTATATTGGCTATATTCTTCTATGAAAACCACATCACAGTACTAATGTAATTTCTCTTCAATGTTAGAAATATGACATGCCTTTTGTGTATTCCGACATGATTCAGGTGGAACTTTTGTTACAAAGCAATTTATTTGGTCAAACGTAAAACCAACATAAGTTGTTTTCTATGACATGAATGATAACATTAACCATAAGGAATAATCAGTGTCAAAAAGAACTGAAAATTGTAACGTCGTGGCCTTGAATTAAGAAGTAAGAGTCACTGGATATGAAATTGGGAAATAGGGATTGACAGTGTCACTGTTAGCACGTATAGAAATGCGGCAGTAAAAAGTTACTGGAAAACAGAAAACCTTGAAGACATTGAAATGAAACTAATTTCAATTTTAGGTTTGACAAGGTTCGAATAATTTCATTTTAAGAATAATGAAACTTTTGTTTTATTATTATTCTTTTCTGTGAATGGAATTCAATAATTCCTGTTTATGAAGTAGTGAAATTACAAATCCTAAAGCTAGAAGATTTGTGTGCTGGAAAATGAGCTCTGCTGGCAGTCCTGCTACATTGTGCGATACAGTAACAATCTAAATTTAGGTCTGTCCTTGAAATATGAAACAATGAAGTTTGATATGACTCAATTTTATGATTCTGTATCATACTTAATAAACTGAACTCTCGTGGTCAGCTTGACAGCTAATTCCTCAGCAAACCTCAAATGATTTGTGGTTAGGATTCAACTAGTCATGAAGGGCATGCTGCATACATATATATTGATTTTCTAGGTGTACTATGATATCTATAACAGAAAGACATCACAACACTCTGTAGGCTGTTTGCACTTGTCTTCTGCCAAATTTTGATGTGAACATTTTCTATTTGTGTTTTATCTTATGCTAATCCTTTGCATGTTCCTTTTCTTCATTACTTCTTTTAATTTATTTCTGGGACTTCTTTTTAGCCCAAAACCAATTTCTTTTTCGGAAGTGTAATATGATGTGTTTTCATATTTAGGTTAGTGAATGCAGTTTGATTTCACAAAGAATATCTGAGATAATCTCTCTGGATGGAGAAAGTGATCGGAAAATAAACTCATTTGATATCATTCCTCAAGAGTTCTTTGATGATATGGAGTCCTCTTGGAAAGGTCGTGTTAAAAGGGTCCATGCTGAGGTGGAATTCGCTGAAGTGGACAAAGCTGCCGAGGCATTGTCAACTGCAGTATGTTTTGAAACCATTTTCTGCCTTTACATCTATTGGTTGCTTTAAGTATCTTTTCTTGTATAACTAGAGAATGAAATGCTCTTGCTTCAATTTTAATTAGAATGTTGTCATAGAGAGACTATCTTTGCACCATTCCTTGAGTAAAATTTATTATCTATGCTAGTAGTAGGCTAATAGTTGAACATTCCCCTTCGTTAAGACCTGCAACCTAGGTACTTAGGCAATTCGGCGAGAGGTGTTAGTGGCAAATAAGTAATTGCTCAGCAGTGTTTTAAAAAGCATGACTTGGCAATGGCGGGGCAGCATGCCAGCTGCCCCGCCAACAGGAAAGGCGGCCGACCCCTGGCCGCTAGGCTGTGCTTGGAGGACCGCCAAGCCGCATGGCAGGCCGAGCGGCCCGCTAAATGAAATTGCGGGTCAGCCTGCAATGAGATGGATTTCAATTTTTTGGGTCAGATTCACTATTTGCTAACCGCCTAACACATTAACCATTTTGAAAAAAAATCCAATAATTCTCTCCCTCACTCTTTCATTCTGAGCCCTAAAAACTCTCCCTCTCTCTATCATCTTTGAGTGGTAGTAAGAAGTTAACGGCAGCAAATGAGGTACCCCTCAAACTCTTCTTTTCTTCTCTTTCTTATTCCCTTTATTTGATTTCTTCCCTTCTCTCTTAGTGACCACCTCCCAATTTGGCCACCGAGAGTGAAAGGTCGCCGCCGTAACAATAGGTTTCTCCCGGTTTTCCTTTTCCATTTCTCCTCTTTCCCCCTTCCATAGGCAGTGTTCTTCATTGCTACAGTAACAGTAGGTTCCTTCTCTAATTAGTTATTAACTGTGTTAATTACTGACAACAATAGGTAAATCACTAGCATTAGTATTAAAAATTATAAATATACCATATATAATTATTTTTATATTAAAAAAAATGTTAAACTGCTTTGTCACTTGCCTTTCGCCTTGGCGCTAGGCGGTGGGGTGACTGCCCGTTGTTCGCGGCTGCCTTTGAAAACATTATTGCTCACTGCCTCAAAGTGTGAATTTGTGGTGATGTTTTTTTTTTTTTTTTCTTTTTGTTCACTTTTTTAGTAATATCGAATATTGTATTGAAAGGCGGCCATAGGTGGCGAATGGTCACCTCACTGCATAACGCCTAAGCAAAAGGTGGGCGCTAAGATGGTTTAACATTTTTAATATAAAAAAATTAAAAATAATCTTTATGATATATAATAGCACTGATATAATATATATAAATTTTTTAATAGTGCACTACACCAAAGTACTAAATGACATATCACAATTCACAACCATAATAACAAATAACCTGATCAAAATTGTCACGACTAGAAAAAATAACATAATCAAAATCAATGAAATTCGATAGACTTGGTGTTGATAAAATGATGACTTGGATAAGGAAACATTGCTCGACCACAAATATAGACTATGTATTAAAT
The DNA here is from genome assembly GCF_048772165.1 of Typha angustifolia. Taxonomy (NCBI): domain Eukaryota; kingdom Viridiplantae; phylum Streptophyta; class Magnoliopsida; order Poales; family Typhaceae; genus Typha; species Typha angustifolia. The sequence goes on along the minus strand of NC_133245.1, from coordinate 12,793,981 downwards.
TAGCTGAAAAATTAAAAGACTATCCAATACGATGAACAAAAACGAGGCACAACTTGGCTGTCAAATAGTGTAGTACATGTAGAAACTAGGATGAACAACTATATAGCAGGGGATTAATAGTTTAATACACTAAGCAGAATTCTCATATCAAGAAGTAAACACCAACTGTGCTATCGTAGCAGGGAAGATAGAGAAAAAACAGACAAGTGAAATGGAAGAAAGAGATGAAACAAAGTAAAAGTGAAAGGGAAGAAACAAAGAAGAGGAAAGAGAAGAGATAGAAAAGAGAGAACACGAAAAGGAAGGTACCTTCTGTTACTTGCCCCAGCTCAAGAGGGGGTAACGCCAAGAAAGAAGAAAAGTGGAAATACTGCATAACGATAGAAGAGAAGTTCATATACTCCTATGCATCTTTAGACAGCTCGTTAACTTTACGTTGGTTTCGGTTCGATCAACTATCCTTTTTGAAGCGGGTAGTACACAGTGTTCATTCTCAAATAAAAAAAAGGCAGAAAAGCCAACTCATCATGATCTTTCCACTCCATTTTCAAAGAGAGAGGAGACGTGGGTTTGAGGGGTTAGGGCTCAGATCGATCGATAGGGAGTGAGGAAGAGAGGAGAGATTGTTTTTCTAAATTGGTTAGTTGTTCACCTGTTAGCATCCAATAGTGTTCGACATATTAGCTAAGGCGCCTGATCCACTCCAACGCCAAAGTGGGCCACTCGATCTGCTAGGTGACAAGGTGGCCTGCCAAGACTGCCATGGCGGCGTGTCCACCTTTTGCTGGCGTCAGTCCTATTTTGTGGGTGACTGGGGCGCGGCCTTGCCAAGATGGCCTCTTGATGCGTCATTCAAGACAGTGATGTCGAATATATGATGATATTGGTAATAGAATAAGTTTTCATCCTTAAGACCTTGGTCTAAGTACTGATGGTAGAAAGAGTACTAATGGTATATAATTAGTGCGTAATGTTTATTGTATGGGTATTGTGATGGTATTTCTTTTTCTTGTAAGTTTATATATTTAATGATTACTACACCTATAATTGAAAAGAATATCAAGGTTGCACTAAAGGATGTGCTCGTAAAGGTAAAATATAATGTGGAATAAAATGAATGAAACTCTCGGTTCTAGTATTCTGGGGCAATTTGCTTCTCTCTTCTAGGTTCTATGAAAATGGGAATTAGCTAGAATGTACAATAAAACATAGATATGCAACATTGGTGGTAGATACACTGTTCTATGGCACACAGTCATGCAAGCGTGCTGACATTTAATCCTCGAGAATGGAAACAGGTAACCTTTTCCCTCTGGTGAAGAGGACTAGGAAATATAATACACTATATACTCTAGGAAGACAAATAATTGATATGGCATCTCAAGTAACAACTTTTGATACACAAAAATGCCAAATCGCTCCCAGTATATTACTTGTGGCTGTTTGAGTTGTAACTCAGCAAAATCCAAATATTAAAGCCATGAACTACATGCCTCTACCACAACATACTATAATATGATTAGTATCCATCAGCGCACTGCACAGTTTTTGAAGTTGGAGTCTTCATGACAGGTTCCCAAGACATTTACCAACTTACTAAGCATACAGTGTATGTGGGTAGAGTTTAGCTGCTAAATGTCAGTGTGCTTGCAGTTATAGTTTAGAGCTGATATTGATTTGCTCTTCGGGTTTCTTATCCTGGAGATGAGATCATTTTACTCCATAGCAATTTTTGTTTTTGGTTTACTTGCTTCTACATGAAGAATTGTTCTATTTTCCCAAATGGGTAGAATCTTGTCTTCAGTTCAGCACCAGCATTAACTATTTCATATCTCTTATTTATCCCAATCACAGTTGCAGATGATGGGAGATGTGAAGGTCTGGACGATACATTAATCTACATGGCTAATGCGAATAGACTATGTTATTATTGTGTGATGGTATTTATAAAATGTTAGGTGGTACCTAAAAGTAATGGTCTGTTAACTGTGAATGGTTAGTTACTGTGGCTCTTCTAAGTTTTATATGATATTATTGGTGAATTTCATGGTACTTAGAATGGATGATGCTAAACTAGCTAGATAAGGAAAACGAAAACCTACCATACTATCTTATATAATTAGTCTTGAAAGCATTCTCCTGCAAGTTGGGTAAGCCTACATACCTCTTGCCCTTTCCATATCCTGCATTGGTTGGAGTCTCCACTTGCAAAATACCAATGTTATCATCTTTATTTTGTATTCTCAAGGTTCACACTTAACATTGATTCCTGTTGTATTATTGACATGTGCCCTTTTTTTTTATGTGAGCTTTCTTATTCTATCCTATTATACTTTAGGTCACGGAAGATTTCTTCCCAATTGTTTCAAGAGTAAAATCTGTGATGTCCCCTCTCGGAGGTCCAAAGGGAGAAATATGCTATGCGAGAGAACATGAAGCTGTTTGGTTTAAAGGAAAGCGTTTTATGCCAAATGTTTGGGCAAACACCCCTGGAGAGGAACAGATAAAACAGCTCAGATCTGCTACCGATTCGAAAGGTAGAAAGGTTGGAGAGGAATGGTTTACAACAGGCAAGGTTGAGAGTGCTTTAAGCCGGTAATTATTTACAATTATTTTCAACTATTCCTTGAGACATTTTATTGGCTTTCAGAACAGTTAAAGGAGTTAATAGAAAGTAATGGTTCTCTATGTTGATGTTAGCTGTCACCACCATCCTTGCTTTTATCTTTCTCTCTTTTTTTCTCTTTCAGGTATTATGAAGCTTGTGATAAGGCAAGGAATAAAGTTCTGGAGCTATTAAGATCACTTTCAAGTGAATTGCAGAACAAAATAAACATTCTTGTATTCTCTTCTATGTTGCTTGTCATATCAAAGGCACTTTTTAGTCATGTTAGGTAATGCCTTTTCTCCTGAACCTAATTTTAAGTATATTTATGGAACTCCTGCTTCTTTACTTGTTATTTTGTATAGTTGTGTCTATGTTAATATGAAGTTAAAAATGTAAAAGCATCTCACCATGTTGTTTACAATATGTTTAGTTTAATCTCTGACATAAAATCATCTTTGTTATTAATCTTTTCTTGGAGAGGAGTGGCCTTTGATATAATTTGTTAAGTGCTATGTAATGTCTACAACTCTACAATTTTGACTTGTAGCAACTGCAGACGTTTTGTTTGCTTTGACCCAACATTAGATATTTTCATTTTACTAGGACTGATGAGATGGAAGTCTGTTGTTGGTAATTTTCAAAATGATCATCAGACATGTGCAGCGAAGCTCAAGGATTAAGTTATCTGAGACACTATTTTGTAAATAAATGTCTAAGAAGTTCTATAGTGAAATGCCAATAGCTAAGCTTTATCTTAGGAGTTTCTTTCTGTAACAGAGAGTGAATATCTGATAATAAGTTATCAGGTAAACATAAAAATGTGATCATCTGCTTAACATTTCCCACGTGAACATCATTATTGTGCACGATCATCTTAATCTGATGCATAAAATGGATTAATTTCCAAATGTTTCTTTCAGAAGTAACTTGTTTTTATATAAATTCTTTATTTTTCCTCCCAAATAAACTAAGAAGTAAGAAAATGTTAGTGTTGCTACTTACCAATTTGATGATTGAGATCAGGGGAGATCAAACTTTTTTGTATTACTTATTCATTGCTTTAAAAGGAGATGAAAGTAGATTTGTATGAAATATTGGATAGAAATTTTAAGTTAAAATTACCGAGATTGATTATGTCAAATAGTTAAGTTGGAAATGCTTTGAAGTTTCATTTGTAACTGAGACATTTCATTGAAACATTTCACATTTCTGTCCTATCCGATCCAAACCTTCCCTGAAACTAGCATCCAAATGAAACAACAACAATAATAATTTTTTTAATGTATGTTTTAAATTCAAAGCTGAATTTGACTTGAATCCAACTTGTACTTGACTCACTGTCAACTTCATTGCTTAAAAGTTATTAGATTTTGTGTGATGCATTGAAAGATAAGATAAAGAAGATTATTCATCAAAAGAAGTCTCAAACTGATACGACGAAACTAGAGCCAAACCTACTGAAACTGATTGAAATGTTTCATTTTTTTTACCAAGCCAGAACCCAAACCGAAATTCCGAACTATGGTTAGAAGCTAACAAACAGGAAGAAATGTTATATCATTGTTGCAAATACAAAGCCACTTAATATGATTCGTCTGATGAATTAATCCAAGAAATTAAGGGAGGATCTAACTTCTAGGAGCTAGATGGATGATGCAACTCTGATGGACTTGTACACGGTAAATGATATGATAATTAAAATTTTGGCTATTAACAATATTGTTTTCCCTTAAAAGTTGTTATCTACTTTTGAAGAGGCTACAGTTGAAGCGGCATAAATGGGTGAGCATAAACAATAGGTGACAAATAGGTATGGAGATGTGTACCTAGGCCCTAGCAATTTGCAAATAGAGGGTTTGCAAAAGTGATGCTATTCTCTGTGAAATAGAGGGAAAGCTAAAAGCCAAAATTTACTTGTATAATTCCTTTGATGCATTGACTCTCATAACCTCCACTCTCTCTCTATTTACTAAATACCTGTTTTAGTTGCAACCTACTGTATTAGCAATTTTGTGACAAGAAGTTTGCTATGATTAGTTGTTTATAATGTTGCTAGTTATAGAAAGCTTTATCCAATTTTTGCTCAGACCAGTTCATCTGGATAAGTTTCAGCATATTAGCATGTCCTAAATGTATACTAGCTCCCAAGAAACATGTGATTGATTCTTATTCGCCAGTTTTCCCAGAAGATTCAGGATTCAGAATTTTATGAACTTAGGGAGTTGATAACAGTGGTTACTGTGTTGGAATATATATATATATATATATATAGTTTCGATGAATGAACTAATATCATGAAAGATGTGCTAAAATATTAGCTATGATGTAATACATTAAAATAAATCAACTTGCAATAAGTAAAGCCTCAACACGAGAGAGTTAAAAAACTCAAATCTTCCTTCCATTAGCTATGATTTATTATTACCACGCTCGATTCATATAATATTACATTTTTGAGATAATCTTATTTAGACCCCCCGAACTATTGCTTATTTTTTACATACACCATTTGAACCTTTTTAGATATAGAGACCCCCTAAACTATTGAAAACTTCTAACTTCCTGACACCGTTGATGAAAAGATAAAGACAAAAATACCCCTCTACATTAACATTTCTCTTTCTTTCTTCTCTAAAAAAATAAGAGAAGAAAAATCACAAATCTACTTACGTGTGAGTCACGTGACAATTTTGGGCAGAAAAACATAATGGAGAACTAATGGAAGGAAGATTTGAGAGGTTTCTAATAGTTTAGGAGGTTTATATGTATTAAAAAAAGTTTCTGGGGTATACGTGGAAATCGGCAATATATCATAGGGTTTAAGTAGAATTATCTCTACATCTTTTAATAGCTATAGTTTGCATGATATAGCAATGGGAAATCTACTTACAGGAAGGACAGATGGTTACTGGTTGTTTTTAAGTCCTAGCTCTCAAATTGGAAATTTAGATTTATTAATCACTTGATAAAAAATGGACAGCCATTTAAGATAGCCGTAATAAGTATCAATCTATTCTCTAATACTGATCAATCAATAATAATGATCTCTTCTGTTAAATTAGTCTTTGCATACCAGTCTAATGGCACTCAGTGAACCATTACCAGCAATGTATGAGCCCTGGTCTACTGGCGGCTTAAGCTCCCAATTCTGTTAGCTTGGGTTTTTCAAATATGAGGCACTGAATGAAGAGTGAGCTGCAATCAAAAGAAGAGAGAGTGCTTGGTCTATAACTATGAGAGGTGCATTGGATTTGTCCATAATCTGACAGCAGCTGCGAGGTGGTCTGCTTGTGCATGAGAAAGAAAAGATAAGATATATAGGGCTAAATCCATGCTATGAGAATTAAAGAAAGTTAATTTAGGATTAGTAAAGTTAGAATTGGGTTAGAAGTTAGAACTAGTATCAGGTCTGTTGGTTTGAGAAATGAAAGGGTATGGACAGAAGCAACAATTGTCTTGTGTACCAACCATCACATATCATGCTGATGGGGTATCGGTATGTGGCACAGGGAAGTGCCGAAGCCCAAAGCCCCATGTTGTTTTTTACTGAGCTAAAATTAGAAAGCTTAAGGGGATTTTTGGAAAAAAAACATTACCTAGAGCTCAATAATTGTAGGATCTATCTAGAGTTACTAATACAAGTGGATCTCAACATAAATTTTGCAATTATTGATTATAATTGCAGCCACGAATACAAAATATTGGTTTTCCTTCAAATTTCCTACATAATTTTGAAATATAGAAAAAAGAGTAGAGAAATTGTCAAGTTGGAACCTAATTTGTGAAAGATTTAGCTAGATCTACCTTCTAGGTGCTGATCTACTTTGAGTCACTACAGTTTTTCCCATCAATTTGAGTTAAACATGTATGCAATTTATAGCTTCCAGATTCTTTTGTGCCTTTAGGTTAGTGTGTATTCTTATTTGTACACAAAATTACTTTTGTTACACCAATATCTAAGGCTAACTATCTTCAATTTAGCCACTGAAACTATTTCAAGTACAAAAGAGGCACAAAACCTTTTTAAGAATGTCCTGAGGGTGTGGCACTGTCTCAATGGTACAAATGATGTGTGACGTGATTGTGCCATGCCGAGCTAGGGCGGGCATGCTCCATGCCACCAACACTACAATCCTTGAACAATTTACCAGTATAAAATTACCTATAATACCTATGTGATATTAAGTTCCTTTTTGTTAGGTTTTTCACTATGTTAATAAAAGTATAAGGCCCTGTTTGCTTTGAGTTCAGTAATCAAACATTTTTTTTAATCTTTTTTTTATATCTAATCAAATTCACTCTCTAAAAAATTAAGACTAAAAAATGAGACTAACTAATCAAATTCCGGGCTTAGCCTCAAACTAAATAAGGCTTGAGATTACAAAGTCTCCTCTTTACATTTGACTTCTGTGATACTTGCATTGGTAGAAATCTCATTGATTGCCAATCAACTCGCTATGGTATGATGATTCATCTACGATCCCAAGGAAGACTGATTTCTATCTATTATTTTCCTCTTGGAGATAATAAATGTGCACTAATTCAAGGATAACTTCTATATTCCAGTGTGTATAATCTCGTTAAATATTGAGTGGAAGGCAGAATAGTCTTAGTGTGAAAAAGTTAATCTTGATGTCTTCTAGTTAAACCTTTGTATAGTTGAATCCACAGTGGATTTTTTTTGTCTTCCCAGGTAAACACAACTTCTGCAATAAAATTAATTTTTTATGTAATCTGACAACCTGTGGTGATTCCTAATTGAACATGAAAAATCATGTTTTGGGTTCTAGTTCAACTGTTCTTGATCTTCAGTGTAATTTTACCCTTCCCCAAGTGAACATCAGCCTTGGCATTAAACCCTACTACCTTGTAATATCTTTGCCGAAGTATATGCTGGATACTGCAAGGTTTTTTGTAGTAATTAACCCATGATAGCAGTATTTATCAAATAAATCTTTGTTATATGATATTAATTTCACGACAGCTATTGCCAATGATCTGATCTTATTGCTGTTATCTAGAAAGTTCTGGCTAGATCCTTATCCCTTTTCTTTAATCTGTTCCTCTGCAGTGAAGGCCGGCGAAGGGGATGGGTGTTTCCAAAAGTAATAGGCTCGTCCTTTTCGAAGGTATTATGAACGTGAGGTTGTACTGAGATTGATTCTTTGCTAGTTATGAAGAGTTCTGGTACTATTACTGTCTTACTAGTTCTAATTGTTACATATTTTGTAACAAACTAGTTGTAATTTGATACATTGCCTGCAACTTTTTATACATTTCAACATAGTTTAGTGACAGTTTAGTCACTCATAGAAGAACTGTGGCCCTGATTTTGACTCAATTATGTAAGAAAAGTGTAGAGTATCATTCATGTTAGAGTATGATGGATTTAAAATTTTAGAGTAATTGATGAGTTGTTATGGTAGAGAATAGTTCTAACTTTTAATCCCTCTAGACAGATTTATCATTTAAATTATAAAACCTTCACTCATTTAATTCAAATCTATTTATTGGTTCAATTAAAATGTCCCAATCCCATAAATGAGTAGTGGCAGCAAAAAAAAGATAAACAATCCTGTACTCTAACAACTTAAACTTTTTGAGTAACTATTGAGGTCAAATTATAATTCTAAACATATTTTGGGAATGAAATAAACATTTAAGCTCCGTTTTCTTTGAGATTAAAGGATAATTAGAGTAGCTTTTCTGGATTCTTACTCTTAAAAATTAAAATTGTATCTCTAATATAAAGTAGGATATTCTAATATTTGCTTGTAATCTATAATAGTGGTGTAATAGTTATTTTTGATGTGACATAAAGTTAAGGTAAAAGTACATATACAGTGTGAAATTGAATTAGATACCCTTAATTTGATATCTGAATTTTTTTGTAGATATGTTATTGCATACTTGAGTAAGAAGCGAGGATATAGGAGAGAAAATTGAGCAGAAATTTTTGGTTTATGGAATGAGATAGATGGGTGGTAGGAGAGAGGTGAGAGAAATTTTAAAATAACTTATAGTCAAATCAAGGGTAAAATTATAATTGAGCTTATGTGTGGAATAATTTGAATAATATTTCTAATCTATAGTAAAGATAATTTGCTTTGTAATCTAGAGTAGTGGAGTAGTGTTCTATAATCTAGAATAAGAAAAAGGATAATCCTAAGGCAAATGGGGTCTTAGGCACTGCTTCTTGTATACGCCCAACATTCTCACATGGTTCATCAAATTAGTTTCTCATCCTATTTGTATTCTCCTTATGCGGCCTCCCATTTTCCAGGCTGCAAAATGGAGTGTTCTGACCATTCCTCATTTTACTAAATACATATTCCATCTCATTATGAGTAGCCCTTTTGCTGTGCTAGATATGCTAAGTAGATAACGATATGTCAGCATATGATCTGTAAAAAAATAGAAGAAATGGCTGACAAATGAAGTTGTATAGTGTATCACTATATGGAGCTACATTATGAACATATATGTAGTAGTCTAGTAGATTTGTTGTTTCGGTGTGGTTTTGTTGTGGTATCCTTCTTTTTTTTTTTTTTTTCTTTTCTATCTCTTTTAAACCTCGGGGTGGGTGTTAGGAAGACCTCATGTAAGTAGGATTACAGGCTCAGACACACATGAATATGAAACCACACTGGGAGATGCAATTGAAGACTTACTTGATAAATCTTTAAGGGGCAATAGTGCAGAAAAGGTAGCAACTGTTAAAGTATAGATATAAGTTATAACACCAAGTGGTCCAGATTGTTGAGCCAACTTCTCATGTTATAGTTGTCCTAAAATCTTGTGGAAGGGGATACTGTTCAAATTTCTTTGGAGACCATTATGTTATCTCCCTTTGTAGTACAAAATTTACTTGTCCTCTGCAGATTAGTTGAGGCTCTCTTTTACTGAACTTGTTTATGAACTGGCATAGTGGTATACTGGTATGTGTTTTATCACTATCCTTTACCTGAGTCTCCATGTCTCTCTCAACTTGCTTGAAGGTTTAGTTGCTTAGCAAGATGCTGTTGCATTTTGTTCCTGGACAAACTGCTCCGAGTAATGCATTCTTGTTCGTAGTATTCCAAATGATTTATTATGCTCACCCTAAATTCTCTAGCTTCCACTTTAAGTACATATAATTTGACGTAATTTTATTGTGTCCTTATTGCAGCAGCCCATGTTGATCCAAAACTTGTGTGTGGTGTAATTTGTGAAAGATTGCAAAACATGTGAATTGCAATAATCTTGATCTTGGTACATAGTCTTTGATTCTTGATGTTGAGTTTTGAGTCTTTTGACCTTGATTCTTGATCTTACTTCTCAAGCCTATTGTTGTCTCCTTGTTTACTTGCTACATTTTTGCGGCCTTTTCCCCTGAAACCTAGACAGAACCACATCTGATTCAAGAATTCAGATCCAATCAATCTTGAGTAGAACCCCCCCACCCCCCACCACACCCTTTCACTGAATTGAATTTAATGTTTGCTGCTCTTGTATTCAAAAAATGTTTTCATGCTTTTGTGCTATCTTGCTTTTTGTGATAAACTTCTTGTTCTCGTGTCTTGGATTCTCTCTTGTAAAATTTGAGAAATGAAACAAACTTTTATTTGTACTACAGGACAAAGCAGCAGAAATTACATGTGAAATGGATTTATCAGGATTGTCTCCTTACTGGTTTGATGTTGCTCGAGGCAATGCAGTTCTGAATAATATAAAAATGCACTCTCTCTTCCTTCTGACTGGGCCAAATGGTGGTGGGAAATCCAGTATACTTCGATCAGTTTGTGCTGCTGCCTTACTTGGAATATGTGGGCTTATGGTGCCAGCTGAATCAGCTGTCATTCCTCATTTTGATTCTGTTATGTTGCATATCAAAGCTTATGACAGTCCTGCTGATGGGAAAAGCTCATTTCAGGTGTGAAACAGATGCTTGAGATTTTATGCTTTTGTTAGATATTTGTTTTTGTTTTTACTCTGATATTTGTTTACTGGTTTTCTTTAAAATGAATCAATTCCTTCACACTGAATTGTGGTTTAATGGTTTATTTGTTTATATTTCGACCACTGCCTTCATTCCAATTTGCTGACGTAGAGGATATCCACCAAGTTTGTTACTTTCACAATCAAGTTTGTATGGACATGGTCATATCATTTAGCATTGTTCCTTCTATAGTTTGTCAGTTTCGGACCATGGATATTGTGTTCCACATTTCTTGGGGATCTCTTTTTTTGTATATATTATTGATTAGTGGGTCATTCCAATTATGGTTCTTATGTTGTTCTGTGATAGTTCAGGAATATGACTTCTTTTGCTTAGTGCTCTCTTTTGTTTCTGATATTTATTGCATCACTTCACCACTATGAGTTGGCATGTCTGTTGTGCATGGCTTCTCCTACCTTTCATCATGCTCCACTGTTCATAGGTAGATGGATTACATGTTATGTAGTGCTGCAGATATTTACTCATAGTGCTTGGTCACGCGCCGTTTACGCATGTCAAACAGCTTCACCTTTCTAACAGAGGACTCCAATTCACTTCCTAATTCCTATCTGTTCTACTATTTTGAACAAAGTAAATTCTATTGACATCTTTTGACTCATTAATACCATCTCAGGTCGAAATGTCCGAGATACGTTCTCTGGTCACTCGAGCTAGCTCGAGGAGTCTTGTTCTTGTTGATGAGATATGTAGAGGCACAGAAACTGCCAAAGGAACTTGTATAGCTGGCAGCATAGTTGAGATGCTCGATCACATTGGCTGCCTTGGTATCATATCAACCCACTTACATGGCATTTTTGATTTGCCTTTAGTGACGAGAAATACTGTCCACAAGGCAATGGGAACAGAAGTTATAGATGGGTGTGTTGTACCAACATGGAAATTAATAGATGGGGTCTGTAGAGAAAGCTTAGCCTTTCAAACTGCTTTGAACGAAGGTATTCCCGAAACAATAATTACAAGAGCTGAAGAGCTGTATGTTGCAATGAATGCAGATAATGTACTCCCAATGTCAACTACAAATGCGAAGCATCTTCTTCCCAAATCTCATGTAAATAGCTTTGGTGAGTTGTTTGATTCACGGCGACATGGCATAGACCTTCCATCTAGCACCTTGGAGATATTGCAGAAGGAAGTTGAGAATGCTGTTACAATAATCTGCCAGAAGAAACTGATAGAACTTTACAATAAGAAAAGCATCTCAGAACTTACCGAGGTGGTGTGTGTTGCTGTTGGAGCAAGGGAACAGCCTCCACCATCGACAATAGGTGCCTCCAGCATTTATGTTCTCTTTAGACCTGATCAGAAATTGTACGTGGGACAGGTAATTTCTTGTGCTAGAATTTATTAGAATATACTTTTTCTTGTGCTTTAAAGGGGTGCGATTTTGAAAGTTTTGAATTGCAGACGGATGACTTGGTGGGCCGACTTCGTGCGCATCGATCAAAGGCAGGCATGCAGGAAGCAGTGTTCATATACATTGTAGTGCCAGGGAAGAGCATAGCATGCCAACTGGAGACTCTCCTTATTAACCAACTTCCTTTAAAGGGCTTTAGACTCACAAATAAGGCTGATGGTAAGCATCGTAATTTTGGCTCAGCTGGACTTCCTATGGAAGCTCTTGCACTGCAGTGATGAACCAAATTCGTTTTTCCAACTCAATCATATTTCATTATGACGAGCAAGCATCACCTCTTGTTTCGATTGTTACATCCTAGAAGCAGTAGGTATTCTCACTCGAAAGATGGTGCTGGCACCAATTTTGTCTCTTAGATGTTAGCTCGAGTTTTGCAAATAGTAGAGGCATGCACATTGTTGCTTTCTATGAAAGTAGAGGATACTCATGCTTGATGTAAATGTGTAATTACCACTACAAAGTTAATTTACTGCAATCGCCATAGCCATAACATTGGTGGTGGCGAAATTTGCAGCAGTTGGGAAACAATTTATAGTATATTTTCTCACACAGATGCCTACAAGGGGAATTAGGCCAACATTCGCATCGATGCTTATCCATTATGCATTTCACTGTCTAAAATTAGTCATCTGTTTAGCATTCTTAATCTGATCTTAGTTCAGATGTTTAGTGGTAAATACCGAGTGTTGCAGGTGTTGTGGCGTAATGAACGAAGACTCCAATCTCTGCTGGGTTCTAGCTATAAATGTCAAATATGTCAACCATGTCCATGGCCTGTTAGGCCTATCATGGGCCACAATCTTGTGTTCTTATCAATATTTGCTATATAGTCATCGTAATGCATTTCCTTTTCTATAACCATGATCATTTTGTACTATTTATCACATCGACGTAATTACTCACCTGAGATGCTCCATTCTGGAAGGCGATTGATAAGGATTTGCTACAAAATCTAATCACCAGAACATGGGATTAGCAGTAGCGTGAATTAATCAACGGCTTATAGGTAGCAGAAGCTTTCGTTGCCAACCAATTCGATCCTATTTGATGTGACCCTTGAGCTAATACTGTGTTCCATGATGGCTACGTTCACGTGATGAGGGAAGAAGAAGAAGATAAAAAAAAATAGACTGGAAATTTTCGTCTAAAGTCATCTTATTCAAAGCGATTTTGTTCAACTTCCACTAGTTGCATATCTCTGTCTTGCTCTTTTCCGTAATTGAGAGAAATTTGTATACCGTATTGGATGGCATAAAAAGAAAATTATAATATTTCATATGGTTAAAATGGCTCATTATATCCGAGTTTGATTTTTAATTTAATTAAATTCATTTCTCTCTTAAAAAAAAGAAAAAAAGAAAAAGAATATGCAATCTCATTCCAACCTACTTAGCTCAATGCCATTGATTCCAGCAACCAAACAGCTAGAACATTTACAAGATGGACAGGGAGCGATTTATGAGCAGCAATTAGGGTTTGTACCACAAAATTTCTTAAATGCAGCCAAAATTATTCTATATAGGGGTGCAATATGCCAAACTCTTAAAAACACTTTAATAATAATAAAAATAAAAAATAAAAACAAAAATACAAAGATTATAGTTGACGTGGGGTGGTATTGATAGAATGAAAGTGATGTAGGTCATCGGTAGGCGATGTGCACATGGGATGAGCTAATGGCGTTTGTTGCTATGTGGGGTCAACGTGTTGGCATAACACGTACTACTATTAAACTATCCTAAAGAGACAAATGACTACATCCCCACCTTCCGTCCGTCGGATCATCTGCACTCCTGACAGCAGGAATCTCCTACAAATCCATCTTCACCAAAGTTGGCTTCATTCCATCAACCTTCCTCCAATCTTGGTCTTGGTTATTCTTCTATTGCATTGAATGGAAGGAGGTGCTCTTAGAATTCCAAGAGGTAGATGGCACCTACCATTCCCCACAAATGTAATCTTGGTTTCTTCTCCCCCCTTGCCCAATAAAAAATCCTCTCTGAGATACTTTTCCTTTCTTTGTTTGGGTGCAAACTTGTTTCATTAATTAAGCTAAGCAAGCAATGGGTTAGAACAAATATTCCCTGCAAGACTCAAGAATATCATATTCGATCTTCTTGGTCTTTTGCATTATTTGGGAAGCTTTGCCAAAAGCTTCCAATGAAGTTGTTGGTTAAACAAAAATGGTGCAAGAAAAGTGTGCTATGAATACTTGGAAATGCTTTGTTTGTACATTAGGTATATGTTTAAGTAACATTGTTCTTTTTCCACTTTTATATTGCTGGTCAACTATCTTTTTATTTGGAACTACATGAATTTTGTAAGAAAAGTCTTTGATTGATGCCAAAAGATCATATACTAGTAGATAATTATACTTAGATCTTCTAAACTATTGTCTATTTTTATAGCAAGCTCTTTATTTATTTTTATGATGTATACTTTAACTCTCTCAATTATTAATCTCTCGCTCGTTTGTCTGTCGATGAAAATTATCAAATGATCAATTTATCTAAATTTCTATTTCTTTCATTACAATAAAGGTAAAATGTTCTTCAAAGTGTGTAATTATTTTAAGAGAAATGTTTTGAACTCTTATACAATATAAGTTTTAACAATTTGAGTACTATCTATTAGTCTTAGAGCATTAAAAATTGAAGAGGGATTAAAGGAGTGAGATATCCTGGATAATAGTAGTTTTTATCCCAATTTAGTTTTGTGTATTTGATTGAAAAAATTTGGATAAGTATAAGATAAAAATATGAAATAAGATAGTATTTGACTGGGTAGTTGGGATTAGAGATGAAAATAATCAAATCGATCTTATTGACTTTTTCATAGTATAAGTTAAATAGACATTTATTATTTCTTTTTTATTATAAAAAGATAAGAAATACTTAAATATAATTTATAATTTTATGTTCCAGTAACTATATTATCATATCATAATTATTTTTAAAAGTGAATATATATTAAAATTACATTACAATTCGGAAATATATTCTAATATATTATAGTCATATCAGATGCATATTACAAATTCAGTAAGTTTGCTTTTGGAGAAGGACAAATTAGTAATTTAGATTTGTTTAGATAAAGGGGAGGGATATCCAAAAGCTGGGATAAATATATTCCAATAAACTCACTTTATCCTGTTTTTTAATCCCATCTCTCTAATACTAATTTGTCAAGACTTTTTGAAATAAACTGGGGGTTTATCCTGGCAAATATTTTTAAAATAAAGTGGGGTTTTATCTTGACAAGATTTTTTGAAAATAGTGGGGGTTTATCCAGGATAAACTCCCCTTATTCTACTTCTCCAGACGGAGCTGTAATAAAAAAAAAAAAATTAAAAGGATAACTAACATAAGTTATTCTACATTACTGAGGAGGTAAATAGACCATGAAGTATAATAGGGAATCTATATATAAATAAACAGTAGTTTAAGAGTTCTAGGTGTAATTATCTGAGACTAATATTCAATACTAAAAAGTGTTATTTTAATGAAGAAACTTTTGCAACATCTAGTACCGAGGAGTAATTATCTATTTCTATCTGCAACGAGGCTTTGGTTCACAATACAAAGAAACATCAAAAGTGCAGTTTCTTTTACATCTTTTTACTAAGGATGCCTTGTTCAAGAACATAAAGCCTCTCTTGCTGGGTTATTGTGTACGTAGTAAAAGTCATAAGACTGTAAACATTAGTTCCTCAGTGGTTATAAATGTTGCCAAAGTAATGGGATTCGAGGGAAGTTTGACTGAGTCTGCTCAGGCCCACAGGGAAAGATAGATCTGTTCCTTACTACTGAAGCCCTGGAGATGTTATTTGCAGTCACTAAAGCTTCGGAATTCGACTCTATTACCGTAATCAATATTATCAACCGCACTATTATGACCTCAGTGGAAATATAAGCATTAATGCGGGAATATACACAACCTTTCCGTCACCTTTTCTAATATCTTGTTTGCTCGTTGACTTAGGGTTAGCAATCTTTACTGAAGCTCGAGAGATGCTATTTACGGTTACTAAAGCTCCCGAGTATAATTTAGACTCTGATATCGTGGAATTTTACTCTACTACCCTAATCAACAAGATCAACGGCACTATTATGACCCGTGGAAATATAAACAATAATGAGCGAATATCCACAACCCTAATTGGTAGGCTAAGTTAGGGTAAATTTAGGATTCCGCTTCTTTTTGGATCATATTTGCCCCTGCTGGTCTCGAATAGATCTTGCTTAGGGATCCATTACTAGATAGCTGATTGAGTAGCTTTGCACCCTTTTTTTTTTTTTTTTGGTGATTAATGAATTTTCATTTTATATATAAAAGAAAAAGAATGTAAATCAATTCCTTATTCCTGAGAAGGTTTCAAAGCTGTACATCAATCATTCTCCCAAAGCACAAATCATTACAAATATTGGTTATAGCTAATAGAATTCCATAATTATGAAAAGAACATGGATTTGAAGCTGTACATCAATCATTTTTCATTTTTAATCTGTTTAATTATTAATATAACATATGGATTTGAATTAAATAGTGTGAATGGTTTACATTTTGATAGTCCTAAACAGTATAAAACAGATAGATCATACAAATCCAAATATGAATAACAAAAGGATAGCAAGATTTAATTTCATACCGGACTTGTCGTTATATAGTTTGATTTATAAAAATTTTCATATCGAATTCGTGACAAATCTAAATTCATATCGAAAATAAAAACTCGAATACGAATACGAAAACTTATTCTCAAACTCATTTACCGCCCTCATCCTCCTGCATCACATCTGTTTCATCTCTGAATCAGAGGAAGCAATCATCAATTCAATAATTTCTTTCTTTCTTTCTTTCTTCTTTTCTTTTGAGGCCAATAATAATGAGAACACGTTTGTTTTGTACAGCTTGCAGGATATACACTTGAGCTCTTGTTTGAATCCCTTCGCTGGATATGCCTACCGACAAATCCCAAGCAGTGTGATTCTCTGACCCCCCCCTTCCCCATTTGGAGGTTCCTCCTGGTCCCTTTTCCTGGCCTTGTGGGTTTCTTTCTTTCTCTTCCATTGGATTCTTCTTCTTCAGATGGACCCCCAACCCTCCCAACTATAGATTCTAATTCCCAATGGTACAAATGGCAAACCACCCAAAGGTGCCCTTGGAGTAAACTACACTTCTCTCTCTCTCTCTCTCTCTCTCTTTTTATAGTTTAATTATGTTTGTTTTCACGTAGAAACCTCCTCTTGTTTGTTTTGATCCTTTAAAATATATGACGTGATTAAGTTTAGATACTGGGAGAGAAGTCGAAGAAGTCAAAAGTTATTTTGATTTAATTTGGTAAAAAACATAGAGAGCCATGCATCTTTGCTTAGGTTCGTATATCAATTTATTGGATCTTGCCTTTGACTTCTGGGTCAATATCGAATGCGTTGTGAGAGTTACGCATGGATAAGTCTCGATAATTTCACTTTCGTATAAAGTAATATTGGAATGACCAAGATATTAAATCAATGAATTGGTTGATAATTTATGATAGCCAGTGACTTAGTTTTACGTTGTTTCCGAGAACAAACGCATGCATACAAAACTTCAAGTTGAAAGAAAAATTTTAAGCAGTAGAACGATTCATGATTAACTTTTTAGTAGAACATTTAGGTATTAGAGCTAACGAATTTTTAACGCAAACTCCATACTTGATCTATATTAGATAATATTATGAATGAAATAAAATATTATGCCCACAACACAAATAAAATACGAAAAATACGACCACATGAATTATCAAAAGATAGGAAGAGCTAAGATATCTGACTTACGGCAGACAGATAAGTCAGATATAATTGAGGTGACAATCTAAGCCGTGGAAGAGGGGGCAGATTAGAGCCAGAGAGTAATTAGGACGAAGAAGGAGACGATATTGTCACGAGGAAGAGATAGATAGAGAGATAAGTAAATAGTGGGAGATTTGAGATTAGAAATCGAGATCTATCGGGGAACACAACTTACCTTGAGAAAGAAAGAGAGTCGAACAAAAGAAAAAATGAAGAGAGAGGAGGATAATTGTGAAGAAAACTACGGTGGAGGGAAAGTCCCTCCTCTCCTGTAGCACTAGATTAAGAGAGAAGAGCATTACGCATTTGCAGTGAGGAAGACTCTCTATAAAAAGAGGAGAAAGAAGCGACGGAACTCTAGTAGAACTAGGGCCGACGCCAAGAGAAGTAATTCTTAGATTGCTTCCATTTTAACTACTTAGAAGCTTAAGCTACTCTTTATTTTAGACTCCGACTCTAATGAAGCTTTTTGTAAGTATAGTAGCTAACCTATAAAATCTTTTAATTTTGATACATATAAAAAAAAAACACTTAAGGGTACTAGGAAACAATAACTCCTATCATTTAAACTCTAATAATCTTAGTTGTTCTCAATCTAAAGAATCAAATACTTCTAACAAAAAATTTCTCAATTAATACAATTATGAATGTAATGACAAAAGAACTATAAATGTTAACATGAATCATAACACGACGTGCGAATTCTAGGGAGAGGAAAACTTCGTTCTGGACATTTAAAGGGATTTAAGGATAATATCATTTTATGTTTTGGATCATCAACTCTCATATCAACCTCCACACCATTTGATACTATTAATATTTCTCTATCCCTAACTTCTAGTGCAGTTTATAGTATCACTAACCTTCCACTTCCCATATCCTTCCAATCCTTCACCATTTAAAACATCAATTTCCGAGAGACAAATGGAACATGAATGTCTGTACCTGACTAAGATAGTCCAGGAAAGAGACAAATGGATTCACAAGGCTAATTACTACCTCTTAAAAAGAGAGTAATATTTCACTATTTTAAGAAAATTCGTGAAAAAAATTAAGAACCCACAATTGAAGAGAAGTTTTGGTTTCAATCATGCATTGGGGGGTTTTTCTTTGTTCTTTTTGAAATAAAGTTTAATTGTGATCCTAAATTAAGTTAACGAAGTATAATTATTAAACTTGAATCGTCGATCAAATAGTTTGGAAAGTGACTATCGCAATCTTTCTTTCCTAATTTTTAACTTTTTTACCAAATCTCCCGTCAAATTATTTTAATTTGCACGATAATATTATGATAACGATTTAGTTCCTGACTGCAGTGATTTGCTGTAGGTTAGTTACTAAGTGATGAAAGAATAATTCGCTTAAAGGTAGGGTTCTTTTTGGAAATTTCCCTTGCAAATAATTTTGTAAACTTTACTACAAAAGCGTACAATTTTCTTCAAACTGGGCGTGATTTTATCCCTTTCCGTTTCCATTTCATTCACCATTCTCGCTTACACACTGTCGGTACAAAACAACTGCTAAAATTTCTCTGCACGTCAGTGCTATCGGAAGCAAAGATTCCATCTTTCTCTCCCTCTCTCTCTCTCTGTCTCTCTGTGCATTCCAGTCCGATTTTGGGGACCACGGAGACAGCCGGAGATGGCGGGCTCCGATATCTGGCGGGGGCGGAGGTGGTGAAAGAAACGGTTTCGGAGCTCATTTGGGGAAACTGAAGGGTGGGTCTTTTTCTTTCCACATGGTGGAGTGGATCGATGAGTCGTTATACCTTCAAGGTCTAATCCCATTTGTCTGGATCTCGACTCGTGGAGCTCGCTTGATCGCTTTCTCTGTGCGTAATGTAGATCACTTTGGTTCCTTTTTGGAGTTGGGTATTGCCTTTATGTTCGCAAATCGATGTTTTTTTAGTGAATTCTCTGTGCCTCCTGCCTGTTCGTAGTGCGTTTCTGTTTCCATTGTCTAGGAATCGGAGGGTTTCGTCGTCTAATTGTTGTTTTTGTTGAGATTTTGAAGTTTAGGATGATTTATTGCTTACAGTGCAATTCTGAGCCAGATTTGATATCAAAATGCGAGCTTTTCTCTCTCTTTCTGAGAAAATTGCAGCCTTTTGAATAGTAGATTCCTTCAGAGGGTACGATATAGTTATTCTCTTGGATCATGGTTCTTGTATTTGTCTCAAAATTTTCTTTAACACTCGCTATGTCGCTTTTAATCCCTTTCGTTAGTTCTATTCTTATAAATCTAGGTTGCTCTTTTATCATTTTTGTCTTCCCGACCCAAAGAATCTTTTGGATTCCCAAGCTATTTTTTTTCCTCTCCTTTTTACACCAATTGTACTAGTAATTCACTTTTGTTCTCTGCCAGCTTAGCTATTAATATGTTCACAGGTCCATCTTCTTAATGTGTCTGTTGAATGGTGGATTACGTTAATGCAACAACATTAGGTTCTTTAAGTACTCTGTTTAGGAAAAGAAATCTACAAAATGAATATTTGGTCTTAACTTATAAGTACAAGATCTCTCCAGTTTTGTGATGCAAATAAGTGATACTTCCTAATTTCCTTTGCATGTGCTCTTGTATCTTGAAGCCTCTCTTGTATCTTGAAGCCTGAGAGGGAACTCTTTATTAGTTTATTTCATACAGCTATAAGATGTACTCCTTATTGAAATTGGTGGGTATTAGTTTATCTGTTAAAACACAGTTCTTTGGTTGTGGTTGTGGGAAAAAGTCTGATGTGGTTCTCTTCTTTTTTGTCATCATTCTATTTATTAGGCACCTAGATGAGTGGTTTTCAGTACAGGAAGTCCCAGGATTTACAGAAGCCGTTTCCTTGTTGTACAGAGACGATGATTAACTTATTTGACTTGAGTGCTGGAATGGCCGGAAATAAGCTGCTTATGGATAGAGCTCATCGAGATGGTATCTTTCACAGCCCTTGTTGTAATGATGCATTTGCTTAGCTTCCTAAAAGATTTGCTTTGGATAGTTGAATACTTTGAAATATTCATGTACTTTTTCTCTTTATGTGTGATGGTCCATTTTGTTCTTTTCATTGATCTTGTATTCTTCTGCTTTCCCAACTTTCTCATATTGATTATACTGCTTGATGGATGTCTGGTCACCTTGTGAGTTTGGCTTTTTCTTTTTAACGATTCTTTCTGGAGAACTTTCTGCTTCAGATTGTGTAGATATCAGTTCTTTACATTTTACATAGTTTTGTTCCCACAGCTTGATTCGTAGAAGTTTCCTTTTCTTCTCTACTTTAACATTTAAGCTCCTTCACAGTTATTCCATTCCCTTGTAGAAATATCAAATCAAAGATAGCTTATGCTTGATTCATGGAATTGAAATATGTTGCTTCATGATTGTACACCTTATATTCCCATTTGTTTCTCAGCGTATTTTGATGGAATGGACTATGTCGTAGGTTCTCCAATTCGAAGAAGCAGGTCAGATGTAAGGAGACCTGTTGATCAAGATGGAGTTCATGTAGATGACAAACTAGTAAGCACCACTGAGAAATATAATTGCAATGATATTTTACCTGTCTTGAAGGTTCTCTTACATCCTGATATGGATCGTATTGCAGGTAGGTAGTGATATGAGGAGGAATTCTTCAAGAAAGAAATCAGGCGGAACACCAATGAAGATGCTAATAGCACAGGAGATGTCAAAAGATATAGAACAGAAACAGAAGCCACGTAATGTAGTTGCTAGATTGATGGGTCTTGATGATGAGCTACCTGCTCAACCACCTGTTTTTTCTGTTAGTAAAACAAATTTGCAAGAGGGTCATTCACATAACACATTGGCAGGAGCTATCCGAGGCAACAGGCGGCAAGAAGATTTCTTCACCAAGGCAATGCCATGTAAGATTCACCCATCTTCCAATGAGAGGGTTGAATACAAGGATGTATATGAAGTTTGGCAACAACCATCAAGAGGCAATCATTTTCAGGGTCGACCTATACAAAATGGAAGATGTTATGGAAACCAGAATGAGAAAAGAATGGACCTTGTCCGTCAAAAATTTATGGAAGCAAAGCGCCTTGCTACAGATGAGAAGCTTCTTCAGTCGAAGGAGTTCCAAGATGCTCTTGAGGTTCTGAGTTCAAACAGAGATCTATTCATAAAATTTCTTGAAGAGCCTAATTCCCTCTTCTCAGCACAAATAAATGAAATTCAAACAATTCCCCCACCATGTCAGACAAAGCGCATAACTGTGTTGAAGCCATCAAAATCAGTTGCGACAGAAGGTAAAAAACATATTAAAAGGCAACAACATCCTACAATTGGTGAAAGTGGATGGGAGATGAGCAAGCCTCGTTCAAGATCTAGTATCAGTCGTTCAAAGGCAGAAAGCTTTTCTCAGCCAACCAGGATAGTTGTCTTAAAGCCTAGCCCTCGAAAGCCCCATGACATCATGACCAAGTTAACTCCGCCAGTCACTTCACCAGATATAATTGGCCAGAAGGACTTCTTCGGTGGTCTTGAAGACACTGAAGTCACCATTGAATCAAAAGAGGTAACCAAGCTGATCACTCAGCATATATCAGAGAGTTGCCATCGGCGAGATGAATCTTTGCTATCTTCTGTGTACTCAAATGGATATGGCGGAGATGAGAGCTCATTTAATAGATCGGAAAACGAATATATGGAAGAAGAGGGTGGCGGCTTTAGTGACTCGGAGATAGTAACTCCGACTTCACGTCATTCTTGGGATTTTGTCAACAGATACCGCAGTCCTTGTTCAGCATCATCTTTCAGCAGGGCCTCCTACTCTCCGGAGTCATCAGTTATTAGGGAAGCAAAGAAACGGCTTTCAGAGAGATGGGCTCTTGTGGCATCTAATGAGATCAATCAAGAACAAGTGGAAATCCCAAGGAGCTCAAGCACTTTGGGTGAAATGCTTGCAGTTCACGATGTAAAGAAAGAAGAGGGTGGTGATAAAAGGCCTAATGTTTCAAGCAGCAGGTCATGTGATGCAGATGATGAATTAAGGGAAGAAACCTCTTGTGTATCTATTGGTAAGAAAAGGGATGAAGATGGGGAAAGCTCTCCCAAGAATTTATCAAGATCAAAATCTGTCCCAGTCTCCTCATCAGCTTATGATAACATTGGTTTGAATCTCCAAGCTTCCAATTCTCAGAATAGCAAATCTACTGTATCCAGGGATGTTGCAAAGTCTAACAAAGGGAAATCATTTTTCAAGGGAAAGGTTTCAAATTTTTTCTTCTCTAGAAATAAGAAGCTGGTTAAAGAGAAACCTAATCTTTCCTCAGTCGGTTCTGATGATAAACTCCAGTCTTCCAGTGCTGAGGCACGTGGTAACACTGACTTGTCAAAGTCTGATCCTAATAGTTTCGCTGATGATAGTTCAGAAGTAAATTTAGAGGCAGAAATTGAGAATGGATCAAAGCAGGGAGCTTTCTCTCCTAAGGTATGTTATATCCTTTTTCTTTTTCATGTTTGTTCTCTCTACATGAAACAGTTGTTTGTCCATGTCTTTGATGAGTTAGTGACTGGTGGAGTTTCTGGCGGATCTTATAATACAATGGATATGAGGCTTCATTTTTCTTAATTTATCCCTTATTAGCTCTCTTCAGTAAGTTTGTGGTCCTTAGGTTTGTTTGATTTGTTTTAACTTGATTTTTGTTGTTTAATATTCATCAAGTAGAAAGAAGACAAGTTATGTCATTAGATCTCTCTTACACTTTGTTCTTGACAATTGATAATTTCTACTGTACAAGTACCTAAGGTTCATTATAGATGTCTATAGAATGTTCTTCCCTATTTATATGACCAACTTTTCCCCTCCAAGATGCTAATTTTTGAAGAAATTTTTGGCAGGCTAATCTTTCTCTCAGGAAACCTGCACCATCTGATTATTTGTGTGAGGATCATGACAAATTCAGGTCTGAAACTCCCTGTATCAACCGCGATCAGCCCAGTCCCACCTCTGTTCTTGATGCTCCATTTGAAGATGTCAATGATAGTGAGCCTCAGTCATCTGCCAAACTTAGCAATCAACGTAAGTCTTACCTGCTCCAATTTTCTCTTGTTTTTTCTGTTCTTTTCCCTGTCATGCTAACTACTGTCATCTTCTTCACAGAACCACTGTCTCGATCTTCACCAATTGAGTCAGTCGCCCGTTCCTTATCATGGGAGGATGCACACTTGGAAACACCATCCGCTGATCCCCCAAAATTGTCAAGAGCATTGTCCAGAACAGATGATGACGATGAGCAATCGCGCACTAACTTTGTCCAGAAGTTGCTATCCTCCTCTGGATTGTACTATGAGAAGTCTAGTACTGTGTTTGCAGGGTGGCATTCACTTGAGTGCCCTTTGAATCCAGTTTTGCTTGATAAGTTCTTGGATCGTAAAGAGGAAGCTGCTAGGTGCCGGGAGAGAAGGTCTAATCAGAGGCTCCTGTTCGACTGTGTCAATGCAGCCCTACTGGAAGTTGCGCATACCACTTTAAAGAGCACGTACCCATGGACAAATGCACGCCATGTTCTCCCAGGTGATGCTCCATATGGTGCTGTGGTAGAAACTGAAGTGTGGGGTTTTCTGAGGAACTGGTTCTCCGGTGAGGGGAAGTTGGTACAAGGTGAGAACGATAATGCTGGTATAGTCGTGGAAAGAGTCATCACGAAGGAGGTAGAAGGAAGAGGATGGGCTGAATCAATGAGGTCAGAAGTAGATGAGACCACCAGAGAGATTGGCAAGGTAGTACTCGATGAGTTGGTCGGAGAAGCTTTAGCAGATTTTGCTGTTGGATATTTCTGATGAGCTATTTTTGCCATCTTGTGCTTTTCTTTGTTATATTTACATTTATCCTAAGTGGTGATCTACGTGTAGTATCTATCATTTTTAAGGACTATTTACAACTGCTATGTGATAAATTTCTTTCCCCAATTTCATCTCCCTCTGCTTGTAAAATCTACTGACTTTGTTACTATATATTTATACTTATGAAATGTTTGAGCTACAGAAATCATCACAACAACCTATTAATTATGGTGTGCACAGTAAACAGGTGGGATTAATCATACCTTCTCAATCAAGGAACATAAGTAGCCATGTTATACTTTGATCTGATCAATGGTTTAGAAGATTAAAACTGCAGGCTGGGCATATTCTTAGATGTGGTTCCCTTTAAAATAATTAGAGGAGCATGTGGTTACTTTCTTGGATAGATAGATTAAGAGTAGTCCAATGCATCTATTAAAGAGAGAGGGCATCAAGTGTTTAAGTTTCTGAGTGCTTTGTTGGCTTACTCTCCTTTTATTTTCATAATCTGTCGAGCCACCCCTCTTTTTTGGGATCTCGATCATTTCGTTTTCTTCGTTTATATCCCTTAATCATATCCACGATCCACCTTCATCTCCATACCCATTCATAACCCTTACATCCACTCCACCCGTCACCACCACCATCATCCATGTTATTCCATATTTTCGTCCTAGTGTAGTTCGAATCTGCGAAGAGCGTAAATACGAAAGTTGTCGATCAGGAAATTACGAATCTAATCCACTTATTTTTGTAATTTTCTGAGTATAGAAGAATATTTGAAGAATATTTTTTCACAGTTACGTGGATTGATTTCTGTAATACATCCAGATCTTGAAGGAATCGTTGCGTAGCCTATCTTTGATATCAAGAACTCATCACGCTGTTAACCATCGATAGAGTACAGGGACAATGGAAGAAAATGTGCTCCACCGATTTGATCCCGATAGGGGTCCGAGAAACATTTTGGCATAACTATTAAACATCATCGCTGATAGGCATCTCTTGTTTATTTTCTCCCAAGAAGTGAAATGCAAGGTCTGGAGTAGAAAGACTGACTCTCAATGTTCTACACACAAGTCCTCTCTTACATAGCCATTAGAGTTATAATGGCAAAATCCATAGAATTCTGCACTTCACTTCACTTCACTATCAAAACATCGCACTAAGGGAACTGAAGAGGTTATTGAATTGGTAACTTTTCTTTTTTCGTTAAATGTAACCTCTCGTTAACCACAGATTTTGCATCTGAAGGTTATGGTTATTACTCATTACACTGTTAAAAGGAAAAGAAGAAGAAGAAATGCTAGAGGAATTTGTCTGTGTATCAATGATCAGTTCCTAGAAGAAGGTTCCTGAAACCCGGGATTATGTTTTTTTTCCCCCCTTTCAGGTTTTACTGGAGGGAGAACCTTTCATACTTTTCTTATCCTTTTGACAAATTGAATTCAAGGGCTAAGGATTTAGAGAGACTGACTGTTGTATCGTTATACTGTTAATGGGCTACACTGGCCTATTAACAATGTGACACTTGAATTATTTGGAATCTCTTCGTTCTTTTTTTCTTCTTTGTATCATAGTCAATGAAAGGTATGTTCCTTTGATATTAACTCATGGGCTTGAAAAATCCAGAGCTTTACTATCAATATAGAAACTGTTATCTTCTCTGAATTTATTGTCCAACAGAGAAGTATGTGGTGAAGTGCAAGGTCTCAAGTCTCTAGTTGATGACTTTGAGTCTTCTCTATATCCCAAGTCTTGCAGAGATATAAATGTTCGACTGGTGTCGTTATAAGTGCATATTCATTTTTTACTAAATACAAAATGAAGGGTATAATCCTTTGAAATCAACTCATGGGCTTTGAAAAATCCAGTTTCCAGAGCATTACTATCAATATTTAATCTGTTATCTTCTCTGAATTTATTATCTGACGGAGAAGTGTGTACATGAAGTGCAAGGTCTCAAGTGGAGAGATGATAGACTTTTGCTTGTGGAAATATAAATGTTCGATTGGGGTCGGATAAGTGCATGTCCGAATTGACTTTTCCATGAGTCTATGGCTGTATGGTAAGAAAAGTTCTACATAAACCCCGTTAACTCTCAACTCTCCAGCATTTAGGACAACATAATAAGCTCAGTCTTGGGCTTCAGTTAGATTTAGCTATGGATTCCATGTTGTCTATACTAAAGCTCCTCTCGCTGGTTCTATTGCTACTCCCAAATACCTCAGGTGCTGCAAAATTAGCATCACAGGACTCACAAGGGAGAGCCCTCCTCCAATGGAGAGACAGCCTCCAAAGCCTTACAACCATTGACTCGTGGAATCTTACGACTAGTTCATGCAACTGGATTGGCATCACATGCCGTAGTGTCATGCATCATGGAAGGCGGAGGGTGATCACTGCATTATCTCTACAGGAGATGGGCCTTGTAGGGACGCTCGATGTCTTCGATTTCTCGGCGTTGGTTATGTTAACAAGTCTCAACTTATCCTTCAACCACCTACATGGATCCATTCCAACTGCCATCGTTGCTCTATTTAAGCTCACATCTCTTGATCTCTCTGCCAACCAACTCAGCGGAATTATTCCTGCAGAGCTTGGCTCTCTTCCAGTGCTCAACACCTTGTCTCTCTATGATAACCAGATAAGTGGCTCTATACCCTCGTCTCTTGGTAACTTGACAAAACTTAGATCATTAGACCTATATCAAAATAATCTTTCAAGTCCTATCCCAAAGGAACTAGGAGCCCTGCAGAGTCTATTAAGCTTGTCCTTGACTTCTAATTTCTTGAGTGGCCGCATACCACATGAAATAGGATATCTCTCCAACCTAAATTTCTTATCTTTATCCAACAATAGTATAGTAGGTCCAATACCTTCGACTATAGGAAACCTGACAAAGCTTACTATGTTATACCTTTCAAGTAATCAACTCTCTTCATTTCCACAGGAAATAGGAAAACTAACAAATTTGGTTACATTAAGTATCTCCAGCAACAATCTAGTAGGTCCAGTACCTTCGATCCTTGGGAACTTGACCAAGCTCACTACCTTATACTTTTAGGATAATAAGCTCTCTGGTTTCATTCCCCATGAAATAGGGAATCCGGTGAAATTGAAGGAGTTAGGCTTCTCTATGAACCTTTTAACAGGTCCCATCCCTCCATTATTTGGCAATTTGACAGGCCTTCAAGATCTGCGACTATTCGACAATCAATTTAGTGGTCCTTTACCAAAAGAAATGAATAGTATCACAAACTTAAAAGTTTTCCAATTAGCTGGAAATAATTTTTATGGTGTCTTACCACTGAATGTGTGCAAAGGAGGTATGCTTCAGCGCTTTTCTGCTTCAGACAACAACTTTGAAGGACCCATACCAGAAAGCTTGATAAATTGCACAAGTTTATTGCGAGTTACACTTGAAAGAAATCGACTAACGGGAGATATATCTGACTTGGGAATATATCCCAATATGATATATATGGATTTGAGTTCCAATAGACTCTTCGGCCAGCTCTCAACAAATTGGAGTGGATGCTACAATTTGACACTCTTAAGCATCTCTAACAACAATATAACTGGACTGATACCCCCCAGCTTTGGCAACTTATCCCAACTCGAGTTACTCGATTTGTCATCAAATAACCTAGAAGGAGAGATACCGAGGGAATTGGGCAAGTTGACTCGATTGACTAATTTGAGTCTGAGTAACAACTTTTTCTATGGAGAGATACCCAAAGAACTTGGAGCTTTACCTTATCTACAAATTCTGGATCTATCAGCTAACAGACTGAGTGGAGCAATAGAAGGACAATTTGGGGGTTATCCTAATCTTCTCTCTCTAAATTTAAGCAATAACCTTTTGAATGGCAGCATCCCTTTTCAACTCGGAAATCTTGTTTTCCTACAAGAATTACTAGATCTAAGTCACAACTCATTTGTTGGAAACATTCCATCTCAGCTAAGTGCATTAGTTATGCTACAAGTCTTGAATCTCTCACATAATGAATTGACAGGTTCTATCCCGTCCTCTTTTCAAGATATGAAGAGTTTATTAGCCATAGACTTATCGTATAATGAGCTGGAGGGGTCTCTTCCAGATAGCCATTTTTTCAAGAATGCTTCAGTGGAGTGGTTTATCCATAACAGAGGTCTATGCGGAGAGATAAAAGGTTTGCCTTCATGCAGCCCAAGTCCTTCAAATGGAGGTGATAAATATGGCAAAAGTAAAATAATTCTATCAATTGTTCTTCCAATTTTGGTTGCCTTACTTATTTCTATTGGGGTTCCTATAATCTTGTGGAAGAGGATCAGAAGCAAACGAAAGGCAACAAATGTTTCTCACAATGATGCATTCTTCTTATGGAACTACGACAGACGAGATGCATACAAGAGAATTATTGAAGCAACAGAGAATTTTAGCGACAGGTATTGCATTGGCACAGGAGGATATGGGAGTGTCTACAAAGTCACACTACCAAGAGGAAAGACATTTGCTGTGAAGAAAATTCAGGCACTCGAAGATGAAGGATCCAATATAGATGAGCAACTTTTTCGACATGAAATAGAAGCATTGGCAAGAACTCGCCATCGAAATATAGTGAAGCTTTATGGCTATTGCTCCACTTCTCAGCACAGGTTTCTTGTCTATGAATACATGGAGAAAGGAAGCTTGCTTAGTATTCTCAATACTGAAGAACATGCCGTTGAGTTGGACTGGATCAAGAGACTGAATGTAATCAAAGAGATAGCTTACGCTTTATCTTACATGCATCACGATTGTTCTCCATCGATAGTTCATCGGGATATCACTAGCAGCAATATTCTACTTGATTTAGAATTTAGGGCTTGTGTCTCAGATTTTGGAATAGCTAGACTATTGAAGCCTGACTCATCTAATTGGACAATGCTAGCAGGAACTCACGGATATGTTGCACCAGGTAAATTGAATCATGTTCTATTAATCTTAAAAGTTCGAATGCTTAGAATTGCTTGTATTACATCATTGCTTCAATTCTCTAAATGATGCACCGTTATTAGTTCAATTTGAAATGCATATGTGAATTAAGCATAAAAACTAATCATTTGCAATGTGCATTTCATTACCTGAAAGAAAATTAAATTCTGACCAAATTTATTTTCGATCTCATAAATTGCAGAGCTTGCTTATACAATGAGAGTAACCAAGTTGTGTGATGTATATAGTTTTGGAGTAGTATCATTTGAAGTACTTGTGGGAATGCATCCGGGAGATTATATTACTACTTTATCATCTACTCGTATCACGGACAATGCTCTACTGGAGAAGATTTTGGACCCTCGACTACCGGTTCCAACAATTGAAATTTCAACTGAAATATTAGCGGTGATCAAGATTATACAGCCATGCTTGGATGTCAATCCACTAGGCCGTCCAACAATGCAACATATATCTCAAGAGTTGTCTAAACTCAAGATACCACATGTACCCTGATTGCTTTCAAGGTCAAAAGTGTATTACCTTCCTAGGTTCTCGACATGATTGAAGTAATTATTTAATATGATGTTGTACGAAATATCTTCATGCTTTTGGAGATTATTTCTCATATATTAATCAACTAGTGTGTAATCTTCTATTTTGTGTATCATTTTTTCAATCCTAAAGCATTTCTGTATGTTCATATATGTATTATTATGTGATATTTTCAATACACTTAGATCACTTATTCCACTTTCCACTCTAGTAAAAAAACCGATAGTATAATCTAGAAAGATGGAACTATAAAACAGATGATATTAACTTAATAATGACTAGGTATTTCATATGTGATGTTTAAGCTGAGTTCATCATCGATTGAATTATTGTAGTATGAAAAAAAAAATGGAAAAAAAGGGATGGTTCTGTTATGCCAAACGGGCCCAATGGCTTTGATGGTTCAATGGCATATGTCGAAGCTTTAAGCGAAGGTGCGTCCTATTTTGGAACACGTGTGTGTTCTAACTTAAATGCAAATGCATCAGAGGAGGGAGAGTTCATCTCTTGGGCTCTAACAGACTTCTTACTCCTTAGTGCCTTTCCTTTCTACGACAGAGGAGGAGGCCCTCCTCGAATACCCCTCCCCATTTGACCCTCTCCCTACCCTACTCTGCCCCTTCCCTTCTTTGTGCCTTCTACTAGGATGGCGGAGACGGTCCCTCTTGTACCCTCCCTCTACTCGGAGTTGGCCGTTTCTCTCCTTCCTTCCAATGTATTGCATCCTCTCTTGTCTCTGAAATACCCACTTGGGCCCATGTCACTGGAGGGGTTTTGGGGATCTTCTCTCGCTTTGGTTACATCTCTAAGACCAGTTGCTTTGCATCAAGCAAAGCACATCTGATTGGATTATCTTTGACCTTGAACTTGTAGAAAAGAGCAGAGTAGAATGGCAGTATGCTTAGTTTGGTAAGTTCATCGGGTGCCCCTTCTGACTTGGAGTCTGTTAAGTAGATAGTGTCAAAGCTTTCAAAGATTAGGGAGGTAGGACGGTTATAAACAAGGTCGTGCGATTCTATGCCTTCAGATTCACTAACCCGGATAGTATACTCTGTCCTAGAGGGTGAGCCCTAGATGATTTGCGGTAAAGCTCTAGCTCTCATTTCGGGAAGTTGGACTTTAGGGCCTCCTAGGAAGAGCTCACATTAGCCTCGATTTGAGTTTACCTGATGGACATTCCCTGGAAATATTTTAAAGAAAATTTCATCCTCTAGGGTGGCCTTTTTTGACTCGTGGGAGGATGGGCTCTGGCTCGAGGAGGGCACTGGACTGTCTGAAGAGGGTAAGGGCTGGCTGTGATCTCTAATTGCTATTATCTTTTGGCAAATCTGGAAGTTCAGAAACAATGTCTGCTATAACAATCAAAGAAAAAAATCTAGAAAAGGTTTGGACCCGAGCTCTAAATTTAAATTCGGAATACTTTGAGAACTACTCTGTCAGAGTATCGAAACCAACTCTTCCTCTTGCTTTGATCCGGTGGGAACCTCCACCCCCTGGGTGGCTAAAGGTTAAGACGGACGACACCTTTCAGGGCTCCACTGAGTTGGGGAGAGCTGGCTTCGTTCTCCGACAGGCTAATTGTGTGTCTGTTCTTGTAAGTGTCCGATGTGGTTATTTTAGCTCGACCCTCTATGCAGAAGCTATGGGAACGAGGGAGGCACTGCTATACCTGTCAAACAAAAATATTCTAAATCTGTGGATAGAATCGGACTCAAATCCATATACTTATGAAATGCTTGAACTACAGAAATCATCACAACAACCTATTAATTATGGTGTGTACAGTGAACAGGTGGGATTAATCATACCTTCTCAATCAAGGAGCATAAGTAGCCATGTTATACTTTGATCTGATCAATGGTTTAGAAGATTAAAACTGCAGGCTGGGCATATTCTTAGATGTGGTTCCCTTTAAAATAATTAGAGGAGCATGTGGTTACTTTCTTGGATAGATAGATTAAGAGTAGTCCAATGCATCTATTAAAGAGAGAGGGCATCAAGTGTTTAAGTTTCTCTGTGCTTTGTTGGCTTACTCTCTTTTTATTTTCATAATCTGACAGGAACAACTGCATTCTTAATAAGCATACTTAACGAGCCTAACAAGGTTGAAGTAGTAAGCTGACAAAGTCGAGTATAAGAAAGAAAAAGGTAATCTTTAGAGATTGTCGACGTTCCTTGGAATAAAAGCTTTGTTGGTTTGTGGAGTTAAATTATTAATTGCTACTGACTGCTTTATAATCAGGGTCGCCAAAGTAATCAAGTAGGCTTGAGTTCAAGCCAAGGTTGAGAACAGGTTTAGGTTGATTTGAGCTAATATGGCTGGTTTACTCCCCCACCCTTAAAATTTGAGCCTGGCTCCACTCTTTATCCGTGTCTACTTTTAAAATTTTTTTTACTCCACTTGGTTTATCTTTCATCGGATAGAGTTTTTTAGCTTATAAATTTATTAGAATAACTCTTGTGATTTCTTTCTTTATTATGAAGATCCTCCGGTTTGCAGTTGTTTAGGATTGCATCAAGTGATGATCTTATTTTGATTAGAGAGATTTGACTGTCGCATAATTATATTGTTAATGGGGTAGGCTGGTCCATTAACAGTTTGAAGTTTGACCACTAGAAATATTTTGCCGGAGGAAAAAGACTAAAAAAGTGTCAATGTTAACTTTTATCTTCTAACATTCCTCCTCAGCTGAAGAAGTGATTTAATTTAAATGGATAGAATTTTTTTTTTAAAAGTAAAGATGTGCATTATAGAATTTGAATCCCTGATCTCTGGCTTTAATACCACATTAATTTATCAAGTATTTTAAAAACTTAAGTTATTAGATAGCGGTGGTTTTTATATTTACAACGAGGATGATCCTTTAAGCTAGACCAAAAGTCGCAACCCAAGTTGACTACCTGCGTGAACCTAATCTTTGAATTGATGTTGTTAATCATCGATAGAGTATAGGGATAGTGGAAGAAAATGTGCTCCACCGATTTGATCCCAACAGGGCTCGGATAATCTTTTTGCCGTAACTATTAAACATTATCGCCGGTAGGCAACTCATGTTTATTTGCTCCGATGAAGTGAAATGCAAGGTTTGGAGTAGAAAGTCTGACTCTCAATCTTCTATTCACGACGAGTCCTCTCTTACATAGCCACTAGAATTATAATGGCAAAATCCATAGAATTCTGCACTTCACTTCACTATCAAAACATCGCACTAAGGGAACTGAAGAGGTTATTGAATTGGTAACTTTTCTTTTTGGATTAAATGTAACCACTCGTTGTCCACAGATTTGCATCGAAGGTTACAGTTATTACTCATTACACTGTAAAAGGGAAAAGGAGAAGAAGAAATGTTAAAGGAATTTGTTTGTGTATCAATGGTTAGTTCCTAGGAGAAGGTTCCTGAAACCCGGGATTATGTTCTTTTTCCCCCCTTTCAGGCTTCTTCAATACTTTTCTTATCCTTTTGATAGAGAAGGGCTAGGATTTAGAGAGACTTGACTGTTGTATCATTATTAGTGTTAATGGGTTACCCTGGCCTATTAACAATGTGACACTTGAATTATTTGGAATCTCTTCAGTTTTTATCTTCTTTGTATCATAGTTAATTTTTACAAAATAAAAAATGAAAGGTCCAACTCAATCAGCTGTTGTGAGTCCACCCAGTTGTTCCACTGGTTATCCTTGAGTTGCACTTGGGCCCAAAGTCATGCTCATGAGTCCAAAACTGAGTAGCAAGAGGTGGTTGAACCGATTCAAGAAAATTTAGGCTGCCTTGCGATACGTGCACTTCATTCCTTCCAACACCTTCCTTCCCTATCGGGTTTGATTTTTCTTGCCATGGGTGGCCGGTTCTACCATAGCTGGCAGCGCGAGGGGGTGGTGTTGTTTTAGGAGAACTATTGTCAAGGCTTAGATCGCACTTTCGAGCCTTTCAATGTTCTTCTTAAAGGATCTTGTGGATTCCTCTACGTATTTTTAAGTATCGTCGCTGCCCACACGAGTTGTTCATCGACGATGGTGGTTGGTAGCGCTAATAGAACCTTCACAAAGATGGAGACAAGTTCTTGGTCCTACATGGTCGTGATCTCCCCTGGGACCCTAGGTTAGCTTTGGATCACTTGTTCATGTTGGCTGAGGAATGATGGCTTTGATATCACTATTATAATTTAGATCAAAAACAATCCGCTAGTATAAAATTATGAGATTTTAAGAACTATACAAATTAGGGTTCTTGTAGCTCTAGTTTGAGTGGATTTGGAGATTGATGCAAGAAATTATGACCAAAAAGGTGAGGGAAGGTCGAAATGAGGCTAAAACAGATTATTCGATGTTGCTGCAGTCATCAAAGGGTGGCGGACGACTGTGGAATATTAGAGATGTGTCGTAAGGTTAAGATCTATTTCTAGGAAGTAAAGAAGCTTTAACGGCTCTGATAAAAGATGAAGACAAAATAATAAATTGACTTAAACTAATATTATTCTATATATGATAATTAACCCATGACCACTTCTATTTATGGGAGTAGCACCATAGCGAATCGTATCCAATTCGCCCTATTAGACTTGCATAAGCTTTGATTTAAAATTAAAAGCAATAAGCAAAATTAACTAACTAAATTTGACTCGACCGACTCGACCCACGTGGTTGGATTATAACATAATTGGGTTATATACCGATTAGTTTGGTCATAAATAGATTATCCTATCACAAACGTGTTGGTGGGTCGGTTATAAATGAGTTAATCGGGTTGAGGAAATAAATACGAACACAACCCGCTTAATAATCAGCTTAGACAGGTTGATCCGTTTATGATCCAAACCTGATTAAACTAAATTCAAATCCATTTAAAAGTCGGTTACCGTATCAGATTGTCTGATCGGCTCAATTTTTACCACCCTATTTGTCGTCGAATACTTGGGAAGGTCAACTTCCAAAAACTACCCTTGTATAAGGGAATGAGAATTTTACAATCTTCTTCTCCCTCTCCTTCCATTCTTCTCTAGCCATCTTCTCCTTCTGTCTTTCTTCATCAAAAAGAGGAAATCACCCAACACAAACACTAGAGATTTCTTGAAGTTTGTTCCTTTTCTCACCCAAAATTGTATGATTTCTCTACTTTGTATGTTATGAAATTTCTATAAGATTCAATGATGTGGGTGGACATATATGTTATGATTAATCTCCCATTTAGATCAAGGTCTGAACGGGAAGATACGGATAGTGATGAGGGCACTACGTACGAGTATGACTTTGCAATGCATGCATCTTAAGATGAAGATTTATTGAAAAGAAAAATAAAAAAGTAGTGAATTAGAGAAGGAGAATTTGCTACAAGGTGGGCTGGAGAGGTGAATAGGTGAAATGGAGAGGTGGAAAGCGGAAAATGAGGGGGGATGAAAGGCTATTTAGGTTAGTAAAAGAAGAATATGAACTAAAGGGTAGTTAAAGTTTAGAGGTGCAAAACGTAATTAAAATTTTTTTTACACAAATATTTTCTCGGTTACTTTTCAACCAATCTAAAGTTACATCTTATTAATTTGGTAAGAAAAGATTAAAAATACCCACGACTATGAGAAAAATATGAAAACTAGGAATAAGATTTCGTTTTCTTTTCTTTCTACTTTGTCATAGTCAATTCTCACAAAATCAAAATTGAAAGGCATGTTCCTTCGATATCTAACTGATGGGTTTTGAGGAATAATGGGTGTGGCCCTACAAAGGAGGACGAAAAAGAAATTAATGGAATAGAAAAGAGGGATAATATGACTCCCGCTTCTCCCATATGTAAGTGAATTCTAGGTAGAATTCAACTTGGGGCGAGAGCTTTAAAGTTGAATATTCTATAGTTGCGCTTTATCTAAAGTTTTCATCGGATGATAAAGATGATAAACACCTAAAGTTTACCAAGGGATGGAGAGGATAGAGAATTTTTCTAACAAGACCAGAAGTCATGAGCCGAGATACCTACCAGTGTGAACCTAATCTCTGAATTGATATTGTTAACAACCGATAGATGATAGAGTATAGGGATTTTCCACCAATTTGGTCTCCTCATCACAGACGGCACAAGAGATGGTTTCAGGAAACCTTTTCTCGGGCCGGGTCTTCGGTTAGGTTGTTCGAACTATTGAACACTACTGTTGGTCAGCACCTTTTATTTATTTTGTCTAAAGAAGTGAAATGCAAGATTTGGAGTAGAAAGACAACTCTCAGTCTTCTCCATTTGGCAAGTCTTCTCTTTCCGTAGACACTGGAATTATGTTGGCAAATATACAATTGATCTGCATATCACTTCACTATCAAAACATCTCACTAAGGGAACTGAAATTGTTATGAATTGGTAGCTTTTCTTTTTCTCCTCTTTTAGGTTTTAGTGGAAGGAGGACCTTTCATACTTTTCTTATCTTTTTTTCACAGAGTGGATTCATGGCAATAGGTAGACTATTCAACTTTTTGCTGGTTCGGCTACTTAAAAGAGCATATTCTATTTATAAACCATAAACATAAATTGTACGGTAGTTAGTGATTTAGCTCAATAACTCGACTTAGTTGATACTTGCCAGTACAGTTAGTTCGGAGGACTCCACCATTTTTTTTTTCTTCGTTCTCTCTTCTCATCTATTATTTATTAGGAAGTTATATTTTATGTTAAAATTCTTAAAAATTATAGTTTAGTTTTTAAAATTAAATTAATTAAAATAAAATTCATGTGTCAATTTTTAGTCTTGGGTTCCATTTTAATAATTGATGATTACTATATTTTAGGTTGTAGAGAATTATTTTTTACTGTGAAGTAAGAAAAGATTTGTAATCATGTTAGAATGAAGATAAGGAATGAATAAAACTGAATAGGAAATATAATCGGTCATAATATTTTTGGAATAGGATTGTGCAAGTTTTCTTGTAGGAGGGAATCTGTCTCTTTTATAATTAAGGCAATTGGTTAAGTTTACTTAATAAATCTAAATACCTAAGAACAAGATATTTTTCGATAAATATTTACTAGAATATAAGATATGACTTGAAAATATTAAAAATATATAGAGTGTAAACCACAAATAGATAATAATATATAGTGTCAGATGCAAATTCCTCTAGAAAGTATAACGCTAGTTTTCATTTAAGTCTGTCTCTTGTACAATATTGTATAACTCAAACAGGAATACGTAGTAAGTTTTGAGCTTGGCTCCACCATTTATCTATGTCCACTTGGTTTATCTTTATCATATAGAACTTTTTAGCCAACAAGTTCATTAGAATTAGTCCTTGTGATTCCTTTTTATTACTGGTTCAATGGTCACTTTTCATTTTTCATGTGAGTGGAAATTAAAGTAGGACTCGACACGCACATCACGTATCAAAGCAAGAATTTAGTTAGAGACTTGGAGTTGGATACGGCAGTAGTGACTGGGTTTTCCACTTGAGTGGGATTCTCTCCAGAAAATTAACGCAGGATCCCACAAGAGCTTTTCTTATTAAAGTATCACACTAAAATGTATCATTATATATTACCATCAGAAAGATGACTGAGTGAGTCGTCGCAAACGCTTCCTATATATATATATATATATATATATATATATATATATATATATATGCAAGTCCCTGAACTCTTCAAGGATAAGACTATTCTTAGCATTCACTTAGATTTAGCTATGAATCATTTGTTGTCTATCCTAAACTTCCTCTCGTTGGTTCTATTGCTATTCCCAATTCTCTCAAGTGTTGCAAAGTTGGCATCACTTGATTCACAAGGAAGAGCTCTCCTCCTGTGGAAAACTAGCCTTACGAGAAACCATGAAGCCATAGACTCATGGAATCTTAAGACTAATCCATGCAACTGGACTGGCATCACATGTAGTAGTGTCATGCATCATGGAGGGCGGAGGGTGATCTCCGCAATATCTCTAGAGGAGATGGGTCTTGTAGGGACGCTCGACGTCCTCGATTTCTCAATATTGGCGACATTAACAAGCCTCAGCATCACCTTCAACCAACTGCATGGATCCATTCCAACTACCATTGCTGATCTTTCCAAGCTTGCCTCTCTTGATCTGTCTGCCAACCAATTTAGCGGAAGTATTCCTCCAAATATTGGCTCACTTGTAATGCTCAACAACTTGATTATCTCTATGAATCAGATAAGTGGTTCCATACCGCCTTCTCTCAGTAACTTGACTAAGCTCACTAGTTTGTACATTTCGAGTAATCAGCTCTCTGGATCCATTCCTCATGAAATAGGGAATCTTGCAA
This sequence comes from Typha angustifolia, assembly GCF_048772165.1. Classification (NCBI taxonomy): domain Eukaryota; kingdom Viridiplantae; phylum Streptophyta; class Magnoliopsida; order Poales; family Typhaceae; genus Typha; species Typha angustifolia. The sequence goes on along the minus strand of NC_133245.1, from coordinate 12,755,565 downwards.
ACTTGAAAATGTTAGATCTCACAAAAAACCAACTAACAGGTCTCATCCCGAGAAGTTTAGGGAATTTGACCATGCTTGAAAATATGCTCCTAGATAGTAACAAGTTCACTGGTGTCATCCCTCATGAAATGGGAAAGCTAGCAAATATGGTTGCCTTGGAACTCTCAAACAACAGTCTAGCAGATCCCATTCCTCCATCATTTGGAAATTTAACTAAGCTCATTCTTTTAAACCTTTGTGATAATCAGCTCTTGGGCTCTATTTTTCTTGAAATAGGGAATCTACTAAACCTGAAGGTGTTAGACATCTCTCATAACATATTAATAGGTCATATCCCTCCATCGTTGGGGAATTTAACCAAGCTCACTATTTTAAACCTTTGGGGTAATCAGCTCTCGGGCTCTATTTTTCTTGATATAGGGAATCTATTGAACTTGAAGATGTTAGACATCGCTGATAACTTTTTAACAGGTCCCATCCCTCCATCATTGGGCAATTTGACGAACCTTTATGACCTGCTACTATTTGACAATCGATTGAGTGATCCTTTACCAAAGGAAATGAATAATATCACAAACTTAATTATTTTTGATTTAGCTGGAAATAATTTATCTGGTACCTTACCATCGGATGTCTGCAAAGGAGGTCTACTTCAGCATTTTACTGCTCAGGACAACAACTTTGAAGGGCCCATACCAAGAAGCTTGATAAATTGCCCAAGTTTATCTCGAGTTCGACTTGAAAGAAATCAACTCATGGGAGAAATTTCTAACTTGGGATTGTATCCCAATCTGATATATATGGATTTGAGTTCCAACAGGCTGTTCGGCAAGCTCTCAACAAATTGGAGTGGATGCTACAATTTGACACGCCTAAGCATCTTTAACAACAATATAACTGGAATGATACCGCCCAGCTTTGGACACTTATCTCAACTATGTATGCTTGATCTTTCGTTTAATAACTTAGAAGGAGAGAGTCCAGGGGAAATATTTAAGTTGTCTAAATTGTTTAATTTGAATCTGAGCAACAACTTACTCTACGGAGAGATACCTCAAGAGCAAGGAATTATATCCAACTTGGAGATTTTGGATCTATCGGCAAATAGACTGAGTGGATCAATTGGACAACTTGGGGGTTATCGCAATCTTCTCTCTAAATTTGAGCAATAACCTTTTTAATAGCAGCATCCCTTTTCAACTTGGAAATCTAGTGTCCCTAAAAGAATTATTAGATCTCAGTCACAACTCATTTGCTGGAAACATTCCAGCCCAGCTAAGTGCATTAGTTATGTTACAAGTCTTGAATCTCTCACATAATGAATTGACAGGTTCTATTCCGTCCTCCTTCCGAGATATGAACAGCTTATTAGCCATAGACTTATCGTATAATGAGCTGGAGGGACCTCTTCCTGATAGCCATTTTTTCAAGAATGCTTCAGTGGAGTGGTTTATCCATAACGGAGGTCTATGCGGAGAGAGAAAAGGTTTGCCTTCATGCAGCCCAAGTCCTTTAAATGGAGGTGGTAAAGGTGATAAAAGTAAAATAATTCTATTAGTTGTTCTTCCGATTTTGGCTGCCTTACTTGTTTCTATAGGGGTTCCTATAATCTTCTGGAGGAGGAAGAGAAGCAAACAAAAGGAAGCAAATGTTTCTCACAATGATGCATTCTTCTTATGGAACTACGATAAACGAGATGCATACAAGGAAATTCTTGAAGCAACAGAGAATTTTAGCAGCAGGTATTGCATTGGCACAGGTGGATATGGGAGCGTTTACAAAGTCACACTACAAAAAGGAAAGACATTTGCTGTGAAGAAAATTCAGGCACCGGAAGATGAAGGATCCAATATTCATGAGCAACTTTTTCGACATGAAATAGAAGCATTGACAAGAACTCGCCATCGAAATATAATGAAGCTTTATGGTTATTGCTCCACTTCTCAACACAGGTTTCTTGTCTATGAATACATGGAGAAAGGAAGCTTGCTTAGTATTCTCAATACTGAAGATCATGCCATTGAGTTGAACTGGATCAAGAGACTAAATGTTATCAAACAGATAGCTTATGCTTTATCTTACATGCATCACGATTGCTCTCCACCGATAGTTCATCGGGACATCACTAGCAGCAATATTCTACTTGATTTAGAATTTAGGGCTTGTGTCTCAGATTTTGGAATAGCTAAACTATTGAAGCACGACTCATCTAATTGGACGACGCTAGCAGGAACTCACGGATATGTTGCACCAGGTAAATTGCATCGTGTTCTATTAACCTTAAAAGTTTGAATGCTTGGAATTGCTTCTGTTACATCATTGCTTCAATTCCCTAAATGATGCATTGTTCTTAGTTCAATTTGAAAAGCATATGTAAATTAAGCATAAAAACTAGTCAAATTTTTTGCAATGCTTATTTCATTGCGTGAAAGAAAATAAATTCTAACAAAATTTATTTTCAATCTCATTAATTGCAGAGCTTGCTTTTACAATGCGAGTAACCGAGTTGTGTGATGTATATAGTTTTGGAGTAGTAGCATTTGAAGTACTTGTGGGAATACATCCGGGAGATTATATTACTACTTTATCATCTACTCGTATCATGGACAATGCTCTACTGGAGAAAATTTTGGACCATCGACTACCACACCCAACAATTGAAGTTTTAACTGAAATATTAGCAGTAATCAAGATTATACAGCCATGCTTGGATGTCAATCCACTAGGCCGTCCAACAATGCAATATATATCTCAAGAGTTGTCTAAACTCAACATGCCGTATATACCCTGATTGCTTTCATCATCAAAAGTGTATAACCTTCATGGGTTCTCGACAGGATTGAGGTAACTACTTAATATGATGTTGTATGTAATATATGCATGCTTTTAGAGAATATCTTCTTACTTTGAGAATGTAATATTGTCAAATTATTTGTCATATAGTAATCAACTAGTGTGTAATCTTTTATTTCGTGTATCAATTTTTAATGGTGAAAGCATTTCAGTGTGTTCATATATATTATTTTTGATATTTGCAATACCATTGATCACTTATTCCACTTTCCACTCTGGTAAAAAACCGAGAGTATAATATTCTCGAAAGATGGAACTATAAAACAGTACTCAACAATGACTAGGTATTTCATTTGTGATATTTAAGCTGCGTTCATCATCGATAGATCGCTTTATTTTATGTAGTATAAAAACAAAAACGAATGCTTGTGTTGTGATAAGAAGACCAAACAACTTTGACGCCTCAATGACATAAGAATATGTCACACTAGTATTCAATAGAAGAATTAGTGAGATAAAATTAGTTTGCTTATTGTTAAGCTTGTATAGCTGTCCTATACCTATTGGTCCTAGTTTGTCAATTTGTTAACTAGCTAATTGTTTCAGTTAAGCTTTTTATATCGCTTCTTCCTCTTGTAACGATTCAATTTGTTTAATACAGAAGTTTTCTTCTTCTCTCCTCTTCTTCAATCCGGTATCAGAGTACTAGTGTGATTTCATGATTTCTTTCTCATTACGTTTTCTTCTTCAATTTTGTTCATCGATCTCTATCGATCTTCTATATTCTCTCAGAATTTGATTTTGATCTTTCATTTTCACATTTGATGGCTTCTGGAAGTACGTCTGCTTTTGGATCGTCTTCTTCGTCTGAATCATCAATGAGTGCCATTAATGATGTTTAGCCGTTTAGGGCTATCAGGCTTGACGAGCAGCTCGGGCTTGGCTCGAGTGAAGCTTGAGTCCGGCTCGGCTGGGTCAGAGCTGAGCCGAGCCCAAGTCATCATAATAAGCTCGATAGGCTCGATAGCCTGACTAGCTATAACTAAGGACACGTGGCATAAATAAATATTGCCACGTGTCCCTCACTAACCCATCATCACCCATAACCCATTCAATATTCATCACCCTCACCTACCCCACCCTCATCCATCACTTTACCTTGCCATTCAATATTCATCACCCTCACCTACCCCACCCTCATCCATCACTTTACCTTGCCCATCACGTCACCTTCCCTATCTTTAATTCCCTCACCCACCCCACCCTCACCTTCACCTCACTCTCACTCTCACCCTCACCCTCACCCTCATCCACCCGATCACCACTCCTAACCTCACCCCACGCGCTGCCACCTCCTCCCTCCCCGTCGGCCTCCATTGGCAACGACGGCAAGCCACCACCACGGCGCCACGCCTTCCTCTCCGTCGGCCTTCTCCTCCTCCTCCGTTGGCTTCCTCCTCGTCCACTTTGCCGGCTTCCTCCTCCTTTATTCACTATCTTCTCGTTGTCGCCTCCTCCTCCATCCGTCTTCGACTCCTTCAGCAAGCCACCGCCCACGCCGCCACCGCCTCATTCTCTAATCAAGCCCAAGCTTTGCTCGGGCTTAGCTCGGGCTCGGTTAGGCTCAGCTCGAGCTCGACTCGAGTTGAGCTAAGCCGAGCCTGAGCAACATTATGAGGCTCGAAAGTAATTTCGAGCCGAGCCTGAGCCAGAGCCGGCTCGCTCAGGCTCGACTCGTTTACACCCCTAATGATGTCTCGATTCTTTATTATCTTCGGAATTCCAATAATCTAGGTCTCATCTTGGTCTTTCAGCGACTAATAGGAGAAAACTATGCTTCTTTGAGCCAAACTATGCTAGTTGCACTCTCCATCAAGAATAAGGTGTGTTTCATTGATGGAACTGTACCTCACCTAGCAGGTACTGATCCTATATATTCATGGATTAGGAACAACAACATAGTTATATCCTAGATTTTGAATTCTATTTGTAAGGACATATTTGCTAGTGTGATATTTTTCAATTTAGCTAGAGAAATTTGGCCTTAGAATTTTGCAACTTAGGCGTGATATGATGAATCTTTCTCAAGGACAGATGAATGTTAGTACCTATTTTACTACGCTAAAGACTATTTAGGAAGTGCTTAGTAATTATAAACTTGTTTATACTTGTGCTCGCTGTTGTGGGGGAGTTAGGTCCATTGCAGATCATCACCAAATGGAATATGTTATGTCCTTTTTGATGGGACTTAATGATTCTATTTCATCTATTAACAAGGTGTTTGCTCGCACTTCTCAAGAAGAGCAACAAAGGAATTTTTATGTCCTTACTAATGGTTCTAATGGGCAAGATTCTATGGCGTTTGTTGTGAAGAATGACTTTTCTAAGGCTGTTGTTTCCACTAGATTAATAAAGCAATAACAATCAGAAAAAAAGACCTCTTTGCACTCAATGTGGATATCAAGGTCATACCATTGATAAATGCTACAAACGTCATGGTTATCCACCTGGATGTAAACCAAGGCAAAAATCTAACTCTCGAACTATTTCTGATTCCATAGCTAATGGTAATCCTGGCAATATGGGTTGTTTTGTTCAAATGCTCAATCCAATTCAATATCAGGATTTGATGTAAGTGCTATCTAACCACTTGAGTGCATCTAAAGCTAGTACTTTTGCTCCTTTAGGTACTTATTTTTCAGTCTCTCTCAACATTATTCCTCAATCTCCTAATATTTGGATTTTAAATTCCAGTGCAATTAGTCATATATGATTCACCAAATTAACTTTCTTTAACCTGTTCAGAATGATTGTGTTACTCTACCAAATCACAATAGGATACTCGTCTCTTACATTGGCACTGTGAAACTCAATTCTGTTTTGCTGCTTAAGGATGGTCCTTATGTGTCTCAGTTAAAATTCAATCTTCTATCTATCTATTATTTACTCTAGAGTACCTCCGTTTATGTCAGTTTCTTTGATGGTTCTTATGTGATTTAGGATCTGTACAAGCAGAATATGATTAGTAGGGGTAGAAGGCTTGAAGATCTTTATGTCTTTAAAGCTTTTTTTTATTCTAATAAGACTAATTTAGTTTCTCATGGTTGTATTTCATCTTTTCTACTGCTTATGCTGCTTCTTCTGAACTTGACACCAAAGACTAGGCCATTTGTCTTTTAAGAGATTGGATTTGTTAAAAGAATAGTTACAATTTTCTTTTAATAAGAATAACTTGCATCATCATTGTTTTATTTGCCTCTTGGCTAAGCAGCGCGGATTAACTTTTTATTTCTCATAACAGTTTATTCAAAAATGCTTTTGATCTCATTCATTAGGATGTAACTGGATCTATAAAATCATTCTATAGGATGTAACTGACCAAAGGCAAGCATTCTATAGGATGTAACTGGATCTATAAAATCAATTTTCATTTAGATGGGAGAATTGAATAAAAGAAAACAATCTCTTGGCAATTGCTTCAAATAACAATTGGACATTGGTCTAATTTGATGTCCACAATGCATTTTTGCATGGTGACTTGTTTGAGGAAGTTTACATGGACTTACCCCTTGGTTATTCTCAATCTCATTCTATTGTTAAAGGGGAGAGACTTGTATATCGATTATATAAATTCATCTATGGATTAAAACAGGCATCGGACTTGGGTTTAATCTAGTCGAGTTCGGGTCGTAAACGAGTTAACCCGCCTAACCCATTTAATAATAGAGTTGTGTTCGCGTTTATACTACTGACCCGTTTGACCCGTTTAAGTATACGAGTCAGGTGGGTCGAGTCAATTTGCCAACCTTCAACCCATTATATATAAACTAAACACCCTAAACCAAACTCACCCCTTACGCACGCCTTGATTCACCACTTCACCTCACAGCTCTAGTTGCCTCATCAAAAACCAAAAAGAGGAAAAAATTCGGCCCAACCTACTACCTACCATGGTGCCGAAGTGTTGTCACCTATTGCCTTTCGCCCGCCGCTTGTCGTCTACCTCTCACTCTCCTCTTCGACCTTCCTCTGTGGCGACATCCTCGCATTCCCCTCCTCCCTCTACTACCTCTCACTCCCCGCCTCCCTCCCCTCCACTACCTCACTCTTCTCTTCAACGGTTCATAAAATAAAACCTTCTTTCCAGCGACATCCCCGCCCTCCCCTCGTCTAAAAATCTCCTCTTCGGTGACATCCCCGCCTTGCCTCCTCCCTTTGCTACCTTCTCTCTCCTTTGACCGCCTCTCTAGTTGCACCGATCAGGTCCTTCCCTCCCTCTCCAGCCTCACCTTCCTCAGCAGATTCAGAAATCTAGGGACGCTAGAGGAGCAATATCCTCTTATTTGTCATCCCCGTCCTCCTTGCCTCCCTATCTCCAACTACACTGCACACCTCTCTCACCTCATCATCCCCATCGATACCTCGATCTCTACCTCCACTTCACCAACTCTGATGATGCCTCCACCATCGAATGTCAAGCCAGTTGAATTCATTTACTAAATATTGTCTAATTCTGCTGGATTTGGATTTGTGTGATATATATATTTTTTTTCATTAGTTTGGTTAGTAATCTTGTAAATGGGTGAATGGTATTGGTGTTAATGGATGATTGTAAACTTGTGGTTAATTGTGTGTGTAAACGGGTTAATCATGTCATGTGTGTCGTATAAATGGGTTAATCGTGTCGTGCGTGTCGTGTAAACGAGTTAAATGTGTTGTATAAAAAATATAATATATTTATTAAACGGGTTGTTTTCGTGTTTGTACTATCTTGACCCGACCCTATTTAACTCGACTAATCCGACCTGATTGCCACCCCTACTTCTCAGAGACCTTGAGATTGTGTCTTTAACTCCTACTCTTTTCTTTTGTGATAATCAAGCTTTTGTCCACATAACTTCCAATCCTATTTTTTCATGAGCGAACTAAACACATTGAGATCGATTGTCACTTTGTTTTGAGACAAACTTTCTGAAGGATTTTTGAAGCTTCTACCTATTAGGATTTCATCAGCTTGCTGATGTTTTTATATATGCTCTGATAGCTGCTTTTCCTTTTCCTTTAATAGGCAAGATGTCCATCTATGACATTCATGATCATGAGTCCATCTTGAGGGGGAGTAACAGAATTAGTGAAGATAAAATTAGTAAAGCTTATTGCTAAGCTTGTACATCTGTCATATAGCTATTGGTCCTAGTTTGTTGGTTTGTTAGCTAATTGTTTTAGATAAGCTATTTATATAGCTTCTTCCTCTTGTAATTATTCAATTTGCTTAATACAGAAGTTTTCTTCTTCTCTCCTCTTCATCAATATTCAACTTCTTTTGATCGACCATATTAACTTCAGAAGAAAGGCAAGATGACATTCAGATTAGAATATTACTCACTTCAAAAATCTAGTGGAAGAGACAAAAAATGCAAGCAATATAATTTAATATAACTTCAAAAAAATAAGTTGACTTAATCTCTAGATGATTATTTTGGGATTATTTAAGTTTCGTATTATGTAGAAGGAAATCTTACAGTTAAGGGCTCACAAATGTATAGTAGCTCATACATTGCATCTCATGTTTATAATGAGGCTATATGTTGCATGGAGTTACAAGGGCCATCAAAAGCCATGGGCCAATTAGTACATGGGCTGAGCCCACTAATTTGACAACTTTTCCATAGTATGATTCTACTTGACAGTTCATGAAAAGGAGTGGAAATAAACTAATTGCATTCTTCTAAGGCTAATGAGCACCAGCTTAATCTGGATAGAAGAAATGATAACTCATAGTAACATGCATACGTGATTCTTTAGTATATCCAAGAGAAGTAAATTTCTTATAATCCAAGTTTTAACTCTCAGAATTGGCATTGTTTTCTAGTACTCTTTTAAGCTCAAGTTGGTCACATGCATACTGTCATCTAGTAGCTTGCAAACTGCTGTAGGAGGGTAGGTAATCAAAGTTGTCTGTCAAACTTCTAGCATGCAGCCAGAGGTTACCATCTTCATATTTGATTGACTACTAGGATTACTTGTCTGTGAATCAAGTTTATTCAATCCAGAAAATATTCATAAGAAAAGGGAACTTGTACTTACTAAATTTTATTTTTCTAGGCCATGCGATTCCTATGCTATAACATTGTATCATCGTAGTTTAATTACAAAAAACAAATGCAACATATTCCATTTATAAAGTTTTGGGAATTGGTACATAAGAAGAAAATAATTAGAGAAGCATAATTAGATTATCATTTAATAAAATTGTTTTGTCAATAATTTATTTGATCCTTTAATTTCATCACCATAAATAATAATTTACAATGATTTACTTCAATTTGACCAGTGGAATAATGCCCAGTTGGTTAAATAACTTCGAGATCCCGGACATGGTCTTATTATGCAATGGATAGAAATACACCAAACATATGAATACTATGCCTTTCAAAGGTTAATTTTGAGTCCATTAACCATGAGTTAGATACTAACTTTGCCTATCTAAATTAGAGCTGAAGATATTGATCCGATTTTGGATCGACAAAATTTATTGTTTCTTGAACTGGGGTCTCCATCCAAATCCAATAATTACTAGTTCTTTTTAGAATCCAAAGGGATTAACTAATTAGCATAATCCAACCAGTTGCCTCTACTCCAAGCAAGGTTGTCTTGGCCTCTTGATCCCAAGGAAAATGCTAAGAAAGTCATCAAGTCCTCCTAGATCTACTATCTTTTATCATTGCAAGTTATATATCTTCATACAGCCAATCAAAGGAAGAAAAGTTGGCTAATATTCAAAACCTAACCACTTGAGTAGTAAAACGACGCAGTTCCCGTACTGGTTATTAGTATTATCAAGGGTACTCATAGTTGGTGACATCGAGTACAGTGTACAAGATTACTAAGTCTTACACGATACTTCTATTTGCCATTTTTCTGATATGTCCTTTGGTTGAGTTAGGATATTAACAAGACACAGCAAACAATTTTAGATCCAGATCCATACACCCAGGCCAATAAAAATAGACCATGTTCACCTTATTTCCCTTTGATGTGATCGTGCTCTTCTCTGCCACTCAACTCTTGCTTAAAATTTAAGAAAATTGATTAAAAATATCCTACATTTTGTTTCTAGTATTGTTTACACCTCATCTTATGAGTATTTATCATTTACCTCTTACATTTTAGGTTTAATCCTCAACAACACCCTAATATTAGTTTTTTTTTGTTAAACCGTAGATAACTATATTCATTAGTTAACTTTAGTAACTATAGGTATAAAATGACAAAGATGCCCTTGCTATCTCTTCTTCCTCTCTCCAGGTTGTACTCAAGCTCTACTATTGTCGACTGGAAATGAGAGAGAAGAAGAAAGAAAAGAGGAGGGAGGGGGCGGCTTCGGTGGCGATCCCGACGGTGCGGTGGTGCTGCACCATCACCAAAAACGAGAGGGAGATTCCCTCCTTCTCCGGCGGAGGAAAGAAGAGGAGGCAAGGAGAAAGGAAAAAAAGAGGAAAGAAGAGAGAAGGGGTGAGAGATCTGTGAGGAAAGAGAGAGGGATGGAGAAGAGAGAACACAATGAGGGAGGAAAAGGATCGGAAGATGAGAGATATCCAAGAGAGATAGAGGAATAATTTAGATATCTAATTTTTAATTTTTAATATAATTTAGGTAAGATACGATGTAAAACACATAGTAATTTTAATCAATGTTTCTAAAATATAATTACGCTTAATCCACATCGGAGGGTCAGGAGGAAAGCATCAGGGACGGCAAGTCGCGATAAGGTAGTAATAATATCCTAAACGAGTGTTATCTTGGTTAATCAAGCAACAGATCCTGAAAGCACAAGCAAGCTTGTCATCACCTAAAGCACATGAGGTTCCAAGTTGGCACCAACCCTAGGTGCCACGTGGACCCCCACCGAACTCCCGCCTATCCATCTAATGTCACGTGCCAATTGGGAGAGCACTCGGGATAAAGTTCCTTAAAGTAGTGAAGAAATGGGATTAGATAAATGGATAAAAAGTGGGGAGGGAGAAAGCGAGAGGTGGGATTATGGTGGCCAAGTTGGCTGCTGGCATGCGAATTCTTTTTTGTTTTCTTTCTTCTTCTTTTCCTTTTTCGTGGGCTGCTATTTAAACTTTTTTCCTTTTCACCCCTCACCCCCCACTCGTAGCTGGGAGGCGCGTGCGCGCGGCGTAGCTGTCTGTCGTAGGGTTCGGTGGGGCCCGCAAGGAGTGGGAGAGGGGGCAGCGGATCTCTCAGTAGATTCCGATCTATTTTGCGTCACGGAGACGGCAAGCGGGAAAAATGGACGGCGGGGATCGCAGGGCGTGCGGAATTCACGGGACGGCGTCGCGACGTGGCAGGCTGACGGCGTGCCGCGTCCTCAGAGAGCCCGCCTCCAGCGGAAGCCTTAAAGTTCGTGCGGCGGCCGTGCAGACCTGACTGCCGCATACGGTATCGTTTGCAACATTTTAGCTTCGGAGATATGAGAATTAAAAAAAAAAAAAAAAAAAACATAGAGCCTCTAATATTGTATTAGCTCATCAACTATTGTAAGTACAACAGTAGTTTTACTTCTTTATATCATTACATTCTTATAATTAGACTTCACTATTTTTAATACTAGTATATAGTATAATCATTCTCGTGTTTCTTTGTAAACTAGTATTGTACGTGTGTATAAAGTTAAAATCATAATTTTACAAATGACTAAAGTACTCTGGAGAATGGCAGATAAGGATATGCGAGAGAAAAAAAAGAAAAAGAAAAAGAGAGATAGTGATTAAACTAATATATCTTAAAGGTAAAATAGTATTTGATAAATATAAAAATATTAGAATGTAAAATAAAAGGTGAGGAGTAAGTGTTACAATACTAGTATTGAGATAAATAGTTACTTACTTGTTATACTAGTATTGAGAAAAATAGTTAATTACTTGTTATATAAATGATTAAAGTACTCTATATAACAATGAGAGAAGAGAAACAAAAAAGAGAGAGATAGTGGTAGTATTTAATAAATATAAAAATATTAGAATATAAAATAAAAAGAGAGAAGTAAGTATTACAATACTAGTATTAAGATAAATAGTCATTTATTTATTAATTAGTATTGAGAGAAATACTTATTTACTTGGTATGCTACTAGTATAACAAAACTTATATTAGAATAAATATTTTCTTATTACATATGATGGATTCAAATCTATTAGACAGTTGGCATGGAGTATGAATAGATCAGCATTCACCTAATATTGTTATTCTATCGTTGTCTCTAATTATTCTTCGATTAATCTGCCGGCATATCCAAGAAGTTGTTTTTTGGTTGGATAAGGTTGTCCCGAAATTTGTGGTCCGTGGGTCCGCTTGCCAGCTCGGTTTGGAGCATTTAGTAGGTGGGATTCATGGCGCCAATGAGATATAATTGCACCTATAGAAAACGAAGACGAGATTGTATGTTTGGGACCTAAAATTTGTGAAGGGATTGTAGACACGGGCAGTAGCTTTTCCTTTTCTTTTCTTTTCTTTCTTCCTTTTTATCTTTTCTTCTTTTTGTGGTAGGGTTGGTGTAATTATTTTAAAATAATAAATTTATGGACAACAACACTCGTACTTGAGTTGTATTAATTAGTGTTATGTAAATGGTCAAGACTCACATCTTATAGAAGACCCAAATACGCAAAGAGATTGAAATTCAAAACGAAGAAAAAACAAATTCAGCATGCAGACGTGATCCGAACATAGCATAATTTGTGCGAGGAACACTTGAGAAATATAAGTAAAGTTTGAAACCGACTTATAGGATTCTAAATGCATGCACAAAAACGAAACAAGAAAGTTTTTTTTTCCTTAGATTTGGACAGAAGTTTTTCTGTAAATCACAGACAATTTTCATCTCTATATAAAGAATCCAGAGTTATTCACGATGAATACAATTGATCCATCCAATCCAAGCTAGGAAACCTCAAGGAACTCACTCTTTAAAAGTGTGAGGAGTTGATTGTGTATTTATCTACTTTCATATGTTTTGAAGGACTTCAAAAGAGTTACACCATTTTTAGAGTTTTATGATGAATCATTTATTTTAAATATGAACTTTTGAACTATTTGAAAATTATTCAAATGATCTTGTTTCTATTCTTTTGTTAGATTTCCTCCCTTCTCCTGAGTGTTTTATGATTATCTTTTCTTGACCTTGTTAATTTGTGACAAAAAGAGAAAGAATTAGCGTTAGGGGGAGAATAGGTTTTGATTGACTATTTAAATATTTCTCTGTTTGTGATATGTGCTTTCATACTTAATGGTTGATTGGTTAGACGTACATGTTGGTGCTTGGAGATTACATGCATATATGCTATAAGCACTTGGAATTGGAATTCAATTCTGAAATTACATGCTATGAATCACTTATGAATCAATAGGTTTGAATTGCATATAGCTTGGCAAATAGAATGCTAGAATGCATAGGATGTATGTGCGAGTTTTGACTTGACCATGTTATTTGACATGTTCACATATTGTTTAATGCATAAAGTCAAGTTAGACGTTATTGAAATTTTTTTAAACTTGACTTGCTTGACTTGACTTGATCATGTGTTTCGGTTTTCGGAACTTATTGGAAATCATGAGTTGATACCTGACTTTTGGAGTTGCTTGAGAGGTTTGAAAATTATTCTTGGAGTTTATTGCAAATCATGAAGTTGAATATATGTTGAGTATTTGGAATATCTCGACATATATTTGCCTGATGGCCATTGATTTTTATTTTTATTTTATTTTATTGTGAAAGCATTATGAATGAATGGTTACTGAATTTAATATGCTAAATATAATTAGGGTTTAGATTTAAAAATTATTGGTCAAATCGATATTTTGCTTTACCCACTTGTCTTTGGCAGGTATCTAGTGTTTGTGCATTTACAGGAACTTATATTTTTTTATTAATAAGTGTGTTGTTGTGACTCTAGGAATTTTGTAAAGCTTAGCGATTTGTTTAGAATTAGAGTTTTGTAATATCAAATTCATAGACAAACACATATATCTGTTAGAATTATATATATATATATATATACACACATCATATGGAAGATCCAAATATGCAAAGAGATCAAAGTTTAAAATGAAGAAAATTAAGTAAAATTCAGCATGCAATTTCACACCAAGTTCGAACCTGACATGATTGATTCGATTCCGAACATGTAAGAAATACTTAAGGAATATAAGTAAGATTTGAACCGACTAATGGGATTGGCACATAGAATTTGAAATAAGATTTCAGATTTAGATATAAGTTTTTCTAAGAGACTTACCTAGTAGGAATCAAAAATGTTCCGTACATCTATATAAGAGATTCAAAGGTACTCACAAAGACATCCAATTGATCTACCTAATCCACAAGAGGATTTAATGGATGATTGCTTGCCTACTTCTATATATGTTTGAAGCATTTTGAAAGAGCTAAGCCATTTAAAACTATGCATTATCTTCAATGTCACAGGACAAAGACATAAGTGATGGATGGGGCAACAATCAAATGGAGGTGATAATTTTACAGATTAATTCGTTAGAATGGACTGCAAGTAAGAGACGAACTTCAACACTTAGATATTAGTGTGTTACAAGGGCTTATAAATGAACATTGTTTTAGTGATTTAAGTAAAATAAATTGGTTTGTGCGTGATTAGATCTATGACATTTCCTCTTTTCGTTTCATAAAAAATTTCCACACTAAACTCAGTGGTCATATTTTTGTATGCTTTTTATATCTTTTGGACCTATGCTTTCTTTCCTTTCCACCCCCATAATTTTAATTGATATCAAAGTATAGTACATTTGATTCACAAAATTTCAATTGACATCAGACTTGATAATTTAGATTCACAATTTTTCAATGGCGTTTCTTATGGATTATAGTCAACTAGGAAGTGGTGAATTTTGAGAAATTTTGATGGGAGTATTGAATATAATATTGAGTAACATTTGTGAATGATTTGCAAGATATATATTCTGCTTAGATATCACATTAGCAGATGTGGACCAAATATATATTATTTATAAAGAAGAGCTACTGTTTTATAGCTACCGTACACAGTTCATATGTAATGTGTATATTTATATAAGCAATGTATATATATAAATTATAAACACTATATATATCATCTATTTATACACAGTTTTAAAATAGAACTAACGTACAGATCATTCTAACATTTGCATGAATATAATTAAAAGTAATATAAAGATGGACCTTTTAAAGTTTAGCCGAGAGAAAACAGGCAATGATCTCACACTATAATTGTAATCGAACTCTAGAAAAATATATCGCTAACCACTCAGGAAGATTGAAAGCTCCCAATTTAAAATGCCTTTAATTAAAGAAATCGTTATACTATGTGTCAGTAGTTCAGGACATGTTATGTACTTTTAACAAATTAAGAGAAAATCGCGTGTGTCGATTTGCGACTGTTTCTTAATATTATCTCTTAAATAAACAATCTCGGTTGTCTAGAGGAGGAAAGAGGATGAACAATATAAAGAAAAAATATCTATTTAATGTCAAGATCTGTGATTGTTTTCTTAAGACGACTCTAGATTTAAATTGCTAGCTAATTGTTATATGGTGAGAGGTAAACATGAAGTCACATGACGCAATAACCTTACTATGCTAATAATACTATACAAATAGAAAAACCTACTGTGGTTTAGCAATTGGGAAAGCAATAAATTTCTTGCTTTATAAACTTTAATAACTTGTCTAAGGGCTTGAAAGTCCACAAAGAGAAAAAGAAAAGGAAGAAGAAGAAGAAAGCTTTCCTACTCCATTACATCTTATAAGTACTTTTAATTCAAAGATTCAGAGTTTTACACTGTTTCCTTATGACTTAGTCATCGTACTGTTTTGTTCTCACATGATCTTCTGATTAATGGGAGAAGCAGAATCACTAGACTCGTCCAAAAAACTCAGGAGCAAAAATTTCTCTCGTGACTGTAACGTGATCAAGAACAGAGAGAAAAGAAGGAATGGACACGATCAAACAAATTTGGTAAAAAAGCAGTATGCCGTTGGTGTCCATTGAACATCGTATCCTATCTGACAGTGACATGATTTTGATGGTAGATTTTGTTATGTATGTGCTGTTCATTGTTCTCTGTCGTGTTCTAAAACATGATTCCAAGCAATGCTGGATAAGAATTTGCTCCAAAGGGACCCAAAAACTATTAAAAACTCGTAATATTAGGTAATGATATCGCTACTTGTGGGATATTAATTTTCTCACTATTGGCATTACATTTTTTTCCTCGTGAAAATAATGGATAATAGTATAATAACCTTATGTTCTTCTCGATGAACTATTTTTGAAGAGTTACTCTAACTGTCACTTAAATAGCAATCAAAGTTCTTAAAATTTGTTTGTTGTAGTACTTGTCCTTATTTTTAACAGATAAATATATAGAACTTTATTTCGTAGTTATCATTATTCTCCTTTATAATTGATCATCTAAAGGATTAATATTTCAAGTTGGATATCTGTGAACTCTGGCAAATTACTCTCGATCCTTTGTAAAAGATTGGGTTTAGAACTTTTTTGTTCCTTAGAAATGCTTCATTTTTAATACAAAGTAAACGAAGTTTATTGTTTATCTTGCCATTTTACCTAACTTGAATAAAGTAATAAGTTTCCCATGCTTGAAATGATCTACAAATTAAAGTCAAAAGATTCTTTAATGAAAGCATCAATAGTATTCCTTCTTCACTATTAAAATCTTGAGATTTTGTGTCCTTGCAAGACAAAGCATTGATTTGATACTTGAATAGCGTTCGTACAAAACAATTTAAAAGCTCTATCCAATGAAGCTACGCCAAAGCTTAGAGTTAGAAAACGAAGTTGTTGACCAAACCAAGTGGATGGTTCCCAAATCATTTTGACTAAAACCTACATCACTGAACACAATTAATATGGAATAAGAACCTCACACATGGAATAAGAACCTAACTTAGGTTTGTGATTCCAAAGAAAAATATAATTAATATGCTCACTAACAAACAACACAGTCATTATAACATTCCGTTCATATTTGAGGTTTGATTTACGATAACTTATGATTTCATTGGAACACCATAAATATTTATTTATCAAGAAATAGAGGGAAAAAATAACCTCATCACCTAGCACATTAATCGGTCGAGACATCATATTCTTCACCGAAATTATAATTAATAGTTTATATTTTATGTCATAAGTTTCTATTTTTTTTCTAAAAAAAAATGAGCAAGCTCTACCCACTTATCTCAGAAAAGAAAAAAAGAAAGAAAAATAAATATTGGAGTAGCATGTCAAAAGAAAATTATATCATCCAATTTTAAATAAGAGTGGTGTGTATATTATATATATATGTGTGACAGATAATAAGATGACCTAATTGGAAGGGCAATTCTCATTTCAATGACTTGCACGCATATAGAAGCACAAAATCTTTAGTCTGACCAAATCACCTCAAAGTTAGCACAAAGCCCAAAAGCTTCTCTACTGCTCAAGCTCTCAAACCCATAACTAATATGATTTAGCACACTAGTTTATTAATACCAATGATAAAATTAACAAATAAAAGTCTCTAGAGAAAATAAAGGAAAAAGGTTGGGTTGTGGGAAGGGAGTCCCTTGGATTACGACAGGCAGAGGGAAAGAGATGGAAAGTTGAAACTTGAAAGCGTGCTTGCCGGCCATTACAGCTTCTCTCTCTTCTCTTTCTTGATGATTTATTTTTAATTTTTTGTCGATTTATGGTGAGGTTGGGATGAGGCCAAAGAAGGCTAAATCCAGTGTAAGGAGTCGGTGGGAAATCTAGAGAAGGGGGGAAAAATAAAAAGGAGAGAAGACGAGGTAGATTCCGTGAATCATTGCTTCCAAGAAGGCCAGGAGAGAAAAGGAAAAGGTGGTCGCTTTGCGCACACTCGGGAAAATCCGCAAAGCTCGCTTTTTTTTTTTCCTCCCTAAGATCTAGACTGGAAAAAGCGAACTTTGTATTCCCTACTGGTTCCAAAGATTCGTGGTTTCTGGGGCTCTTGATCGTTGTGAGTGGATTTGAGAAAGATCCTGTTAGGTTTCTTCTCTATTGGTGAATGGTGGGATCCATGAGAAGAAAGTTAAGATTTTGATGCCGGCGAGGCGACGGAAACTGGAAGTGATGAAGTGGGTAGAGCTCGATTTCTAGTTTACTCGAAGGAGATAAAGAAAGGTGGAAGTTGGTTTGAGGTGGGTTCTCTTGATTCTGTGTATAGACTTCTATGATTGGTTTGTCTGTGTGAGAATATAGAACGTGTTTGGTAGCCAGGTGGTGAAAAGAAGGCGATTTCAAAGTTAGGTGCTGGAAATTCTCGATTGGTTTTGAATTTGGAGCGGGAGCAGCTACCAAGTGGTGGAAATTTTTGGTTATATTTGTTAGTTTACATAGAGTCATGGAGCTTCACGTATTATGTTGCTGAGGCCATTGAAATGAGGATACGAATCATGGAGTCAAAGGTCTGTTGAATTCTTCCTTCTCTTGTTGTTACGGTATTTTCTAGCCATACAAGTTGTTTTATCTATGTATGTTCTTTGATTGCTCTGTTTCTTCCTCTTGTTTCTTTCTTCAATTATATCCGAACTGAAATGCCACTTTTTTAATTGCATGTTTTGTATTTTTTCAATTCAATTTGGGAAACCAATAAGCTGAGGAATTCATTCTTGATTGATTAGAATCAGGGTTTTAGGGCTCCTCCTCTTGCCAATAATTGCTTAGACAATGGATGCGATTTGGATTTGGATTTGTGAATCACCTTATAATTGTATTTTCTCTGATGGTGAACATGCATGCTATTTTGGAAATGCAGGGGATTTTCGCTTTTGGAGTTATTCAGTTAGCTGTGCTGGTAGCCTTTCTGTTTTTTCATAGTTCTGAGGGAGTAAACCTTGAAGGTCAATATCTTTTGGAACTTAAGAGTAATTTCAGTGATGATCTCCACCACCTTGGTAATTGGAACGCAGATGATCTAACACCTTGTGGATGGAAGGGTGTTAACTGCACATTGGACTATGATCCAGTAGTTTTCTCTCTCGATCTTAAGTCCATGAATCTTTCGGGAACAATCTCGTCGAGCATTGGTGGATTGGTTCACTTGACTTATCTTGATCTTTCCTTAAATGGGTTCTCTGGCAAAATTCCTGGGGAAATTGGGAACTGTTCGAAGTTAGAGGTCCTTTACCTCCATGACAATAACTTTGAAGGTAAAATCCCCCCTGAGCTGGGAAAACTATCCTTCTTGATTACTTGCAATGTGTGTAATAACAAGCTTTCTGGGTCTCTACCGGAGGAGATTGGGGGCATGTCATCACTCACAGAGTTAGTGGCATACACAAATAACCTCTCAGGTTCATTACCTCATTCTATCGGCAAACTCAAGAGCCTGGTAACTTTTCGAGCAGGACAAAACCTCATATCTGGAAGCATTCCTGCGGAGATAGGTGAATGCCAGAACTTGGAAGTGCTTGGTCTTGCCCAAAACCAACTGGGAGGTGAGATCCCTAAAGAGCTCGGGAAGCTGAGTTATCTGAAAGAATTAATTCTTTGGGGTAACCAACTGTCCGGAGTCATTCCAAAAGAGATTGGTAACTGTACGCACCTCAAAACCATTGCCCTTTACCAGAATAATCTAGTGGGTTATATACCTGTGACATTGGGGAACCTGAAGCATCTACAAAACCTATACCTGTACAGAAATGGATTAAATGGTACAATTCCAAGTGAAATTGGAAATCTGACTTTAGCAACCGAAATAGACTTCTCAGAAAATATGTTGACAGGAGGAATACCAAAGGAGTTAGGCAACGTGAAGGGCTTGCGTCTGCTCTATCTCTTCCAGAATCAGCTTACAGGTTTTATTCCGATTGAACTTTGTGGATTGAAGAACTTGACAAAGCTTGATCTCTCAATCAACTACCTTACTGGCACCATCCCAGTAGGGTTGCAGTATCTGAGTGGGCTTATCCAATTACAACTTTTTAATAATATGCTTTCAGGTGACATTCCTCAGAGGCTTGGGGTCTATAGTCCACTGTGGGTGGTTGATTTCTCAAACAACAATCTTACTGGGCAAATACCAACCCATCTTTGCAGACATTCTAATCTCATTCTGTTGAATCTATGGACGAATAAGTTGAATGGAAATATTCCAAGAGGGATAACAAACTGCAAGTCTTTAGTGCAGCTTCGCCTTGGTGAGAACAGCCTGACAGGCAGCTTTCCTTCTGATCTCTGCAATCTGGTGAATTTGACAACCATTGAGATAGACCAGAATAAGTTCAGTGGACCTATTCCACCAGAGATAGGAAAATGCAAAGCTTTGCAAAGGCTTAATCTTCCCAACAATTATTTTACGTCGCAATTGCCAGGGGAGATTGGTAATCTGTCACGGCTGGTTGTATTCAATATTTCATCTAATAGACTGAGTGGAAGTATACCATTGGAGATTTTCAATTGTACGAAGCTGCAACGACTAGATCTGAGCCTCAACTTTTTTGAGGGTGGAATACCTAATGAAATTGGAGCTCTTCTGCAGTTGGAACTGCTTATTCTTTCTGATAATATGTTATTAGGGGCGATACCTACCATCTTAGGTGAGCTTACTCATTTGACAGAGTTGCAGATGGGTGGTAATCAATTTTCTGGTGGAATACCAAAGGAATTGGGTGGCCTCTCAAGCTTACAGATTGCAATGAATCTTAGCCATAATAAACTTTCTGGGAAAATACCAGATGAGCTTGGGAATCTTGCTTTATTGGAATATTTGTTACTCAACAACAATAACTTAACTGGTGAAATCCCAGCGACATTTGCAAATCTGTCCAGTTTACTTGGGCTCAATGTCTCATACAATGATCTCACTGGTCCTCTTCCACCTATAGCACTGTTTGAAAACATGGCTGCTAGCAGTTTTATAGGAAATAAAGGGCTCTGTGGTGGACCTGTTGGTGAGTGTAGTGGGTCTTCATCTCTAGCTCCTCCTTCATCATTTAGAAGCTCGAAACCCTTGGGTAAGATTGTTGCTATTATTGCTGCTGCTATTGGAGGAGTTTCACTTGTTCTTATTGTTGTGATTGTATATCATATGAGAAGACCACTTGAAACTGTTGCTCCTTTGCAAGATAAACAACTTTGTTCTGCAGCGTCAGGCATGTATGTTTCCCCGAAGGAAGGGTTTACATTCCAAGATCTGGTTGCTGCTACAAATAATTTCGAGGAGAGTTTTGTAATCGGAAGGGGTGCTTGTGGGACAGTTTACAAGGCTATTATGGGATCTGGACAGATAATTGCTGTAAAGAAGCTAGCATCAAATAGAGAGGGCAGCAATACAGATAACAGCTTTCGTGCAGAGATTTTGACTCTTGGAAAAATAAGACATCGGAATATTGTGAAGCTCTATGGCTTCTGTCATCACCAAGGTTCTAACCTTCTTCTCTATGAATACATGTCAAGGGGCAGTCTGGGTGAGCTACTCCATGGTCAATCTTCTTCTTGTCTTGATTGGGAGACGCGCTTTATGATTGCCCTTGGAGCTGCTGAGGGGCTTTCATATTTGCATCATGATTGCAAGCCTCGTATTATTCACCGAGATATCAAATCCAACAACATTTTACTGGATGAAAATTTTGAAGCTCATGTTGGAGACTTTGGATTGGCAAAAGTTATTGACATGCCACAGTCAAAGTCGATGTCTGCAGTTGCTGGATCCTATGGGTATATAGCACCTGGTGAGCCCTGAAATAACACTTTCTTATTACACTATTTGTTTTCTGTGCCTTGTAAGGATTTTATCATAATTGCATGTTTTGAAGAATTACAAAAACAGCTACTGTACCTGACTCTGACGACATGAACTTTGGCCTCTTCCTGTATGTTGGTGAATCTGTTGCCACAAGGCAGTACTATTGTTTAGCTCTGATACTGAACTATCTAATATTGTTTTCATCTTCATTGCTGTTTTGGTTTCAGTTCCTTGAAAAACTAATGTTTTAGTCAGTTTCATCCATTTTGCCTCTAATATTAGTCATTTTCAGCCTTTATTTTAATAGATAAAAGTTCAAAAAAAATCTACACAATAGAAGGAAATGTAGAATTTATAAATCAATATAGTAGAAGAAAGAATATAATGATTCACATAACATTATGAAACTTTTGAACATGGTATTGATCATCACAATGTGAAGATGGAAAGAGAGTTGTGTGATTTGAGTTTTTGTTGAAAACAGGACAGTGAGTCCTATTCCCAGCCTGTAAGGCTTTAAGTGTGAATGTTTCCTTTCAGACAAAAGAGGAGTGAAATGAATAAATAAAATTCATACCAAGTCCAGCCAAAAATGTGTAAATTTTCTCGTTTTTCTCTTATTTTCAAATTGTTGCTAGATTGCATAGCATGTGGGCAACTGGTTGATACTGGGTGAGCTACAAGCTTGATTCCAACCAAATCCATCTGGAAATCTGAAAGATATGTGAAAAAATTGTTATGACGGCTGTCTCAGTTGGATGCTGGTTTCCAGGGTATTCTCAGGGAAAAAAAGGACCCAAACGTGAAACGCTTCAGTAAAATTTTTTGGTTTCTGGTGAAAATTCAAACACAGTTCACGTTTCACTGGATGACTATATTAGTTGTATTTCGCATGTGCCTATGCTGGCTATATATTATTAGCCCTGGGAGATTGTTATAATTTGGTCGCTATTCCATCGTAAAACTTAGCTAGTTGCAGACTGTTTATTTCCTGTTAATTGTTATTGTGATGCTTCTGCTACCATACTTAAGCATTAGTGTACTAAATTTTTTGATATCCTTATTATTCATTGAAGAATTTAAATGGAATACCTACCCAATAGTAGAAGCTGTTTAACTGATCGTAAAACATATATCATTAATCTCATGATTGGATTATTCTTTTAAATGGCTTGGTCATATTTATGACAAAAGAAGTACTAGAGAAGGTTTCTCTGTTTCCTTTTCACCTTGAATAAATTCTTGTTTTGATGATCATTACTTGCCTTTTCTATTTTAACTTGCATCTAGCAAACTGCCTTTAATTGGATTGTTTAATTTTGACTTAAAAGTCCAGGTGTTTGATACTCAAAAGTTCATATTGTATGCTACTTCTTCTTTCCCATTTTAAGAGGCTCAAGAAGTAGATTTGAATTAAATTGTTGGGGGTTTTATATTTTAATTGATAGATAGGGCCGGTGAGATTTGAACTTAGAACCTCTTGTTCTAATACTATGTTAACTTATCTATTACTCTAAAAACTTAAAACTTTTAGAGTATAGTGATTTATTCTTTTATACTCCAACACCTATGCTTATTTCTAATAGTGATTTTATTTCTATTAGCTTGTTTCTGTTTTCTTTTACTACTAAATTGCAGTAGAATACCTCTTCTAGAAAGTATCACAATCTACCTGGAAATTTGTACTTGTACTTAGGTGGTATATATTTTGTTGCTGACCTTGTCGTTTTTCTTCAGAATATGCATATACCATGAAGGTCACAGAAAAATGTGATATCTATAGTTATGGAGTTGTACTATTGGAGTTGTTGACTGGAAGAACACCTGTGCAACCATTGGACCAGGGAGGTGACCTTGTTACATGGGTAAGAACTTACATCAAGAATAATTCTTTGGCACCGGGAATTCTTGATAGTAGATTGGATCTAGAAGAGAAAGTTGCTATTGATCACATGATCACAGTATTAAAAATTGCCTTGCTATGTACAAATATGTCTCCATTTGATAGGCCACCGATGCGACAAGTTGTAGTTATGCTAGTTGAGTCTAAAGAGAGAGCTGGGAGCTTTGCTTCCTCACCAGCTTCTGATCTTTCTCCAAAGGAGGATGACTCATAATGTACTTATATTTTTGTTTTGATCTGAAGCCTCTGCTCTTGCTGATTTTTTTCGTTGTAATTTGATATAGTTTCTAATAATACCCATTCTTTATATAATCTTTGATGTTACATATATCTCAACATCTTCTATGGTACTTTCTATAAGAATCATGAGTATTTTTCCAAAAAGCATAAGAACAAGGAAAGAACTTAGTCAATTTTACAAACAGAATTGTCAGATGGGGTTTCCTGTGTTTTGCTAGATGTCATTGGTTTTGATGTTCAAAAGAATGCAAGTCTGATATAGTAAATACTACATTGTGTCACTATGAATTTTTCTTGATAAATCATTTAGTGTAGTAATGTACTTTTGCCTGGTGGTTTCATTTTCCTTTATTCCTTTTCTGGAATTCTTGGTACAGTACACGGTTGTTCAATCCAGTAGGACTACTGCTTGGTGTTGGGCTAAATCCAAATATGACCAACTCCAATTTTTAGTCCAGTTGTATTTACTTTTCCGATTTGGTTGGACAAGGAAGCATAGGTTGAGAAATCTCAAACTTAACTTAAGGTTAGTTGAGTTGTGAATACAAACTCATTCTGTCCTCGAATCGACCATTAACTTTGCTTCAACTTAATACCAGGCTGACCGAGCTGAATACACACGCATTGGTTCCTGTATGTTCTTATTGCAATAATCTCTATTTGGATATGTAGGTTTACTTTATACTAGTGATGCCTTATTTGTTAGTTCCTTGTGTATACATCAACCTATTGTTTTTATGTTTGATATTCTCTATGAACATACGTCGCTGACCTTTTTCTTAACCTTCTCAACCTGATAAATTTAACCGCGTTACAGTTAGGATTTGATTTGCATAAAGTTCGATCTTCAGTTCAAATCGCTTGTGGCTATGCTTAGGTTGATCTATTATTAATTTCTCAATACTGAGGTCTAGAAGTTTGGGATATAATTTGGCTGTTGTGTTAGCATGAGGAATTCCCTTGTGAAGAGGGCACTCTCTTTTCATGGCTTCTGTTGTGTTTTTCAATTGAATCAATGTTCATTTCGAATTAGAATGCCAAATGCAATTACATAGAATGTCTGCTTCTTTGGGTTGGTTAAATTGGTGAGATATTATAGGCAGAAAGAAAGAAAGTGTATGGTTTTGAATTTTAGTTTCAAATGAAGACAAGTCCACTGAGATCAACTACAATATGTAGGAGATAGTTCCTAAAGAATAAGTTGATCTCCTCACAGCTTGCTTTCTTAGTAGATGATAGTGAACAAGAGATGCTAGCTGATTCCTTCTTCATGAGAACTTCTGCATTACAGTAAGGAACGGTGCATAGAGCTTCTTAGGTTTGTGTGTGTGTGTGTGTGTATATATATATGTAGACCTGATTTTTTTTTCATTTATTGTGGAATTTCAAGAATATAACTGCTATACTTGATGGTGGTTGAAGCATTAGACCTTCATGTTCCTATGTTGTGACTACATTTGAATTTGTCCTTAATATTAGGTGGCCTTTGTTTCGTGTATGAGAGATACTTATTTATAAATTATGACTCTCTTAAATATATTTATAACCAAATATTTATTTATGCATGTTTTGATTAAATCTTGTTTACGGTAAGTTGCATGACAAGTTATGTACGAAATTTTATTATAAATAAAAAGTGTGATAAAGTTGTGTATATTTTCTAAGTTAATATATTTATTCATAGTTAGTAACCAAATATAAATTTTTGTATAAACTTATTCAAGGTAATTATTGTATTTTATGATCAAACAACAAAATATGAGTAAAGTTATAGGTATTTATATTAAAAAGGTGTGTATAAAATTATCCTAATTTTTTTTTATGTATGTACCTTTTACATTCCCTCCAGAAAAAACAGAAGACAAATACACCTCTTAAACTATCTAAATATATAACTATGCCCCCTCTGTTAATATTTCATTAGAAATTTTGATAAAAATAACTTTAAAAATTTGACCAACTCAATAGATAGATAAAAATGTGCCTATCTTCTTTATGTATCCTTACATCTTTTATTGATGGTTTGCAACTTCTCTAAGTTTCTCTAATTTATTTAAAAATTTACTTTTAATATGAGAGGGAAAGAAAACATAAGAGCAGTTTTGTCCATCTAAATCAATTTTATAATATGTTTCTAAATAGAATTTTGTAATGTAGAAGGCTTTGCCATACAATTAGATAATTCCCAAGAGGAGGTATATTGTATATGTCCATTTTTTAGGAGGTAAGGGATACTGGTGATAGTTGAGGGGGACAATTACGTCCTATTAAAATGACAATTTTATTTACTCATTTTACTAACAACACAACATAATTTACGTAAATGGGGCTTCAATTGAATCTCGCTTCTAAGCCTTGTCATCTAACTACCAAGAATTGAGGTAATATTAACTATCTAATCTAAATGGATTTTGATATTAAAAGGAGTAATATTTGATAGGTGCAGGCCAATTTATCCAAAATAACAATACTACTAGGAGATGGTTATCTTGAGATTGTAGGCATATATGCTCTTTTACTTCTCTAATATAAAGCCTTAATTATATTTACCCTACATGAGAACAATAAAGTTCTCTATTAAAGTTCCTTGTAGAAAGTAGATAATGAAATCAAAGTTGGGAGAGAAGTAAGCACTCAAATCCATCTATTATTATTATTATGAATCACATACATCTTCCTATATGTTGGTTAAAAAGAGATGAAAGCTTGTCTTTCAATGATAATTAATAGTAGACAAAAAGCATTAGAAACTAATCGACTTTCGAGTTAGAAGAATGTTCAAACAAATTTGCAAGTATCAACATGGCTACAAATATTTCCTGTCATACTTAATCCAATGGCATTGCTAGTGTTTCATAGTTTAATGACATAAGAATGTATGACGTTCAGATGTTCCAGAATCATAGTAAGGATATGACTACAAGAGCTCTACTGCTTCTGATTCCTTCCATTCTTCAGCTTCTTCTTTTACTCTTTCCTCTTTCCTCTTTTTCCTTGCTTCAGTAGTTGGCGATATTGCGAATGGATCTTTAATATTTTCCATGCTGTTACAATTTGATCTTCAATGCTTCCATGTTCTTCCTCTCACGGCTTCAAGAAGGTGTAGAGAGGTCTTGTGAAGGCTGTAATTCTTCAAACTTTGTGAATGTAACGAAGGACTTTAATACCAGATACTAGTGGAATGGCTACCAGGATACCAAGCAATTAGTTGGAGACAGTGGAATGGCGAAACCCCACTTACAATTAATGATTTTTCTACCTTTTGGCAACTCAACTAATCCAAAGTCTTGCTATTATGAAGTGCTAATATTTCCTTCTCTAGAAGCTTTTTCTAATGACTAAATAATCTCTCTTTGTGGCTTCAATATGTGATATTAGATCTTCATTTCTAACAACTAAAGCACGCAAAGTAATAGAATCAACATAGTCTTGATGCTACTCTAGAGCATGAGCTTCTATTTAAAAAATATCGTACAAGTGGAGTAGATTGGCTATATCCTTTATCCTCATCATCATTTGCTAGATCTTCATTTTCCTCATCATATGTACTAATATCTACATGAGTGTGATAAAAAAATAATTCACTTGAAAGAGATAATTATTAGTGAGCTTCAAAATCTTAAGATTCATTATATTCTTCTTAATTATTACTCTTCTTTCTAATCTCTTTTGTTAGCACGGGGCACTCATCAAAATATACATTTTTATTTGTGATTATCTTATTTGTAAATGCCACCATGTATAACTTTTTAGGCCTTTGCTACAAATTTATAGACAAGATTAGATTGTTGCCACCAACTAAGTCACTCACAAGATGGTTTTATATCCACTAAAAACTTTTAAACTATCATAATTACCATCAATATTATTGAGCTTTTCCAAAATTATGACTCTCATTTTAATCTAATTAATCATAGTTAAAATTGAACTAAGATTAGTATATCCAATTTTTGGTGCAAAAGCTATCAAATGTTACCCCCATATAATATATATAAGGAATGAAAATATCTTTTTATACAAGAAAAATACAAGTGACAATTATTTTACACCAAAACTCTAATAAGAACGAACAATATTTTACATAAATTCTCTCTGAAAGAGACAAGATTTCAATGAAATTTATGATATTTTATAAAATATATCTATTATTATGATATTTAACCATCATGGAAAAGTGATAGTTATCAAACATATACCCCACCACTGGTTTAAGAAACTAAACCAACCACAAAATATATGACGGAAGAGACATAATATTTATCAAATTTGGCAGGTGTTTTATGCAACTGGGCTTGTAGGCAAAAGAGATTTTAATCATCGTATTCCTCACCAAACTACTAATAATTCTTCGTCTACGAGTCTAACTTCATTGGAATTTATTAGTCGTATGCACGTACGACCAAAGCCATACATACCATAACAAGTGCCGCAAATCCTCCATCCATCCACCCACCCATACACCATCATGCGTCTCTATATATTGACTTTTGACTTAGCCATAATAATTAAGGATTAACCCAAATCACCGACATGGGATGCAGCAAGGGACAAGCTTGAGATCCAAGTTAATATTTTTCATAAGATTAAGGAGGAAATGCTTGTTCTTTGTAAACTAATCCCTGCTCTCTTTCTATATATTATAATTTTCATTGATGACCATAATTTGTATTACGATAGTTTGTACGTAGGATAACTTAGTTAATTATGAATTTTACTATAGTTTTGAAAGTAATTATCTAAATACTATAGTTGCTGGCATATTAGGCACCTCGCCAGCAAATGAGACAATAATTTACGTACTAATATAGCTTAAATGAGAGTGAATCACTTTCTCTCTGACTGTAATTTACTTAAAGAAAACCTACATGATTTGGCACAAACAATAACACTTTAATAATTAAATTTGATAACTACATAGAGCGACATTATATTTTGACTAGAATAGTAAACCGATAAAAAAACACACTCAAGTACAGTAACCTGTAGGAAGTATAAGATGCGTAGAACGTGATCACGAATGGAGCATTTGGCATCACTGGATATATTTTTTTTTTTGTCGAAAAGAGATCCAAACCAACTGTTCGTTTGACTTAATTTCGGAGAGCAAACTTAGCAAGATCGTGAGCTGCCAAGTTGCTGTCTCTACTGGTGAAACAAACATGAATATGGGAGTTGAGTGATAGCAAGTCAGTTGTCTCTTGGATTAGGGATAGAATAGATCGACCACTCCTTCGAGTCTATCAACCCATCAACCGACTTCATAAGAGTTAGCGAATTGCTAAAGAAGGAGCTAAGCTTGGCTAGTGCTTGTAATATTGATGAGCTCCTTGAGGCCATGCAGTAGAGCCAAAAGCCTCACCATGAAATGTATTCTTACAGTCGACTGCAAAGATAAATAAACCATATGGATTCTCTGAACCTAAGCTTTAACAAAGACATCTAACCCAAGCCACGAGATTAGAAGCTGAAGGATACGTACGTGGTCGTCCCGAAACTGGAGTTGAAATCTATAGTGTTGCCATGCCCCACGAAGAAAAAGAGCTCGAAACTGGGGACTTTAAGCTTATAGACCCCATTCCAGAGAAGATTAGCTTCCTTCACAGCAGTCAGAGGGAAAACCTAGAGTTTTTAAACACCATACTTGGATGGGCTCTAACTACTTGGCCATTTTCTATAAGAAAGAAAGAATTTGTCAAAAATACTATACTTATTATTATTATTATTATAGTTTAAGCTCTACCTTATGGAGAGCTTTGCTTTTAATCACCTTAGATTAATTTTTATCTTAACAACTGATAATGAAATAAAGAATATTCTTATTTTAAAAATATAAATATAAATACTTAAAATATTCTTCATTTGAGCTTAAAATTTAGTTCTCTATTTATTTTTACTTTATAACCTAAAAAATTTATTCAATAGTAGTGCAGTCATTTTATAATTTTATTATTATTAACTTATCTGACAGTTAACAAAGCTAATGACTCTGAGATACTTTGGGCAAAATGCAGGGTTGAATAATAGATATAGATAGTAGGGTATATAATAATAATAATAATAATAATAATAATAATAATATAAGAGAAAGGTATAATATTTTGAGTAAATTAAAGAATAAATAAAAAAAGCCAGCCTTCCGGTGAGCTGTATGAGATTCCACATCAGCATCCAGACAATCGACACGTCATCGATTTCGTCCGACGTTTTGTAGAGGAAACATGACCGGCCAAAGCCATCCACGGAGCGATTGGCGCACGATTCTAAAATGCGCCAGGGAGGGTCACCTTGCTATATTTATATGGGAACGAGAACTGTCTTCCTTTCTTTCCTCCCGACAGTTCTCATGGGAGAAATGAGAAATCGAAACGCCCTTTGAGCGCTGATTCCTCCGTAAGTTTTCTTCCGATCGCGTCGCTTCGATCCCTTTTGTCCTCGATTTCGATCCCTTTTATCCTCGATTTCGATCCAATCACTTTTTTTTTTTTTATCTCCGGTTATCCCTTGGAAATCCATCCAAAATCCCTTTTTCTTCCCCTGTTTTCCTTACTTCGATTTAACCCTTTTGGCATTCCGTTATCTGCGCGATTGAGTTCGTGGAT
Organism: Typha angustifolia; assembly: GCF_048772165.1. NCBI lineage: Eukaryota > Viridiplantae > Streptophyta > Magnoliopsida > Poales > Typhaceae > Typha > Typha angustifolia. The sequence continues at coordinate 12,725,235 of NC_133245.1, read as the reverse complement.
TCGGGTTCCGTTCTAATATTTTGAGATTTGCGTGTAGGATTGAGTTTTCTTTTGGTGTTTGGGCCAAAGATTTTAACTTGTTCAGATAATTTACGTGTTTTGTTTCTCCCCTTGCCAATTTAGATATTTCAGACTCGTAGTTTTGAGAGGAGAGTGAGGATTATTTGGATAGTGATGGTTTTGTCTCTCTATACTTGTGAATTTACCTGAGATCTAGAGGTAGGGTTTTGATGGTGGCCCAATTGGATTGATACCCAATGTGGATTTTGCCCTAGCCTCTTTTGTTCTACTCTTGTTCTTGGTTAGTTAACAATGAGGCGGAGATCCGCAGCGCACAACCATTATGAGGGAATGGAGAAGTCAGGTGGTAAGCCGCCGCCTTCTCGCCTCTGTTTTTTGGCCACCCTTGCAGCCATGTTTTGGATCCTGATCTTCTACTTCCATTTTTGGGTCCTTGCTGGCCCGGCGGAAGGAACTATCCCCTTTTCTTCTGATTCGTCATCAAATGACCAACAATTTTTGGAGGAAAACAGACCATCTGAACCTCTCGGCATTGACCATTCCGAGCCAGTCGAAGAACATCAAGAGACGAAGAACTTCTCTTTTGATCGGGCCCTCAGGACGGGCGAGAACAAGAGCGATCCATGCGGTGGGAGGTACATCTTTGTCCACGACCTCCCTGCCAGATTTAATGATGACATGCTCAAGGACTGCCGAAAGCTCAGCCTGTGGACTAACATGTGTAAGTTCACGAGCAATGCTGGTCTCGGGCCGCCACTTGAGAATGTTGAAGGGGTCTTCTCAAACACCGGTTGGTATGCAACAAACCAATTTGCTGTGGATGTTATCTTTAATAACCGGATGAAGCAGTATGATTGCTTGACAAAGGATTCCTCCATTGCTGCTGCTATATTTGTGCCTTTCTATGCTGGTTTCGATGTATCAAGGTATCTTTGGGGATACAACATCTCCGTAAGGGATGCAGCCTCTCTCGATTTGGTGAATTGGCTCATGAAAAGGCCGGAATGGAGTGTGATGGATGGGAGGGACCATTTCTTGGTTGCAGGAAGGATTACATGGGATTTTAGGAGGCTTACAGATTCAGAATCTGATTGGGGAAGTAAGCTTCTTTTCTTACCAGCTGCTAGGAACATGTCTATGCTGGTTGTGGAGTCAAGCCCATGGAATGCAAATGACTTTGGGATACCTTATCCTACTTATTTTCATCCAGCAAAGGATGATGATGTTTTCATTTGGCAGGACAGAATGAGGAATCTGGAAAGGAAGTGGCTCTTCTCGTTTGCTGGGGCCCCACGCCCAGATAACCCAAAGTCCATCAGAGGACAGATTATCGATCAATGCAGGGAGTCCAGTGTATGCAAATTGTTGGAGTGTGATTTTGGTGAGAGTAAGTGCCATTCTCCAAGCAGCATAATGCAGATGTTTCAGAGCTCCTTGTTTTGCTTGCAGCCTCAGGGGGATTCTTATACAAGAAGGTCAGCTTTTGATTCGATGTTAGCAGGCTGTATTCCTGTTTTTTTTCATCCTGGCTCTGCTTATACACAATATACATGGCATCTTCCAAGAAATTATTCAAAATACTCTGTGTTCATCCCAGAGGATGAAATCCGTGAGAGAAATGTCAGCATAGAGGAAACACTAAAGACAATCTCTCCAGATGTTGTGAAGGAGATGAGAGAGGAAGTCATTAGTCTTATACCAAGGTTGATATATGCAGATCCTAGGTCTAAATTGGAAACTCTGAAGGATGCTTTTGATGTGTCTGTACAGGCCATTATCGACAAAGTCACAAAATTACGAAGGGAGATAATTGAGGATCGTGAAGACAAGGATTTCATTGAGGAGAATAGTTGGAAGTATGCTTTGTTAGAGGAAGATCAGCAGACAGTTGGGGCTCATGAATGGGATCCCTTCTTTTCTAAACCTAAAGATGGTAGTGGAGATTCTGGTACTCTGAACGCTGAAGCTGCAAAGAATTCTTGGAAAAACGAACAAAGGAGTCACTGACGTTTATGTCTGTTTATCAGGAAGACAATTTTAATGGATAAACTTGACTAATGTCTTTCTTATTTTTGAAACAAATTAAGGTGAGTTCATAGACAGAGATAAGATTTGGTCTGCTGAAGCATCATTCTTCATGATGACTGTGTTTGGTCATCTTGTCATTAAGTTTGTAAGAGTTCATGCCTACAGCAGTTTTCAAACTAAACGATAGGCACTCTATATTCTTTTCCATATGTATCCAATTTTTTTATAGTTTAGGAGCTTCGTCATGTATGTCTAATAACTTTTTTGTAATTTCTTACGGGATCTACAAGGATAGCATACTGTTTTTAAATGTTCTATGTAAAAGTGTCACTCACAATCTTGTCGAAGCAGATGCAAGTGATAGTAGAAGAAATAAAATGGTATGGTGAACTTTCTACCTTTTAGTCTACAATTGCTATATCTTCTATCTACATTTTAAAGTCTTCAGTGAATCTCTATTGTAAATGAGATCTTTTTACTGTTATACTATCAGGAATTATGGAAGCGGGAACCCAAGAATTGAATGAAACATTGCACTAATTTGGTTAACTATGCAATTCTGAAACCTAGAAGGAATTCTTTAGTTTGTTTTGCTTTCGTCTTTCTCTGATTTACACTTTGGTTGTCATGCAGCTAATAAGTGATGGTACTCATTTGCTGCCTGACTGTGCAAGTTGCCTGCTAATTAATTCTGTGATCTCTCTTTCTCACTCTCTTCTTTTTTGTTTGAGAAGAATATAATCAACATATCGTTCTTCATGGTCTCTATGGTGCGTGAACTATCTAATCGATACCTTGAAATGCTGAATTGAAAATGACATGTTTGTGTTTCTTGCTTTTGTAAATCTGAAAGGCTTTGAGAATCTCTCTCCAGGAAACAGAAGAGAAAGGAAAGCTTCTTATTGTCTATTTGCTGGAGTACTGGATTTCCATTTCACAGGTTGCTTTGGCTTCAAGGCCACTCTTGCATCATTTCTTTTAATCACTGGTAGGCCAACGAGGGCTTCTCGCACATTGAAAGTCGTGGAATCACAGTTCTCTGTGCCATTAACAACTCTTTGCTCCATAAGTTGATCTCTTTGTCATGTATGGAGGTCATGTGCCTATAAATTTGATCCATTTGATGGTCATATCATTGCCATGTTATTTATATACATCTACTGATGCTTTTCTTGGCTGCAATTATTAGTGGTTGTTAAATCGCACTAAGATTTAAATACAAATATGTGCTGCAGTACTAAATTCTTAATTTGTCAGTGGCAACTGGGTCTGAGGGTATTAATTCTTCTATGGCTTGTTAAAGAAATCAAACTTTAGCGAAGTGCACCAGCACTAATCAACCATGAAGGTTTGAGGAAGTGCATCACTTCTTGAGAAATTATAAGATTATCAACTATCTGCCTGCCTGGAACAACGCATTTTGAGCATCAGAGATCTGATTGCTGAGGAAGAGCTTTATTCTTTGGGCGTGAAGCTTAGATTTGAGAAGTCATACTACTGAAAGTCTCAGATACTTTTTCTTTTTTATTAAGAAAATCTGAGGTACTTGCCATATCCAAATCAAGAAAAGTGTTTTGGTAGATATGTTTTGATATACTAACAGACTAGCAGAGGATGATAAACAATATCTTTCTCAAAGCATTTACTCTTCTGATCCAGTCCATTCTTAAGTCATTTCTTCATTCTGAAAGCAGTAATACAAAACTGGAGTTATTTCTTTGAACAATATTATATGGTCACCTAGTGGCAAAACTAACTCAGAAGACAGATATCTATCTTTAATCAATATACATGCAAACCAGTGATAACAACAACTATTACAACACATTTAGGACAAGAAAAACCTTCTACTATCTTAAATAGATATAGTAACAATCTTTCAGCGAGCATTTCTCAACCTTCTACTCTCTTAGGCTTTGTAATCTTGAGGGATTCCTTAATTAATTGCAGTGGAATGGGGGTCTGTGCCTGTGAGAGCAGATAACTTTTGAGATACATTTTGCATTGTTGGACGACTCAGCGGATTTGCATCCAAGCATTGAAGTATAATTATGATCATAGCTAGTATTTCGCTTGCAACTGCAGTCGTTGGAAATGGGAGCCGTGCGTCTAAAAGATCCTTCAGTAGTGGAAGTTTCATGTTGCAAGATGTTAAAGTTGTGATATGATCTCCTGGATGTGTTCCCAAAAGCACTTCAAGTGCGACAACTCCAAAACTATATACGTCACATTTTTCTGTCACTATCATTCTGTAAGCAAGCTCTGCATTAAGATATGAGAAAATAAGTATAGATTGGAATATTATTTTGGGCACTTCAGTACAATGTTTCACAAAGATGATGAAACATTACAGACAATGGGACTTCAATGTAGTTTTTATGCCTTAGAATGTTCAAAACAAGGCCCAGACATAAATGTATTTATTTTTCAAAGTGATGATGAACTTCCAAAGATACTATTGAGCAAGTATGAGATAGGATGTTAGGTTGTTTGCATGAGGATATGTTTTATATGCAGAATGTCAAATGGTTCGAAGTTATTCAATACGACGCTAGCACAAAATAAGGTTAGTTTTGATGATTTTCTAGAACAAGTCACTCAAAAATACTCGAGCAATATAAGGCTTATTGTTAACTCGAAGAAATTTGTACTGTATATTCCATGAGCAATTAGAACAGGAAAACTAATTGGTCACATTCTTTATACTAGATAGTAAGCAAGTACATATGCAAAATATGATGATAATAAACTTTCAATAAACGAAGAGCGTTAACCCCAAATTACATTAGTAGAAAAAAATAGATGCATTTACCTGGTGCTATATATCCGTGTGTTCCTGCAACCATAGTCCAATTGGAGGAGTCAGGCTTCAAAATTCTTGCTATCCCGAAGTCCGACACACAAGCTCTGAATTCCGAATCAAATAGAATATTGTTGCTTGTGATATCTCGATGAACTATGGGTGGAGAACAATTATGATGCATGTAAGATAAAGCATGAGCAACATCTCTAATAACATTTAATCTCTTGATCCATTCTAACTCAATGGCATATTCATCATGTGTAAGAATTGCTGCTAAACTTCCTTTCTCCATGAATTCATAAACAATAAGCCTATGTTGAGCAGTGGAACAATAGCCATAAAGCTTCACAATATTCCGATGTCGGGCTTCAGATAGAGTTTGTATCTCATGATAAAAAAGCTGGTTGTCTATTGATCCTTCTTCTTCTATGTCATGAATTTTCTTCACAGCAATTATTTTTCCTCTTGGCAGTGTAACCTCCCCTACTTTTACTCCTCTTGGTAACGTAACTTTGTAGACGCTTCCATATACACCAAAGCTAATACAAAATTTGTCATCAAAATTCTCTGTTGCTTCAATGATATCTATGTACAAATCTTTTCCATCAAAGTTTTCTAGGAAGAATGCATTTCTATCAATCTCTCTTTTATGATATCTAGAGCTTTTATTCCTCTTCCATAAGAGTAAAGCAAACCCAGTAAAAAGAAGCAAGGATCCAAGTACAGGAAGAAATACTGATAGAATGATGTGGCTTCGTTTAGTTTTAGAACCTCTTGTTGAAGGATTTGAACTACATGGATTCAAGCCAAGCACCTCGCCGTACAAACCTTTATTGTGGGTGAACCACTCTATTGGAGCCTTCTTAAAAAGTTTGCTATTAGGAAGAGGCCCTTCCAAATCATTATATGATAAATCCAGGGATGATAAGCTAATCATATCTTGAAAAGATGAAGGGATAGAACCGATCAATGCATTGTGTGAGAGATTTAGAGCTTGTAGCACAACTAGTCGACTTAATTGGGGTGGTATGCTTCCAAAAAATGAATTATCACTCAGATCCAGCAGTTCTTGTAGATTTACTAGATTTCCAAGTTGAAGGGGGATGCTTCCATATAGATGGTTATTACCTAAATTTAAAAAGCGAAGCTTGTGATACCCCCCAAAATTTTCCTCTATCGATCCACTCAGATTGTTAGCTGATAAATCCAAAATCTCTATGTTGAGTAGGATTCCAAGCTCTTGTGGTATCTCTCCAGAGAGTAAGTTGTTACTTAGGTTCAAGCTAAACAACTTAGACAACTTTCCTAATTCTATTGGAATTTCTCCTTCCAGGTTATTTGACGAAAGATCAAGCAACTGTAGTTGAGATAGTTGTCCAATACTAGAAGGTATTCGTCCTTTGAGCTTATTGTTGGAGATTCGTAAGCATGTCAAATTGAAGAATTCTCCCACATTGTCTGACAGCGCACCAAAGAATTTGTTAAAACTCAAATCCATATATACCAAATTGGGAGACACTCCTAACTTAGAGATATCTCCTGTAAGTTGATTTCTTTGGAGTGTAACAGTGATTAAGCTTGTACAATTGATGAAGCTTCTTGGTATGGGCCCTTCAAAGTTGTTGTCAGAAGCATGAAAATATTGAAGTGCCCCGCCTTTACACACATTTGATGGTAAGACGCCAGTGAAATTATTTCCAGATAAATAGAAGGCGGCAAAGTTCGTGAGATTTGCCAATTCCTGAGGTAAAGAACCACTCAAGTAATTGTCAAATAGTGAAAGGTATCTTATTTTGCTCAAGTTTCCAAATGATGAAGGAATGGACCCAGAGATCTGATTACTCGAAAGCTCTAGGGTAGTAAGCTTTTCCAAGTTCCCAAGGCTTGAGGGAATTGGGCCTGTCATGCTATTCTTGGCCAGCATTAATATAACCAGATTGGCTAGGTTTCCTATTTCGTGAGGGATGAGACCTATTAGTTGGTTCTCACCGAGTTCTAAGTCCTCTAAGTTCACTAGATTTCCTATTTCACAGGGAATGGGACCAGAGAGTTGATTACCCCAAAGGTATAAGATTGTGAGCTTGGTCAAGTTTCCAAGACTTGAAGGTATTGGACCTGTTATGCTATTGTTGGAGAAACTTAATTTCTTCAAGTTGGAAAGATGTCCTATTTCAAGAGGAATGAAACCAAAGAACTGATTACCCCAAAGGTATAAGATTGTGAGCTTGGTCAAGTTTCCAAGACTTGAAGGTATTGGACCCGTTATGCTATTGTTGGAGAAACTTAATTCCTTCAAGTTTGAGAGATGTCCTATTTCAAGAGGAATGAAACCAGAGAGCTGATTACCCCAAAGGTATAAAATTGTGAGCTTGGTCAAGTTTCCAAGACTTGAAGGTATTTGACCCGTTATGATATTGTCGGAGAAATCTAATTCCTTTAGATTGGGGAGATATCCTATTTCATATGGTATGGGACCAGTAAATGTATTAGAATATAGGTCCAAGCTTAATAGACTTTGCAGGCATCCTAGTTCCTTAGGGATGGGACCTGAAAGATTATTTTGATATATACTTAAGCTTTTAAGTTTGGTCAAGTTACCGAGTGAAGGGGGTATGGAGCCACTTATCTTATTCTCATATAGATACAAGATATTAAGCCTTGCAAGTGAGCCAATTTCTGAAGGAATAATTCCACTGAATTGGTTAGCAGAGAGATCAATAGAGGTGAGCTTAGAAAGAGCACCGATCGAAGTTGGAATGGATCCATGCAGTTGGTTGAGGGTGAAGTTGAGACTCGTTAACGTCGCCAACGCTGAGAAATCGAGGACGTCGAGCATTCCTACAAGACCCATCTCCTGTAGTGATAGCATGCTGATTTCCATGGCACTTCTGCATGTGATGCCAGTCCAGTTGCATGGACTAGTCTTAAGATTCCATGAATCTAAAGCTTCATGGCTGTTAAGGCTGGTTCTCCATTGGAGGAGGGCTCTCCCTTGTGAATCAAGTGATGCCAAGTTTGCAGCACTTGAGAGACTTGGGAGTAGCAATAGAACCAACAAGAGGAACTTTAGGATAGACAGCAAGAAATTCATAGCTAAATTGAGGTGAAAGCCAAGACTGATAATAAGTTGAGTCTGAGCTTATTTGGTTTATATAGAAGCTTTTGCCACCACTCAGGCACGCACTCAGGTCTACAATGGCAACAAATTAAATACTAAAAGACGCGAATCGGCCAAAACTATTGGCACGTTATTTATGCTTTGGGATCAGTACTTGGCTGACCTTCTTAACATAATGGTCGGTTTTCATGGCAAAGTCGACTCATTTGGTCATACACTTGCAAAAAATAGGAAAAAGTATGATAAAGGTAGGCAATTTTCACTACCATTTTAATAACTAAGAATCATTTTAATTGTTTAATGCGATGTTTTTGCTACGTGATAAGCGTTTGGAATCTTGCTTTTGCCTACAGAATCCCAGTCAACGAAAAAAACCACTCACTACGTTCCTCGTGGGCAGGAAGCACACCAGCAGCGTGCGTTGCGTGATTCCACTGTGTTTTCTGCACTTGACTGGGTGGACAGTTGACCGGAAGATAACTTCGATTCGCCCGGCCAGCAGGCGGACGGCGCGCTTATCTTCTGTGACAACACTACAGAGCGAGTAGCTCTTCTAGTCGGGCAGCTGTGTGACAAGACTCCAGAGAAAGCGGCGCTTTTGTGTAACATGCTCTGGTCTCAACGCCCTTACGAGGTAGTTGATGAGTTTCACGCGCTCTAAGCCCGGCCAGCGCGCAAGAGTCAATATATCCCACTCTGTAGAAAATAAACAGAAAGATATAAAAGGTTCCTCCTGGTCAACTAAAACCTAAAAGGGGGGAAAAAAGGATTTCAGGAACCTTCTTCTAGGAACTGACCATTGATGGACGACAAAATCCCTATAGATTTCTTAGTTAATTGTTATGTTTATTATCAAATCTATAAAGAATCCCTTTTCTCAAAGAAAAAAAAATCTATGATCCCATGTGAGGAGGCATCGTAGGGGGTTAATTTTTGCAGAAGGCCTCCAATGAGGAGTAAAAGTTGTTCCTCCTCGTGATTATGTTCAGCACCTTCTCCAGAATAATCCACAGCCCATTAGCGAGCTCAAAGTTTATGTCCTCTTCCTTCTCGAACCTAAACACGTAGAATCTTTCCTCCATAACTAATGCGGAGAACCCGTCAATGACATTCCACAAGAAGGCCAACATACCCTTTAGACGAGGGAGAGGAATACCCTGCACTAAAAATCTCTCGAACAATGCAATCCTCTGTTTGAACTTCAACTTGGCTAAGATATTAGCCAGGTTGTGGCTAGGAGGGTTGTTACCCATTGACCACCCATCATTGCAGCATATGCCCACAACCTTCGCGGACCATAGGACAATTCTTAGCTCTTTTTGGGTCCTAAGGCTCGTCCACTTTGGAAGACGAGGCTAGACATGATCATCAGGCGGTTCGGACCAGACTTTTCAAGCTAATTAGGCTTAGTTCACGGTCCGACCCATCAATCACTTGGGTCGGGCCGGGTTCAGACCGGGCTAGAATAGTCTAGCTCGTTACCGTCCGTCAGCCCATAAGAGATCGAACTAGCCGGTCAGGCCGGGCAGACCCAACCCACCAATCACTCAGGCCAACCCACATTTTAGCTATTTTTAAAATTTTTTTTACTATTAACTTATTTTAAAAAAATATATTTATGTTCCTCCATTTAAAAAATAATTAAAATAAAATGAAATTTTTAAAGGTGTGCTTAAAATAATACAAAATATTACAGTACCAAAAGTTTCGTTAGTGTTTACTGTAGCAGAATGGGCGGACTTCCGGGCCGAGTCAGGTGGGCAAAGGACTGACCCGTGCCGCCCATAGGTAGTTCGGACTTAGGCTGGGCCGAGCCTAAATCGGGTTCGAGCTGAGCATAGCCCGATCCCGTCCGTGCTCGACGGTTTGATCAAGTTAGACAAGGCTTGCCTTAGGTGGCACATCGGGCTGGGCCCGTGCTAGACTGTTCCATCAAGTCTAGACGAGGCTCGCCTTAGGTGGCACGTCTTGCCCCCTCCATCGTGGTCGGGGGTGCACGTATTTTTTGTTGAGAGAAGTATTCAGGTAGACTCCTCGTTACTTGTTAATTAAGCAAAGCATAAAAATGGAGTAAGTTGTACTAGTCTAGGGGATAGGGCCATTTTGTCCTATAACAACAGTGATTGCCGATTTCATGCCCCAGTGTGCTGCACAGTCAGTAACCCGGTTCCCCTCTCCAAATACATGCATAACTTTGATCTCCCTAAAACTCCTAGCTAGTTGTATGCACCCAGACACCCCATTTCTTAATCTCCACGGGCTCTTGTTCTCCTGCCTTAGCAGTCTGACAGCCTCCAAACTATCTGTTTCCATATGCAAATCTACAATCATTTGGTGCAAGCCGAAGACCTATTCTAATCACCCGTAACTCTGCCAGGAGCACATATTCATTTGGGCAAGGTTCCTAAGCCACCCGCAACAAGGTCCCCTGACCTCTAGATTCTTGAGGATTGTACCTGCCCCTCCTTGACACACACCCATAGAGTACGCTTCATCGGTATTCAGTTTCACCCATCCCGTCTCCGACTGTTTCCACTTAGTACACAATCTTGCAATGGCTGAGTCGGTCATGTGTACCCCATTGCAAGAGCCAATCGGGCTTAAAGCCTCTGCCCGAAGCCTAAGCACCACTACTTTTAGCTTACTCATGTTCCCCCGAAAATTGTCGAGTTACTTTGCTTCCAGATAATCCACGAGGTGGATGCTACAAGGCCTTTGATACCCATGTTCTTACTTCGATTCCGGTGCCAGCCCAATGTGATCCAATTTGGATCTACTCTCGCCAAGTTGTTGTGGGTCTGACCGAGCTCTTCCCGAACTTCCTTGTTGTATCTGTAGGTATAGAAGAGGTGCTCGACCATTTCTCTGTGAACTCCACAAAGCACACAGTTCTCCTCACCGCCCATCCGCATCCCCCGAAGATATTTTCTTGTGGGCGACCTATTCCAAAGCAGTTTCCAATAGAAAGTTTGAATCCTTGGGGCCACCGAAAAAACTCCCGTTAAACTAACTTGGAATTCATACCTATATCAATCCAGATATGTATCAATCAATCCTTAGTTGAAAGTAGAAGTTTTGTACCCATTGCTCCCGTTAAATTAACTTGTTTTAGAGATAAAACAAAACTAGAGATATATAAAGGATAAACTTTATCTAATAATAAAACATAAGATAAACTAAGTTTGAATTAATTTCTCAACAGTTGGACTCCTCTAGCTTCATAACTTTCCTACAGGGAGAGAAGGCCATGACAAGGTGAAGAAAGTTCCTCCTGTCTCAGGCGAGCTCGATCCCTGCTTCTCGATCTCGGGTACGCCGGCCAGACTTCTCAGATCCCGCCTACGACACTTCACTTCAATTTGCCGGCGCCGATATGGAGCTGCAGAGGAATAACTACTTGGGCGTGATTATATATGATAATAATACTAATACGGTACGCTAATTATGCATGAAGGGAAACGATGGGATATTGATGTTGGGAAATCTACTACAGATGGATATGTACATGTTCTTCGATCTGAAGAACTCGATGCTATCTTTCCAGAGGGCGGAAATTGCGACGAAATAATCAGATCCTCACTTTGACCATGCATCATGTTTAGTCCTGAGCGGAGTGGAGTAGTGTGTCTACATATTCATGTATACATTTATGTATTTGTAATAATGAATAAGATGCCAATGCACTGGAGAAAACAGAAAAGAAAAGGAGAGCCCTTGACTATCCATTTATCTTATATATATATATATATATGATAAGTGGAATTGGCAATTTGTTTTTGCCTTTACCATATCAATGATAATCCTATACTATGATGACTCGACAGATGATCATCTCGAAGAAGTTAAAAACAACTAAGGAAGAGACCCATCTCACAACAAAGTTTTCTGTCTCTAGCACAGTTTAGCCACAGTTGAGATCGTTTACATGTAACGTTTTGGCATGTATGTACCCTAGGGATGGGCACCACTTGCTATAACAATTTTATCATCATTCTTCTTCATCTTTATGGTTGTATATCTAAGAAAATTTTATGAAGGTTACATGAACTTCCAAACTTCTTTAACTTTTAGATGTAATCTACAGATGATTCTGCTAGGATGGGTGAATCGTTGATTAGATTATGTGATATTTGATATCATAGTAACCAGCTACTAATTTCTTCACTCATCTGGAAAGTAGATCGTCTTATATGTATACTTATTCAGTTCAGCAATTCCAACCAGCTACTGAAATGAAAGGTTGCATGCATGGTTGTCAAATATCTGCTGGTATGCAAAGTTTAAGCGAAATGCTGGCTCAGTAAGTTTAGTAGAGCTCCTAAGCTATTGAAAGAAGATTGTAGATCATAGAAAACCACTCTCCTGAATACATGACATAGAATAGTATTTTTGTGACTGCCAAAAGCTTTCAATGCATGAAAGGAAATAAATGGAATAGATGACCTTTTTTATACCTCCATGATTTTGAGAGTTTTGTATATCTGTGCTGTTTCAACGAATGAAAGAAAATATGACCTCTCATTTAAGTTTTCTTTGTTCGGTCACGTAGGGGTGAAAACGGATCGGATGCAGATGGGATAGTGCTCAACCTATATCTAAATCTATATTTTTAGTTTGGATATAGATAACAAAATTTAAAATCATATCCTAACTAAACGGATACGGATAAAATATAATTAACATAAAAATATTAAGAGTTTTATAACAAATAATTTTTTGTATGTCAAATATATAAAATTAGAGAAATTAATCTCTATAAATAATATATAATGTATTATTAGTAACAATATTAATATTTACTATTTAAATAAGTAAATTAAAAATGGTAAATCATTAAAAAAAATATGCGGGTAAATGGATATCCGATATCCGTATCCGAATCTGGAAAATATATCCGAATTTTTTAAAAAAACTTTATCTGTATCCGAATCGGATAAATTTTTTTTATCCGAATCGAATCGGATAGCAGATCGGATCGGAGTTAATCCGATCGCCCTTGTCACACGGAAAAGTATCGCTGAGAAAGGTATGTACTATGTAGCCAAAAATTGGAGTTATATATGGTCATATTTTGGCAAAATTAACTGTAAACATAATTTCCTATTTTAAAACAATTATACAAATACACCTAGTGGTATTCGTGATTGCTTGCCTAGTTCTTATGCGAATTTGTGGTCTTTGATATGGAAAAGGTGTACAATTGCTTGAGCCGGAATGCAATTATAGGAACCCTAAAAAGCTATGAGTTTTTTCGAAACATTAAATTTCTTAGATTTATTTATGTATATTTTCTCCTACTTCTTCCTTCCTGATAAATGGTTCTTGTTCAGATTGGAAGGGGTCTTATAGTATCCGTCAAGGAGATCCACTATTCCCTTATTCCTTTATTCTTTGCTCTCAGGTTTGAACAGGAATCGTGAAGGCTATTTAAAGCAGGGTTAATCCTCGGACCTCTAGGCTAAAAAGAAGTCTAGTCCACCATTTACCAGCATCTCTTTAGGAGCTTAGCTTTGCGTGGAGGCCTGAAGAAGATCATTAGTAAAGGGGAAAAACAAAATGGCATGCCTTACTGTTAGTGAGCCTGGAATGGGGACCAGATTACTACTATTTTGAGGAGATTTTAGCAGAACTATCCTTGAGATGCTCCTTAGATTTGATCGGACTCAATCTGTGCAGACCTGCTCAATTTTAATCAGGATAAGCGAGCGGCACGGTCTAGACTTTTGCCCGCTCGGCCTGTTATGCTTGTCCACAGTCTAGCCCGTTACTTTCGCCCATTCCTATAGTTTTTTTTACTTTCATTTTAGATATTTAGATTATTGGATATCTATAAGATAACTAAAATATTTTCATGGGATGCCCATTATACTTAGCCCATTAAGGTAAAATTATTTTTTTATAACACAACTCATTATACTTAAATAGACTCCGATATCTCACAAGTGAGTGGGCAGTAACAAGATATAATATTGTAGCATAGTCTAAATCCCGCTGAACCCATCTGATCAGCTCCAGATGCTCCTTCCCATTAGGCAGAGTGAGGATTGTTGGGTTTTGACTGTTAGTCCTTGGGATTTGGTGACAGCTAAATCTGCTTACTTAGCTCTATTGGATATCTAGCAAAATAGATCCCCTGGAAAGGCTTACGATGGCTGGCTGTGGCTCCTAGTGCCTTCCTACATATGTTACACTTTCCAATAAAAAGATCTCTGCCATTGTTTCTTTGCCGGCCAAGGTGCAACTTGAAATCGAAAGAAGAAGACCAAGAAAAATAGATAAAGTAACACTCTTTCCCAACTTCTTATAGTACAAGATAATGTTATCACTCTATGGCTTTGTCTTCTCGAGGAATTCCTTGATTAATTGCAGAGGATTGGAGGTGCTGTGTTGCTGGACGACTCAATGGATTTGCATCCAAACACCAGAGTATAACCATAATCGTAGCTAGTATTTCACTAGCAACAACTGTCGTTGGAAATGGGAGCCATGCGTCTAAAATATTCTTCAATAGTGAAAGTTTCACGTCGCGAGATTTTAAAGCTGTGAGATGATCTCCTGGATGCGTTCCCAATAGCCATCAAAGTTCTCACCAAATTTCAGTATAAGAGAAGCGGTGTTGCTCGGTTTGCTTCTAATTAAAGGCGGAGAAACTATATTTTTTACATTCACCTTAATTGAATGGATGTCGAAATGCAACATTGTAACATAAAGCTGATACAATATAAACAACATTAGTCTTTTTGGAGTGCAAAAGAGCCCGAGCATGAGCGAGCCTGCTTCTACTCAAGTTTGATTCGAAATGAATATCAAGCCAAAAATTTGATTCAGACTTGAATCATCTATAAAGAAGCCCATTAATGTCTTAAAAGGAGTTGAATTATGCTTGACTAAAGCTTAAAATTAAAAATTTGTATATATATATTTTTTTTGAACTCTTACACTAAAATGAATGAAATTATTCTTACAGGAGTCGGAGAATTTTGAGGATTCATGTGGTTTTGTGTGTATATTCCAAAGATTTAGAGATAAAAATTATGACTTGAGATTTTCTATTTAGCTCCCTATTAGTTTATAATTTTTTGACAATTCATGACCAAAAAAGGGGGAGAATATTTTGGAATACTGTTATGCGCGCACTTGACTTGATTATTTGCTTGACATTATTACATTTAAAATACAATATGTTATCATTTGAGTCGTCATTCTTATGTGAAAAATTACATGTGATTTTTTTAACTGATGCTTATATAAATAGTACTTGATATTATTTTTTATATTCCACACATGCATTTCACGTGTTATCTAGAGTTCATACTAGACGTCTATATCATGCTCAATAGGTAACTTATAATTTAGATTTTTGTACTAAGTTGTAGTTTTCTTATCATTAAATTGCCAAAGGGAAATTGTTATATTTTTGTATATTCCGATTTAGAAATGGATTAGATGATTCCTTTAGTGGTTTCTCCTAGTACAAATCAATGATATTTCTAACCTTTATTTAAGAGCGTAAAGCAAGAGTTAGATCGCTAATTGGAAAGAGAAATGTAGGACTTTTACTCTCCTCTTAGAGGAGTTTTCTTATGAAGTATATATTTTATATTTGAGTGAGAAAACTTTTATACTTGTTCAATTGCTTGAGCTATAACTGATGATGATCCAATAGCATCGAAAAGAGCTAAAACATTCATCGACATCAAACACATCAACACGTGTGCATTGGAGTGTTGATATGTGGGTCAAGTGTTTACCAAAAAGAGGTAATCTGTAACATACAAAAAAAGGGTCAACATGTGCAGTGCACATGCCTGTCACCCCCTCCTCCTTGCTCCTACCATGTGCAGGGAGGCCAATGAACCCCTTTCCTCTCCCCCACCGCCCCCCTTTTGCCTTATCTTCTCTCCTCTTTTCTCCTTCTTGGCCTTCTCCACTCGAGGGCTTGTCTCACTGGTCGGAGTCATCACTTTCATGGCCAGAGTTGGTCACCCTCCCGTTTTGGCAGTCTATTTTCTTCTTCCCCCCATCATTCCGGTTCTTGTTGAGTCCTTTTCTAGTATTGGACAATTGTCATCGTCAGGAGGATGTGTAGGCTGCTCGAACAACCAACATGAGCCAGTCCACCAACCTTCATGGTCGATGAGCTCATTAAGGTCGTGGACCTCGACTTGGAGTCTTCCCTCACCTCCAGCAAGGCTTAGAGGTGCCTCGTGGTGGGTTCCCTGCTCAACACTCATTAGACTTTTTGAGATCTCACCTTGGGGCTCGACGAGCCACAATAACCCATCGTGCATCTTTCTTGACCTTAGCTGCCCCTGTGCAACATGCCATCGTGGCATCTAACATCTCTCCAGCAGTAAGGCCACCTTGGCCTCGCCCTTGTTCTTGCTCATCTTCATCGATCAGTGCTTGTCAAGGATCCTAATAGGCGAGGTACCTACATTGTGACCACCTCAACGATTCCCCTCTTCCCTGTGGTGGTCTGGCGATGTAGGGTTGCTGACGTCTTTTCCTTACCCTTGCAATGGAGTGCAAGGGTGTGAAAGGGGTGACCCCTTTTCTAGCTGAGCCGAGCTCAATCCGGCTGGGTAAGCTATGCAGGCTAGGCTGGATTGGCCCATTCCAAACCCTCATGGTTAGGTTGGTTTGGCTAGCTCAAGCCCACTTAGGGCTAGGTGCAAGCCCATGCCCCTTCCGGGACTTTCTTGTTCTTTTATTTTAATTAATGGGATGTAGATTTTGACTTAGTATTGTATCGAGAGCTCCCCGGAACCAACACCTCCTAGAGCAGATTGGGAATAGTGTAGCGCAACTAGTCACTAGAGAAATGTAATGTGTCTAGGCAAGTGAACTATCAACCCTTACCTTTACTACTTGATGTGATGTGTTAAATTGTAATATAAAATAATTTTCTAAGATATAATTGCTTGAATATTATATTGGTACATGTTAAGTTAACTTGTTTGACGTAATTTCTTTTATTATGATTGTTATGCATAACCATCAATATGCTCTAGTATGATAGCACATACAATTCCATGATAACATAGGGTTAGGGCATCTATTCAGGATATTTAAGTTGAAGAACGAAAGGTAGAATGACGTAGACCTAGTGGTACTTGATAACATAGGGTTAGGGCATCTATTTAGAGCTGTCTCTTGATCCTGCTGTATGCACTGATTTAGTTGTGTGCGATGATTCTGCTATAAACAATAATTTTATTGTATGTGGTGATATTGCTTGAGCGATGATGCTTATTGGTGATGGGTTTACAAGGCTCCTTTATAAAGAATATTGAAATATTATGAAAGTTTTCACGAATTAATGGCGAAATAGTTTCTTCTTCATGTTCTATCGCATTTCACATACCTGTGTTATTTTCTACATCAGATGCATGAGACAAGTTGGATCATAAGAAAAGTGTTTTGTTCAAGCCATACAAATTTCATTCTCCTCAATTAAATACTGAATGCTGGTGCATAATAGATGAAAGAATAGGTACATTAGAAATGCAATTTCTTATAGCTATATGTCGAGGAATGCTTTCATAGAGACTATATTCAAGGAATGAATCCTTATATGATGAACAATATAATCTATATAGAGTTGCTTGATAGTTTGGTCTTGACCAAAGTATACCTGATAGAGGACTTATATATCTCTTAAAAGAAATTCGTCATAGTATATCATATGCTAAATGGGAGCATTTATGAAGATTGACAAATGGGGCACGATTTTCTTTCTATCAAATGAGAGATATAAATAAGTCAATATTGATTATGCTAGATGGTGAGTTAAGTAAACCAAATATTACTTTACTAACAGTATACCTCGACTAAGAGATGGTAAAGCATGAGGAATAAAATCTATTGAGGCAACGCAATAGGTTGCTCATAACCAAAATTCCTCTCTTGTACCTTCATTTGACTGTTAGATATCTGTTTCCCTCATTATTCTGATACGATTCGGACTACATCAATGTCGTCTCGAGCATGGATTCATTTTAGGAGTGTCTTTGTATCTTGTTTTAGTGTTTAAATTCCATGAAAAATAAGTTTCTGTAAATCGCGTTCGAACGCGGGTGGGTGAGTTCGAACGCGGTTGTGAACGTGGCAGAAGAGTGTGCATTGTGCGTTCGAACGCCTTGTTCGAACGCACTGTGAATACCTGCATCGCGTTCGCAAATACCGACAGGCGCGTTCGATCGCGCGTTCGAACGCCTGCATCGCGTTCGCAAATCCAGAGGAGCAAACTCGGTGCGTTCGAACGTGGTGCATGCGAACGTGGTTGCCGAAAATTGTATTGTTATGGTTAATTTGAGTTGTTGGTTAACCTCTAAAAGGATGTGGATGGCAACCATAGGTGATTATTGAATTGAGAGTTGAGTTTTGCCTTGCCTCCTTCGTCTTCTTCGCTCCCATTCTCTCAATCCTCAGCGACGTCGCTTTTAACCTCCCTCGACCGGCCGATCACCCTAGTCCCTTAGGGGTGTCCCTCTCCTCCCCCTTCTTCTAATCTATCCATCACTTGCTCTAACCCTTCCATCAACCATAACCCCTCCACCACCACTTTTCACCGGTGCCACCCCATTAACGCTGGTCCTCCTCCAACCACCATCACCTAGGATCACGTGCCTCCATCCACGGATCCAAAACAAACCATCCTGACCATCGTCCACTAATCGGACGATATCTCGAGATCCCCACATCCGATTCACGTGAAACTAGATTCATTGGAAAGCTCTTTTCTGGGGCTATAATATAAATTTCACGTCGATCCTACAGCAGAATATTTTGGGATCTTATTTCAAAGTTCCGTGCCAGATCTAGTCCAAATTAGAAAATCGGAAGAGATCAAACCTTAGCCTAAAGGGGAGATCATATCAAGCTTGGTATCAAAGCTCCATAGCCCGAGGTGAGATCGTATCAGCTTGATATCAGAGCCTTAGCCCAAAAGGAAAATCGTATCATATTCTTTAAAGCAAAATTACAAAAAGCACTTCTCTAAAGAAATATGAGGTGACTCGTGCAAATATTTGACCAAAGTGCTTGAAAAGATAGGGACTAGATTTCATGCTAATGAGCATGTAAAGAAACAAACATTAGAATAGAGGGCAAAAATTCATAAACATCTCAAACAGGTTTGAACTTATCTTTTTTCTCTTTCTCTCTTTTTATATATATATAGTTTGAAGCAAATCAGCCATCAATTGATAAAGACGAATATGGTTCGTTGATAATGAAGAGAGCTATGAAAATGCCTAATGAAGCACAAAGCAAAATGCCCATGTATTTGACTCTTCTAATGACTTGTTTTTATCGGAGTCAAATCCTCAAGAAAGAAAATGATACAAGGGTAATCCAAGTTCAATCTCAGAAGGAGAAAATACTTTAAAGAACGTTGCTGGGTCATACTGTTTGCTAAGTGAGGGGCCAACGATTTTATCGCTATGGCTACCCTCCCTTAAGGCATTTGCATTGCTTTTGTATTAGACTGTTGGCAAGGCTAATGGCAAGTGTATTGAGTAGTCATGAGGAGGGTGAATAAAGTTAGCCTATTTCTAGTCGGACCACGCTAACGGCATGCATGTATGTGCATTACTTATAATATTTATCATGATGATAAGTTATTTATATGTTCATACACTTTCATGATGGTGTCTTATATTCATGTTATTCTGCCAATGATAGTGTTACTTGCTGAGCATTAGGATCATTCATAGTTGATATGTGATGTAGATTGATTATTATCGAGTCGAATCTCAGTAGCAACTTTATCAATTATAGTGTTAAGCCCATCTTTTTCTTTTCATTATGTTGTACTATTTTTGCGAGGGGATATATTACCCTTTGTTGTATCTTTTTCTTAGCATGTACTTTTATATTTGCAGAGCGATCATCTAAAATGTGACACTGCTTGAATTTTCTATGAACTCTTCCCTCTCAACTTTGAAGGATGTCAATGTGAAAATGACTTTGAAATTACCTCCGACTAGATTCCTATTATCTAGCAACTTGTGAACTCCAAAACCATCTCCATCCACAAAGGGTATGATCATGCTTGCATTGCATTTGAATCAATACATTTTTTTTATGTTTTTCGAATGGAGCAATGCTCTCTGCCATCTCGGCATGCATTCATTTATAAAGTAACTAAGATTTCCTTATTTTTTTGGTTTACAAAAGATTATGAACTGCCCTACATAAAAAAGAGGGATTTGGAAGTGATTTTGAAGATAGTTTGCCGCCCCTTAAAAAGAATTTGAACAACTTGAGCTTAGAAGAAAGTAAAGAAAGGGAGTGATGTGAGAAGTTCTTTGGTGACATTATATCTTTGATTTAGGATTGGATCCTAAATGAAGCTAGGTTGAATTCAATATGGATATCCTAGATTGGAGGTTATCATACTTCCTTGATTAAATTCAATGTCTCATCAGAATTCAATACGACTTTTTGTAGTTCAATCTAAAGAAGGAGATGAGAACAAAACTATGTAAAAGTTTATTCTTTTTGCCCTTCATGAGAATAATCTTGTCTATCTGAAAATTACATATTGTTCATATATTTGACACATAAGTTTCAGCTAACAGAAGGCTAACAGATAGATTTAGTTGTAACGTTTTAAAAGTCTAATGAGATATTTATACGCTTTTATAGTACAAGAGAGAAAAATATATAGTATTAGGTTAAAATATAGGAGGATAAAGTGTAAGATAAATCTAAATACACACATTTATTACATATATTTAGTTACACGCATTTTCCTGCCATAAGGATCAACTAGAGCATGATTCAAATTTGACAAGTTCTAAAAAGAATTAATGACTTCACAACCAACAGTCTATCTAACTTCAACCAAAATCCATGGTTCCCAGTTTTGGCCGATCCCGATCTACTATTAACTAGTTTCAATGGGGTATTGGCCAGATCAATTTATATTTTATCTATATCAGGCAAGTTTTGGCAAAAAAAATAAACCGAAATCGAGAGAGAGAGAGGAAGGATATTAAGAAAGTAAAGGAGAAAGAGAGAAAAGAGAGAGAGAGGGTAGGAGCTCATTGGAGAGAAATAGATAGAGAGAAAATTAAAAGAAAAAATTACATATCTAAGGTTGGAGATTGACAGAACCCGATCTATGTCGGAGGAGTTTACTGGACGTTAATGGAGGCTGAAATGAGAAGCATTAGCTTAAGAGATAGAAGGGGTAGGAGAGGAAGAGTGAGATTGTGGGGGAGGGGGAGTCGAGGAGGGAGAGGTTTCGAGGGAGATCATTTTTTTTTTTGAGTGAGTGAGATTAGAGATAAGGAGTATATGCGAAAGAGAATTACTGAGGGAGAGAGTTAGAAAAAAATTTGATTTACGTGAGAGATTGTGTGTGAAAGGGGGAGAGAGTGAGAGTAGTAGAAAGGGAGAGACATTAAAATTAAGAAAATAGTATTTTAATTTTTTAGACTTCATATATGAATAATTTATATTTATATCTTATTATTATTTTTTCTAAAACTTTTAGAATTTTTTTGTATTTAAAAATTATTTTAAAATACAAGTTGATGCATACGGCCTATAATTATCATGTTTTTATATGGCCAATTTTTATCCCAATTTCGATACTTTGAACCTTACTATAATTCTAGAAACAACTACTTTGGGTTCTAGTGACACTGCATCCTATAAAACTAAATACTTAACCATACATAAATAAAATTAAAATGAGAAATCATATATTATATCACTTAATAGTCAATATTGTCTTTCTTTTTTATTTTTCTGTTTACAACACATCCCAATTATATGACTAGCCAAATTTTACTAAATTCCATCTTCTAACAAACTTAATGCACTTCAATTTGTCATCCAAATCTCAAAATGAGATGCACCGACAAAATGCTCAAAGGGAAAAATAAATATTTTTCACTTTTTATGTGACATCAAAGTAATAATTATCACCCTATTTCAAATCTTCCTTTATCTATCTCTATTTTCCATCCAAAATAAATATATTTCTCTCCAAAATAAAATTTAAAACTTACTAAATCTATAATTAATTATAGAGTGGTTATAGGCTTGTGAGCTTTTAAGCTGGCAATAACTCACTTTCTCTTTTTAATAAAGTTTGCAAAATGAAGAACTTCTTAAAAACTATTTAAAAATAATAATATTAAATAATATAGTCTTAACTCTTAACGTTAGCTTATAAAAAAACAAAAGAAAAATAAAAAATGGTAACATTATGTTATTATTTTAAAAAAAATGTTAACCTTATGTTATTTTAAAAAAATTAAAATTTTAAAAAAATTAAAATTTTAAAAAATAATAATATATTCAAGTATATGCATACTTGTATGCACATTTGCAGACTTACATGCATGTATGTAGCCCGTTTGCAGGCTTACGGACATCTAAGCCCGCAAATCAATAATTTAAATTTGTGTTATTAATAAAATAATATATTTTAAATTTTATCATGAAAGTCAAAGGGCATTTTGGTTCATTAATTTTATATATCATTTATTTCCCTCCAAAATTAATAGTTTTTTTTCCCATCAAATCAAAAATAATAATTATATTTTAACCTAGTTCACAACCAAACATCATATTTTCTTAGCCTAGTTCAAAATCTTTAATTCAAAACTAAGAAATAGTGCTAGCTAATCAAATTCGGCACTTGACCTCAAACCAAATAAGGCCCATAGAATTATGTGGGAATCTAGCTTGTAAGATAAATCTAAATACACACATTTATTACATATATTTAGATAAAATATCTTAATGCACATTTAGTCTAACTAAAACTATCTAGATGTAAATATAATACGGAATTAAGAGACCAATTAATTTTGATTTAATATCCGACAAAACTTAGATACCAAATCTAAATAGAGGAATAATAACTATCTAATTTTTACCCTTTATTAACTATATGAAAGTTATATATTTAGACGTCTAAGATGCTGAATTTTTAAGTAAATAAATTTAATTACAGTAAATATATATTTAGATAAAATCTAAATACATACATACATTCATTGACATATATTTGAATAAAATATACACACACAGGCTAAATAAAACTATCTAAATGTAAATATGATATAGAATTAAGAGACCTATAAATATCGATTTAATAATTCGAAATCCAAATAGAGGAATAATAACTATCAAATTTTTACCCTTTATTAACTATATAAAAGATTATATATTTAGATGTTGAGGTGCTGAATTTTTAAGTAAATAAATTAAATTATAGTACATATATAGTTAGATAAAATCTAAATGCAAACATACATTTATTTCATATATTAAAACAGGCTAAATAAAACTATCTAGATGTAGATATGATAGTGAATCAAGAGACCAATAAATATCGATTCAATATCCGACCAACCTTAGATATAAAATCTAAACAGAGGAATAATAAATATTTACTTTTCACTCTTTATTAACTATGAAACATTATATACTTACATGTCGAGGTGCTGAAATTTTAAATAAATATATTTTATTTAAAGTACATATATATTTAGATAAAATCTAAATACATACATATATTCATTCACATGTATTAACACCGGCTAAATAAAACTATCTAGATATAGATATGATATGGAATTAAGAGATCAATAAATATTGATTCAATATTTGATAAAACTTAGATACGAAATCTGAAAAATAAAAAAACTATCTACCTTTCACTCTTTATTAACTATGAATGGTTATATACTTAGACGTCAAGGTGCTGAATTTTCAAGAAAATAAATTTAATTACATTACATATATATTTAGATAAAATATAAATACATACATACATACATACATACACATATATTTGGATAAAATATAAACATATAGGCTAAATGAAACTATCTCGATGTAAATATGATATGAAATTAAGATATTAATAAATATCGATTCAATATTTAACAAAACATAGATACAAAATCTAAACAAAGAAATAATAACTATCTACTTTTTACATTTTATTAACTATATGAAAGGTTATATACTTAGAAGTCGAGGTGCTAAATTTTTAAGTAAATACATTTAATTACGATATATATATATATAATCTAAATACATACATACATTCATTCACATATATTTGGATAAAGTATAAAGATATAGGCTAAATAAAACTATCTTAATGTAAATATAATATGGAATTATGATATCAATAAATATCAATTCAGTATCTGACAAAACATAATCTAGACAGAGAAATTGTCTACATTTTACCTTTTATTAACTATATGAAATGTTATATACTTAGACGTCGAGGTGCTGAATTTTTAAATAAATAAATTTAATTACAATACATATATATTTCGATAAAATCTAAATACATATATACATTCATTCACATATATTTAGATATAATATCTTAATGCAAACAAATGCTAAATAAAACTATCTAGACATAAATATGATATGAAATTAAGAGACCAACAAATATCAATTCAATAACCGACAAAACTTAGATATGAGCTAAACTAAGGAATAATAATTTTCTACTTTTACATTTTATTGACTATATAAAAAGTTGTATATTTAGATGTGGAGGTGTCGAATTTTCAAATAAATTTAATTATAATACATATATATTTAGATAAAATCTAAATATGTGTATACATTCATTCACATATATTTAGATAAAATATCTTAATACATACTGATGCTAAACAAAACTATGTAAATGTAAATATAATATGGAATTAAGAGATCAGTAAAACCGATTCAATATCGAACAAAATTTAGATATGAAATCTAAATAAAGAAATAATAATTATCTATTTTTAACCTTTATTGACTACATGAAAAGTTATATATTTACAATCGAGGTGCCAAATTATTAAGTAAATAAATTTAATTACCGTACATATATACTTAGATAAAATCTTAATATATACATATATTCATTCACATATTTTAGGATAAAACATACACATAGGCTAAATAAAACTATCTCAATGTAAATATGATATGGAATTAAGAGATCAATAAATATAGATTCAATATCCGACAAAACTTAGATACGAAATCTAAACAAAGGAATAATAACTATCTAACTTTTACCTTTTATTAACTATATGAAAGGTTATATACTTAGACGTCAAGGTGCTGTATTGTCAAGTAAATAAATTTAATTGTAGTACATATATATTTTAATAAAATCTAAATACATACATTCATTCACATATATTTACATATAATACCTTAATACAAACAAATGCTAAATAAAACTATCTATTGTAAATATGATATGAAATTAAGAAACCAATAAATATCAATTCAATATCCGACAAAACATAGATACGAGAGCTAAACTAAGTAATAATAATTATCTACTTTTACAATTTACTAACTATATAAAAAGTTGTATATTCAGATGTGGAGGTGTCAAATTTGCCAGAAAATAATTTAACTACAATACATATATATTTAGATAAAATATCTTAATACATATAAATGCTAAATAAAACTCTAAATATAATATGGAATTAAGAGACCAATAAATATCGACTCAATATACGATAAAATTTAGATACGAAATCTGAACATAGGAATAATAACTATCTATTGTTTACCATTTATTGACTACATGAAAAGTGATATACTTACACTTAGGTTCCAAATTTTCGAGTAAATAAATTTAATTAAAGTATACGATAAATACTTTAATATGCACACGTGCTAAATAAAACTATCTAGATGTAATAATATGGAATTAAGAGAGTAATAAATATCGATCAAATATCCGACAAAATGTAGATACGAAATATAAAGAGGAATAATAACAATCTACTTTTTACTCTTTATTGACTATATGAAAAGTTATAT
The DNA here is from genome assembly GCF_048772165.1 of Typha angustifolia. NCBI lineage: Eukaryota > Viridiplantae > Streptophyta > Magnoliopsida > Poales > Typhaceae > Typha > Typha angustifolia. Next base: position 12,699,433 of record NC_133245.1, on the reverse strand, counting down.
ACTTAGATGTCGTGATGTTGAATTTTCAAGTAAATAAATTTAACTACAGCAACAACAATTCAAAGCCTCTTTTTCTAATTATCTTTGGTTCTACTATATGGGTCATCTTTTTATTTTTATTTTATCAATTATCGACTAATTTAAATAAAAAATTGTAATAATATATTTGCTAAATGCTGGTATTTCCATATCAGAAAAGTTGTTCCAGAATTTAATTTTAGGAAATTCACGTGAACCCTATGTTGCCCTTCTATGTAATTACAGCATTACCCCTCCCTCCTCTAAAATGCCAACCCTTCTCCAACACCAAAAATAAACACTTTCCTCGGGTGAAAACCACGAAGTAGCCGTGGAGATTCCTCCCTTCAATCTCAGTAAGAAAACTTTCCAGATTGGTAAGAATTAAAGTCTACAGAGAGAGAGAGAGAGATAAAAGAAAGGGGAAGGGAGAGAGGAAGAAGGGGGGAAAAAAAAATTCTCTCTTTATCCTCTCATATCTTCCACTGTTCTTAGTGGTGGGAATAGAACAAAAGTCTTCGAGGATAGCGATGGTGGAGATGTTGGAAGACGTGGCGGCGGCGGTGGAGGGATGCTTCGCCGACGACCTCCTCCTCCTCGACTTCGTCCCCGACCACGACGCGCTTCCGGTTCGAACCACCAGAACCCTTCGCCAAGACTCGATTTTTGAGCCGTAGGGCAGCTAAAAATCCGATTTTTTTGGTGGGTTTTTGGTAGGTTTTGGCTGCGGAGGGCGGAGAAGGAGAGGAAGAGTTGGAGTGGCTCTCGAACAAGGACGCCTTCCCTTCCTTGGAGACCTCGCTCGAGTTCCTCACGAAGGAGGCGGCGAACCCGGTCTCGGTTCTCGTGGCGGCGGCGGCTCCGTCGGTGAAGGTCCCGGTGAGGCCGAGGAGCAAAGGGAGGCGGCGGCGAAGGAGGGAGGTCTCCGGGATTCCGCCACCGTCTGCGGCGGTAGCTGCGGCGGCGACGAGCGGAGAGAGGCGGCGGTGCAGGCATTGCCAGGCGGCGGAGACGCCGCAGTGGAGGGCGGGGCCGGAGGGCCCAAAGACGCTTTGCAATGCGTGCGGGGTGCGGTACAAGTCCGGGCGGCTCGTACCGGAGTACCGGCCGGCGAGCAGCCCGACCTTCTCCGCCGCCATCCACTCCAACTCCCACCGCCGGATTCTCGAGATGCGACGGCGTAATACCTCCGCCACACCCGGCGGCCGGAGGCCTGGCCGCCCCGCCGCTTTCTCGGCGGTGTGAGCACCTTCCCATCTCATCTTAGGAATTCTTTTCTCCTTTTTCCTCTTTAGTTTTTAGTGGGGCAAAGAAATGAGAAGATTTAAGTGAATTAATTCCATTTGTTGTCACCTTAATGTAGCAATGCTTGTTACTAATGGAGAAGAAAGTTGGGAATAGTGATAGGTTAATCCAAATTTTTACTATGTTATTTGCCCTTCTTATCCTTTATGCCTCTAATAAGGGTTTTAGCCTTTTCTTTTAGTCCATAAAGAACACAATTCCAATTCTTTCTTTCCTTTCCTTCCCATGGTTAGGGTTTAACAAGGAAGCATGTCTTCAAATGCTTGGAAAAGAGAAACCCTAAAAAAGAATTTATGCACAATATACATGTCAAGTAGTCATTGTGGTTTTAATTTTAAACATTAAAACTTTGGTCATTGCTGATCAGGATATAGTTATTATATCAATATATGAATTAAGTCAATTAACCAATGCTTTCTTCATTCAGTGTATCTGTCAACTAATATTGACTGGACTAGGACTGAATCAATATATATCATATATACACTCGATAATTGTAGATATGTTGAAATGAACCAGGCCACATATTTGAAATTAATTACTATTAAGAATGATTCATTCCCCCTTCACAACTGAAGCACTGAATCATATCAGGCAGTGATATCACTTTGGCGTTATTTTTGGGATCTTATCTCACCTCAAGAGAGAAACATAGATTTATATATATATATATATAAGTCGTTTAAGTTTACCTAAGTTTCTTTTCATGTTGCATGAGTCCATATAAATCAATGTCGGAATAATCAATTTCAATTTTTCAATAGGCATATCATTAAAACTGCTGTCTTGATGAGTGATTTATATCGTTACCCGCTTTCGATAATAAAAATTACTCATCGTCAGCGACATATATTAATTGAAGCTACTACAATAACCCTATTTAACGCATCCGGTGTGACATCTTCGTGGACTAAAATTTACCTACTTATAAAACAAATCAATATAGAAGAACTTATTATGTATTTGGATATATTTCTTTGTGTTCAAACTCATTTTGGCAAGAAAAAAAATGAGGGAAGACCTAACTTTTCCATCTTATTCTTGGGAGAGTGGAATCCTACGCACTCATATGGTGCATCTAATTAGGTGTGACAGCTAAAATGTTGAAACAATGTTAGAGAAGAGAAATGTAAATACTATATCACTAATTGCACAACAGTAGATGCACTTTTTTTTTCTATCTTTGTTCTTGTACTAAAGTAAACAAGCAAGACTATTTTACCTCCTCCTTAGAACTTTAAATTTCTGAATAGATGGTCCAGCAAACTTATTACTAGAGTAGACCTTTCTTTCCATATATCATATGCCAACTCATGGACTAGAAAGGAATTCTTTTAGTTGATAATTTGTGAATAAAACTTAAATTTTTTGTAGTATCTAAATATTAAAATCCTTTTGAATGAATAGTTTTAATTTTTTCGCATTAAAATCATTTAAATTTTTACTGAACAAATTTCCAAAGAGATCAAAATTGGTAGAACATTCAAAATCCATTTGAAACATTGGAAATCCAAATATGTTTTGTTTAACCATCCAAGCACCCAACAAAACCATTCAAATGCCCATGAAAGTTTAGGATTTGTTTGGGCTATTTATGAGATGATTTAACGGGTAGTTTATGTAAAGTCTAAAGTAGATTTAGGTAGATGGGTTATGGAAAACTCTAAGAAAGCTTTGAAGAAAATTTTGCTATGGTCTAGTCCTATTGGAAAAGAGTAACAGCTAGTCTTATTGGAAAAAGGAGTCATCATCTATATAAGCGTAATGAAGCTATTGTGTTTGATAAGTCTTTTCACAAGCATTTGATAAGCTTTTATAGATCCTTTCTACGTTAAAACCTGATACTCTTTATGGAGAAATATGAAAGATTATCTTAATCTAATATTGTCTTCATCACCGGAGCTACAAAATAAAGATTCTGAAGGTTCTAAACTGTTGAACTACATCAGCATCTCAACAAAGTAGTGAAGCTTAGATTCTAGCACACTTGGCAACTAATATTCTTTCTTTCGTAGTCCATGAATTTAGGCAACTTTGGAAGGCCAAAAATGAATGGGTGTTCTCTAGCAATCAAATCTCCACCAGTCAAATTCTATTTCAAGCTCTTAAATGTCTAGCTCATCATCACAAGCCACCCTCAGCCATTGACCAAGTGTGCCAAGCCTACTAAAAGGTTCATCAAAACCAACCTTCTGACTCTAGTGCAGGATTAGGATTCATTGGGGTTCCATGATCCTAGAGCGAGTAACTTCTGCTAACTATGATGACCCCTTCCAAGTAGAAGTTGAGGCAAGTAAGATGGGCGTCTTAGTGGAAGTGCAAACCAAAATTTCAAGATATTTTCCTTCTCTTCTCTATTTTGAATGTAATTAGCCTTCTCATTGCTTTCGGGAGGCTAATCGGACTGCAGACTAGCTAGCCAATCGAGGAAGAGGTCAAAATTTTTCTATAGTTTGGGCTTCTTCTATCCTTTTTGACTTGCAAGAAATTCTTTATAGCGATACTTAAGGTATCAGCCATGATAACGTGATATATTTTAACACTCAAGTTTACTTCTAGACACATTTGATATGTTCAAAAAGTAATCTTGACTTAAAATAAATATAAGTTTATACTTTAAAAAAATAAATGGGTCTAACCGAATTCAAATTTATTTAGAACCTCTTGTCTGATACTATTTTAACTCACGACTAATTAAAAAATCTTTAGTTCTAATCGATGAGTTAATACTCTCTTTCACTAAATTTGTATTGTTTCTGTAAGATTAGAGATAACATTTCCTATAGAAGACTGCAAATTTGGGTCCAGTCAGCTAGTTTGTCTCTATCCTAGAGTTGTGGTTGGCATCGCACCATAGTAGGTGGCAGTTTTTATCTTTGATTAATTTCTTCTAGGTATCATGGGCCCAACAATGACATCCATGTGTGTACAAAATTTTATGAATAATAACTCCAACTGTTCTTTAAATGTAAAGAGAGTGGCAAGTTTAACAAATCTTGAGCCAATCTTCCTCTTGCTCCTCAAGTGAATCTAAAGCAAACCCTTTCTTAAGTCAGTCACTGAAGAAAAAAGAAATGGCTTTATTTTTTTCAATTCATTCTTTAATATCAGATCTGCATTGGATATCAGTACTAGCTGCATTTCTTTTTAAACTTTGCCAAATCCCTCAGTATCCCAAGATAAGTTATAGCTACCACTTTGCTTCAAGACAAAGCTAGACATCTTAATCTAAATGTCATGTGACATTGCTTGCTAACCTTCCAAAATTTGCTCCTTGAGGCAAGTAGAACATTTGGGATTATATATACATATGTTTTGAGACCTTTCCTTGTCTGCAGTTTTTCATTCATTTATTTGCATGGATTCTATGTGTTGGCTTGGCTCTAAGGGTACAAATTATTGTAGCATTGGCAGTTTCTTAGTTTTGATCTGGAAATGGTGGTGAAATAACTTTTGCAGAGCTGGGGGTAGAAAAGAACATCATCTATCTCATGTGAAGCCTGAGCAGGAATTGCATAGTTCACCTTCCTCACATATATTTTTAGATCAATTGATTATCTAACATAGCATTAAAGATGGATTCATTATTTTCTATTCTCTAGTATTTCGGTACAATAAGCCGCACATCTTATTATCTTATTATCTATCGTATATTCTTATATGATATTAGGAGTGTATAAGGGGATGTGTTAAAGGAGCAATTAGGGGCAATTATAGGCTTAACGGCTTAAATTTTTAGATCAAACAATCTAAAAAAATATGATACTACAGTTTTTTTTTTCTTCTCATTTTCACTTTATACCAGTAGGTTTTTGGTTAAGATTGGAAGATCACTTGGACCTATGCTATTCTTACTGCAACTTCTTCTCTATAATTATTGACATCTTTCTTTCCTAGGTATTGTCAAGAAACTGAAGTAAAAATCCCATGTAATTACTTGCTATTTGGAATGGTTGGGTAATTAACACAAATGACTTTAGAGAAATCTTAGCCCAATTATACAATTTGTAGACCCAACTAAGATAACCCATTTAAAACTGCACTTACATATACAATTATGCTTTTTAGGTGCCAAATTATGCCTTGATGCAGCTTCAAAACATAGTTTCATAACCTTTGATGAAAAGGAAAAAGAAAAGATGTAAGGTGTTTTTTTTTCTTACAATGGTTTCACATATACAATATCTTAGAAATGCATGACAATGTACTCTCTGTGGTGCTAATTATAAGAGAATAATCTTAGCCTACCAAAACTTTTACTATCCCCATTGTATTCATATATGACTCATCTTCTATTGTTCGAGTGCATGAGGTAGAATTTACCAAATTACTTATTTTTTTTAAAAGAAAAGTCCATAGACTAAAATTCATATGTCAAGTAAAATCATTTTGAGTACAGTTTTGACAGGTTGGTAGATTAGTACATTCTTTATGGGCTCAATCTTAAATAGTTTTACTGATGAGATTATGAGCTATATGATGTTCTTACATATGCTCATATAACAAATCATAATAAAAGGGTATGTAGAAATCCACTTTGAATATTCTTACACTAAAGAGTAGATCCTCTTATCCTCTTGATCGCAGAGACCATTGATTGCTTGGACTAGAGCGAGCAACAATAAATCTAGGCATGGTTGTGGCTTGCCAAGTTGGTCATTCTGATAAGTCCCACACCAAATTACTTGGGTTAAAAATGATATTTATGAGCCCTCTCTTCTAGCATATCCAACGCTAGCCATCCTCTCCTATCCTTATTGAGGATTTTCTTCGTTGTTGGCATCTTTCTTTTCTACCAACTACTAGCTAGCTTGCGTGGCTAGGGAAGGGGAAGGGTTTTCTCCCCTCTCTAGTGAGGTTTATCCTCCTTATATTTTATCTCTCTCCTCTTTTTTCTCGCTTTCTCCCTTCTTGCTATTATTGCTCCAAAGTCATTGGCTTAATCTGAATCTTGAGATCATGGTAGAGGGTTGCTTACCAAGTTTTGCTATCCCATTTGTGACTCCAACCTCTACTGCTCCTTCTCTTTCCATCGTTGTCACCTCCACTAGATTATTCCTTCTTTCAAAAATATTGCTATAATTTTCACCCTCCTCCTCTCTCATAATTGTTATACTTTATAATTCTAATGCTCACTTGAGCTGCCAGCTCCCTAGTCTCCTTCTCAGCCTCCGCGCCATCTCATTTAAAGTGTAGTGGCTTTCTTCTTATTATTATAGTCTTTCAATGCCATTGGCTTCCTCCACCACACTGTGTTCTCGTGATCCCACCAGCATTATATCGACCTTCGTTATAGTCATTTGCTAGAGCTATAGGATGTTGACTCTTTTATCCACATTCTTCTTGCTAACACCATAATGGTTAAGAGGAATGCTTGTTTCTAGGGTCAACAACCTATACCCCATCTTTTTATATTTACTTGAGCACTTGTTTTATTATTATCTGCTTGATACTTTGTCTCGTTGTAATTCTGTGTTTGTAGCTTAATAAATTATACGTGTCTACAAGATTCTATTAAAAAAAATTATAGGGCAAAATGCGATTAAGTGATAGCATGGTCACCTCCCAATTGATGCAGTCTAATTTGTTAAGGGAGACCAATAGGAAACTAGGTGGGCCCCTTTTATGTTCCTCATGAAATGTCCTACATATGAGACTATGAGACTTCAAACATGATTTGGACCCAAATTCTATATGAGCTATCTGGAGTTCATTTATAGCTCATACATACAACAAATTGAACCTCACTATTTGTTGGATCATGCTTCAATATTGAAGAGCTCAACTCAGCTTGTGAGCTCACATTTATGCACAAATAATCATGGAGCACTGTTCTTTGATTCCTTTAATTAGATTTTACATAATTTTTAATAAAAACTTTTAACATATTATAATTACTATTATAATTGTTCCTGAAATTTTTTGACTTAATACTTTAATTTTGGTTAATTTTTCATAGAATGCTCAGAAAATATTAAAATATTATTGTTAAAGTTAACAAATATATATAGCGGACTAAAATAAGTGCATAATGTATTTATCAATAATTTTATCATGCATAAAAAAAATTTATTATGCTATGATATTAGATAACATTGATAGTACCGCCCACTGAATCAAAATGTGACTCAATGAAATAATGCAGAAGATATAAAAAAAAATTCTAAATCCCTCCTAAACCACTATTGACATAGTAGGAAGAGGATTGCCGAACATTTTACTCAAGAATGAGATAAGATAGTTAGATAATCTCTCAAAAATATAAGAGTTTAGCATCTCACGAAGACTCACACATAATAAATAGATGACATCTTACCAATCCAAGAATTTGACGTCTAACTAAAATTCACATATATAATTTCTCTAAGCTAAGTTGTCTCATCTCAAATCTCTCACAATATAGGGAAGAAATAATTTTTTATTAATTAAAAATATCATATCTAACATAAGATTTTAAACATATTTATAAGCTCTCTATTATGCTACCAATCATAAACAAACTCTATAAAATAAAACTTCTATTCTAAAATAATACTACAAATAACCTTCAATTATGACTCTGAACAAATAAAGTAAACTAGGACTAAAAATATAAATCCGCCTCTATCTCGAAAAGGTAAATTTAAATCTGACTAGTAAATGTTCTACATCATTTTTTTCTCATTCAACTAGAATTCAGCTCCGAAGAATTTATCGTGATATACTCATAAAGATTTTGACTGAGACGTTGTAGTTTTTTAAGATTGATCCAAGAATGATTTGAATTTGATCGACCTTTCTATTTTACCGAAACTTTTAATATCCTTCTTGACATGTAGACACAATCTTACTTTTAAGTATTTTCTCTTTAATGACTTCAAAGACTTTCTATATTATCGTAGTCTAGTTAAAAACTTCATTCTTTATGTTCCTAATAATTGATACTATGATGATGCTTTGTAATTCTTTATGAATATCTAAACTCATTTGTTATAAAACTATATTTGAAAGATATAAACCTAGAATCAAGTCAATAACAAACTAAATCAACTGCACCAACAACAATTATTTCCGATAACTCTTTAGAATGTATATCACATTATTTGCTCGAAACTTCAACTTTTCTCATTATCAAAATCTTACCATCAATATTCTCCTTACATGAACCAAAATTATAAGTTTTCAATGGGTTTGGAATAAATTTTGTTTAATATAAAATCCTAGGTATTTGTAAATTCATCATAGTATATATTTCTATTATATAACTCAAAAGAATATGACACGCTTTCATAAGAATAATATCATACCGAATAAAGTCCAATAAATTCTTACCTCATAAGAAGGTCATTAGGCAATAATGTGTAATTCTGATGAATGGATAAAGCTATGGATGTCTCTCTTATTAGAATGTTCAACTATTCAGCATTTGTACCGATTCTTGTGAGGCTATATTTATGCCAATGTCATTATTGTCATTAGGTAATAATGTGTAAGGAAGATGTTTGGACGCTCATAGTTTTTTATACTCCTTTCTCTCTTATAATGATATGTCTCACAATAAAGGCCAAGTCATCAAGTCTAATGGATGAAGTTCTACTGTATATCTCATGCTCTCATTTATTATTGTATATTTCAAAATATGATTAAAGAGAGCATTTGTGTAGACATTAAGATAATTTAATTACTAAGAAATATTAGATATATATTGTAATATATTAGGTATTTATTGTACTAAGTTAAATAGAATTTCATTATATTGTTTGTGTCCTCGTACTTAATCTTTGTTCTTTAAAATGTTGATATTTGTCGTTATAAATTATAACCTTTGTTCTTTGAAAAGTTGATATTCATGGTTATAAATTAAATGTCAATGATGAGACTCTAATACCAAATTATTACATTAAGAAAAGGATTATCGAATAATTCTATTAAGGATAAGATAGATAGATAGTGTCTCACATTCAAAATTTTGGCATCTCACCAAAACTGATATTTAGAATCTCTCTAAGCTATGACATCTTATCTCAAATCTCTCATAAAACATGATATAAATTATTTTTATTGAATAAATATATGTTATCTAATACAAGATTCTAGTACATAGTTATATGCTCTCTATGATACTACTAATCATAAACAAACTCTTAAAAATAAAATTTTTATTTTAAAATAATTATAAAAATAATACTAATTAAGACTCTGAACAATAAAGCCAATTAGAGTTGATGTTAGAATATAAAATATAAAAACCACCGTTATCTAACAGCTTAAGCTTTTAGAGCAGGTCAATTGATATTATTGTATTAAAACCAGAGGTCATGGGTTCAAATTCTATCGTGCCCATCTTTGCTTGAAAATATAAAACTCCACTCATCTAAATTAAATCCACTTCTTAAGCCCGTATAAAATATAAAAACCACCGTTATTAAAATATTAATATAACTCCTTCGGAATTCTTCAAACTCATATGCATACCATATCATGTTAACCTCTAACTACCAAATTTAGATCTTTTTTCATAATTTCCCACCATAAAAGTTTCCAATTTAAATATTCCAGCAAACTCTCATCTCCCAACCCCACCTTGATTAAAACCGGTGAAGACTCTAACCAACAAAGCAAAAAAGAGAACAACAATGCAGTCTTCTTCCGCACCCCCTTCCTTCCTCTCGCCCTTCTTCCCAAAAGAATCCCGTCAGCTCTACTGCCTTCTCCTCACCGCCCTCTTCTCCCTCCTCATCTTCCTCTCCTTCCTCTCCCCCAACTCCTCCTCCTCCTCCTCCTCCTCCTCCTCCTCCTCATCCTCTTTCTCCACCGCGATCCGCTACTCCGCCGGCCCTCTCACTGCCCTATCTACTTCCTCTCCTCCTCCCCCTTCCTTCGCCTACTTCATCTCCGGCTCCGACGGCGACGGTAACCGGATCCTCCGCCTCCTCCAAGCCGTTTACCATCCTAAGAACCTCTATCTCCTCCACCTCGATCGCGCGGCGCCGCAGGAGCAGCGCGATCGCCTCGCCCGAGCCGTCCGATCTGTCGCGGCTTTCCGATCCATTCGGAACGTCCACGTCCTCGGGAATGCTGACTTTGCTAATCCCCGGGGATGCTCGGCGCTGGCCGCGACCCTCCATGGTGCCGCCGTGCTGCTTCGGATCGCGGCGGAGTGGGATTGGTTCGTGAATCTTGATGCGTCGGATTATCCGCTTATGACTCAGGATGGTATGATCCTTTTCTTAGAATTAGTGTGCTTTAAAGCTAATTAGAAAGGTGGGATCTTTGATTGACTTCCTTAAGATGACATTTGGTTGGTTTCTTTGGGAAAAATTGAATATCTGTTTGACTTTATAAATTGGTTCAAGGAAATATGTCATCCTGGAATTGGTCAGATCATTGAAGTTATGCAGTGCTATGTTAACTGGTTTATTTTTGGAATATGAATAGTAGGATACTTGATGAAATTAGTGATTTCTGTTGTTAGGTTGCACGTTAGTCTCTGGAAATTGTTGCAAGTTTGTCGTGGAAAATTTGTTCTCTGAGTGAAATGGGGCTCATGGGTATGGTCTGAAATTCTGAAAATATTTAATTATGTTAGAATATCTATTTCACTTAGAACGAGAAGAGAGGACCAAGATATAAAATACAAGGGCACAAAAAAACACAACAATTTTATATGAAAAAACCCTTTATTAATCAAGGATAAAAAACCACGAATCTCTTTTATGAGATCAAATTAAACACTATAAAAACAGCGATTATAAAACACTTATAACCCAATTGTTATCACCCACAATCTTCTCGATAGTGCTTTGTTTAACTCCCCCACAATGCATCGCTTGTTGTGCTTAGTACCTAATTTTGATGATCCTTAAGGTTGTAGGCTTGCCTCTGTAATTCTTAAGACAATATCTAACGGAACCTTCAGTATAGTAGAATTCCAATAAAATGAAACATTAATCTTCCTAATTTTTTCTTTGAAAGATCTCCAAGGATATTTTTTGGCTTATAGGAGTGGTGTGTCTCTCTTTCATTCAAGACTTTCTCTTTTATAGCCCCAAAAAGGTAAGTTTTTTAAACCCTAATTTGGATTGAAGAATAAAATTTTTTCCAACATCATTGAACAGGTTCGAACAAGCCACATTAAAAATTGCTTTGAATGACTTTTGAAGCTCTCAGGCAAATTTTGTTCGAAGTTTGTTTGAACAACTTTAAACAATAAAAGTTTGTTCGAACAACTTCGAACAAATTATTCAGCTTTATTTTCTAGAGCTCTTAGGCAAGTCTTGTTCGAATAAATTCGAATAAACTACTCAGCTTATTCCTTTGAAAACCTTTTGGAGCTCTTGGACAAGTTTCGTTCGAAGTTGTTCGAACAAACTTCGAACAAACTTTGAGCAAGCTTCAAACGAATTTTAATCTTTACTACACCGGCTCCATTTATCTTCCAAACTCCATAAGGTATTATGTCACAACTTATATAGTAAAAAATAGAAAAAGTATATTATGACTATCTTTATTTAGTCACAAATTTGTCAATTACAAAACCTAACATGATCCTCTTTAAATGCTATCTAAAGTTTGATGCCTCATAAATCATCATGAAGTTCTTAGTTCTTACCTCCTTGGGTGCATGTAAGCCATGTCTCCTGGATGCGTTCTGTCTGAAGTGGTAGTGCATTTGGACTGATATGATAGCAGGGAGTACTGTTATGTAATGTAGGAGGTTGTGGGTTTTTAACTACATATCTGTGTAGAGTACCATAATTTACGATAATAGTAACATGAGAAGGTGGCAGATCCACCTTATTATTTTACTGAGCGTAAACTGTAAAGTGAAAACAACTATAAAACCATTTGTAAACCCTTACTTCTTAGTCACTTGATCCATCACCACTTCATCTAATCAGCGACTTGAATTGGTTAATTATGTAGGTAAAATGCAGAAGAGCTAGGTCAAAAAAAAAAAAAAAAAATTGTCAACAAAATAGACTTTACACTGTCATGTTTACAAAATGTCATGATACACTTTTGAGGCACATTTTGCCACAATTTTACTCCAGCTGTTGACCTATGATCTCAGGGTAGAAATCATTATGACCTTCAGTTTGGACAATGTGATGTGCTGCAATTGAAGAATGGCTTTTGAGAAATAAAGATGGACAAAAGGAAACATAAATTGGGTGAGAAAGCAGAACGTTTGCTTTAACAAGTATTAACATCGGATAGAACTAATCATGCAAGTGAGAGGGTGGAAAGGATTATTGGGATGTTTTCCTAATGCAGTTGAAGAATTGAGCAATTTAATCTAAATTACATGATTGGAAGGTCCAGATCTGGTTCTGATATGGAGCCAACATTTGAAATTTATCCCCATTTCTTTTAAGGAATAAAAGTATTCAGTTTTTCTTCTTTGTAGTTTTACAGTTTTACTTGTTCACATATACTTAATCTTTGCACCTGGATCTATTAGGGGATAAAATTTGGTCATCAAATATGGCTGATTTGGATGCTATTCTGAAAAATAATTTCCTTTCCTGGATCAGTTTCCTCTTTGTCTCCTCTCTACTCTTCCTATTCTTGTCACTAATCTTTATTCTCACCTATCTCTTCTATGGCTTTGGCAGCAATGTTTCCCACCTATCATCCTCCTTGTTTCCTAACGCTCTAAGGACCTCTACCTCAACCTTGCCATCTCACTCCTACAACGAATTTGGTCATGTTGCCATGCCAGCGATGCCAGCCCCACCAGTTTGGTCATCCTTCTGAGGCTTTGTTGGCAATGATCATCCTTGATAATCTTATCCTTCTGTTGTTAAACTGCAGTTAGTTGTAAGAAAATTTGTTCTATTATAGAACCTTGCCCTTTTGTACTTCTCATAATGGTCCTCTTTCTCCTTCATTACGTCTCCCTGTATTAAACTAGATATCTCACAACCTACTAAGGTGCATGAGCGCAGTAGTGCAACATCCTTGAGATGCTTTCTGTGGAGGCAAGAGGCAATATAAATAACATGTATGTTGGGTGGATTTGGAGACTCCTCTAAATATGCATAGTTGAATATAGATCTATGTTCATTTTAATGATGTCACATATAATAATATAATAATATAAAAAATCTCCTCACAATAGGATAAATGGTCTTATTCTTCATTTATATCCTAAGAATTCTGCTTCCTCATGTGAATGATGCAGCTAATATCTCACAAGTTGCTTACGAGACACTGAATGCTGCAAATGATCTAGTCAAATAGCAAACTTTGCTAATCGCTATTTTTGGCATAGCATGTAATAGTGATGAACTGTTTGCACTTTAGTAAGATATCATAGAAACTTTATGTCCTTTAGCTTAAAGGTGTCATGTTTGACTATAAATCTGTGCTATGGATTGTAATAGCATATTTCTGGCAATAATTCTTGCTGCTTGACTTGAGTTTTAATGTTCTCCAGATCTTCTTCATGTTTTCTCTTTCTTACCGAGGGATCTCAACTTTATTCAGCATACAAATTATATTGGTTCGAGAGAGTATGGACATCTCACTTTTGTTTCTTTTGGTTATATTTGACCTTTACCATTGGTTTGGCTATAATTATTATTACAACTCTGTCTTACACAGGTCACGAAGAATCAGGCCAATTATTGTTGATCCTGGTCTTTATCTTTCATCCAGGACTGACATATTTTATGCTACACAAAAGCGTGAGCTGCCGAATGCTTATAGGTTATTCACAGGTTAGTTTTATTTTCTGTTACTATATAACTGAATTGATTCCCATTAGAAGATTGCATTTTATAAAGTCTAAGAACATTATGTGGCTCTATAACATCAAAGTGTCTTATCTTTATTTGTAATTTGTACAACCACAACTGGGAATGTTTCTCTGAAATACCCATACAATAATTCCAGTTCGTCCTTATTATTTTTAAGAACAATGTAAAATGTCTATAAGGGCCTATTTGGTAAATTGGGATAATTTTCTATAGGAATTTGAACATGTAGGTATAGAAAAATGTGATTATTTTCCTTTGGATTGGAATTTATCATGTTTGGATAGATTAGGAAACTTTGGAGGAAAAATATATAAAGAAGAGAGATGCGAGGAGGAAGTGGTGGTTGTGGTGGTGGACAAAGGAGGAGGGGGAAGAGGTAGTGGGTGGAGGAGAACAGGAGTAGAATTAGGAGGAGTTGGTGATTGATAGAGGAGGAGGAGAAGGAGAAGGTGGTGGTGTGAGAGGAGGTGGTGGTGGGTGGAGGAGGAGGAGGTAGTGGTGCTGGTGGTGTTGGGTTGAGAAGGTGGAGGAGAGAAGAGAGTGGTGATATGAAATGGAGAGGGAGAGATGGGAAAGGGAGAGTAAGAGAGAAGAGAGTGAGGGAGAGTGTAAGGAGAAAAAAAATCCATGCAGGAAACGAGTGTTTCTTGTGGAACAACTTTCCTTGAAAAAATTATCCAAACACCCGTGTAGAAAAATTTTCCTAAGGAAAGCTAGATTCCCACATAATTCTATGGGCCTTATTTGGTTTGAGGTTAAGTGCCGAATTTGATTAACTAGCACTATTTCTTAGTTTTGAATTAAAGATTTTGAATTAGGCTAAGAAAATATGATGTTTGGTTGTGAACTAGGTTAAAATATAATTATTATTTTTGATGTGATGGGAAAAAAAAACTATTAATTTTGGAGGGAAATAAATGATATATAAAATTAATGAACCAAAATGCCCTTTGACTTTCATGATAAAATTTAAAATATATTATTTTATTAATAAAAAAAATTTAAATTATTGATTTGCGGGCTTAGATGTTCGTAAGCCTACAAACGGGCTACATACATGCATGTAAGTCTGCAAATGTGCTTACAAGTATGCATATACCTAAATATATTATTATTTTTTAAAATTTTAATTTTTTTAAAATAACATAAGGTTAACATTTTTTTTAAAATAATAACATAATGTTACCATTTTTTATTTTTCTTTTGTTTTTTTATAAGCTAACGTTAAGAGTTAAGACTATATTATTTAATATTATTATTTTTAAATAGTTTTTAAGAAGTTCTTCATTTTGCAAACTTTATTAAAAAGAGAAAGTGAGTTATTGCCAGCTTAAAAGCTCACAAGCCTATAACCACTCTATAATTAAATATAGATTTAGTAAGTTTTAAATTTTTTTTTGGAGAGAAATATATTTATTTTGGATGGAAAATAGAGATAGATAAAGGAAGATTTGAAATAGGGTGGTAATTATTAATTTGATGTCACATAAAAAGTGAAAAATATTTATTTTTCCCTTTGAGCATTTTGTCAGTGCATCTCATTTTGAGATTTGGATGACAAATTGAAGTGCATTAAGTTTGTTAGAAGATGGAATTTAGTAAATTTTGGCTAGTCATATAATTGGGATGTGTTGTAAATAGAAAAATAAAACAGAAAGTATTGACTATTAAGTGATATAATATATGATTTCTCATTTTAATTTTATTTATGTATAGTTAAGTATTTAGTTTTATAGGATGCAGTGTCACTAGAACCCAAAGTAGTTGTTTCTAGAATTATAGTAAGGTTCAAAGTATCGAAATTGGGATCAAAATTGGCCATATAAAAATATGATAATTATCAGCTGTATGCATCAGCTTGTATTTTAAAATAATTTTTAAATACAAAAAAATTCTAAAAGTTTTAGAAAAAATAATAATAAGATATAAATATAAATTATTCATATATAAAGTCTAAAAAATAAAAATACTATTTTCTTAATTTTAATGTCTCTCCCTTTCTACTACTCACACTCTCTCCCCCTTTCACACACAATCTCTCCCTCTCAAGTAAATCAAATTTTTTTCTAACTCTCTCCCTCACTAATTCTCTTTCGCATCTACTCCTTATCTCTAATCTCACTCACTCAAAAATAAAAAAAAAATGATCTCCCTCGAAACCTCTCCCTCCCCGACTCCCCCTCCCCCACAATCTCACTCTTCCTCTCCTACCCCTTCTATCTCTTAAGCTGATGCTTCTCATTTCAGCCTCCATTAACGTCCAGTAAACTCCTCCGATATAGATCGGGTTCTGTCAATCTCCAACCTTAGATATGTAATTTTTTCTTTTAATTTTCTCTCTATCTATTTCTCTCCAATGAGCTCCTCTTTCTTTCTCTCTTTTCTCTCTCTCTCCTTTACTTTCTTAATATCCTTCCTCTCTCTCTCTCGATTTCGGTTTATTTTTTTGCCAAAACTTGCCTGATATAGATAAAATATAAACTGATCTGGCCAATACCCTATTGAAACTAGTCAATAGTAGATCGGGATCGGCCAAAACTAGGAACCATGGATTTGGTTGATGTTAGATAGACTGTTGGTTGTGAAGAAGTCATTAATTCTTTTTAGAACTTGTCAAATTTGAATCATGCTCTAGTTGATCCTTATGGCAGGAAAATGCGTGTGATTAAGATGATATCAAGCTTGTTGCCACATCCTAGTCTATATTGACCATTAATTATCAATTGTGTCTTTGTTATAAGCCAAATTAACACCCTTTGGATGCTCTCCGGTTAGATTTTGAGGTTCCTTTTCTAATTTGATCAAGTTATTCATTGCAAGGATGGTTGTGCTTATAGCACAGCCCGTGCCACCATCAGTTAGCACGATACGGCTCGTGCCGCGGCACTTGTCGACCGTGCTGCAAAAGAGAAAGAGAAAAAGAGGAGGGAGAGTACTCACTTTCACCCCCGCTCGTCATTAACCTTGCAGTTGCCGCTCACTGCCGGCTTGGTCGTTGCCCATAGTTTGTATGCCCAAGCTTGACGTAGTCGGCAGCAAGGTCGACTATGAGGTTGACTGTGAGTAGCGAAGCAAGGTTGACGATGAGGTCGATGGCAAAGGGTGAAAGAAGCTCGATGGCAAGTGGCAAAGGGTGAAGACGAGCAGCAACAGTGAGCGGATCATTGTTAGGAGAGGTGTCATGCGACACCCCTCATGCCACGTGCTAATATGTCATTAGCACGGTAAGTGCCAACCGCTCTTTGTGTTAGTTAGCACGACCATTGTTGATTTATTACTTAAATTTTACTATAAAATATTGATCAAGACTATTTATTCTTGCTGCATATTCGCTTGCGGAGTGATATGGCATGCTTCATTTATCAAAGTTATCTTTCACTACTAATCGGTAATATCTAAGTATTTTAACTTAATACCCTTACAACTTTGTGATCTCTCAGTCTTTTTAATTAGCCTTTGCATTTGGATGCATCATATCTGGTATCAGAGTCAATTTTAGAATTGGAACTTGTAGGACATAGGGCATCTTTATTCCTAATGATTATTAACAGATAGATATGACAGTTCTGCTGTCAGGAGAGATATCCCATGGCTTACTTTATGCTCCGATTGGAATGCATGGCTTACTTTATGCGCCATTTGGAACGTGCTTAATTATACCCATTTTTTAACATCATTTAGGTATCTTAAATAGGTTGAGGGAAATTGAGTATTTGGTTGCAAACTAGAATAGTGGTGTCATTGTTACCACATAAAAGTAGTGGGTTAGTGGGTTAGGAAATATTTTATATCAAATGAACAAAATACCCATTATAGTGTATGGATGAAGAGAGGAGAGAGATGAGAGGGGGAGAATGAATGAAATGATTATTGATTGAAGTGATGCCTTTTCAATGGGAAAATGGTAATTGGAATTTTTTGGTAAATGTCAAATAGTTAGATGGATGAGGAGAGGAGAGAGGAGAATGGTTTAAAGTAGGTTGCCCTATTCTCAATCCAAATGCCACCTTAGTGAATAGGTAAATCCATAAATGTTACACGACTTGATCATTATAACCATTTCTGATCATAAAGCATTGTAGTATAATAACTCTCAACTGCAATATAATAAATGTTGAGCTAAATGGCCCAATTTGTTCCAAGCATAGATGATGGAGCTTCTACAAAATTTGGGTCCAAATTGGAGAGGGTGTATGAATTGAGTAGGCAAAGTACTTTGTTAGCCACCTTTCTCATCCTTCATTTTGCCTTTCTATTCCCTTAAGGACTCAATCTAGAATTTGCTTCGTGCACATCTAATTATTATCAAGAGTTCTTTGTTGTGAGATTTTCATCAAGGAGTTTCACTGGAGAGGTGTAGATGGTCTTCTTGGTGAAACAATATTTTTATCCCAAGATTAGAAGAGAAATGATTTGTTTTCTGAAGGCATGAGGATTTGACAGACTTCTGATTATTGAAATAACATTTGAGCTCTACACATCTTTGTCCATTTTTGTGAAGCCTTGGATGATGTCACAGGGTTTGGTACCAAGATTGTTCAGCATTGCTAGGAAAATTGAGTGCAATTTTAGAGGTTATAGTTACAATTTTCTTGATGTCATATTTCGTACAATATAAGGCCACACTTACTACATCTTTTGTCCGATTTATCCTTTAGGAAACTATGGAATATGCATGCCATCTCAAACTTTCATATTTGACAAGTATCGTTCTTTAAGACAAATTTTGAGGGTTTTACTCTGAACCTGGGTAAATATGGGAAAACTGAAGTAGCTAATCCAATTAGGAGGTTTGCTGATGAGATTGACACAAATGAGACTTGTTTCCTCAAATATTATTTTCTAGAAAACATTCTGTCAAATTTGTCTATTGGAAGTATCTTTTGAGTTCAGAAGCTAATTCCATTAAATTGTCAACCGGAAATTAAACCTCTAAATTGTCTGGTTATCTCGTATACTATTTCTAATTTGTATCTTTTTCCTGCATATGGATAAGGTCAGCACAAACATAGATGACCCGTTACTTATGTTAAGAATGTTAAGTAAATAGTTGAGGTTTGAAAAATTGGGATTGGGATTGGAATTGCGATTGGTCTTCTGAAAAAATGATACATATCGGCTATATCAACTGTATCGGTCGTCTGGATCGGATCAGACTTTTTAATTACATAAAATTCTAAACATTATTTAAAAATATAGGAAAACTTTTAAAATTCAGAAAAAATTATAAAAAATAAGAAAATAAAGAAAGAAAAACTATGGTGTAGTGAAAACTGAAAGAAAAAAAATATTAGAAAGAGAGTGAGCTGAAGGAAATCAAATAAAAGAAACAAAAATCATGGTGCAGTGATGAAGAAGAAAAGAGAAGAAAAAGGGAGAGTGGAAGAAATGGAAAAAAAAACAGAGAAAAATAAAGAAATGAAATAAAAAAATTATATACTTGAGTTTGTTTGGAGTTTGCTAAACCGGAGCTAGATCTCTCCATAAGAAAAACAATGGCTATATGGTAAGGAGAGAAAAAGGAAAAAAAAAGAGAGAGAATGAGAGAGTGAAAGAGAGAAAGAGAAAGAGAAAGAGAGTTTGGATTGGCTGATCAGGTGAACCATGTAAAATAATATTTGGGCATAAGTAGAATGGGTGCTGAATGCAACGTGTTATATCAAAAAAATTATGTTGGAATTGGCTGGAAGACATTGTGTTGGCAGTGGCTTCCGAGCACCGCCTACAGTAAGTTGATTTGGAGGAAGTTTGTGGCTGTTCAAATTTTGACGACATAAGTTGCCAATATGTGGAGAATATATATTGTGCACTAACCTCCACACCCTTACCCTGATGTCTTTGATAAGAGGATAGATGCTACTCAAGTTATAGTGTTATACTGGCCAGGAGATTACGCTACTTCTCTGATAGACATAGACTCATCAAATTCTATTGAATTTGAGATAACAGAATTGTCCTATGATGTACTATTTTGCCTTCCAAATGTAACTATTAAGGTTGCATGATGAATGGATTAGAAGGGAACTAACCACTTTCTCTGCAGCAGGTTCTTCTTCTGTTATCCTTAGTCGAAAATTTATTGAGTATTGCATCCTGGGTACTGACAATCTGCCAAGAACTCTTCTGATGTATTATTCAAATATGCCCTCGCCACAGACAAACTATTTCCAGACTGTCCTCTGCAACTCCCCTGAATTCAATAGGAAAATTGTTAACGACAATCTACACTATGTAACATCGGATACATCTCCCAATAAGGAACCTCATTTGCTGAATGTGAGTGACTTGGGAAATATGACTCAAAGTGGTGCTGTCTTTGGGACAAGATTCACCAAGGATGATCCTGTTCTTGACCGCATTGATCAGGAAGTTCTTAGTCGTGGTCCCAGTAAGATAGTTCCAGGAGGTTGGTGTTTAGGTGGAGGGCATACTGATCCTTGCTCCATTTGGGGTAATCCAGATATTCTGAGACCTGGTCCAGGTGCTAGGAAGCTTACAAATGTTATTGTGCAACTGCTTTCTGATAAGAGCTTCCATTCTCATCAATGTATATGGGACTGACCCATGTAATATCAGGTACGCCTGGGAAGTTTTGTAACTACTGCATGCGTTTAGGTCATCAATGTATCAGTATTGGTTCTATATATGTGCTATTGATCCTTCGCATAATCACCAATATCTCCCTTTCTTTTCTATTTCCTGACTTTTTACAGTTTCCTAGCTACTTACAAGGTCTTATATTCATGACCACTTATTGGCATGGCATTAAGTTGCATAGATACACATAACTATGAGGGAGCTTTACTTGTCTTGACTATTATCTTGGAACTCAATTAACCTTGTTGCAAAATTGCACTAAAGCTTGTTCTGGGGCCATTTGAATAAAATAGTAGTTTAGCTTATAAAATAGTAAAAATGAGCACTTCTATATACTTGTGTGCATCTTTTATATAAATGGTATGTATTTTATTATAAAAATATATGTTTTGCGAACACTTACTAGTACTTGACAATTTCTCAAATGCAAAAAATATTTTAAGTTTTTATATAATTATCACTGAAAACTTTCCAAATATCATAGTTGTGATACTGTTCTTATCATAATTATCCTTGGCATATTAATTTTTCTTTTTCAAAATATCATTCCGTCAATTAAATCAAATTCAAGGTGCAACTAGATTGTGGGAACACAACTTGCACTTATATTATTCGTTTCAAAAGATTCAAGACTATCTGATGTTACCCAAAGTAAATTACTCCTAGGCAAACTGTAGATGTTTATTTTATTTTATTTTTATTTTTTCTTGTTTGCTGTAAATATACCTAAAAAGGGAGTAAATTAGAGTACATGTCAAAACGAGGATCCTTTCCACGAGAAGACTAAAATGTAGGTGGTGATCTGAAAAAGAAAATCTAAACGGAGCTAATATCAAACTATAAACAGCGCCGTCAATTAACCCTACACCCACGCAGACACTATACGAACATAACAAGGGGTTGTATTTGTAGAAAAGAGCTCTATTAGGTTTTAGTAATAGTAATATTAGACTCTTGAAACTGGATGCTTTCATTTTATAAACTATAGAGTTTGTGGGTACACCATTTTTCTTATAATATTTTGTTTTCTTATAACTACTACCATTAGTTGTAATCAAGCTGACCAGGTGCATCGACCCATTGAATACGATAGCAGATTAGCAGTCTCGATCACCGCATCATAATAAATTTAAGTACAAATTGTGTAAGTTTCCACTCAGAAGGGTTTTGTTTTCTTATATCAAGTACCATAAGTCGTAATCAAGCTGACCAGGTGCATCGACCCATTTGAATACGATAACAGGTTAGCAGTCTCAATCTTCATATAATAATAAATTTAACTATGAATTGTGTAAGTTTCCACTTAGAAGGGTTTTGTTTCGCTCCACTTTTGTAATTAGGATGACTTAGTCAGCTATGTAAGTGTTAAATATATATTACACCTTTGTATTTGTATTTATGTTTAAAATCAGTTTACTCTCGTATATTTTAAAAAGTTTTAAATCAGTCTCTATGCTTATGATTAAAGTGAAACAGTCAGTTTTTCTTTATTAAAATTAATAGCCTCGTCGTGTTTATTAGGCAAAATAGATGAGTTTTTAATATAATTTTTTTAACTCATATTTGTTTTGTTTCTAGATGTAATATAACTATTAAATTTTATAAAAATTTAGATTTTATAAAACTTAAAGTAAAAGAATAAAATATGTGTTCATACTTTAAAAAAAAAAAACTTATATAAGAGGTACGAAGATATTTTTGTCTATAAAAATTACATACCAGTGAAAGTTCAGCACACGCTCTATTAATTTGGATACGAAAACTAATTATATCATTTTAGTCATACGTACATAAATTAGTTTGAGATTTTTTTAAAGTATAAAAGAGCAAAGTGATTTTGGTATAAGTATTAAGAGTGAAATGTATTTAACCATAATAATAAAATTAACGAAACTGTGTCGTATCACCTCTCTTTTATATAACCTAGTGGCCATAGTGAATGAACTATAAAACATAATGAATGTACAAATACTATAGTCATTTATTACTATTTAGACCCAATTAACCTATTTATAATATGAAAAATTTTGTTTATAATCAAAATAACTCCATTTACAATCTTAATAAATTAATTTACAATCCGAATAGCTTATAAATATTTAAATAACTTGTACACCTAATAACCCGTCATGCTGGGATAACTCGTTTGATAAACGGGTCATGTTTGTATTTGTATTATTATAACCAAACTCAAATCTGACTAACTTGACCCAATTATTACCATTATGTTAAATAAATTGTATCTTAACAAAAAAGTTTAGAATAACTTAAGTGATAGAAAAAAAAATTAGGGTATATTTTTAGAAGAAGAAAGAATAGACATCACTGCTAACTTTCTATCAAAAAATTAGTAAAGAAAATAATACAGAAAAATAAAATATGTTTAAATTTTAAAATATTCTCCGACTTTCTTAGAGAATCTTTTTTTAAAAGACACAGAATTATATTAAGTTGTAGAGTGGGTATAAAAGACTTCACCGGAATCAAAGACCAGAAAATGAACAAGTGAACAAAAGTCTTCTTCTTTTTTGGCAAGGCAATCCGTTGCAAGATTAGCTTGACGAGGTGTATAAGTAACTTTACAATTTTCGAATTTGCTAGTTAAATTTTTAATATCATCAATGATAGAGATAATAGACCAAGAAGGTCGTTGATCATCTTTCAAAATGTCAATCAGGTTCTTTAAGTCAGACTCGAGCCAAACTTTAACATATCCCCTTTGGACTATGCAAATTAGAGCTTCCTTCATTGCTATTGCTTTTGTAATGAGCACCGATTTGTATGGTCTATATTTGCACCCTGCAAGAATAGGACGTGTCAGAGGATAAAACCAACCCCAGTAGTCTCTGATCTATTCACGAAAGAGACATCTAAGTTAACTTTGACCCACCCAAGATTTGGAGGGGCCTATTGAATAGAGTTGGGGTGGGACTAGGCTTTATTTTTCGGACATATAAGTGATATGATATTCATTATTTAGAGACAACATTTGAAGCAAACCTTACTAAGATCCTCCCTCTCATTAGAAAAGGTAATTCTTTTTCTCAGCTTCCATATTTGTCACAAAAGAACTGCACAACAACCCTAACCTAGGTCTTATCTGGATCCAATAACTCACTACCCAGCTATATCTATAAACCATTCGACCATCTCTCCTCAAGGCCAACATGGTTGTTCATAAGGTCCTAAAGGAATGAGGTCACTCTGCACTTAAAGAAAAGATGGCCTATGGTTTCAGTTGCAAGAGAGTATATCGGGCAAATATCATTTAACGACATTTTTTAGGAAGATAAGTAGGCTTTCGTCAGTAGGCGGTCCCAAGCCATCTTCCACAATAACACTTTAATTTAGGCAAGACTGAAAGGGACCAAATTTTCTCCTGCCATCCTAATAATGAGATAGCTTATTAGGAGGTTTAAGGAATTTATAAGGCAACTTGGACGAAGAACAACCAGTAGAGTGGGGGCCTCCAAATCCAAATGTCCTCGATATTCAGAAGAGAAGATTGATACTAAAAACCAAGTATATGTGCTTACAACTAAACATAGCTGCAACACTATCATAGTCCCATTGGCCATTCATAATGAGCTCGTAAATGTAAGTCATAGAGTGCTTCAATTGCATGTTTACATAGTTGGCCATGGATCAAGAGGAAGAGGAGCCAACCATGGATCCTTCCAAACATTTGTGGTGTGACCATTTCTAATGAGCTTAATAGAGCCACCTTTAAGATTATTTAAGGTTGAAATGATAAGGCGCCAGTTAGCAAAGCAATGCCTCGATTTTTCGGAGACCCACGAGTGAGGGGTACCATACCGAGCAATAAGGATTTTAATCTAGAGATCATGCTCACCATTGAGCAAACATTGAATATTCTTAGCCATTATGAATACGTAAGCAGTACGTAGATACTTGATGGTCAGACCACCATCACTTTTAGGTTTAGTGATGTGGTCCTGGCCAACCAAGTAGAGGCCTTTATTAGAGCTATTTCTAGCCCACTGATACGATTCGGGCTTCACTGATGTCATCTCGAGCATGAATACATTTTAGGGATATCTTTATTTCTTATTTTAATGTTTAATTCTTAAAAAAAATAAGTTTTCTATATCTCGCATTCAAACGTAGGTGGAGTGCATTCGAACACACTTGTGAACGTTTCCATCGGGTTCGTACATCTAGAGAGTGCGAAATCTACGTTCAAACGCCGTGTTCGAACGCGCTTGCGAACGCCTGCATCGCGTTTGCACATACAGAGAACGCAAAATATGCGTTCGGACGCGATCGGACGCATTCAAATGCGGTCTGTGAAAATCTACTGTTTTAAGGTTAATAATTGCCATTTTTAAATTATTTGGTTAGCTTCTAAAGGTGTGGATAGCAACCATGGAATTATTATTGAATGAATTGAGTTTTGCCTTGTCTCCTTCGTCTTCTTCTCTCCCGTTCTCTCGCTCCCCGGCGTCGTCGCTTCTAACCTCCCTCAATCGACCAATCACCCTAGTCCCTTAAGGGTGGCCCACTCCTCCCCCTTATTCTAATCTATCCATCACTTTGCCCTAACCTTACCATCATCCATTACCTTTCCACCACCACTTATTCACCGGTGCCAGCCCGCTAACGCCGGTCCACCAACCTCCACCATCACTAAGGATTTCGTGCCTCCATCCATGGATCCTAAGACAGACTCCCCGACGTTTGTCTACTAATCGGACGATATCTCGAGATTCTTACATCTGATTCTCCTGAAACTTAATTTGTTGGAAAACTCTTTTTCGGAGCTACAACATATCAAAATCTCACGATGATCCGACAATGAAATATTTCGAGATCTATTTCCAAAGTTTTGTGTCAGATCTTGTCCAGATCTAGAAATCGAAATAGATCGAGCCTTGGCCAAAAAGGGGAGATCGTATCACCCACAAAAAGTTGCAGGACACCTTAGCTATACGATCAATGGTAGTAAGAGGAGTCCAAGTAGACGACATCAAATGTACTGGCATGAAATTAAGGACTGAATTAATTAGCATAATTTGTCTAGCTTGAGTCAGACGTGACATCTTCCATCTAGCCAACTTATCATTATGTTTTAATAAAAAGTTCTCATAATCCTTAATAAGCAACTTTTTAGGGGTTATTTTAGACCCCAAGTACTTAAAGGGAAATTGCCCTTCCCTCGTGCTCATATCATAGGTGATGGCAATTTGTAAATTTGAGGAGATCTTATCAAGGAAGAAATTTTTTTGATTTAGCGTGAGTAATTCTCATGTTTTTGATACGCTCATATTCTCTCAAATATAGAAAGAAGATTAGTACAAGAAGCATGATCGACTTGATCACAACTAGAAGATCATCGGCATACATTAACTGGCATACATTACATATTCTCTCAATTATTTGATTCAAGAATTTACTTAAGATCTGAGCAACTAGAATAGATAAGTATGAGGACAAGGGATATCCTTGTCATATACCCCTTTCCTTAAACCAAATTAGAAGACGCGTTCACTAGAGTAGCAAACATAGGAGAAATAACACAAACATTGGTCCAGCCAATAAAAATTTTTCAAAAAATATATGCATCTCATAGTAGTAGAAATAGTCTCAATCAAGACGGTCATAGGTTTTTTCTAGGTCTATCTTAATTATCATATAACTAGCTTTACATTTAGAGGAATTAATATAATTAGCGATCTCATGAGCCATAGTAATATTATCATGTATATCTACCGGCTACAAAAGTTGTTTGCTTAGAAATTATTAGCTCAGGCAGATGCGGCTTAAGCTAGTTAGCCAGTAACTTGGACAAGATTCTCTAATTAACATTGCAGAGGAAGATAGGTCTAAAGTCTACCACCCTAGTTGGGTTATCTTTTTTGGGGATAAAGAAGAGATAAGTCTGGCCTCAATGATCAGGCAGATAGGACGAGCTTCAAAAATCAATAAGAGAATCTACAAGATCATTAGTAGTAATTTCCCAATAGTGTTTATCAAATTCCACATGGAATCCATCGGGGCTAGGGACTTTCCCAATTGGCATGGTCCACACAACCTTTCTGATCCTCTCAATAGAAAATTGCCTTAGCAATTCTTCATTATAGGTCGGCCTCAGAACCGGGAGAGTGAACTAGTGATCTGGTACTTCAGAGGCATCGACATCCTTAAGCCATAACTCCCTATAAAAACCAACAAAAGCATCATGAATGCGAGAGCAAGACACAACAGCAAAATCATCCATACAATTTTTTCAGTATAATTTTTATTGTGCCTAATCTTAGTGGAGAGATGAAAAAAATTAGTATTATCATCATCGTGCATGATCCAATTAATACAGGATTAACTACGCCACTTAAAGTTAATTTGGCTTAAGATAGCAATACATTTGCGATTAAAAATGATCAAGGTCCAACTTTCGACCTGAGAAAGTAAGCCAATTTTTTCCGTTTCCTCCAACACCGAGAACTCTAGCTTAATAGTGTTTAGATTAGTCTCCAATGGTCTTAAGGAGGTTTCTTTCACTTAGAGACAAAGGAACTGAGCTAAGTTAACCTTAGAGACAAAGTATTGGAGGGGAGGAGGATGATGGTCACTTCTCTTATTCCAAAGATTGGCAATCAAGTCACGAACTTCAGGAATCAAATCAAAACCATTCAAACTAGAAAGGTAGACGACCAATTTTGTTAAATTAACCCAAAGTACACAAAATAGGAGTATGATCTGAGGCTACGCGTGACAGATGTTCCATCAAAACATGATAAAAGTTTGTAAGAATCGATGTATTCACAAAAACTCTATCAAGTCTCATGAGGACACGACTAGAGCTGTGTCTATTGTTACACCAAGTATGAGGTGAACCGCTAAAGCCCACATCCAAAAAATCCAATTGAGATAACATTTTTATAAAAGCCAAAACAGAAAAAGATAGAGAAACCGAACGATGCCCTAGCTTATCCTCAGGATTTAAAATACAATTAAAATCTCCAATTAATATACGAGGCATATTGAGAGAGAGATAACTTAATTCATGCAAAGCCAATTTCTAATTTGGCTATTAGTACTAGCATAAACAATTTAGGGCAAACAAGGAGCAGTACCTTGGCTCAAAAAGATACCATGCATAACCTAGGCCAATGAGTCGATGATAGAGACCTTCAGGTTGGTCGGGCGCCAACAGGAGGAGGATCCCTCCAGCGGCACCTATCCTAGGCACAACGACTCCCTCCTAGTCTGGGCTTACTCTGGAGAGGAAATTAAGGGTTTAACCGAGTTAGTATGCATCTCAAGTAAAGTAAAAATATTAGGAGAATATGAGTTAACCATTTTAAACAATTGAACTTGTCCTTCCCTTTTAGGAAGGCCTCTAATGTTCCAAGATAAGATGTGCATTAATAACCATAGGGGTAGAATCCTCCATCTCCACCTAAATAGAGGGATCCTCCTTGGCAGATTAGCTTAGGGAAGTAGACTAATCTCCGCTAGTCTTTTTTTTTCTTACTATTTGAAGGCTTAAGCAAAGAAGCAACACAGACTAACGATGAAGGGTTCTATAGCTTTTTCTATTGGAATAAAGGCATCAGGAAGGCATTCAAGTCTGGATCAGCCAGCTCCTTTAGGATATCAATCGCCTCACTATGAGCTTTCTCACAGGTGGCCAAAGCCACCATCTTATCATGCTCAGGGCCCGTATCAAGATCAGGTGAGAGAAGAGGTAAGTCAAAGAGACGGGGAGGAAAATGGAAGCCAATGGTAAGTACGACTTGAGAGGGCTCAAGCAAATGAGCCACCACTAAGCAAAAGGATGTGGGAATGGTTAGAGCGGGATTAGAAGCAAGAGACTCTGTGGTAGAAGGACAATAGGGATGCGTAGCAAGGTGAGCGATAGCTTGAGAATGATGTTGACTAGGAAACGTAGAGGTATGGGAGGGGGAAGTGGTAGATTGCATAGCAGATGCAGATTGAGAATGAGGGATAAGGGAAGGCTCAGGAGAGGGCGCTCCATTTATAGCCATCTACCAAGTGGCAATGCAAAATAGTGGTACTTACAAGATGAATAGTATCATATTCATCGCCCAAAGGGATAGGACATTCACAATGATAGGATTGTGGGATTTACTAATCTCGCGTGGCGCCATCTAATAAGGGCGAGACAAGTCTTGGTGGACTACACGAGGTAAGTCAGCCGAAATGACAGTACGAGTCTCGCTAGTTAAAGCGACGGTGAAGGAACAGGGCTCAAGGAAATAGGAATGATCATAATCGAGGACAATTGAGGTGCTCAAGGCAGAGCTCATTAGGTTTCTGACCTCCACGTGTCTAAAGATCATGTGGGCGAGCGACACGTCAGCTAATGCTAGTCTAGCTATCATTAGCCCGCCTAATGAGTTTACCTGCAGTAGGAATGGTGGGTGCTACCACATCAACAATAGTGGTAAGCTTACCTTCCTCCTCCGACGGAGGCCTAGAGCTAGTCGGCTGAGCTCCACCATCAAAATTTTCAGTATTAGTTCTCCCGCTGGTATGGTAAAAATAGATCGAATATGGATCGGATAATATTCAACTCAAATTCGGATCCATATTTTTAGTTCAGATACAAATTCGAATATAAATATTGGACGAATAGCTAAATTTTAAATCATATCCTAACTAAACTGATGTAGATAATTTTTAAATAAAGGATTAATCTTAAATGGATATTGATCGAATTTTAAACGAATTATGATATTTTATTTTAGACATAATTAACATAAAAAATACACTTTTTGTATGTCAAATAAATATAAAATTAGAGAAATTATTTTTTACAAATAATATATAACACATCATTAGTAACAATATCAATATTTACTATTTAAATAAGCAAACTAAAAACTGTAAATCATTCAAAAAAATATGTGGGCAAACAAATATTCGATATCCGTACCCAAATATTATATTGACTTGTATCTGAATCCGTATTTGGGTTTTTTTTTTCAAAAATTCTATTCGTATCTGAATTCGATATGAATTTTTTATCTGAATTAGGTCAGATAACGGGTCGGGTCAGAGTTAATCTGACCCGTTTTCACCCCTACCCGTTGGTTCTTCTCCAGCGGCCTCTTCTCTGATTCACAGGCCATACAATTATGTTAGCAACTCTGGCTCCGATAGCGAGTTCGAGGTCATCACTAGAGGCAATGATGTCATCTCCCCCACACTAGAGCCTGAAGAATTAGCCTAACTAGTACCTTAGGAACCAAGATATTATTTTGAGCTATTGTAATAGTTAGAGGCAAACCATAAGATGATGACCAAAGCAACCACACTTGAAACAAAATGTAAGCGGCAAACCATAAGATGATGACCAAAGCAACCACACTTGAAACAAAATGTAGGCAGATTCTCATAAGCAACCACTTGAGGAACTTGTTCTCTAAGAAGCCCAACGAGGTTGAACTATTTCAAAGGTTATGTTAGATCAATCTCAACACAAACCCTAGCAAACCTTCCCCAAGTATGAGCTAGAGTATAACCATCAATTTTAATAGGCCTACTGAGATCCATAGCAATGTTTGTAAGGAGGTCTTGCCTACAGTATTCACCAAGGAGACCAATCAATTGGACCCAAAACAAGGTAAACAATTTCTTCCGGTAAGGGCTTGAAATTAGGTCGCTAGTGGATAAGGTTAAGAACCAGACCCTGAAAGGTCCACGATCCCATAGTAAGAATATTGATCATATCCCTTCAAAGGAGAATTTAAACATAAAGAGGTCACCAATACTGCCTCGTTACTCAAGTAAGAGAGCAGCAGAGTGTGGCCTAAAAACTTACCAGTGAGGTTGTGACACCGTTCTGCTCAAATATCCCTGATCTTCTCCAAATTTAAGATCACTGTGGCAGAAGAAGAATTATGTATCCTTTGAAGGTCGGCATTAAAAGCCTGAGGTGCAAAGGAGTTATGTGAGGCCTTAAAAAGCTGCACCATGAGAGCAGAAGGGAACTTTTTCCTTCATCCGGGTCTGTGACTAAGACATTAACTTCTCGAGCTACCTCCAAAGTGGAGGCCATAATTTTGGCTTTCTCCGGCAAAGGTTCTTGGGCTATATCCACCTTGGTAGGCAACACCAAGGGTGGTATCCACCTTGTTAGGTGGATTTGGGGGATTATGCAGTTTGAGAGGGAGGAATCATGGGCGGACCAAAGTGGAAGAGTTTTCTATGGCTAATGCAACACATAAGTTTAACATTACATTGCGAGAATTGTGCAACCAGAGTTAATTGCATAAGTTAACATTACATTGAAACAATTGCACAATCAGAGTAGCTAAAAAATATTACACTAAAATATTAACATCAAATTCTAGTACAAAGTTTCTAGTTGAATATTAACACTAGGGCTATGGCTTGACTCGAGTTTGGTTTGGCTTAAGCTAAAACGAGCCTAAACAATTTTTTGGACTTGAATTAAATTTTGAGCCTAACCCAAGCCAAAGCCAGCTCGATAAGTTTCACCCAAAAAATATTTATTAATATTATGTATATTAATATAAATATACAATTGGTATATCTTTAGTCGAATGCTCAGCTCCATAGGCTCAGTTACGCTTGGCTTAAAAAATATTTAATTTTAGTCTTAAGCTCAGGCTCGCTTCTGCTGGAATTAGCTCTGCTTAAATTCACCTTGAAAATATGGTCCACTCAGGATCGCTCTTTTACACCCCTACGGTCCATATGAATCTATTCCCTATATATAATTTCTGATGCTCTTAAGGAAGTAATTAAATTGTTTACTTAGAAATATATCTATTTAGGATTGAAATCTTGTTCTTGTTTAAATAAAGGGGATGCAACCTTTCATAGTACTACACCATATAAGAATCTCTACCAAGAGTTTCTTCTCTCTTAATGGCAGACAATTATCCTCATGTGATCCTCTTCCCCTTTTTGGCCCAAGGCCACATCAATCCTTTCCTCTCCTTGGCTACCCACCTCCACAGCCAGCACCCCTCCCTCACCATCACCCTCGTCTCGACCCCTCTCAACATCCAATCCATCCGCTCTTCCCTCCCTCCCACCTCCTCCCTCCGCCTCCACTCCCTCCCCTTCTCCCCCGCCGACTTCGGCCTCCCCGCCTACGCAGAGTCCATCGCCGCCCTTTCTTTCCACCAATTCCTCACCTTCTTCAACGCCTCCGATTCCCTCCTCCCCGCCTTCGAGGACTTCGTTGCAGATATCGCCGGCAAGGCTATTGCTCCCGTATGCATCATTACCGACATCTTCTTCGCGTGGACCGTCGACGTAGCAAGGAAACACAAAGTTTATCATTCCGCCTTCAACACGAGCAGCGCGTACGGCAGTGCCATCTTCTGCTCTCTATGGACGCACTTACCTCATAGAAACACCACAAGCGACGAGTTCTCGCTTTCCGACCATCCGGAAGTCGTCATCCACCGTTCGCAACTCACGAATCATCTCCTCAATGCGGATGGCAACGACGGGTGGTCGGCCGCCCTTCGACCTCGACTCTCGGCTTGGTACGAAAGCGACTCTATGCTGGTAAACACCGTCGAAGAGTTCGAATCCACCGGGCTAAATATGCTCCGGAAAACTCTAGGTATCCCTGTGTGGCCTATCGGGCCACTGACCTCAATTTCCTCTTCTTCGGAGCATGATAACGAAATTATAACGTGGTTAGACTCGCAAAAGCCGGCTTCGGTCCTGTACATATCATTCGGGTCTCAAAACACAATACAAGCTCACCAAATGATGGAGTTGGCAATGGGTCTTGATCTTAGCAACCGGCCGTTCATTTGGGTCATTAGGCCTCCTGAGGGGTTCGACAAGAAGGGTGAGTTCAGGGCCGAGTGGCTTCCTCCAGGATTCGAAGAAAGAATAAAAAGAGAGAAGAGGGGAATACTAGTACATGGCTGGGCGCCGCAGGCGACGATTCTCGCGCACGAGTCGCTAGGCGCGTTCTTGAGCCATTGTGGATGGAACTCCTTGTTGGAGAGCTTGTGCTGCGGAATTCCAATCATAGCGTGGCCACTTAGCGCCGACCAGCTCTACAACGCGAAGATGATGGCGGAGGAGTGGGGATTGTGCGTCGAAGTGGCAAGGGGGAAGTTGGCGAAGCTGAAGAAGGAGAAGGTGGTGGAGGTGGTGGAGATAGTGATGGGGGAGAACGAGAGGGGGAAGGAGGTGAAGAGGAGGGCGATGGAGATTAAGGAGTCGATGAGCATGGCGTGGAAGGAGGGATCAGAAGGGTCGTCGTCGAAGGGGTTGAGAGAGTTCCTTGAAGCAGCTGGTTTGCTGGTCTAATTGTGGTGGAGGAGCTAACGATGCATCTGGAATAATGGGTTAATTTGTGTTTTTTTAAAATGAAAAATGGGTTAATTTGTGTTGGAAATGGTGTTCTTTATTCTCTGAACTATGTTTTATCCGTTTATTTTTAACTTGAAGTTAAGTTAGGGCTTTCCTCAAAAGAGCATTTTTCATTGGATAGCAATTTAGTTTGAGGTAATTTTTAGCATTTTGTTTTTCAATGACTTTATTAAGAATTATTTTATGAGACAACTTTATTAAGAATTATTTTATGAGACAACATGCATGGCGTTTACCCAGTAAGAAGTACAGTATTTTGAAATAAACTTTCAAAACTACAGTAGTTTCAAAATTATTACTTACTCCATCAAAATTAACAACGATTAGTTCAAAACATAAACAGTTAAGAGTGCACCAAAAAGGTTCCATTTTGAACCGTACCCAGAAATTAAAACAGACCCAACAGAGGAAATCGATGGGTGTTTTGAAAACTCCGACCTTAAAACACACTGCTATCACTGCGCCACCATGTGGTCCTCTTCCCCTTAAGAATCTCTACAAAGTGTATCTCCTCTCTTAATGGCAGACTACAAGCCTCATGTGGTCCTCTTCCCCTTTCTGGCCCAAGGCCACATAAACGTTTTCCTCTATTTGGCTACCCTCCTCCACAACCACAACCCCTCCCTCACCATCACCCTCCGCTCTTCCCTCCCTCCCACCTTCTCCCTCCGCCTCCACTCCCTCCCCTTCTCCCCTGCGGACTTCGGCCTCCCCGCCTACGCAGAGTCCGTCGCCGACCTTCCTTTCCACCAATTCCTCACCTTCTTCAATGCCTCCAATTCCCTCCTCCCCGCCTTCGAGGACTTCGTTGCAGATATCGCCGGCAAGGATATTGCTCCCATATGCATCATTACCGACATCTTCTTCGCGTGGACCGTCGACGTAGCAAGGAAACACAAAGTTTATCATTCCACCTTCAACACGTGCAGCGCGTATGGCAGTGCCATCTTCTGCTCTCTATGGACGCACCTACCTTATAAAAACACCACAAGCAACGAGTTCCCACTGCCCGACCATCCGGAAGTCGTCATCCATCGTTCGCAACTCCCTGATCATCTCCTCGATGCGGATGGCAATGATGGGTGCTTGGCCACTCTTTGATCTCGGGGTCCACAAAGTGATGGTCGGATGAAATTAGGTGTTCTTTGGTACTCGAAGAATCGTTCCGCTCGACAGAACCCAATCGAGTGGATCTCCTCCATTGAAGGGTGGGAAGTTGAGGCGAACAATCCCTGCACGGTCGTCTCGTTATTCTTTTTCATATCGGTTGCTCCTCCTTTATCTTTATCTTGGGTTGAATCCAGCATCCCTAGGATGTTGTTGTGGGGTCACTGGTTCTTCATAATCCGCCCATTAGTCATCGTCATCGTGGAGTGATGGATCTAGTGCTCAATCGCGATGATTAATCGATGGTGGTATGTCGTAGTGATTAATTGGTGGTGGCACGTTGTGCCCTTCGGCTTGCGTGGGAAGTAAAGGCCTCCTAGCGTGACCACCCATGGGATCTTCATGGTCTTCCTCCCGTCTAGTACGGGATGGTGGAGACAGTGTCCCTTGGCGAAAATAGGTTCCCTTGGTGGTGCAACTCGAGCTCGAGTAGAGAACTCAATTGCCTCTGTACCCCTTGGTGCTCCTAAGAGAACTTGAGTCATGGCTTCCATTAATGCTTGCATGCCTCATTGCCTCTCCATCATATCCGTAAATATCTTGATCAGATCTGACTTGATCGTAGAGGTCGTTTGAGACATTTTGATCGATGAGTTAGGGTTAGCATCTGATCTGATAATCTCCATAGCCTCTCCCTCTACGGAGATGTCTTCATTGGGTCTCGATGCCATGGATGACGTTTTAATCAGTTATGTCTGCTTCCGATCTGGATCGAATGCAAGAAAGCAGCCAACGCAGTCGAGGGAAAATATTCATCAAATATTCAACCGTAGTCGGAATATTAGGAAATTAAGTTTGGTTGATCCGTAACTTTCTAGTCTATATTTTTGGTATTTACCTTGCAGATTCTGACCGCAACTAGTATAAAAATATGTAAAAGTAAGGGTGATAGTGGAAGTGACGAGTGGTAGTGATGATGAGGTGAGGGATGATAATGCCAATGAGGTGGATGGATTGTGGTGTTTAAGGGATAAGGATGAGGGGGGAGAAGGGGTCGAGATCCCAAGAAGGAGAGAGGACTTGACATATGAGGGAGGTTAAAGGATCACCGTCGTCGAGATGGCGCACGACTAGGTCTTGAACAAAGAGTAAGGAAGATTAGGGTAAAGAGGAAGGAAATGGGATAGAACTCAATATCCATTCAATATCCTATTTTTGGTTGCCATCCACATCTTAAGAGGCTAATCAAATAAGTCAAATTATAGATCATAACCTTAGAAATAATGAATTCTCGCAGGTCGCGTTTGAACGGAGTAGAGCACGTTTGAATGCACATTTTGCATTCTCTACCGATGCGAACATATATAGGCGTTTGCACGCGGGCGTTCGATTGGGGTATGTATGTTCAAACACACAAATTGTATTCTTTATAGATGTGAACCCCTGTAGGCATTTGTAAGGGGCGTCCAAACGCACCCTCTCCCGTGTTCGAACACGACATACATAATCCTTATTTTTCTTAAATAAACAATATATATCCATGCTCGAGACGACTCGGTGAGGTCTAAATCACATCATGGTGGAATGAACTAGGGTCAACCTACCAGCAAGAAAAAAGGTATCCCTCTTCAACCTAATAAATTTCTTGTCCACTCTCTCCCATGGCTCCCTTTAATTGGCAACCAAGATAAAGTCAGGAAAGGTTTTAGTTCCTATGTAAGTGAACTGAAAGTTGGCTTTTTAAAAAATTCAAAATGACAACTAAATTTGAGGCCAAATCCTCAGGGATTTGTTTAGCAAAGTAAACATTAGGCTTATCCATGTTCACCTTGTGGGAGTAGTATCTGTCCAAAACCCTAAAGATAGCTTAAATTGAGGACTTGTAGGATCAACAACAATGAGGACATTATCCGCATAGGCATGAGTCAATGCAAATCAATTGATTCCTAGATTGATTGCCCAGAAGGCAGCTAGCCTTGGCCTAACTATTCATTAAGTAGGACAATGTCTAGTAGACGATAATGAACAAATAAAGAGATAGCATGCCTCCTTGACAAATGCCACATGGGAGAATGATCCAGCTAGGAGTGCCATTATGAAAGAGAGCAATCTTAGGTGACTTGATGCAAGCCTGAACCTAACTACACCATTTAACTAGGAAACCCGTAAAGAGAAAAGCAATGATAATAGCTTTCAAACTGAGACTGCCATAAACTTTCTCTATATCAATCTCTAACAACATTGCATGAGCTGGGGGGAGGGAGGTGTCTCTGTTATGAACCAAACCAATGAGGGATGGTTTGGTTATTTGGATTGAAGGGAGATCTTGATGGTGATGAAAGGAGAAGAAGTAGATGATACATGAATAGGGATGTTTGCGATTAGAGAGAGGAATAGGATGAAAGGAAGGAAGATGTCACTCCTAGAAGAAGTAGAGCCGCGACAGACGAGGCGAAGGATGTAACCAATAAAGGTTAAGGGGCGATGAGAAGTTAGGGTAAGAAAGAGAAGAAGAGAAGGAGAGAGAAATAGAGAGAGATAGGAGAAGAAGATATGATTTAATAACATAACCCAACTAGGGTACACTCCACAATACTTAGAGGCTACCCCTTGGACTCAAACAACAGAAATAAAATCCTAAAAATAAAGTATTTTTGCTGCAGTGTGTTCGAATGCATCCAAAGCTGTTCAAGAATTTTCCATTCTATCTTTGCGAACACATGCAGGCGTTTGAACGGGCGTGTTTGAACGGGCTCAATGCCGTTCGAACACACAAATATTATTCTCTGTATTTGTGAATGCCTGCAGGTGTTCGCATAGTGCGTTCGAATGCAGTCCCTAGCATTTGCACGCCCTCTGACACAAAGCTTTATTTTCTTCTGATACAACTTGATCCAGCTCTAATTGTATCAGTCTCCCCTCCCTCTAGCCATAAAGTGGGCTATCTCTTGAGTGGCGAAAATATTGTCACCAGAATTCCTATACACTACAAAGGCGGCCTACTCTCTACGAATGAGGGAGGGAAGGATTGATTTGAACCAAGTAGCCAAAATTTTTGCTATGATTTTATAACACATTACATAAAACTATAGTTCTAAAATCTTTTATATACATAAGATTCTTTTTTTTTTTTCAGAAGAAAGTGTGATATATAGAGGCTCCACTGAGAAGGAAGAATAACATGACCGAAAGAAATAAACATATCATCATAGAAAATAAGGCCCATAATATCCTAGTAGTTTACACCTCAGCCTAGAAGCTATTCAAGCTAGGGGACTAGTTGGCCGGCATACCCCACAATGACTTCCTAGTCTCATCAACTGTGGTAGGGTTACACAAGTAGGGGCATGACTCTATCTAACTTGCGGCATGGAAGGCCACCTATCAGGGTTACTATCCTCAATATTATCTAGATTCTACAAGTTTCGAAGAATATGACCACAACTATGATATTTGAAAATTCTTTAGTGACAACTATATAAAAATTTGAACATTTTTTGATTTGAGAAATTGTCATGTAGCAAGTGTTTCCAAATATTTCGAATACCATCTGCCTACAAAAAAGCTGACTAGGTATCTTCGATACATTTGAATATGATAGTATGTTAGCAATAGTCTCAATAATAATAATAATAATAATAATAATACCTCAACCTATTTATGTAATTTTCTACTTTAGTTGGTTTTGTTAATATGCTTTATAATTTCTTAGAGATATGGGTGAAGATAGGTTAGATTAATTTTGACCCAACTCTCTCATCTCCAAAAGTTATCTATAACCATTTAGTTAGGATATGATAAATTTTGCTATCCGTCTAGTATTAGCATCCAAATTTATGTTTGGACTAAAAAAAATAAATCTGAATGTAGATTAAGTACTATCAGATCTCTATCGACTCCGCTCTCACCCCTACTTAGAGATCATTCATTTCTTTTGATGTCTATCATGTTTGTTCCACACTTTTGTAATTAGGTTGATTTAGTTAGCTCTTTAATAATAATAATAATAATAATAATAATAATAATAACCAACAAGACTGTCACATCACATCTCTTATAACCCAGTGGCCATAATAAAGGTCCTAATCCTATAATATTTCTTTTAGGTTAAGTATATTTTGCCTACATACGATTTGGACAAAAAAATTTATCTTCCTAAATTTGATCTTGTATCACTGTATTCTTTGAACTCTTAATTGAACTCTACCTATAAGCGTCTTTAATAGACTTAGCAACATAATTTAAATAACTCAGCTTGTGTTAAATAATATGTATCTAAAAAAGGCTTAAAATAACTTTGGTGATAAAAAAGACTTTTGTTTTGGTTAATATTTTTAAGATAAGAAAGCATAAACACCGACATTCGATATAGGTAGAAAACTATGTTGCAGTCTTGCAGAAGGATAAAATATATTATACTAGTAGAAATTTACTAGAATCTTGGGGTCCGCAAAGTGATGGAAGGATGGGAACAACTGAGACTTTAAAATTAATTTCATGCGTCTGGTACTCTCTGTTCGTTTGCGATCGTCTTCCGAATCAATGTATTGTATCCTTTCAACCATGACGTCCGTGCTTACCTCTTCTCTCACCATGTCGCTATCGGCATGAATCTATTTCGTGGAATTTCTGTTGCTCTCGAAGAAGTAATCAAATTGAAGTTGGGCGTCTTGTTGTCCCCTCAACTTTAGTGAGCATGTGCGATATGGGGTATTTCATATTTGGGTTGAGAGATCTTAATGTTGATGACACTTGTCCAAATAGAAAGAGATCCTTAATAGTTGTTTGGTTTCAATGTTGTCAAATATGCACAAAATAATTAGAGTGTTTTTTTTTATATATGTACATGAGTATTTTTATAAGTTTTGAAAGTATTTGAATTAAAAAATTTTAAGATATAGAGTAAATAAGTCACTCCGTTGGCACTCAAACCGCGTTCGAATGTACTCGGACTGTATTCGAACGCGGTCTCAAGCGTTCAAACATATATAGAAGGTGTTTCGACCGTTTGGAGGCAAACTCATACGTTCACAATGCATTTGCACATATAGAGATAATGTTTTGACAATTTGAACGCACGCACCTTGCAGACATTCACAGCGCGTTCACACATATAGAGAGGTATATTAGCGCGTTCAAATGTGTTTTAAAAAAGTAAGTCAGCGTGTTCGAACACACTCGGGCCGTATTCGAATGCCTCTACATAACAAGAAATTTCTGAACTTTCTTGAGACTTGCTCTGACTAGAATTTAACCTTATCTTATTAATATATATAAAGGTTAAGATGTCCTAATGGTAGGGATGTTAGTCATTGTTTTTTAAAGAAAGATTTTGGAGTTGTAATGTTCTTTCACCAATAAGGTCCGTCTTATTTTCAATGTACCAAACTTTCGTCTTAAGGATCATTTATAAAAGAAATTCCATCTCGAGAGATATTAAGATTGTGAGCGCTAACGGGTAAAACTGAGTTAAATAAAATTATAGGGATCGATAGATTGTCTGTAAATTATACTTGTAAACTGCTATAAGTTTAGTTATTAGTTTTGATCTGAGTTTAGATTCGTAGTTATTTTCTATTTAAATTTTATTCACGTTAAAATTTCAATGTTCATCTTTGTTTTATATTCCGTATATTAATTTAAGCAAAGGGTAAAAATATTGTGTAGGAGTTTATATATCTATGAGTGTCTAAATTTTTTCAACAGTATTTCTATTTAGGATTGAAATCTTACTTTAAGTACACGAGAGAGGCAACCATGTAATCATTCATAGTTCTACACCACATAAGAATCTCTACCAAGTGTGTCTCCTCTCTCTTGATGGCAGACTACAAGCTTCATGTGGTACTCTTCCCCTTTTTGGCCCAAGGCCACATCAACCCTTTCCTCTCCCTGGCTACCCTCCTCCACAACCACCACCCCTCCCTCACCATCAC
Organism: Typha angustifolia; assembly: GCF_048772165.1. Classification (NCBI taxonomy): domain Eukaryota; kingdom Viridiplantae; phylum Streptophyta; class Magnoliopsida; order Poales; family Typhaceae; genus Typha; species Typha angustifolia. Next base: position 12,659,370 of record NC_133245.1, on the reverse strand, counting down.
CCTCGTCTCGACCCCTCTCAACATCCAATCCATCCGCTCTTCCCTACCTCCCACCTCCTCCCTCCGCCTCCACTCCCTCCCCTTCTCCCCCGCCGACTTCGGCCTCCCCGCCTACGCAGAGTCCGCCGCCGCCCTTTCTTTCCACCAACTCCTCACCTTCTTCAACGCCTCCGATTCCCTCCTCCCCGCCTTCGAGGACTTCGTTGCACATATCGCCGGCAAGGATATTGCTCCCGTATGCATCATTACCGACATCTTCTTCGCGTGGACCGTCGACATAGCAAGGAAATACAAAGCTTATCATTCCATCTTCAACACGAACAGCGCGTACGGCAACGCCGTCTTCTGCTCTCTATGGACGCACCTCCCTCATAATGATACCACAAGCGACGAGTTCTCGCTCCCCGACCATCCTGAAGTCGTCATCCACCGTTCGCAACTCCCGGATCATCTCCTCCATGCGGATGGCAACGACGGGTGGTCGGCCGCCCTTCGATCTCGAATCTCGACTTGGTACGAAAGCGACTCTATGTTGGTAAACACCGTCGAGGAGTTCGAATCCACCGGGCTAAATATGCTCCGGAAAACTCTAGGTATCCCTGTGTGGCCTATCGGGCCACTGACCTCAATTTCCTCTTCTTCGGAGCATGATAACGAAATTATAACGTGGTTAGACTCGCAAAAGCCGGCTTCGGTCCTGTACATATCATTCGGGTCTCAAAACACAATACAAGCTCAACAAATGATGGAATTGGCGATGGGTCTTGATCGTACCAACCGGCCGTTCATTTGGGTCATTAGACCGCCTGTGGAGTTCGACGTGAAGGGTGAGTTCCGGGACGAGTGGCTTCCTCCAGGATTCGAAGAAAGAATAAAGAGAGAGAAGAAGGGACTGCTAGTTCATGACTGGGCGCCACAGGCGAGGATTCTTGCGCACGAGTCGCTAGCCGCGTTCTTGAGCCATTGCGGATGGAACTCGTTGTTGGAGAGCTTGTGCTGCGGAATTCCGATCATAGCATGGCCGCTTAGCGCCGATCAGTTCTACAACGCGAAGATGATGGCGGAGGAGTGGGGGGTGTGCGTCGAGGTGGCGAGGGGGAAGAGTGCGAAGTTGGAGAAGAAGAAGGTGGTGGAGGTGTTGGACATGGTCATGGGGGACAACGAGAAGGGGAAGGAGATGAAGAGGAGCGCCATGGAGATTAAGGCGTTGATGAGGATGGCGTGGAAGGAGGGATCAGAAGGGTCGTCGGAGAAGGGGTTGAGAGAGTTCCTTAGAGCGGCTGGCTTGGTGGAGGAGCTAACGATGCATCTGGAATAATGGGTTAATTTGTGTTTTTTTTTTAATGAAAAATGGGTTAATTTGTGTTGGAAATAACTATGTCTTGAGCGGTTTTATTAGCTGCTGAACTGTCTTATCCTTTTATCAACAAATTAAAGGTAAGTTTGCGCTTTCCCTCAAAAAGCATTTTTCATTGGATTAGCAATTTAGTTTGAGGTAATTTTTATCATTTTGTTTTTCAAATGACTTTACTAAGAATTATTTTATGAGACAACATGCCGTGTACCCACTAAGAAGTATAGTCTTTTGAAATAACTTTCAAAACTATAGTACTTAGAAATGGTGCAAGGGAAATAAACTTGAGGGGTTTTATTAGCTTATTTAAGCTTGATTAACTAATAAACGAGCTCAAATTTTAAACTTGTCTCAGCTAGGTTAGAGCTTCAGCCCGATTAGACCCGGTTGACACTAGGGCTGTCAAGCTTGACGAGCAGCTCGGGCTTAGCTCGATTGAAGTTCGAGTCCAGGTCGGTAAGGTTAAAGCTGAGCCGAGCCTAAGTCGTTAAAACCGGCTTAAAATTAATATCAAGTGAAACCTGAGCTGGAGCCAGCTCACTCAAGCTCGGCTTGATAGGTTCGATAGGCTAATTAACTAAAACTAAAGACACATGGCATAAAGAATAATTAACAGGTGTCCCTCACCCACCCCACCCTCACTTATCACCCTCACCCATCGTCATCACCCTCCCCACCCTCACCCTCACCCTAATCCACCAAATCACTACCCATAGCATCACCCCCACACGACCAGCCTCCTCCTCTTCGTTGGCCTCCAGCGGCAAGCCCTCGCCACCTCCTCCTCTCCATCGGTCTCTATCGACATGTGTTGCCACCTCTTCCCTCTTCGTCGGTCTCTATTGGCAATTCGCCGCCACGACGCCACCTCCTCTCCGTCGACCTCCTCCTCCTCTTCGTCGGCCTCCTCCCCCACATTATCCATCGACCATCTCCTCAGCTTCGGCCTCCTTTTCTTCCTCCACTCCGTCAGTTTCCTCCTCCTCTTCCATCTATCTCGTACTCCTCCTTCAGCAAGCCGCCGTCCAACACGCCACCGCCAGAGCATGATGAAAAAATGAGGATGATGGAAAGATGAGAAAAAATGAGATGATGAAGAAGATAGGGGTAATTTTAGTATTTTATACATTATTAACTATATTAATGGAATAATTTTTGTTTGTACTGTCTAAGTTTATTTATGGTGTAAAATAAAAATTATAAAATATTAGATTATAAAATTCTTAAAAATGAATTACAAAATAGGTAAAATATAAGCACGTAAAAAGTGATTTATAAAATTTGCTTTTTTTCATTCAAGAGCTCGACGGCTAGCTATATGCTAAATAAAAAGCCAATCCTCCTTAAATACAAGAACACTAAGACCCCATCATGCTTTAGCTAATATACTAAGTCGTCTAGTTTAAACGTTAAGCTATGTGCATCGCTAAACTATTGCTTTGAACTAAATGAATTCTAAGATATTGCTTTAAACTATCGTGCTGTTCCTCAAAGCCAACTACACTCTCGAGTCATCAAATGCGAGTATCTCCGATCTACTAGAGTTAGTTGTTGTCTTTAAAAAATTACTTCAGTCGGCCGCGCCGGCACGGAGCATAAGATTTGTTACGTGCAGAGTGCATATGCTCCATCCGTAGCCCACAGGTCATTTCTAATTAGACAAATATGTCTACTGTGGTCTCCATGCTAGTCCTCGGATTCTTTTCATCCGCCAGTAGGAGTGAAGCCATGTGCCGAGGTCTCGTACTGGCTTTTTAGGCTGATCAGCTTCTTTCACGTTTTTCTTAAACCTTTTTGGGGCTAAGATCAGTTCGACAGTTTCTTAAACCTTTATTTTCTGATGTCAATTTGTTGTAGAGTTCGGCGTATGAGCAGGTCGAGCCTACCAGCTGTCCTAAAACGGATACCAGGAGATAGTTTTAAAATCACGTTCGAATATATATATTTTATATCTAGATACTAATTCCAATATGAATATTCTTATATTCGTATCTAAATTTATATTTATTTTTTTCAAAAAATTTATCTGTATTTAAATCTGTATCGGATCTGATAAAGAAGCTGGTCACCGGTCGGGCCAAAGATAATCTGACGCATTCACCCCGTAGCTAGAGTGCTGTCCTAAACCAAAATTTTGAACCGAAGGCAAAGTATTTCATGAACAGCTAGCTAGTAGCTAGATTGGGGAATGCCATAGCTAGTCTTCTCAGGATTCCCAAAGAGCGCGCCACTCTAGTAACATAAAACTATGGCGAAGTTTTGAACTTAATATACGCATTACTTCTTGAAGCAACAAGCGCGAATTGGTTGGACATATATATTATATAATATAGAACCTAACTAAATTTAGTAGAGTTGTTAGGTACATTTTCCTGTAACATATTTAATAACTTACATCAAAGCATGGACTAAATAACTTAATATATTAGCTATAGATTGGTGATGCTTAACAGTCTCTTTATCTAAGGAGGGTTGGCCCTTTGTTTAACCCATATCTAACGATCGAGTTGTTGAATGATAAAATATATATATATATATAAAGTTTTTATAAATTACACCCTACATTTTACCTATTTTGTGATTCATATCCCGTCCTTAAGGAATTTGTAACGCAATCCCTCATTTTTCTTTATAATTCTCATTTAACATCATGGGTTAACTTAGACGATACTAAAAAAAAATTATTTCATTATAATATAAAAAATAATTTATAAATACCTAAATTATAATTTTCTTCTTCATCATATTTTTTTCTTCTCGAAAAAGGAGGAGAAGAAAAGTAGAAGGAGGAAGAGAAGGAGGAGAAAGATGAAGAAAGGTGGTGGCGGCGATGACGACGACGGCCACAGCGACAACGACGGTGACAATGGAGAAGGTAGGTGGGGCAAATAGTAGAGAGATATAGAAAATAAGATTGAATAGCGGGGTAATGTAATAATTTGGTTGATATTAGTTAGTCAAAATATCGTCACAATATCAAATAAAAATTATAATAGAAAATAAAAAGTTGGGTTACAAAATCATTAAAGACGGGGGTGTAAATCAGAAAATACATAAAATATAAGGTATGATATGTAAAAATTCTATCTTTCTAAGATAGAGATTTCACGGTTAATATACTTAAAGGTGTAACAAAAATACTAAAAATTTAAGTTTTATAAGCAGTTCAACATGTGATTACTTATTCTTAAATTATAATTCTATTAGCAAGTTCCATTGCGTATAGATCCTCAATTTTTTATTTATATCTTTTTAAATTTCATATATATATATATATATATATATATATATATATATATATATATATATATATAGAATAAGGGGAATGATATCTTTTTCTAGTTAACTCGATGAAAGTTTAATTAAATTCTATCTCTTCAATTACTTTTAATTACTTACTTTTAATATTAATTTAAACTAAAATTTGATAATAAATAGAGATAGAGAATTAAATTTAAATTGTCTAGTATCAAAATATATCTCCTATAATTGAGACCGAATCATATCTATCACAATCATATATTAATGAAAGAAAAGAATGTGTAAGAAGTAATCTAATCTTCTTGATGCCCTTGTTTAAACTTAATGTTACGTTTGAATTCGGGCATAAAAACTAACTATTATAGCGTTAGAATGGGATATTGAAGTATTTCCTCTTTATTATAGAAGTAGGGATCAACAAAATTAATATGATTCTTATTTCAAAGAAACTAGATGTTGCCTCTATTAATGACTATCGGTTGATCAGTCTTTGGAAAGGTATGCTTAAGCTCAGGCTCTTTCTATTGTCCATTTGTATGAGGTTAAAACTTGATCCATTGCCTGAATTTTAGGTGATCGTCATAAACTAGTATTTGGCAATTCATGGGCTCTCTAATAATATTAATTGGAGTAGTGCTGCCTTGATCAAAGATTGCACCCCTGATACTTTTCCACTCTCCCCTCAATTAGAGTTTGCTTTACGTATGGGAAGGGGCAACACTACCACAGCCCACAAGTTAGCCCCATTTCCTTTCACGTCGATAAGGAGAGTCGTCCAACCCTCCCCTCCCTCAAGTTTGCATTCAATCATTGCCTCGTTTGGGGGCTGTTTGGTTTCTTATATTTAAAAATACATGTGTAGTAAAGTTGTCACCAAATAACATTTGGTGACGAGGACCCCAAGAATTACATTGGAAAAAAAGAATTATAGAAAAGTTAAAAGGAAAAGACAGCAAAACCTAAATACCTAAATCTCTTTTTTCTCTTTAATCAACAAAATTCCATTGCTCACCATCGCTATCACCACTGCCACCAAGCCCACTACTCTCCACCACCACCACCACCAAACCGTCCTTGTCTTTAATCAAACAAAAACCCAACTATAAAGAGAGCCCAAAGTGGTCTTGAAAGGGATGTGATGAGAAAGAGGAAAAAGAGCCGTAACAGAGGAGAAGAGGAGCAAAATAGAACTGTATAGAAGAAATAAACAAAAAGTACCTCAATGATGTGGTGATGTGCAACGAAGAAGATCAGGCAAGCAGCTCTGCGATGCGGCGATGGTGGAGGAGAGGAGATGATGATAGAAATGAAAGGAGAGATGAGTTTGGGTTGGGATTTTAAATGAGTCGGGATTAGTTTGAAACCGCTAAGTGGCTAGAGTAGATGTAGTCCTTTGACGTCCATTTTGATCAAGTGGATGTCAAAATACTACGTCTAGGTCTAATTAGGTATTTTAAAATGCTGCATCTGAGTCTAGATGCACTAAACCAAACATAGACTTTTAGATTAAATGTTGTATTTATTAATACAGCACATAGAAAAGCAGCTAACTAAACACTTCTTTTGCTTTCATTCGAGCCAGAGTCTCATTTTTGGGCCCAGTGGAACCTCACATGAATTATTTATTAGAGCATTTCTAATCCAACTACAAATTCCACTAAATTTAGAGTAGCTACAGTATTTTTACTTGGCATCTGAAGATAACAAACTATTATATATTACTCGTCAAAATCATTCGTCATCAAAGTTTTAGTGGGCAACAATGAATTTTAAATATTAGTCTTATTTTAAAGATCTTAACGAAGAATTTTATAATCATCAACTTCTATTAAAAATTAATAACACTCTCTACATTAATTATCTAATTTATTTACATTATTTTATTTTATTTTTATCCCATTCTCTCTATGAAAGAATCATATTTGACGTTGATTTCTAGGTAGTAGGTAAGCACTACTGATATCACATCAACGGAGGAGGGCATTGTAAATTAAAACCAATTACGAGTTGATTGATTTGACTGTCAACATATGCTAATAAATATGAATTTTTGACTGCCATCCCAAAATTAGATATGATTGGGCAGGCCGTGCTAAGTTCAGCTTTTCGGCCCGGGATTCAATATTTATTCACAGCCCGACCAATTAATTATTCTGGCTTAGTCTGCATAAAATATTCTAGTTCGATATCTCTCACTAACTTATTAAATATTAAACTTAGATTATATATAAAAGTCTAATATAATAAATTAAATATAAAAAATATGATATCTTATTGAGTTGATTTTAATAGGTTTATATGAAAACATTTTAGCTATCTTTCATAAAAACATATTTATATATTAATATATAATTTATTAAATATTCAACGTGGGATTAAAATAATTATAAGAATATACATACATTATGGGTCAAGCCATAGATGAGAGTAATTGATCGAATTTTCAGGTCGGAATTTTCAGGTCGGATAGGGCGAGCAAAGGCTTAGCCATGCCGCTCATTACCATCTCAAATTCGGATTGGGTTGGGCATAAATCGGGCTTAGGCTAGGCTTAGCCCGATTAAAATCAGGTGGGTTCAAGCTAAGTTTGGGCGGGTCAGGCCTAATCATCATGTCTACCTAAATTTAATTTTAAAATAGGTATATTTTTTAGAATAATTTCTTTGTCACCTATATGCTATCGCTAATTTCCACAATGACCTCATAAACTTTTTTTTAATACACATTGACCTCTTGATAAGAAATACCTCAACCTTCGGACGTCATTGATGAAATTGATAAATTAACCAAATTACCCCTCCATATATAATAGCCGAATAGTTAAGTAGCTTAGCTATTATTAAATAATTTTTTTGAAATTTCTTCATTGCCCCCTACCGCCCCCCCTTCCCCCTTCTCCCAACCTGTGTATCATGTCTGCTATCTCTTCCTCTCACTCATCATCTTCCTATCCAAAAATGACTATTGATGACCTCTCTCCGCTCTGCTATCACCTCATCCCTCCCCTCTATCTGCGCCGTCGTGCCCCTTTCCAAGTGCGAGGCCCTTCATCGCAAGCTCGATAACTACTTACTCCTTGCTGGCAAGCGAGGGCATGGTCCAACTTGACCTTGACGAGTTTGCAAGCTCATTTTCAATTGGACAAGATGTACGCTAGACCAGAGAAGCCCAAATCAAGGAGGCCCAAGAGATTGACCCAATTAGAGAACTTGTTGAGTTGCTTAGAGCTTATCGTAGTCCTTTTCGGAATGACAAAGACATCGTTAAAGTGAATATCAAATTAATAATATTTTAATTAATTTTTACTTATTATTTGTTTTTGTTTACTCTATGATGTTATTTTATATTACAAAGAAATAATAGAATACCCTATTCTAAATTAAAGATATAATTCTAGAAATAAAAATCTAAAATGTAAGTGTTCTAAAGTTTTTCTTAATCTCAGAGTGAAGCGGATTAGGCTCAAACCCAAAGGCAGCAGGGCTCATGGCCGTACCTACTGGTGGATGTAACGAATGTAGGGGTGAAATCGGATCGGATACGGATTGAATAGTATTCAACCCATATCCGGATCCGTATTTTTAGTTCGGATACGGATTTGGATACAGATATTAGACGGATAGCAAAATTTAAAACAATATCCTAACTAAACGGATACGGATAATTTTCGGATAAAAGATCGGATCTTAAACGGATATTGATTAAATTTAAAATAATTATAATGTTTTATTTAAATATAATTAACATAAAATTATTAAGAGTTTTACAATAAATAATTTTTTTGTACGTCAAATATATAAAATTTGAGAAATTAATCTCTATAAATAATATATAATGTATTATTAGTAATAATATTAATACTTACTATTTAATTAAGCAAACTAAATTCTGTAAATCATTTATAAAAATATGCGGGTAAACGGATATCCGATATCCGTATCCGAATCCGAAAAATTTATCTGACCCATATCCGAATCCGTATTCAAATTTTTTTTAAAAATTTTATCCATATCCGAATCTAAATTCGAATCGGATAGAAATTTTTTATCCGAATATGATCCGAGTCGGGTCGGAGTTAATCCGAACCGTTCCCGTTTTCACCCGTAAATGAATGTGAGCACTGGTGGAGAATTTAATGCTCCCAATAAATGACCGATGGATGGGAGCACTTGTGACATCCCGGACGGCAATAATTTTTCCAAACTCCCCAGGTATTGGTTAGCATATTGACTATCAAATCAATCAATTCGTATTTGTAATTTACGATGCGGTCGCTCATAAGATGTATCGAAGAGAAGACGAGCCTAAATGCTGAACGAAGATTCAGGACCGGAGGCCGAGGATGAATATACAGCCATTGGTTCATTAAACAAAGGGAGTGAATGATGACCGATGGCTTACCAAAATCAAAGTCCATATTTATTGATTCTTCGTAGAGAGCTGTTAGTTTAATGAAGTTGCCCTGCGTAGTTAGGGGTGTAAACGAGCAGGCTCTGCTAATTAATTTCAAACCTTACTTTAATGTTTAGGCTTAGCTCAACTTAACTCGAGTTGAGTCAGAACTTGATTAAAAGAGGAGTAGGATGACGATGAGGCGGCGGCGAGGAGGACAACTTGTCGTAGGAGAAGGAGGAGGCCGAAGGAAGAGAAGGCGGTGGTGGTTTGCTGAAGGAGGAGGTAGGTGGCAATGGCTCGTTGATGGAGGAGGAGGAGCAAGATGAAGAGGCCGAAGGAGGAGGTTGACGGAGAGGAGGAGGCAGCGACAGCTTGCGATAGAGAATGAGGAGGCCGGAGGAGGAGGTGATAGGGTAGGAGGATACGAAGGCGAAGGAAGAGGAATATGAGGTCGATGCAGACGCTAAGTGGGTGCTCTTGCCATATACCGTATGCAAGTGAAAGTGTTGTCAATCGTTGCACCATCCACGTTACCTACACAACCCTAAAAAGGATTTCACTGCATATTGTAAGATTTATAGGAATGCCAATTAGTCTGCATGGAGATACGTGGCAACAATTGATTGGACATTTTCGGTAACCCAAAGGAATTAACTAGATGAGAAATCATGTAAAATTCCTCACTTTTAATTTTAACTTGTTGGGCGAATTTAAATGCCAATAAGGGACAACATGTATTTATCGCATGAAATCTGTGCAACCAGGATTGTAAGCCATCAAGCCTCGAGTTTGTGAAACAGATTAATCGTAGCAAAGTTTGCGTGTGAGCAAAGCAAAATATTTGTACCAACCAATTATAGTAGAGTTTCTAGGTACATTCCCCATAACCAAGGAGATCATAAGTTCGATTCCAACCCCAAATAATATTATGGAGAAAATTGTTTGGTGATTTAGTGGCTTGGTTTAGTAGCTCGTTAGTGCGATTGATGGCTCAATAGTACTGTTGATTTGAAGGAGCAACTCAACAGCGCGATAATTTAGAGCAAATTTCGACGGTATTTGATTCGGAGCAATAGTTTGGCAATACACATGACCTGAAGCTTATACTAGACAGCTTATTAGATTGACTTAAAGTTTAGTGAGACCTAAATAACTCTATCTCTAAAGAGAGTTGGTTATTTGTCTAGCTCATATCTTGCCTCGAGCTTATAAATAATAATAATAATAATAATAAATATCAGGATGCTATATCTTTCTATGGTTGGAAAGTTTAGATTAGTATCCTTGCTTTAAGATTCATGATGGTGCTATCACGAGACAGTATAGATAAGTGATTTTCTGTAAACAAGATTCAGGAAAAAAGTAAAATAAAATAATATGACATTAGAAATTGATATGATTTTATGCAAAGCATAAAGTTCATGATTAATATGCAATTATTTATTTATAAAGACGGCGATAAAAGTCCAACTCAAATTAAAACTATCTGTCTGTTTTTATCTTAATTTCTCATTGGGTCTTAATTAAGAAAAGAATGGTAACCGGTGGGAAGCCAAAGCCTTTTTGAAACAGAGTTTCTGGTTCCTGATTTCATATTGATTCTGGAGATATGATTTGATACAAATCAATTATTTATTAAAATCGTTTTTATTTCATTGATAAACTAAGGGGTATATAACATAATATAATGTATAACTTGATTAACCGGTAAGTAAACTAGATTTTAAGTATTTTTTTTATTATTTATCTTTATAATCTTTTTCTTAATAATGTTAGAATATGTGAAGAAATTAATACAAGAATATTGATTATCTAAAATTCAGTAAAATATGGTGCTCGAATTTTTAATAATAAAGATAGAAAGTGTAAACTAGAAACAGATGAAAAGACCCCTGTTAAATGAAAACTTCCCTCTATTCTACCTAGAGTTTTATTTTGATTTAAATTATATTTATATTTACAAATTGAGCCTTATATTTGATCACATATTTGTAAAAGAAACAAAAAGGCCTTATATGTTTTACCAGACAAATCTTTCAGTAGAATGTTCTTTTTGTAAATATTAGATAAAAAGATAGAGCTTAAATAGCAAAAATTTAGTATGTAAACTAGAAAAACATAAAAAAATGTGAGGGTGTTAAATAAAAATTTGCTTAGTTTAATTAGACTCGAGGATGCTGACTTTTATTAATTTATTATTATTTTTTTATCTTTTATATCAAAATAGATCGCTCAAGAAAGAGAAATATAATACGACTAATTTACTCTTAAAAGTTTAAAGGGTTGGGCGGTTAAGTTTATTTAGTATTTTTTAATCTCAACTATTAGATTAAGAGAGAGAAATCGGTGGTTCTTATTAGATTATTTGTCTTGATTTAGGAAAAAATATGTATTTGCCTGCTTCAATCCTTTTTTATGTATTTAAATGGACCCCTATTTTCTATTATAGGTTTTTAAAAGATTTTTGACATTTTAGAAAATAACTTTTAAAATATCAAAATTGTCTATGACACTTTACAAATTTGGTTGCATAGCTTTCTTTCATGCCTAACTATTAAGTTTCCTTCTCTTTAGGGTACATAAGAAGAAAAGCTCATTGAAAGAGAAGAAGAGCCCATTGAGAGCCCACATTAGAGAGGATTGTAATTGAGAGCACCTATAATAACCTTCTCTTTGAAGAATAGTATGATTGAAAAGAAAAACCTAGATGAAGGTTTTAGACGGTTGGCCCGAAAAACCCGGCCCGTCCAATAATCATGTCTACGAGAAAGTTTAGTTATAGATGTCATATTGACTACTATATCCATATCTATACAAAAGAATGGATTACTATCTCTCTCTTACCACTTGGGATAAGGGAGTAGTACAGAGCTAACCATTATGTACAGTGTTTTATTATTTAAAAAAAAACAATGTGTACAATGTACTATGGAGATGTACTCCCTCTAAATCCGTGCATGTATATTTCTATTACAGTACATGCAGTACAATGATATAGCTATTAATTAACCCCAAATAATAGGAGATTATATAAACTGAAGCAACCCAAAGCATTGCAAGTCATCCATGCCAAGAGAGATATGGATGGAGTTCCTACAGGAGTGACATGTGAGCACATGAGATGAGACAAAATTCTCATCCGTCCGATGAGGACATCGTACTGCTCTCATGTGTTCTCAGGTCACCCCTGCCGGGCCTTCCTCTACCAAATGGTGCCCTGCCAGATTAATGTTCTGATCCTAAATTGAGGTTGCTTCAAATCCAACTCTTTTCAATTCTTGCTAATGCCTTTCATTGCAGAATTTGGGACTACCCGATCAAATGACTCAGCCGTCTAGCCCAGCTGCCCAATCTCTCTGATTAAAAAAATTGCATTCCACCAAGCAATCAAAAGACCCTGGCCCATCGAAAAGCCTGACCTAAGCTCAATATATTATGGGCCCAGTGGGCAATAACGGATTAAACTATTCCAGTCAAGAGACTTAGTTTGATCAAAACCCGGTCCGACCTGTCAAATAATCTACTGTAGATCTGCTGTAGTGTACAGACCCAAGTTTGTCTTCATTTGTCTTTAAAAAGAAGTTCCATGTAGTGATGACTAACAATCATCACATTAACTATCCCCCCGAGGATCCATCCATCGCTGACATTCCAAATCCATCATCACGTGCCATGGATTTCCATTTGTGCTGCTGGCGATAGACAAGTGACAAGCAGCAACTATACACCCATGCATGGGTTTATCATTCAATGCTTGCCCATAAGGATATCACATGGGGGGGTGCTGGCCCTTGACCTACAGAGCCCCAAGCTCTCTCTGCTCTCCTACTTAGCTTTAAATGCCAAAGGGGCTTCTGAAGGCTGCTACTGAGAAGGACTCCTCATTAGAAAGCATCATTCCTGGTGCACAGAGTTCTCCAGTGGAGTGGATAGGTTAGCTTGGCCTTGCCTTTGGCATCGGCTGTATGTTTGTGTTTGTGTATGTGTTTGCATTTTGTGCGTGTCCTACTCTTACACATCAAAATCTACATCTCAGCATCCCTCTTGCCTTTTCATGCACTGCCGTATGGGCAGAGAGACACATGGAGCTTCACGTGTGTCTGCCTCCATGTGGCGTGAATTTATAGGCCCTTTCGTACCCCTCAGATGTGGAACGAAAGGAATATTGGGTGTGAGATGCTATTTATTAGCTTTCGTCCTGGGTCTCCATCTCTGTGTCTTTGCGACCAATTTAGCATTCCATGGCCCCCTGATTGATCTACTGCTCCAGTCACTCTCATCCTTCTATCCATCATCTACCTAATCGATGTGTGATCAGAATGCAGAGGAGGTAGCATTTGCTTCAAGACTAAACAACGGACCCATCTCCGAGTCACAGTCTACTCTGAACCTGAGAATGGATTATTAGAGTTTGAGACGTACCAACCTACGATAGAGTTTGTGAGTTCGATTTTATATCGAAATGCTACTTACTATATGTATATAAATTGGGCTCATTATGATATCATTTCTTTTTAAGAGAATAATCTAATTATTCAACGTATATGTTTGAAAAAAAGAAGAAGAAGAAGAAGAAAAATTAGCTCTTTTTGTCTAACTTATGCTTGGTACAGACACTCATTTACTATAGCTCTTCTTGGTTATATGTGACTACGTCACTGTCTATATTCAGAGGTTAGCGAGTTTCTAAACATTAAGAATTTTCAAAAAGTATGACTCCAGAGCTTAACCCTGTTAACAATGTTCATCATACCTTTAATACTATCACCAACATGATAAAGTTCAGGAGTTCCAACTGAACTGATTGATAGTGATGAAGTCGCAATGGTCTAATATACTGTGGTGCTTCTTGGATTTAGTTTCAAAACATAAACATGGAGAGAGATGTGGCAGGCTTCATCTAGGGTTTAATTATTAAGGACAACACTGTAGATGTGAGGGAATCAATCGACATCCTATTCAATTTGATGCTAATGTACCAACCAAATAGTGATTATGCTATTGATTACCGACTAGCTATCAATATTTGTTATCTTGCTACTTTTCTTTGCCCGGAGCAATAATCCATCTAGTTTTGGACACTCGCAGGAGAATGGATTGATAGCTTTGTCGCTAGTATCTTGAAAATGGAGATTCTAAATAGTTTTTTTTCTTTTTTTTTTTTTTCCTTGGAGGCAACCTACAATTTACCTCTATTTATAGTTTGACCGGATTTTAACTTATATTCTTATATTTCTAACTTTTAGCATTTAACGTCTTTGTTTTCGACCAAGTTGCAAAATTAAAATTTTCATCCAAAGCTAACGATACAATATGTTCGAATTATCCCTATCATCGATGGCACCAATACTCTTTACCCCAAGCAATTTGCTAAATGGCCAAACTATCACTCGTCATCAAATCAAATGGTATTTATGCGGGAGTAATTAAGTCTTTTTTACATACTCAATAATAGTTGACAAACAATAGCAACTTGGACCAGACTATATTACTCTTATTAGACTAGAATTATGATATGTATAATCTCTATCGAATTAAAATGCCTCTTAAAGAGTTATATCTTAGGAGTCCTTATCATATCATAAAGAAACTTTAGTACCTTGTATGACTCTATCTAAAAGCAACACCAACATGCACACGCGCGTGCACGTGCGCCCACACACACAAACACACACACATATATATATATATATATTATGGATTATCTTTTAGTTCTAATTTCTTCTCTCATTCCAAAATCATGTTTTTGTCACCATCGAGGCTTAGCATTTAAAGTGTATTATTTTCCCATGATGTGTGGTTTAACATCAACTTCAGAGTAAAGTATTTTCACATCTACTTCATCATCTTATAATATAGCCTTCCTCTGTCTACGTTAATGATCTTATATCTATTGTATCGATTTCATCATATTCTTCTAAGGGCGAGTTAAATGGTTACGTTTAGTACACAAGGAAAAGTTGAAATCAGGCGAAATCACAAGAGGAAAAACTATAATTTGTCCTCTTTTTTGGTAGTTATTTATACATTTGCATCTCTTGTATGGTGGCTTACTGTAATATTACATCTTTGAAAAACAAAAGTATATAATTTGCCTGCAGCTAAAAACTTAAAAACCAATTTTGTTATATTACAGAAGTTGGAAATTATAATATTTTAGATAGTTTAAAATAAATTGTATGTAAGAAGCAACACTAACTTATCGGAATTGCTTTGTTAGGGTTTGCGAAGCCCCCCACACCCTCAGCTTTCTCTCCACCAGCATTGACATCGGTGGTTTTTCTTTATGTTCCCTCCCCTTCCAACTTTGGCTTGGTAGGGAAAAAGCATTCTCTTTCTCTTAAAGATACTTCTGGTTTCATCTTTCCTTCTTTTTTTGTTCATCTCTTCCTCTTTTCTTCTCTTCTCTCTCTCTATCCCTTTCTCTCCACTCTCCTGTCCCCTTCTCTCCACTCTTCCCATTCTAAGCCCTCAATGTTGTTGCTGAGTTCATTATTGTTCCTCCTGCCAAGGCTGCCAGCCCCCACACTCTCCTCACCGTTCCCCCACCCACACACATTGTCGTTGTCATTCCCTTATTCATATTTGTCTGCCTTGTAGTGTCTCTATTTGCAACTGCCCATTGCATTGCTCTACCATTATTGTATGTTGCCCTCAACCATTATCGCATCACCTAAACCTGTCATCCTCTCTTAGTCACAGTCGTCTGCCTCACAGTGTCCCTATTTGCAACTGCCCATCGCATTGCTCTACCATCATTGTATGTTGCCCTCAGCCATTATCGCATTACCCACCCCACCATTTCTTCCTAGCTCCTACCTTGTTGCTTGCAACTACAGTCCAATGTCACTGCACCTACCTTATCACCCTCTGCTGTTGCTCCACCCTCACTGTTGTCACCATGTCATCTCCCTCCTCTTCGACCGTTAGGTGGGTTTTTTGGTAGCAAGGCCACTATTTTTTTGTTTTATCTTTTCTTTAGTTTTTTGCGAGGCTAAATTGTCACATTGCTTCAAGATCCACTCGATGATCAAAATGACGCTACGATTAGCTGGCCAATTTTGTTTACGGGTGATTTTATTTTTAATTTTGTTCGCCCCTCGAGCTTCATGCATAGTTTTTGCATAATAGGATGTTTAAAAATATCTCTCAGTTGTTGTCATATGTATCAAGCTAATAACAACCATTTTGGATTTAAATGGATTTATTTGTCTAAGAGCTTTTCATAATAAAGAATAAAAGAAGATAGATTGTATGCATAGTTGAAGGGTGGATCATAAAATTTAGCCTAACAATCTTTCCGATTACATTTTTCTGAACGCAGAATGATGTCAGCTATGCTAAAAGAAAGTTCTTTTTTTCTTTTTCTTAATAAGCATTAAGTTCATAACTTGGGAATTTTTTTGGGAGAATCCCTTTCAAAGCTAGTGCTGTGTTAATTAGTCTTTGTATAATTCCATGCATCACTTTCTCTTGTTAGCAAACTTGACGTATACAGCTAGAAGGTAAAAGAGAGCGGGCACGATTGGCCTACATCCTGTATCAAATTAGGGATTGAAGTAGACATATCATTGCCATCGAATGATACATTCCTATTTATTGACTAAATACAAAGTACTGATTGACTAACAAGTTAAACTAACAAAATAAGAAGAGAAGTACGAGTTTGACAACTGTGAGAGAAACCCGAGTGATTTGCAAGAAGATTAGTTCTTAGATAACTTTCGTCGGTGTTAATATTTATTTATGAATTAGGATTCTCTTATAAAATTTTATCGACGGATTAAAGGTGTGATATAAGTAAGTATTTTTAGTTCATAGTTAATAAGTGAATTTAAATCCTTACATAAACTTATTCGAAGTAATCATTACGTTTAACAACAAAGACACAAAATACATAATTTATATTTATAGGGTTGTATATAAAATTATTCTTAAAAAGGGTTCAAATTTTTGCAAGGCTAAGTTGCAATTAATGGCT
The DNA here is from genome assembly GCF_048772165.1 of Typha angustifolia. Taxonomy (NCBI): domain Eukaryota; kingdom Viridiplantae; phylum Streptophyta; class Magnoliopsida; order Poales; family Typhaceae; genus Typha; species Typha angustifolia. The sequence goes on along the minus strand of NC_133245.1, from coordinate 12,642,379 downwards.
CATTTCCTGTGGAAGACTTAGCTGATCCCACTGTTTTATCCTACGTTTTGGAACTATGGTCTAAGAAGCAATCAGAATTAGGGCTATGTTTTAAATAGGAAGAATTTGGTACGTAGATTAGACTCTACAAAGTATGGCAAGTGCACTTTCACTTTGATCGGAATTCCAGTAGTCTTCACCAAATTTTGGTTTTCGAGCATATGATTCTTGACTACGGACACTGACTTTAAAGTGACTTAATGGGTTCGTCACTATGTGGTGTGACTGGCCGCACATTTCTCGGATTTAGGCATGGAATCATGCGCGTAGGATTCGTTATATATAATCAAAACTCTCGATTAGAATAAGAGTACGGAAAGCTGATGTGCTTCAGTCTCTCCAGGATTAAGCATAACACTGTTTCAGTATAAATCTATGTATGTTATTGTAGTAACTAAATAATAATAATTTATCTTAATACATAATTTTGTTTTCTTAAAAATATTTTTAATTATTTATAAACCATATAAGCTCTGGTTATGTACATTTACATAATTAGCATAGAATAGTACATTCAAGTACAAAGCTTGGTCAAGAATAGTATACAGGGCTAAAGGAAAAAGAAGAAGAAGAAGAATTAGAATTAATATAGAGAGAGATTTGGGTGTGATTGGGTCCATGGTCTAACGGGTCGAATCAATTCGAATAGATCTTTTCAATCATTCATCCTACTTGGATTAGGACTCCTCTGACTCTCAAACAGAAAACCAATTTGAACCCTACCATATGTGCAAAGATGTGCATATGCTGGAGAGCACGACCAGACAGACATTTGTGCACTTAAAATCTTTCAACCAATGCAGAGAGGAGAGCGGTCCAGAACTAATGGAATGTTGGGCTGAGAAAGAAAAAAAAAAAGAGGAGAGGGTGAGAAGTAGGCCACACCATGTGGTTCGAGTTCCTGAGATCCATGTGAGTGTGCAGTTATGGGATGTGCATATGGGACTTCACAGAGGGATCTTGGTATCCAGGGGATTCCCCATGGATGGAAAGGACTTCAATTTCCAATGATTCTAAAGAGGAAATGATGGATGGAGCACTAGTATCTCCACTGATGTCCCGAGGCAGGAAGTAGTGCCAAGTTATACTTGGGCAAAGGGAAATTTGTAACTAGTCTTTTAGGCCTCCTAAAGTGTTCGAGGCTTGCGATGGCATTAGCACTTTGTGGGATCTTCCACAGGCATTGGCACATTGGTGCATCGGGCAAAGGGAAGTGGGAAGTGTTCTCATGCTACACGAATACGGGTTGCCAGTTTGCGTATCTCGTTGGAGATTCTTTTTCATTGCTCCTCCCTCTTTGTAGACAGGGTCTTATCTATTGTCCTGAAATCATTACCAACCAATTAAGTCGCACTCTGCACGGATGATGTCATTGATAACAAGATGCAAACTCTCTTATTAACTAATGCCAAGAAGAAACGTCACTGGTCATTTTATCCTTTTTACCATTCTTTTTGTTCTATCTTTCTTTCCTCTTAAATAGGAGTAAATTAGTTCATGTAATTATCCTACAAATAAGTCTTTGTACTATGTTAGATAAGGGGAAAAAAACACACCCAGAAAAGTCGCATTCAAATACTAATGTTTATTGGAAGAGTTAGGAAGCTGGGTTTGAGAGTGTAACATTTACTCGAATGCTCTGAGGAGGCTAATGATTTGGTGGGCCTCAGGCATGTGGCTGGGTGTTTATTGTTCTAGTGGGGTCTCTTTTTTTTTTTAATATATATATATATATATATATATATATATATATATGTATGTATATTATGTGCTGCAAAATGGGTACGACTCACACTAAAGGCAGTGAGGGAGTGCCTGAGCTTTATTTCCTTTTCAGAAAAATAATTCACAGAGAGGGGGAGGGAGGGACGGTCAGTATCTTTTAGTGCACTGTCATGCACCCCATTGCATTGAATTCAAATGAAATCATTGATGCTACCCAGCTGCAGCTAGCACCAGAAGATTTTATTAAGAATTTTTACTCCTCCCAGTCTTTTGAAAGGTAGCGCTGGATTCTTACCAAGCTTGTGGGACTGCTGGGAATCTAACCAGCCTTTCCAGGTACTCCAAAGGCAGAGGCAGTACAGCGTTGCAGATTCAGATTTAAGACAAGCAAGTACAGGTGCAAAAAGACTAGGCTCATTTGTCTAGAATGTTGGTTAGTGGGAGATTGACATCGATAGGTCTAACACACTAGACGGAGAGATAGAAAAATGATACTGTTTACATTGGAATAAAACTTTGATTTGATGTACAAAGTATCCAAATTAAAATTAAAAAAAGAAAAAGAAAAGAAGAAGAAGAAGAAAAGGCCTCATCATTATCAATTGCTCTCTGTACATACTGCCCATTAACTATTCCAAAACTTGGGCTACAATGAGAGAGGACTCTGTGCAATTTTTTCTTTTTACCATTTTTTTTTTCTTATCCTACTCTATCTTACAAGTAACAAGAGTATGCCATCAGGTGATCAGATCTGTGAGATGCATCTCCTGTGGCAGGCAACGAGCCTCTTTGCTTGCTTAGTCTCCTCTCTCCAGACTTTACCAATGTCATTTGCAATCTCGACAGCATCTGATGAGGCACCTGAGAGCCCTCTCCTTGTGAACCCAACTGCATATAGCCCTGACTTCCCTTTCCACCCGTTAGGAAATGGCACCTTCGGCATTCCATCTTTGGAGAAGAAATCCGTTCCCTGAAACAACAAAGTAACCCCAGAAAGCCACATCAGCTTCAGTAACGAAATCTAACCTTTTCTTCCTCTTTTACCCAAAAAAAAAACACACACAGAGAGAGAGAGAGAGAGAGAGAGAGAGAGAGAGAGAGAGAGAGAGAGAGAGAGTGCAAAAATAAAATTGGGGGAGAAGAAAAGAAGAGAAAAAAATTCTGTACCTGCAGCCATTGAGGAACATTACTGCGATAGCCAGTGGCGAGAATGACGGCGTCGACGGCGATATCCCGGCCGTCGACGAGCTCGGCTCTTCCGGGCCGGAACCTCATGACCCCGGGAACCACTTTGATATCGCCAGACTTTATCTTGCTCAGAGCTCCGATGTCAAGAACAGGGGTCCTCCCCTGTGTGTTCTTGAGCTCCAGGGGCCCAACCGAAGGCCTCCTCAAACCAAACCTCGCTAAATTACCAAGAACAAACCAAGCTAATACCACAAGAATCTTGTCGACCAGCCAAAGAGGCAGCCACCTCATCAAGAGCACGGCCATCTCGAACGTCGACTTGCCGAGGACTTCTCTTGGCAAAACATGAACCTATTTGGCGCAGAGGACTCCATTAGACCCAACAATAAATAAATAAATAAAAACAATGAACTGTCTCATGAATTCGATTTTACTAATTATGATCACTCACCGAGTCGCGAACGACCATCGATGGGAAGGCGTCGTGATCGCAGAGGTCGAGGCAAACCTCCATGCCGGAGTTGCCGCACCCGACGACGAGGACGCGCTTGCCGCGGTACTCCTCGCCGGACTTGTAGTCGCAGACGTGCTTGACGTCGCCAGAGAAATCCACAAGCCCTTCGAACTCCGGCACCACGCGCTCCGCGTTCTCCCCCGTGGCGACGACGAGCCACCGGCCGATGTACTCGACCTCCGCATTCCGGCTCCCGTCCACCGACCTGACGCGCCACAGCCCGCTGGTCTCGTCGTACCGCGCCGACTGCACGGATTGGTTGAACACAGGATCGATCTCGAACTGCTTCGCGTACGACTCCAAGTAGTCGATGAATTGCCTACGGGTGGGGTACTCGGGGTAGTTATCGGGGAACGGGAGTTTGGGTAGTTGGCAGAATTGCTTGGGGAGGTGAAGCTTGAGGCGATCATAAGTACGCTTTTGCCATAAGGAGGCAATGCAGTCGGAGCGTTCGAGGATGACGAAAGGGACGCCGTGCTCCTTCAAGCACGCGCCGACGGCCAGGCCGGAGGGTCCTGCACCAACGACGATCGGGCCGTTGACCCACACGCATCGGCGCGAGAACAAGTCATCGAATTCGGGGATTCGAGCCATGGTTGATCGAGTTGAAAAGAGAAGAGATGGAGGTGTTAAGGAGAGAGGCTTCAGTGTTTGTTTGAGGTTCTCAGGGATGAGAGGAATGGGATATGGAGAAGGGGCGTATAAATAGGGGTAGGAAGAGAGAGGTGCATGTGATGGCAAGTTTGGTGACCTTGATATCCTTCTCAAATGATAAGATTTGGCCGCCTCCTGCGTTGTTTAAATGCTTTAGTCTTGTTTTACTAATTATAACTTTCAAAATTTATATTCTTTATTTGTATATATATATATATATGTGTGTGTGTGTGTGTGTGTGTGTGTGTGTGACGGCCAAATTTTTTATGCATATTCTAATAAGGGACTTTGGAGATCACAAGCACCTATATATAAAATGAACTATTGGGGGGGAGGGGGCCTAACTCTACCAATTCAAACTATAAAACACATAAGGGTTTCGATAAAAGACTTATCAAATATTAACTCTAACCTTTAACTAAGGAAATCATACGCAATTACTTACTGGTGTATATAATCGATTCATTAAACTGCAGCAATGGCCTACCCAGAGATGGGCTTAAAAGGCATCAGGAGCTGCTCCATCAATCACTTTCAGGTGGTCAGAGAAGGAATATATGAGCTTGAATTTGGATTTATCAAAATTCCCCCTACTTGCTCAGTGTGACCCAGCTGGTGGCTCCCTTATTGCATTAAACGTCCCAGGGGACCTCTCAGTTTGTTCTCTTTGCACATTCTCTTCACCAATTGTTCTTCCCAAGAACCACAACTCCTTACAAACTTCCTTGTTGCTATCATCAAATCAATGCCATCCAATTACCAATTTAGATCTCTTTCTTGTTATCTTATGTCCATAATTGCAGTACCTACTCCCCTATTCACGATTCCTTTTTTTTTTTTGAAAAATGCAAGCATGCTCTTAAAGCCAACAGCTAGAATTATACAACTATATATATATATATATATATCTTTCCTTGTGTCACAGTTGTAAAGTATCATTACTAGTTTGATACAAATCATGTCAAACACTGGCAGATCAGAAAGTATGACCATCTCTTTCAGAACATTCTCTAAAACTGCCAACATAATTGTGATTCTTTGGAAACGAAAGAAAGATATCTTGATACTCTTCCCATGCAATACACTGCATCTTCTCGTGTGTCATAGTTGAATTTCTATAACTAGGTAGGGAGTGGTCCTGCACCTATTAGTAAGATATTGCACGTCTGCAAATGATCTTGCAATATGGTGCTCACTATACAAGTACTCCAAAAGAAGAAGAAAAGAAAACAAAAATCTAAGTCGCAACCTAGATCTCGGGCTAAAGTTACACCGCCAACTTTTTTTTGTTTACTCTATGTATCAAACTATATCAGCTACTTTACCCATTATTTGGTTCCTTGAGTTAGGTCTTCTTTATATATATATATATATATATATATATAATATGTTTCCCTTATATAATTGACTAAGAATTTTTATTACTATAGTTAATACCCATAAATTAGCTGTTTTTTATTATTATTATTTAGATATCTATTTTTGTTTTTAAAAAAAAAGGTAAGAACTTAATGGTATTTCAGTTAAATCAATGCTTATGTGATATGAATCACTTCTACATCATGAGCATCTTTAATCATCTGGGCACGGTGATCACATTGTGATGTTGAATTATAAAGTAGTTTAATGAATATGGTCATTTCTTTGACTCAGGAAGAAAATGACCCATTTAATTGGCATATATGTGCCAAATGAGACACTAATTCCAATGAGAATGATTTGCATTTTTAGTCTGGTCATCATCTTCTTTCTTGCATATATATATATATGGAAATAATGATGGAATAAAAAAAATAGGCATTAAATCCCAAAAGTAACATGCCAAGTGCAAATTAGGTCTCAAAATTGAATTAGAATTTCTTTCATCTCTCCACTTCCTACTTTAGTTGCTTGCTTAAGTCTATAATAATTTCTTCATCCCCCTTTGCTGATAAGATCGAATTTAGCCTTAGAATAAAATAATTGCATCTGCTGCTGAACTAAAGTAAACCTTACAAAAAAATATAAGAAGATATTTCCTTTTGGAGAAATAAACTAATAGTTTGTATCAAAAGATAACATAAGTTTGGCAAGCTTGTATGTAAAATTAATAATAATCGAGTAATATATTACTTTTATCACATAACTAATGTTATATACTTACAAGCTCATAGCAAGTACAGTTCCATTGGTAGCATCCAACTTCCAAAGCTAACGTAGGTCCCACAATCAAATATTTTGAATCCAACGATAACTCTCTGTCCACGTAGGATCTCGGGACCCACAAGGTCATCGTCGGCCAATCTTATCTTTGACAGGTGGCGATTCCCCCCCACTTCCCATAACCACCCCTTTGGCCTCCAGTTGCAATTGATTTCTATATCCTTAATTCGCTTTATTAATATATTTACTCCAACATAAGATCCTTCTCTTCCAAGTGGCACCTTGTTGTCATGATCTTTCATCAACTTGGATATGAATATGATACCAAGTTAAGAAATTCTACATATAAAATTATGGGCACACACATAAATACAAGTTTAATTGACAATTATATTCTTTATTTATCACATCAGAATCCCATGCTTTAACATTCTTTTAGGTTTGTTATTGTTTATATCTTAAGAAATTGTTCTTTGGATGTATATCTCAGTATGCCTTTGAACAATGAACATATTTTCCATTAAAGCTGATAGATTACTAGGATTCCTTATATATATATATATATAATTATTGGCTTCGTTGCTTCCTTTAGCAGCTTTGCATTGTTTACATCTTTCTAGTTGTATCGTGACATGCATTCTCCTCACAAATATAAAAAAGAAGAAGGTATTACAAATATATCCAGATGCAAACTAACACATCAGAGTTTAGTTCATGAACTTGCTTGTAGCACCTACATTTATGTATACTTTTATCTGATTATGATCATATAACTTAATCAAATAGTTGCTAGCATGCAGCATAAGAATCGTATATTGTTTTTTAAATATTGGAACTATAACACAGCTAGCTAGTGATCAAACTTTTAGAGGTTAGGGGGGAGAATTTTATGATCCATTGAGCTGTAAGTTGTGAAACAGTGATGTTGAATTAATCTCCACTTCTCATGCTTGAGAGTGAGTGCTCCGAGTGGGAAGGCATGTGCTGGAAACATTGGTTTCCTAGCATTGATCTCTTCTTTTCATGTCAAAAAAGGAGATATAGGATAGGCATGAGACTATTTTATAGATTGTATCTCTTGAAATGATTAAACAATCACCCTCATGCTATGGCTAGCTTGGCAATTTTCTAATCAAGTCTTCTCCTAATGCTACTTGATACTTGACAAACTTTATGAGTAGATTAGATTATAGCATCATTCTATGAATGAAGTGATAGGGAAGTGAGCTTCATAGTACTTCTTTAACTAAATGGAGGATAGACACCGTGGCCACGTAGTTAAACGCGTTTCTAGACATTCTTAATAAGCATCTCCTGGAACTCTTTTGGTCGATAAGCATATTCACTCCTACTAATTCCAAAGCATGCGCGGTGGCAAGACTTCCTTAGTGCAATGCAGCTTTTAACCTAAAAACTATGCGAAAACGCAAGAAACCCTAAGAGTAGGGCGCTGGTCACGCGTGAAAAGGCGGTCGAAAGTCGAACTCATAAAATGATGGCCATGGCCAATTACTAGCTAATTATTAGAGGAGCTTCTTTGTGGCTTTATAGGAGCTTTTGTGGCCCTAGCTATGTGCCTAACCTAGTATATGCTTTGAGGTTAGTTCAAGAAGGAAAGTGAATGTATGCTATTTGTTAAGGGTACTTCTAAAGAGGGTCCATCCTAAGAAGGAGGTTTCTCTCAAATCTATGTAAGGTTTGATTTCTTTTTTTCCTGAACTATGGCATCTTCTCTATTAAAGGGCTACTTCCACAAAGAGTGAGGTAATTATTTTACTTGTTCAAGAGTTTGTGGGTGGCATATAGAAGTAGTGCTCTAGATTCTATATTGATGATTTGGGTCCTCAATATATTCTAGAGATGATAGATTTTGTTACATCCACTGAAATCTATATAATATAGTGTATTTGTAGATTCTCACTTATTCCTTCCACATGTAGTTTGATGGTGCCATGTGAGTACATATGCCTAATTAATACCAATAATTGAGTCAACATTAAAAAATGACTAGTGATCATAAACTAGAACATTGAACATAGTAGGGAGTACTGTGTGATCTTTAATTAAATTTCTCCAAACACATGTAAAGCTCCCAGCTGCAAGCTTGTAGCCCTACTATATCATTCAAAATCCAAATTAATTCAAATTGAATCTTAAAATTAATAACTCAACATCCTCTATGCAAGGAAAGGATCTCAAGGCATAGAGTAAGTCTACATTTATTTTCAATTTTACGTATGCATAACCTAATTGCTATCTGTTATCATGTGTTAAACAAATATTGCACAAAACAAAGTGAAGGCTATTAAATAAATTAACTTGTAAACAATATTAATTAGCAGTGACTATCTCATGGAGTGCTCCTGTCCCAAGTACCATATCAGACTAAGTATTGAACCCTTAATAAGTTGGTGCCAACTCCTTGAATTAAAAATAAGAAGGTATTGCTAAGTTAATGAGCCCAAATCAACCAAAATAGCATTCAAACTTCAGGTGGTTAGCATATAATTTGATCAAAATAGAATGAATGATTGATCACACGGCACCATGCAATGTCGTTCATTGCACTGAGAAAATTATGTAAATTAAAATTAAGCACACAGATTTCTTCTTATCCTCCAACTTTTCCCCTTACGACCATGGTTTCATTCTCCCACGCCTAACCAACTTCCAACGGCCATATTCCTCTTATTTTGCCGGTTCTAACCGTTTAACTACCATGTGGCACAATCTATATTCCTCAGTACTGTTTGAGATATATTTTAAAAGCATTTTAAAGGAATATACTTTGGCATGTTCACTTCTTTGTTTCTTCGTTATATTTTTTGAGAAGCTTTGTGATTATATATATATATATATACATACGTTATATATATAATCACAAAGCTTTAAAAGGAACAGCATGTGGTAGCTTTAAAAGGATTAGTTCTAACGCATGATATCTCTCATCTTGCAAACCCATCTCCTAGGTGAATCATAGAGTGGGAAAATTAAATACCACTCACTAATATATATATATATATATATATATATATATCTAGAGAGAGAGAGAGAGAGAGAGAGAGAGAGAGAGAGAGAGAGAGAGGAGGGGTTTACTGTAAAAGTGTAAGTAGTACCACATGCATTTATAAATGGACTTTGTTTATTTGCATAAAAGTATACTCTACCACTTACATGCATAGGAATCTTATTTGCATTGGAGTCGGTGAGATTTCAAGATTTGGTTCATGCTCTCTTCCCCCAACTCGGAATTCAGATTGTGATGGATTGGAGGAATTATTGGCCCAGTTTGGATGAAGGAAGATATCTTATGTTGAACTTTTCATCCAATTTGCAGGTCATTAATGGTTCACTACTTGTCAACTTTTCCAATGAAAAAGACTGGTATGCCTACCACCTCATGTTCAATAAGTTTGGACGTCGTACTTGATTTTTAATTTAAATTGACACGATTGATCATGGGCTGGTTATATTGAAGTACATTGCACCACCACTCTTGATTAATGGGTACCCATGTAAAGTAAACATATTAATAATTATGGCTAAACAATTGGTCTCATGTCAATTAGGTCTTAGATGACAGGTTACGTTGGTTTTAATGAAAGACCAATATATGTTGAATATTGAATGATTTTAATGATGTTATCTTAAACAGGATAGTTGTCTACCAGTTTAATTGACATGAAATGTCCACAAGGATATCCAGTAGTTCACTGTATACGTTGACACCAGAGATGTTGCTGATCTCTCCACTTGCTCATGCCAATTAAGAATACAATCCTTTTTTTTATATATAATTTCTGAGAGGAAGATTATTGTCCAAATGATTAGAAGGTTGACAGCAGAGAGGAGTTACACCAGAATCACTGCTCAATCTTGACTTTATATATATATATATATATTCTCTAGGGTACAATCTACGCTCCATTTTCCAAGGGACCGTAGATTCTTCTCCTTACATCTAAAGATTCTAGGCCATGCTGCCTAATATTTGACCAAGTCTTGTTCAGTCAGGAGCAAGGAGCTCACATGGTACTGACACTAATAAGGGGAGAGAGAGAGAGAGAGAGAGTGTGTGAAATGAGCGGCTACAGATGTTTTATGTTTTTAACTTTTTTTTCCAAGTGGAGAAACATGCAGTGATGGAATAACTTAGGTATATATGGTAGTTATAATGCTATTCCATCTTAATTCAAAAGATTTGATATGGTCAAATTGAAGCTTTGACATTCCATCTCAGGGAAGCAATTCATTAATGCTTATAAGTTACAATAATGCAGTCTGATACATAAAAAAGGAGAGAATAAAGTGACAACTCTTTGACACAAACTCTGTACTTGATTTACAATAAATAATATTATATTAAAACTAAAGCATCAGACCTAAAGACACAATAATATAAACAAAGTGATAAATGACCCAAGCAAATTTTCAGGAGCAGAGCTCCTCGAGTCAGCCTCCAAATTCTGTCAATCTTGTAATCTAAGAAATAACTCTAAGAATCATAAGAATTCTTGAAGTAAAAAGATTAACGATTATCCACCAAAAAACATTAGAAAAGACTAGAAAGAAAACTAAAAATAGTACGGACAAAAACATTAAAAAAAAAATAAAGGCTCTCATAAAAGTGCATAACGCTTAAGACCCGATCGAAGGTAGTGACAAACGACAGCAGAAGGTGGCAGATGGAAAGATGTAGGCTGGGGGTGGGGGGATAGAGTCATCATATCTAAACACCTGCAAGTATTGGCTACAACTAAGACCAAGACCACCGGGCGACAGAGGTTAGGCTAGCAGCTATGGACGAAGGGCGAAGGAGGGGTGAATGATAAAGGAGAAAATGCAAGGCAAAATAGAAGAAGAGGGGCGAGATTGAACCAATTACAGTTGAAGAAAAGGATAGAGGCAGAGAAGGAGGAGAAGGAAAGAGAAAGATGCAAAAAAACTACTCTAAGAGAGCACGGTAACTCGTGACTACAAGAGGGAAGGGGAGCGAGAAGCTAAAAACGATGAGAAAGATTTTAAAAAGAGAGAAAAAAATTGTGGCCGAAACCCTAATTAAGCTAGGACCAGCCATAAGAGATGGCTACTTCATCCCGTTACAAAAGGAATATGGAGTGGAAATAAAGTCATCGCTCAAAAAAATCATATATGATATATCAATGCCTAAGTAATTATTTTTCTTTAGGGTTAATTATGCTTATGCCAAATTATACCTGATTTTCACGAGAACATTTTTTATTACAATATTTCTTCAAACTTTAGATCTAAGTGACATAACAAATAGTAGCGACGAAATTTGCCTAATAACTATAATACGCCTTACAAATATGCCATGTCATCAATTTCTAAACTAAAAATAAATTATAATAGTGGAATCATATAGTTACCTTAAAACCAACTTCATATTTTTTGTGAGCCCACCTACCCCAAGAGCTTCCTCTTTCCTCAAACCCTCCAAATTCTCTTGCAACTATTTAAAGTCTTCATCCTCTTACTTGACAATGCTCTTCCTTCCAAGCTTTGATTTTAAGGTCCCAACAGCCTTTGATACACAACTCCCCCAGGTTTTAACCATGGAAAAATTTGCACTTTTGATTAGTTGGGAGAGTGTAGGAAGAACTTGGTAGTGGTGGTGGTTCTAAGGCCCTTTTGGAGATATAGAGTGATGGTAATGCCGATGACAATGAAGACAGAATTGAAAGACGGTCCTGCTATTTTAATGGTCAATGCCCTTATACATAGTTCAGAAGGAAGAGGGAGCTCTATGTCCATAGGAAAAATCTTGAGGAGCTTTACAGGTGAGGGAGAGAATACAAGGGAGAGAAGTGAGGGATGGAGATCATGGGGAGGGGAGGGAAGAAATAGGAGAGGAATAGGGTATTTGGCCAAAAGAAATTGGACACATTACTGGTGGACCATAATGAAACTGAGTTGCATTTATGAGTGAAAACAAATCAGCTTACGCTCAACTCACATTCAAATTTATATTTTTAATTCGGATACGAATATTAAAATACAGATAATTTTCGGATAAAGGATCAGATTTTAAATAAATATTATATTGATCGAATTTTAAATTATATATTTTTTATTTAAAGATAATTAACACAAAAATATAAAGAGTTCCAAAAAAAAATTGTATATCAAATACATATAAAAATAGAAAAAAATAATCTCTACAAATAATATATAACATATTATTATTAACAATATTAATATTCACTATTTAAATAAGTAAATTATAAATTATAAATCATTCAAAAAATATACGAGAAAACGGATATCCGAATCTACAAATTATATCTTACCCGTATTCGAATCCGTATCTTGATTTTTTTTTTAAATTCTACTATAATCTGAAATGGATAGAAATTTTTTATCCAAATATAATGGGTCGAGATATATTCTGACATGATTGCCGGGTAGCTAATGGTAGATTATCAAAAGAGTAAGATTGAAGTAAATTTACTGTTTAAGAGGGACATTGTAACGAAAAAAGATTTACAGAGTGTGGTGCCTATGAAAACCAAATATAATTCAAGGCATGTTAGTGTAATTTACCCTCATCTTTACTTGGTTGACTCCAATTTATCTAAAGTTATAAGGACATAACCCAGGAAAGTTAGATATCGTTTCCTGACTAATAAGAACCGAACGATCTTTTTTCCTTCCAGAAAATCATGATTATAAAATTTTAACTACAATATAATGTTCTGAAATGGGATAAAAGAAGGTCAAAAACATTGAGCCATGTTAAAGAGAGAATAAAATAAGAGAGAAACAATAGTAACCTTTTCATAAACTTCCTCAAATAATCTATCTTCGAAGAATCACGCAAGGAAATCTCAGGTCGTCAATTTCCATTGATTATTAATTTCTTTCACATATGCAGGTAATATATTATGCTTCAATAAAGAATGTACATCGTCATCATCAATGTTTCTATTATCGTACTTCACAATATTCTGAAGTATTTATATAGCTGAGTAATAACACACTGCTGTCTTATTCAAAATATGATATAATAAAGATCATTTTTCTCCCTGCTTTTTCAACTCCCTCAATCTTTGACATTTTCTACTTTGTAGGAATCAACTCTCAATTTTCTCAATCTGAAGAACTCTTATTCATATTTTCTCAATCTTAATTTACCATAAACTGACCACTATTTTAAACTATTTTATTGAATCCTTCCAGCTTCCCACTCCCTTTTTTTTTTTGAAGCTTTCTTCTCCACCGTCTTTGTAACTACTATTAATTCTCTTGTTATGTTTCTGTATCTTTTAACCATCGAATAAAATGTAACTAGGCTTCAGCTGCTGCTTCTCTCTCTCCAAACAAAACAAAAAAAAGAAGAAATAGAAAAAGAACTTGCTCAGATCTACTGTCTCTCTTTGCAACACTACTGAACACTATCACAATCTTCCACGAAATCTTAAAAGAACTCGGCTGTCCCAGAAAAAAATCAACCAAAAAAAGGTCCGACCAGGTTCTTTGGCACTTATAGGCCAAACAGCCAAGCAAACATATAATACAATGTAAAATTTGTGCTTCTTCTCAGAACAATACAATGAAAACTTTGTAACGATTATGAAATGGTGAAGAATCCGATATAATGCAGACCTGAACTGTAAAATAAATATTAAAGAAATAATAACACTAATGCCATTATAAATCTTTCACTCATTCACATATAATGCAAAAGAAAGAAAAAGGACCGATAGCCTGACCGGCTGGAGAAGTTTATCAAATAGAATAAGCCAACCCCAATATTGGGACTTCTGGTCTGTTGTTGATGATGTTGTATATAGAACAACGAAACATGTAAAAAGATTTTCAATAAGCTGCGACGTCTCATTCGGAAAGGCCACATCGCCCCATTTTTAAAAAGATTGGGGATGCAGCATATCTTTTAGCTGCAACAAGGTCTAAGACAACCACTGCCAGCAGAATATCCATTAGAACTACCGCGGCGTTACCACATAAGCATGCAAAATTTCCTTGCACAATGCCCTTTCTGAGTAACTAGCAACAGAATGTGAATGTTTGATGAGTTACTTTCAAGCAGCAGCCGTTTCATGCTTGCACAATGGAGTTCATGCCTCCCTTAAATCTCATAAAGGAACTTCTCTTTTTATTGGTTTATGCTGATAAACTTAAGATGATTCATTCTCATATCTAGAAAGTCGAGAATCTGACAAGACTGAGAATAGTTGAGTGTCTACAAAGAGCTGCAACAGTCAACATTTAGACAAGGTCAGAAGTCATAGTCAGCAGTGATCAAGCATTCAAGTGAACGCATATAAGTACAACATATAAAGGAAAATGAAAGGAGCTAATTACAGATTTTATGCCCAGATAAATAACACAAATGACCATTGGTCTTACACTACCAGAGAGTTTCTGCAAATGCACAATTGTGTAAATGCCAGTATTCCACTATATCTAAACAATCTTGCCAAGACATGATGTAGACAACGGGTGAAGGTATAAGCTTGTCATGTAATCATATCTGTACACTCTAAAAGAAGGAAAGAAAGTAATCCAACCTATGAACTAAATGAATCGAAGTAAGATTCATGAAGACTCATGCAGTACTTAATTGATATTCTCATTCTATATAATAAAATCAGAGAGAAGGGCAATTAGGTGTTTTAAGGCCAAATAACATCGCCCAACATCTATTAGTCTTCAAAAACTTACTGTGTATGCCACAAAAGCTGAATCAACAAGCCTTTTATTGAGAAAATTTAGGTCAACTATAGCATGGCTCAGACTTTGAAGATTGGCATGCCCTTATCACAGGTATGTCCTTTTCACACATTATGATCAGTTGGCTGTTTGATATATCATGCCAATGAGGTACCAGCACTACTAAGAGCATAACTATTACCCACTGCAATTCTAACTTGCAGGAGTTAGCACATAGTACTAAACATACCAGCATTAATACTTTAATAGAAATAAACGTAGTACTCTTCCATACCTAGAGTATTCAGTAGGGGCTCTATCAGGCTGCGTAAGTGTTGTAAAGAGCTGTCCTGACCCATGTAGTTTCAACACAACAAAATTAAATGCTAGTATGGTCTTCTGTCAATAGTTAAATAAGATGGTTTATCCTCTCTCTTAAAACTATAATTCAACATTGGTTAGTCTAGACTCTAGACTTAGAAAAACGAGGTTAGAACTAGGTTCTGTGCATTAATAGGCTGTAACCAACTAAGCAATTGATATAATATGTGGATCTTAAATATGTCTTAACATTGATGACACATTAAATCCTATGTAGGGAAAATATTAACAGTGCATGAGGCTGGGAAGATAAGATTTATTCAGTATAATTCTATTACTGGCAAAATTTGTTGCTCAGCTCCAAATTCTACCATCAAAGCAAGACTTACTGTAACATAAACTGTCAGCTCCAAATTCTACCATCAAAGCAAGACTTACTGTAACATAAACTGAACCTCCACGTGATGCAACGCAAGTATGAAAATTTTATTTGATCTTAACAACTGTTAACTTATTGACTACTCTAAATGCTTAAAATATTAAAATAAAAATGGTTTATATTTTTTTATATTCGAACCCTTTCTCACTTCTGGGCATAAGATGGCCAAAGTGTATTTGATTTAAATGAGTGGAGGTAATCTTTTTTTTAATTTAATTGGCAAAGTAGGCCTAACAGGATTTGACTCAACATTTCATATTTTGATATCAAT
Organism: Typha angustifolia; assembly: GCF_048772165.1. NCBI lineage: Eukaryota > Viridiplantae > Streptophyta > Magnoliopsida > Poales > Typhaceae > Typha > Typha angustifolia. The sequence continues at coordinate 12,626,392 of NC_133245.1, read as the reverse complement.
TAATTACCAACCCAGGTTCCCCGTTTCGGCTGACCTCGAGTAGGATCGGCCGAATACTACCTCTCTTTCTCTCTTTTTCTCTCTTTTTTCTCTCTTTCTTTTTCTCTTTTTCTCTTCTTTCTCACCTCTTCCATCAGTACCCGAGTAGATCTTCAACGACCTCGATTTCCGGTGACATTTTTCGACAAAGATCCGACGACCTCAACCTTCGGTAACCTCGAGTTTTTTTTTTTTTTTTTCAATTTCTAGTTCCTCTCATTCCCTCTCTTTCTCTTCCTGCACCAAGTTGAGGACGACCTTTACTACTGCTGGTGCAGTGTTGCTGCTACTAAGAACCTAAGTAAGAGGGGGAGGGAGGGAGAGAGAGAGAGAGAGGGGAGAAGTGCATGATCAATTAATTCTCCTCGTCATGCTATATTCAATTAGATATTAGTTTTAATTATTAAATTATTCTCGCTCTTATGAGCCGAAGAGAAGTGCATGATCAATTAATATTATGGACTAAATGCTATCATGTATTCAATTATATTATAGAGTATTCGATTATATTATGAAGCGTTCAATCTTTCATATTAGTTTTAATGAATAATTCAATCATATTGTATGTTGAATAATATTTATATTTAACTATTATTTTATCTTTAATAAAATAAGTTATTTATAAAAATAATCTAAAAAGAAAATACTGTAATGTAGGTTTTAATACATATATTTAAACTAAAAACTCAAGATTGACATGCCAAAGATTGAAAAGCATCTCTAAATATCCTAAATATTTTATTAAAAATATTATAACACCGAGGTGTGCTGCTTAACTATCTTAGAAGCTCCTATAAGTATCCAAATAGATCCCAACCATATCTTTCTTCCTTTTTAATAGAAAAAACCAAGTACATAAAGGAAGCATCTGGCATGTATCACTAAAGTATTCAACGAGTATCTGAATGGATACAACTAGAGCATGGAAATAACATATAAGGAAAATGAATGCAATGCATCCAAATTGAACAATTTCAACAAAACAAAAAGAAATGCATTTCATAAGAAAAGAACAAGAAAGATTTCTGCAAATGGCATTATTTTGGGTAAATTGCGTATTCACCCAGAGCAATGGTTCAGTATCATAATGAATTTGAAGAATAAAACACCTAAACTATTTGAAATGTAAGAATCTCCACGCCTATAGAAGGGTAGTGTCACATTTTTGGATAGTATAAGAGTTAAATTGTATATGTTCTCTTTATACCGTAATGTGCTAATAGGACATATGGAAATGTAATTTACCCTTACTTTTCCAAAATAAATTGTGAAGGAATTAGAATTTACAAAAAAGAGCTCAAGGTTGAGATCAATAAAATACCTTGACGAATGGTCGATCTCTAGTTGGAAATGAGTCAACAAAACTGTCTTTAAGTAAAAGTGATACCTAATACATAACCAATCAAACATCACTAAAAAAAAGGCTTAAAAATAGAAAAACAAAATGTCACTAGCTTCCTAGCTGGTCAAACTGAAATATAACATCCAGAAAGAAAGAAGGTGGTACAAGTTTAAATTGCTAACCCTGTCATTGTTTGACTGTACATCAGTGATTGTATGAGAGCGTAAATCAGAACAAAGTGATTCCAAATAACATTTCATGACATGTAGGAAGTGCCCAGCAGCCTCAGCCTGCAATTTGACTCATACATTTTCAGATAAGAAATGAAACGTAAAGCAAAAGATTAATACTCTCATGCAATTCAAACACCAACACAAGAACGAAGAGGTTTTGGCAGAATACATCATAATAGACCAAATCCCTCAAAATGTAAGATCATGATCAGAGGAAATAATAGTTATGTATACTGAATGCAGTACAACACTCCCTATAACTTGTATTGACTGCCCAACGAGATGTACAAAAACAGAGTAACATAAAACATTGAAGAGAACTTGTTGCTTGCCAAATAGAATAAGGGAAAAAAGGGATGCATGCATAAATGTAAGATCAACAACGACAACAACAACCAAATAACAAGTGCCAGCTATTTCACGAGATCACTAAGGATCCTTCACCATTAACCTCATACCCCACCCTTTGCTTCTCACTGAATCAAGGAGGTGGTGATGCAATGCGCAACACATCAGTAACTACTTGGGAGCATTTTCTGTAAGGAATGAACTGAACAAAATTTGATGGAATAATTTGATTATCACACTGACTACCATAAGGCCTGCTAATAATACCAATACCACACTGCAAAGTGTTGTAGCCACGTAGAAGAACAAAATTTGGCTATTTCCAAATTTATATGCAAAACTCATTATTGAGCAGAAAAGTTCTCTCATAGTGATAGGAATGGAGGTATGGCTGCATCATTCCTAGTCACTTATCAAGCGAGGGAATGCCGAGCAGTTACTGGAAAAGCAGAAGATGAAGCAGCATCGCATGAAGGCTCTTTGGAATGAGTATTTGAATGGCCTTCACTGTGTTAAAAGGTCCTAAAGTAAGAAAAAAAAAAAAGCCCTCTAGATGATGTGTTCAAACGGTCTCCCTAGTGTTCGAACAGCTTCTTTGGTATTCAAAAGCCAGAGTACGAGAGCAAAATGGTCTTTGGAAGTATTTGAATAGTTCGAACGCCTGCGCAGTTCACCAAGCGTTCAAGTGCCCTCCCAGGCCGTTCAAATGCCCGAAGGACGCAAGTTGGTTTATTTCAGGGTTCGATTAGGTTTTGGCTTGTTGTTCTTCCTTGAGTGACTAGTTTGATTAAGGGATTAATATATAGGTTGTTTACTTAGACTTGTAGGCAATAAAGTATTTTCCTTTTATCTCTCTTTTCTCTCAAGAGTCTAATGAGGGGCTAGGGTCTGTGATCTCTTTTCACCATTATTCTTGTGATGTTGCTTGATAAGGCTCTGGCAGGCTGAAACCTATCAATTGGTATCAGAGTGCCTGTGGCCGGTTAACGGAACTTTGTTTTTCAACTCATGTCAATGACATGAGCTATATCGATTGAGAACCGTCTCAATACGTTGGAGTTGACTCTTTAGCAGTAGGTCAAGAAGCAGTTAGAGCATGGGAAGCTGTGTAAACAATGAATACAAGCATAGAGTAGATGAAGGAACATATGCTTCATATCACGGAGGTGCTGGCTAGGATGGAAGGGAAATTGACAATCGCTCTGGCAAGAGGGGTGAAGGGACGCCAGATTAGGGGAGTCCAACGTCGTATCACCCGTTTAGACTTTTAGAAGTTCTCAAACAAAGACCCTATAGGTTGGATATTTAAGGCGGAGCAATTGTTGATCTATCAAAGGATGCAGTCTGCAGAGAGGGTAAGAGTTTCCATGTTCTACTTGAAGATAAGGCCTTGCAATTGTTCCAATGGTTAAAGAAATGAACTTATTGGTAGATTGGTAAGAGTTGAATTGGGGATTAATGTCCAAGTTTGAGCCATCAGAATATGATAAGTTTGATGAGGCCTTGAAAAAGTTGCAGCAAACAGGGACCGTTAACAAATATCAGAAGGACTCAAGAAGGTAGCCTCGACAGTCTACGGATGGCTAGAGTTGGCTTTGTTGCGTGTTTTATCAAAGAGCTCAGAGAAGAAATACAACTGGAGATGAAACTTATTAAAGCCCTTTAAGCCGCAGACTATAGCCCATGCCATGGATCGAACGAGAATCTTACCCACACTAACTGCTATGGTGAACTCGAAGCCGACTGTGCCTAGACAAAATGTAGGATTCAGACCGACGGAAGACTAACCAATTGGCACGATGCAAGCCATGACTCCAGCCGGTAACGTCTTCTGAAATTCAACTTGTGAGCAGATACAAGAGCAAAAGGTAAAGGGCTTATGCTTTAATTATAACAAGAAGTTCATCCTTGGACACCATGTTATGAACTGGACCAATGAGGGTTGGGTTGGTTATTTGAATTAAAGGGAGATCTTGATGGTGATAGAAGGGGAGAAGAAGATGATATGTGAAATAGTTGCGATTAGAGATGGGAATATGATGAAGGGAAAGAAGAGGTCGCTCCTAGAAGAAGTAGGGTCGCGACAGACGAGGGGAAGGATCTAACTAATGAAGGCTAGGGGACGATAAGAAGTTAGGGCAAGAAGGAAGAAGAGGAGGGAGATATAGAGAGAGATAAGAGAAAAAAATATGATTTCATAACATAACCTAACTAGGGTGCACTGCACAATACTTAGAAGCTACCCTTTGGACTCAAACAATAGAAATAAAACCTTAAAAATGAAGTGCTCTCGCTGCGATGCGTCCGAACGCACCCAAGACTATTCGAATGTGAATTTCCTGTTCTCTGTCTTTGCGAACGCGTACAGACGTCTGAACGAATGAATGCACAAATCCTGTTCTTTGTATTTGTGAACGCCTACATGCGTTCACATAGTGCATTAGAACGCGATCCCCTGCGTTTAAACGCCCTTCGACAAAAAGCTTTATTTTATCCTAAACAAATTTATTCCCCTTGATACAACTTGATCCAGCTCTAGTTGTATCACACTAATACAAAGGAAAAAAATAGCCTGTGTCGAATCAAACTTCGACGATATAATAGAGACTAGTGAAGCAGCCTTTAGAGGATGAGAAAGAACCACCCAAGATCACTTTTTTGATCGATCCTAATCTTGAACAAGGTTGGTTTCGGCTGGCGTATCAGCCGATCTCGCCCGAAACGGGCGAGAATAGGTCACCGCAATATTTGAGCCTAAAGATAAAACTCTAGGTAAAGTTTGAAGAATATGACTCTTGAAAATATATTTTGGGATGATATTATAACTGTCACCGTAATATTTGAACCTCTTATCAAAATATTATGACTTATAGACAATGATAACAAATCTGAGATGGGTTTTTTCTATAAAACAATAGGCATAGCAAAATAATCAATCAAAAGAATATGTGGGCTAAGGTTATAGAAAGTGGTGGAAAACGATTAATTTCATATGGAATAGACAACTATATAGAGATATAAACACTACTGATAGGCATGCTTTAAACTTTTAATTTACAAAAGTTAAGAGATATAAATTGAGAGCTTAGCAGTTCAATACTACTAAAGTTGCAGCTATATCTTATTGTACTCTAGTTGAATAGTAGTCTATTTGTGGATAAGAAAAAACACCAAATTTGACACTAATAGGAAAGAAAATTTTAAATCAAACTGTCTTCATTACATTGTGAATAAAATTAAACTACTTTCTCCTTAATCTATACTAAAACACGCAACCGATTAACAATGAAAATATTAGAGAAATTAATTTTCTGTCATTATGATATGAGATTAAGGAAAGAAATTTAAGAAGGCAGAAAATAAACAACTAATTGATTTAAATTATATTTTTGATAAAAAAGACCTTTAACTCCATAGATTAGAGAAATCGAGAGCAAATTATTAGATGACAAAGATAACCCATGATTAGATGATATATAAGGGGAAACCACAAGGGTAGAGATTAAAAGAGTCGTTCGACAGCGAGAGATAATATACCTATCAGTACCGGTCATAATCTTAATAATACACCTAGTGGTGAAATCATCTCATCTATATTTGCTGAGGAATATTTAGGAGGCAGAAATATTGAAGATAGAGAAACTAAGGATGTATATACATATCAGTGACGTCGTCATGAAAATATTGATTTCTATAATTATGGTGCATTGAGTATTTATTGTTTGGAGTTATCATAAAATCCATATACTAAATGTTATCCTCAATATTCTTAGTATTCTCAAACATAAGATCTATATGTTAGTTATGAAAAATCTATATGTTGGTTATGATCCTCCTTAGACACAAGTTACACAACAAGATCTGTACAATATGACTAGTATGCTGGAATAACTTTTTGGAGTATCAAACCCTAAGCATCATTATTCATAAATTTATGGTAATTATGATGATAAAGACTAGAGAAATTTAAGAGAGCTAACTTAGTATTAATTAAAATTTTAAATTATGAGTATAATTTTTAAGTTTTTAAGCTTAATATGTAAAGAGTAATTTTTATTTTCTTATTTTCCTATAATTTTTTCTAAACTTTTAGAAAATTTTTTGCATTTTAAAATATTGTTTAGAATCCTATGTAATTAAAAATAGTCCGATTTAGTATAAGCGGCCAATATGTATCATTTTTACGCACGACCAATACCAATCTTGATCATGATACTAGAAACCTTGGTTATTACAACCAGTACCAATACCAGACTAAATTTGGGAGGACATTTCGATTGATTTTATTGATGAATTTCCTAGCTCACAAGGATATTCATTATTATGGTAGCAGTTGATCGGACTATCTAAAAACATACATTTTGTGGCCTTAAAACACCCATACTCAGCTATTCATGCATATTTGTGAAGTGTTCATCCAAAAGAATTTTTCTTTTTCATATTGCAACAAATAGAGAAGTGGACTTATGGACGGCATATGAAAAGATTAAATATCATAAAACTTTTATGACATACAGAAATATAGGCAGCACTCAGCAGTGTCAACAAATCAGCACAAAAACAAACAGGTTGGGAACTACAGAACCAAAGCATACCAATGGAAGTACACAAAATGATTGCAAAAAATAGCCAAGCTACTCTTGATGATAAAGCATTAGCTACTACCAAAAACAAAAAAAAAACAAAAAAAAATCCTTCTTCAAGCCATTGACATGCCACATGCAAAATAATGCATTAGCATTTCAGTGGGCAAAAGACAAAATTTTAACAAGGATGCACTCTTAAAAGAGCCAAATTTGGAACTACCTGAACTTCACTGCATCTGTAAATGGGATGTCTTTTAGCTACAGACTTCTCACAGGAGAGTCTACCATGGATAGGGCTTAGATCAGAAACAAGCTCCCTGTATCGAGGAAGTTGTGGCAAAGAACATGTCTTAACCTGCATAATCTCACAAACAGAACAGGCACTGTCAACAAATCATCTGAAAAATGATACAAACCAGAATTACTAGAAAGCAATAATATCTCAAATGTTGTTTTCACAGTACAATTCCTGTAGAGCTTATATCAAAAAGATGCTGACTGCCAACAAAGAGCAATGTTTCTACAAAAAACTTAATGTTAATGCTTACAAGTCTGGAATGACATAATATCTAGCAATGATTGTATTAGACACGAAATCTGAAATATATATGGCAACCAAATCATACGCTCATTTACAATCTTAGGATTACCTTTCTAAATACTATTCATTGTTTCACTTTTTCTATGAGAATTTTAAAGAGTAAACCAGAGGACCTAGAAATAATCCTGAAGAATGCACTGACAGTTCTAGATATTCTTTGTAAGAATCTGAATGGCATACAAAGTATGCCGTATCAAGTTGGCTACAACACATTATCTAAGCATCCACTTTCATGGTTTTCCTGATTAATGCATCACCACAAGCTATCTATATGTTTAAGTGTTTAACATCATCACCTTTTATCCGGGCCTGGGACCAGAATCTCTAATTGCCTCCTAAATTAGCTTGGAAGCACAATTTGCAGGAATATCAAAAATTTCTCTGCTCTTAAGTTGGCTACAGCAGGTTAAAGTTAACACTATTCTTGTCCTTAAACAAAAAGAGAAAAGAAAACAAGAAACAAGGACTATAAGGAAAGTGTGCATGATATTGTTCTCAAAAAATGCAGCATCCAATATGCAGCAAACGACAAAAATAGCATCTTATGACATACAAAATAAAAGGCGTCTCAACCATGGATGGTCGTGCCAGCAGCGTACTGGCACATGGCACGAGGGGTGTCACATGGCACCCCTCCTAATAGTTCTGCCGCTCGCTGTCGAGCTACCCGTTGCCGATCACCATCGCCGTCGCCACGAGGGGTGTCACATGGCACCCCTCCTAATAGTTCCGCCGCTTGCTGTCGAGCTACCCGTTGCCGATCACCATCGCCGTCGCCAGTCGCCAATCGCCGTCGCCCGAGCGCGTTGAGTGCCCTAGCCCGAGGGAGAATATGAGATCAAGAGAGAGAGAGATAAGGTTATCAGTTAAAACTTAAGTTGCGGATCCGGATCTAGGGCACCCGATGCACTCGGGCGACGACGATCGGCGAGCGGCGACGGCAAGTGAGTGACAAGCAGCAGTCGACGACGACGAAGGTGAGTATCTCGTTTTTTTTTCTTCTCCTCTTACGGCACAACCGGCAAGTGCCGCGGCACATGCCATGCCGGCCACCAACCAGCACGGTCCATGCCTGTGACACAACCATCGTTGGTCTCAACAATGATGTGTATGCAATCTTCAGCTAGGCTAAAATTAATATATATATATATATATATATATATATATATATATATATATATATATATATATATATGATATTGAACAAATTCTTATTGGAAAAATACTTAATATTATTAGATATCTATGAAGCACAGATATGGGTACGAATACGGGATACAGATGTGTTAGGATACGGATAATGTGATACGACAAATCCTTACAAAAGAAGATACAGATACGACAAGGATATGTCAATAAATAGATTAATTAAAAATATATGTTTGCATTATAATGCAAACCAATATAATATATAGTAAAACTAAAGGAGAGGAGAGGCGAGAGGAGGACTTGTAGAGCAAGAGAGAGGGAGAGAAGAGAGGGATAATACTAAAGAGCAAAGAGAGATAGGGAGGACACCATTGCTCATTGCACACCTTCCATCGTTGCTCGTCGTGAACCTTCCACCGTCGGAGCATGAGGGAGGAGTGGTGTGAGCTTTCCACAATCGAAGTGTGAGAGAGGAACACAAAGACTCGGGTTTTCCTCTTCTCAATTCATAACACGAGAACTTTCCAATTTAGTTCTATTTAAACCTTAATGGGTACTTAATTGGATTAATGGGTGGAGATTTATGTTTAAAGCCAACCCGCAAAACCCAAAACTAACTTTAAAACATATCCTAGCCATTAACTACCGTTGCAGGTGCCATATTGAGACGTATCCACACCGTATTAGAAAAACTTAAAAATTAAATTTTTTATGTGGAGTCTTTCAGTCGTATTCAATACACATCGGTGCCATATTGGAGCTATATCCATATCAAATACGACACCCAAATGAAGTATCCATGTTTCATAGTCAGCCATTCATGACAAATATACTTGGAGCTTTCCAACAAGGTCTGCCAGCTAGTGGCACGAGTTTCTTTTAACCATCACTATCTGGCACATCATCAGCATAGATGACATAGACAAACAAAAGACTGGCATGACAAGAATAGGTGGTCATGCGAGAATATCAAGATACTCTCGTTCTATCACAGCCAACAATATAATGGTGCAATACATATGGGCCAGTTCCAACCTTGATGGCTGACACAACAACCCATGTTTTGTAAGGCTAAAATTTTATGGATTTTAGGAACAGTTCATAATTATCTTTCAAAACAAAATGCATGGTTCTGTATATCGATTTGACGATTTCTATTTCATTATCGGGACTTGTTTATGTATAGTTCTAAACTCTAATATACCATTTTCCATAAAAGGTCACTAAGCATGTAGAGATCATTTAACATTTTAAAAGCATCTCATGATAATAAATGGAGTCAATTAGGACCTTAAAAAACAGCAGCAACATATAGGTAGCAGAGTTTCAAGAAAGGAACAGCAGAATTCACATTATCACAACCCAACAAGACATAAAAGAGATGGTATTATCACAAACTGGATCCCGCTCACCTGGTCCTTTTTGACGTTAATGCGCACTAAATTTGATGTTTTCATCTTAAAATCAGCTGGCTTATGCTGTATACCGACCTGCCAAGCACATAAGAACATTAGTTTGTAATATTCACTTGACACCAATACACCTCACATGAAATTGTCCTGGAGGCAGCTTCAAGTGTCTGTCTTGGGGTGTAAGATAACTGAAGAAAATCGAGTGGACTTCTAATATGCATGTACAATGAAAGGCAATAATCATAGTAAAGTATGAAGTGCCATCAGCATTTCAGGGCAACATTTGCCAATTGTCAATGCACCATTTTGTTCATGGCCTAACCCTAAACTGACTGAACCTCATAAAATATCAGATTTCACACAGAGGACTAGTTCGACAAACTGGTTAGATCACAATAGGTTACAAACTAGTACGACGAGGAATAAAGCTTAAAATGAGCAAGTTTCAACTGTCTCGGTTGGATTGCATTTGCTCAGTCAATCGGCCATTAGGCACCATCCAGGAATTAATATTCTTAATGAGAACTAAAGTCATCCAGCTAACAGGTACCGGCACTGACTTTACCCATCAATGTATTTATTTATACCTAACACATGGACCATGTTGGACAGGTAGTTCCAAGTCAGCCCCTATGAAGCATGGGCACTGATTGCAGATATGGATATAATACTACACAGATGCTTATTTGGGCTTGCTAATTAGCTCATGGCCCACAGTAAATATGTCAATGAACCTCTGAAGTCTGCACTAATTAATGCTGTGAGTGGGTCATATCTGACATCAATGTTGAGAAGCAAACATCTATCAGCGCAATCTATACAATTATACATGTTAAAGCAGTTGCTAGTAGCATTATAGTACCTACTACCTAATAAGAAATTCCATTGATGATCTAAATCCTGTAAGTTGTAAAGAAATTCATAGAAACATAAAGAAAATGATATTGGCTCAAATAAAGGAATGAATGGAAGAGCTGAAACTAATAATTATATTAAATCACCTTCGTATGGACAAGATGAGCTATTAGCAACATATGGCAAATTTCTGAGGATTGTACATTTAAAAACAGAATATACTACTATTCCTTGCCTAGCATGTAATCATCTGCTATAGAAGCATTTAATAATCTGTAGCGGTATAATTTAATCACTGAAGGAAGTAACCCACAGAATAGAACTTACAGAAGAAAAAAACAAAAAATTAAGGATATTAAAAAATGACTTCAAGATTCACTTATCGACCAACTTCAAATACTTTATTTTGGGGTATGGAAGTATCTTTAGTAAAGCTAATGCAAAATAAGTTAAAGAAAGGAAAAGTAATTCTTCTAACATGTTGAGTTAAACAAACGGACAAAGGGTTCAACATAAAGATGGTCTTAATACATTAAATTTCATGAAGTTAGCTATACTTCCGATGATATAGATATTAACATTGAAGTTCATTGCAAATCGTTCCCATATGAATATACAAAAATCCAGTTGTTTTCATAAGATACGCAATGCATAAGTTTTATAGAGATAATAATAAACAAAATCAAAATTTCAAAAGAAAAAAAAAATACTCACAATGAAAGGAACTGGAGCTTCAAGGAAATCAAGCATTTTCCTTGGTAGAACCTGAAAAGGAAAAATTATCATATATTCCGTATTGTGAAAAACACAAAATCAGTCCTAAGAGAACCTCGAGATAAATTCATATAAGAATTCATGCGAACAAGAAGAGTAAACCTATAATGACATAAAATTTAAGAAAAGGAGAGGTGAAGGATCTGAGGTCAGGGACTTCTATATACTGGGTAAGAAAGTAGATGAAACTGCATGCATCCACAATTTGGCAACCTTATTGTGTGTACTGTTTCAGGGTAGGATCGTTTAGAACCTTTCAGATATGCAAAACAAAGTACGTTGTGAGTGAAGTATTCTGGTAACTCAAATCTCTCATAGATACACATTTATATGTGAGTAAATATATATAGCTTCTAAGATAACATTTGTCGTGCAAATGAGAATTAGAATCAAATAGTGGTACTCTCAACTGTCAGATAAGATAAAAATCACAAAATCTGACTTCACAAAATATTAACAAAACCAGAAATTTAGTAACAGTTTGGGAAAATGCTATTATGATTTTACTGCATATTCATTTTATATTAGCATCTTTATCTGTGATCAGATGCAAAAATTGAGTCAAGCATTTAATTCCACTTGTACAATGCTGAACTAGTATTACAGCTTGATGAGAGTGAGATAATTATGATTTTTTTCTTGTTCACCCTTATCATTTACCCTAAAGAGAAATTGCAACTTGTTCACCTTGAGATATATCAACTGGGTTTTTTAAAAGTTATTATCCTTTCTGTCCTTAATAAGAAAAAGAAAATTAAGAAAAATGAGTTTGTTAGCATATTATTATGTTTAAAATCAATAACATAGTAGAGCAAAATAATTTCATTAGGAGTTCAAACAAACACCAATCTTCCTGAAAGAAAAGAGAAAACCTATTCAGACATTAATTTGTCTTAGAGATGGGAAACAAGAAAAGCATCGTGAAATGATTAATGATCAATAAGTTTCTAGGGGTTGGGAACATCTATAACCTGGCACTTTAATGAGAATTCTTTTTCTTATAATGTTAGCTTGGATGAAAAAACAAGGCATTTAGTAAGGAGTGAAGGATATGAAATAAACAAATGAGGTACAGCATTGCAAATCCATGGTCAATCACTTCAACAGTGTTAGCCTGCTTAAAGAAGCTATAGAGTATAGCGATGATTCATCTTTGTGGCAGACTTTTTAATAGCTCAGACTATCGATTTAATCATAGCATTACTCAGATATGCTTTATGTTATCTGTAAAATCAGTATCGTTGACCCATATCAGGATATATACAAAACTCTAGTATTTTCCAAAAAAAGTACGACATGGTTCAAATATCACATTTATTTAACATAGAACATGCACAATTTATGTAAGATAAGTTCCATTTCACTATTATTCTCGATAGAACATTTATGTACCTCTAATGACATGAAAATATTCCTATATCAATAATTCTTTATTTGCATCCTCAGCTACTTTGACATGACCACTAATCAATGATGACCGTACCACAGGCACGGACTATGCTGACCACCGACCGACATGGCCCAGCACATGTGTAGCACTTACCAGTCATGCTGTAAGAGAAGAGAAAAAAATAAGGATACTCGCCTTCACCTTCACCGTTGTCGTCGCCGATCGCCACTCACCTTCGCTTGAGCTCATCGAGTGCCCTAACATGAGGGAGGAGGAAGAGAGATCGAGAGATCGAGAGAGATAGAAAGAGAGAGAGAGATAAGGTTATCGATTAAAAATTAAAGTTGCGAATCTAGATCTCTCTCTCTCTCTCTCTCTTTCTCTCTTCCTCCTCTCTCGAGCTACGGCACCTGACGCGAGCTCGGGCGACGGTGATCGGCAACAGGTAGCTCGACAACAAAGTCGATTGCAAGTGGCAGAACTATTAGGAAGGGTGCCATGCGGCGCCCTTTATGCCACGTGCCAATATGCCGCCGGCACAGCCATCCATGCCACTAATAATTCCCAAAGATAGTGGTACATGGATTATCCACCTTGGGCCCAGGTGTGATACAAAGCGTAATTTAGAGTAGTAACTAGGGGCATGCAAGCACATCTGGATGAGTAAATTTTGCTGTTAGACCTCAACAGCTACAATATCTTGTCTGGGGGTCTAGATTTGCCACCTCTGGCGACTAACACTGGATTGCTGGATAAGATTAGTAACAAAAATTTTACTTCTAAATTACCCCAGCATGGATAGAACTCTATCCAGCATGACCAAATAACAAAAGCAGCACTTAGCCATCAACTACCTCCCTCTAGTTATTATGACCTTTTAAATGCGAGCGAACAACAAACAGCCCAATCCAGCAGCAGGTCAGCAGCTTTTGCACTGCACCGTTTTTTCAGGACTGGAGGACTATGCTCATGTCAATTTTCTATCGATCATCACAATTATCCTCATCTTTGCATAATTTTGTATGGTTGTAAATACTATAACAGTATATCCTCTATTATTGATTTCTAAAAGTGTGACATCTGAAGTCCAAAAGTTAGACATGAAGCAACATACTTCGTTGAAAATAAAAAATCAGTCAGATGACATTCTAACATGGTTTGTGGCACAAAAAACATAAAGCTAAAGCCAAATGTAAAAAATTAGTTAATTAATGTAATAACTTAAAACTCACTGGAAGCAACAAACTCTGCCACTCAAATGGCCGGATCATAGGAATAACTGACATAACAATGGCTGATAGTATACCCTGCACTTATTGGTTAAGGCAAAAAACACTTGAATCAGAAAGGAATAGTCAATGGATCAATAAACCATAAGGATGCACTATTCCAGAAACTAAATCCTAATGACAGTCACATACCAAATTTGGGCATATTACAACCACTTGCTTTTCCAATAATGCTCCAGCAAATAGTGCCAAAACCTGAAAGATGAATCATAAGCTCTTCTAACTATTTAAAGTTTATCTCAAAACAAGAATGAATAAATTGAAAGTACCATCACTACTCATGATAAATTTCAGGAGGGCCAATTATCCTAATAATGAATATTAATCAGCTTACAGAAAAAGTGTAACTGATGCTTTGAAACAAATCCTGAACTTGGTATACCAAAATGATATTAGTTAAACTACACTCCAGATTATATGATATAAGCTATCAGACTAGGTATTGCAGCATATGAAAGACAGAAGTATAGAACCAATTGAAAATTTCAAATAAATTCTTTTAGGAAGAGATAAAGAAAAAGAAAAGCTATAAGGTAAAATACATCTTTTTAACCCCTGTGATTGAGCCAAAATTCAAAATGCCTTCCCGAACTTCTATTTCTGACACTAACCCTTTTATGGTTCTGACCTATTCTAATTGCCCAACAACCATTGATATTAGTATCAGATAAAATGCTCCTTTTAATTTACAATAATCAGTTGAAAATATAATTTTCTGCCAAAATTATGAGTTTTATATTTTTCGCCCAAATTCCTCTCATCTCTAAAGTTTCAAGATTGCAAACATTCAAAAAGAGAGGTGAAGTGCAAAAATATCAAAAGTTTGACAATCTTTGACAGCAAATTAGCCTCACTATTATCTTTGGACAGAAAAAATAACAGTTGCAGATAGGTTAACTATGGGGTTAAGTACCAAATGAAAGTTCATTGGGTACTTTGATTTTTGACCAAACTACAAGAGAGTAAAATGTATTTTCCCCAAAAAAGAAAGTACAACTACACTCAATATTTTGTTTAGATGTTAAAG
Source organism: Typha angustifolia (assembly GCF_048772165.1). Classification (NCBI taxonomy): domain Eukaryota; kingdom Viridiplantae; phylum Streptophyta; class Magnoliopsida; order Poales; family Typhaceae; genus Typha; species Typha angustifolia. The sequence goes on along the minus strand of NC_133245.1, from coordinate 12,611,347 downwards.
GCAATCACTATATACCAAAGACAACACCAAGAAGTCAGAGAAGGTCTTACACTTTCTAAAGATAGAGCACGGCAAATAGTAGCAATAGTCCAGATAGAGAGTGCAAAAGCTTCTTCAGCAGCTGCTAAGCGTGCATTCACCTTGTTGGAGAATTCCATATCCATAATTAGCAGTTTCACATAATTATTTGAGAGTATGAACTTATCACATGAATTGCCTACAGAATATTTACCTCATTAGCCTCTGCAGGACAGTACCGATTATAGTGAGGAAAAGTACTTCCCAAGTCCAAAGATGATAGTCCAGGTCGGCAGTACTTAATTGGCTGCAAATGCTCGAGAGGGTGGAAAACTATTTCACCTCCCCGGGGTGGCAGAGGAAGAGTATGATAGCCACAGACAATCTGCAAAGGTTCATTATTGTGTGCCTATGAAGAAGAAAGTGAGTAAGACAAAATATGGAATTAATCAGGAAGAGAAAAAACCACATTTACCCAAGCTAAATTTTTTAAAAAAAAAAAAAAGAAATAGAAAGCACCTTAGCCCATTCCATCACTTTTTCATCACCAATATTTGTTTCATGCTTAGAACATAATTCATCATCTTCATCATCTGATCCAGCACCTCTAACTGAACTGTCCAAGACCATCTAAATGTATTTATCAATGTGAAAAGCATAAAGAACGGAGAGCATAATCCACATTTACTATCTAAAACCAAGGATTGGGAAAATCACTGATAACTAATGCTAGCAGCAAAACTGTAGTGGTGAAGTAAAAGAGTAAGATCCATCGAAATCACACATGAAGAAAAAAAAAATTGCACTAAAAAGATAAGGAGATTCTGCTACCTCTGTAAAGATTCCATGCTTTCAACACGCTCTAAGTTGACAGAACTATACATTGTGCCAACTTCTGGGGAATTTTGTCCATTCTCAAAGGTTCCATTTACTCTTTCAAAACTATCGCATCGGGATTCTGAGGTTTCTGATGTGTATTCATCAAATTGTTGCCAAGATTTTCTGATTTCCTTGTCCAGTTCTTTCACATGACCAAGATCTGAAGCTTCACTATTAGAAACACTTTCAGGAGACTGAGGTTCCCAATTCCTTAAGGAAATTGGTGGAACATCCCTGTAAGAGGAAACTCCTGCTGAAGATATAAGACCTGAAACACTCTCAACAGGTATCGCAAATCCTGTCCAGTTATTACACGAGAGCCTCTCAGGGGAATCAAAATCTTCATCCAGTTGATCATGTTCTGCAACTGAATGGGGTACCGAATCATTAAGAGTGATTTCATTAACAAACTGCGTTATCCTGTCAAGGCGCTCCTGTGCAATTATGCTGCCCATAAAAGAAAACCATTATTTATGTCAGACGGTAAAACATGAGCACATTAGATTGACTGCCAAGTCCATAAATGTGTACATACATCTGTAGTTATGAACAAGAAATACAAGGCAGGACATAATTTCATGTTAACCCATGAGAAGATGACTAAAAGCTAATAGAGGCTAACCTGTTCAGCATCTCATAGTGCAACTCAAAAAAGGGAACTCTTGTAAGCAAACAGTAACAACGTGGTGCAGAAACCAAAAAGCGGCTCGGCTTGTAAGAAGAATGAGTTAGTGGTGAAACGGCACCTAAAATACCTGGTGCTCTCTGAACTATCTCCTGGACATGAAGGCATATTCCATATAATGTAGCATTATCTGAGACCTGAAGAGTCATTAAAAATGTTAATGAAAAGGAACATAATTAGAAAGAAAGGTATAAGGATATATGTATAAGCTCGCATTGCCATATTATGTTGTGGAAAATTCACCATAGTTTCAGAGAGCATGATGACATGAATGAATCACAGTATACCACAAGTGCCAACACATAGCAACAAAATCAAAGGTAGCTGTAATTGAGGGGCCACAGGAAGATAAGATATTTTACATCAGGGAAAGTAAAGCCACAACAAAGTAACTCTTAACAACCAAAAAGAGTTTTACCATCAGCCAAGATCAAAGAGTATGAACAACACTATTCTGAGCATTGAATTACTTGTTTATGAAGCAAAAGTAATAAAAATAATGATTACTGATCTGATCAGATAAAAGCAAGTGAAAATAGAAAAGTAACATGATGCACTTATATGCGTCCCTTCCTTTCCTTGTTCAATAAATTAGTTCAATCAATGTACGATGGTTTGGGTGATTATTGAAAGTAAGGTTGTCTTAAACATAATACAATAGGAAATTTCAAGGCCGCTATGTGTCAACGTGACACCTTCATTTATCAACAATTTTTTCTCGTCTAGTCATCGCTCGCTTAGTTGCTTTGTTCTAAAATTTAGTTCAGCCATAAAGCACAAGATTTTAGTTGTATTCAGATACTAAGGCTGTCTTAAAATAACTGGAAGTGTTTAGTGTAATAGAAGCCCAACAAAGGAATAACCAAGGTTTTGGCCCAGACTATTTGGGATTGGCATTTAGTAATAATAGAAAAAAAAAATATGCCAATAATTACCGACAAGTATGGATTCCACTCTAGAACACAATGGGCCATCAGCAGTTGAAGCGCCCATTGTAGTTTCATGCATTCATGCCATTCCATTATGGCAATCATGAGTAGTTCCTGTAAGATGACCAGACAGGTCCACAGGAGAATGCAAATGCCTGTCTCTAAGAAAGATCACTATTAAGGTCCCATATTCTGATATGAAAGTATATAACTGCATTGAAATTGACCAAATAGATCATCATATCATCTCTTCCATCCATTTTTGGACAAACCTGAACTACATTACTAAATTAACTCATAGAAGTAAGGACTATCCTGTCTAATAAAACATGTAAAAAATAGAGGTAAACTAAAAATATTTAGACACACCATCTTTGTTTAAAACAACAGAGGGAAGAATCCAAGTATAAACCCCCCAGCCCCATATGGGAAGCTGTTCCAAATTTCTGAGGGGAAGTGATGGTGCCGGAATCAAGAAACTGGTGAGCACCGTTAAGTGGTCCATTGTGGTACAGTGAATAGGGAAATGCTAGCTCCGTTATCGATCTAGGTAGCTTACAAGTCTTGAAATTATAATAATAATAAGTTAGTACTAATAACAGTTTTTTACATAATTGCTACTGAAAACTTTCAAAATATCATAATTACCACTACATTCTTCAAAATATCATAATTAACACAGAAATCATTGTGCTCTTTCAAAAATGTCATATCTTTAGTTAAATCTAACATATCATGATTAAAACCAAACTTAGATTCAAAAAAGACTACTTTTCCCTTGCATAAATTGCTTAAAATGGTTTAAAAGTTGTCCCACTTTTACCTAATATCACAGCACAACAAAAAATATCTTCTTTTATGTGAGATAAAAGTCATTGATAAATATTTCAAACTCTAAACTTCAAGAAACAAGAGTGTTTTAGTCATTTACATGTGTTTGTTGACTTGAATAATAATATGTTAGGAATATTACTGTAAAAACTAATCATAATGGTTTAACTGGCAGTTATGATATTTTGAAGTATGTAATAGCAATTAGGATATGTTGAAAGTTTTTAGTGGCAGTTATGTAGACATTCCTAATAAAAAGCCCTATTAAAGTGATGATATGAGTAGCATGTGGCATGCTGAATGTGTCGCTTTTGCATCGGAAGAAAGGGCAACTTGGGGGAGTATGAAGCTATTTTTATGTAGCATTCCAATAAGACATTGGCATGGCACATACAGACTCATACCGGTCCATATGCATAGCACAGGAATGTTCTACTTTAAAACATTTTCTTGCCACCCCAATTATGAAGGTTAAAAAACAAGAGTTTCTTAATAATGAGGCTTTGAAAATGTGGTAGGGCAAGCGATATCTTTCTTATCCTCAATAATGAGACATTGGCATGGCACATGCAGACTCATACAAGTCCACATGCATAGCACAGGAATGTTCTACTCTAAAACATTTACTTGCCACCCTAAATTATGAAGGTTAAAAAAAGAGTTTCCAAATAATGAGGCTCCGCAAATGTGGTCGGGCAAGCTATATTTTTGTTATCCTCATTCCTGGAGAGGTACTTTTCAATAACCTGAACCTGCAAATTCAAGATATGATGGCAAGCCTTCACAACACACTAATCGATGCCCAGACTAACTAATTCACCTAACTGTTGAGATATTGAATCTACAAATCAAGTAAACTTAGGGATCCATATCAGTTCCCAGTTTCAACAAAAACTAACTTGATGAAATGTTAATACCATTTCACAATAATGAAACTTTATTTTTCACTTAATTCATTCACGAAATCATGAATAAGCACTTAATGGTTAAAGAAGTGTAATAAAGTAAATTGTTCTAATGCAAAGACAGAGAATCGTTTTTAGAACAATCTAGAAGAAGATAGCATTGTACCACTAAACAGTTCTTTCAATGATCTATAGTAGTTTCTCTCAATCGATTTCAGTCTATTTCTGCAAAAAATGATAATCTAAATTCCATGACTGTTCAACAACAGAAATGTAGCATTCTCCAAAGAATTCAAGACAAACCTTCAAACAGAAGACAAATGAGAGATCATCTCGGGCCAGATGTTCCTACAAAGATATGGATGTAAATAGTTAGCACTTACCAGTCTTCCTGTCAGAACTGCAGATATAAAATATGAATTGACGTGTAATTTATAACAGAAAAGTTCCTATTACTGATAAGTAGCAACAAAAAGATTTTCATTGAAAATATAATATACTGTAATCATTAAATCCTCATTCACTTCATGATTTAAGGAAAATATAGACTAGCTATTCTAGATTTTTTATTCCTAAAAATTCTACCTCTAATCTAGAGTAGGATATTCTAATATTTACTTGTAATCTAAAATAGTGATATAATAATTATCTTTAATGTGACATAAAGTTGAGGTAAAATATATAATAAGAGGTAAAATATATAATAAGAGGTAAAAATTTACTAAAATGCCCTTAATTTGACATATAAATTTAAATTAAAGTGTTCTCATTTGTTGTAGTATGTAATGCATATTTGTAGGTATGCATCACTTTATATAGATATGCAATATATATTTATAAATAGACAATGAGATATGTTGATGGTATAATGAGAGAAAATTGGGTGAGAAAATTTAGCAAAAACTTTTGTGGAATAATAGGTGGGTGGTAGGAGAGAGGAGAGAGTATTTTAAAAATAACTGTAGTCAAATCAAGGGTAAAATTATGATTGGCTTATGTGTGAAATAATTTGAATAGTATTTCTAATCTAGGATATCAATACTCTAGTTCTAATCTAGAATACTACTCCCTAATATAGAATAACGAAAAAGATAATCTTGTGAAATGGTGAACATATCATTATAGAAACAATACAATCATTGAAATCACCAACTCTGATAAGGAATGGAGGCCTAATCACTCTACTCCAATGTACACATCAAAAGGGATAATGTCTGGCTGTGGCTGAGAAGACTCAATGGAACAGACAAATCCTAAGCCAAGCATTCGAACGGGCCTTCCCCGTGTTCGAACACCAGCACTCAAGAGCGAAGGGCACTGAAAGCGTTCAAATGCTAGTTCGATTCACCTAGAAATTTTCCCTTTCAAAGTCTAACTAGAGGGCTAGGGTTTGTTATCTTCTTTATTTTCACCATTATCTTCTTGTGGTATTGTTTGATAGGGTTTCGCCGGGTTCGAACCTATCAATTGGTATTAGAGCATCTCTGGCCGACCAATAAAACTTTTTTTTCAAGTCACCACAAGGTTAGGATGGATGTCGAAGACACGAGCTACATCGACCGAGGACCATCTCGATGTCTCCGAATTGTCTCTTCATCAGCAGGCTATGAAACAATCAAAGCATGGGAAGGCCATGCAAGCCATGAATACCAACATAGAGGAGATGAAGGATCAAATACTTTGTATCACGAAGATGCTAGCTAGGATGGAAAGGAGGTCGACAACCGCTCCAGCAAAGGGGTTTGAAGAATGCCATATTGGTGGAGTTCAGCCCAAATCACTCGTTTGGATTTTCTAAAATTCTCAGGTGAAGATCTTATAGGGTAGATATTTAAGGCAAAATTTTTTCGCTTACCAAGGTATGCAGCCAAAGGGTTAGGCTTGCCACATTTCGCTTTCAAGATGAAGTTTTGCAATAATTCCAATGGTTCAAGAAAATGAACTCATTGGCAAATTGGAACGAGTTTACTTAGGGACTAACATCCAGGTCTGGGCGGTATGAGCATGATAACTTTGACAAGGCCTTCAAGAAGCTACATTAGACGGGGAATGTCGGTGATTATCATAACGACTTCAAGAAACTAGCCTCAAGAGTCTACAAATGGCCGAAATCAATGCTGTTGAGTTGCTTCATCGAAGGGTTACGACAGAAAATACAACTGAAAGTAAAATTTTTCAAGCCACAAACAATATCTCATGCCATGGATTTAGCACGATGCACGAGGATCGACTTATGAGGGGGAGGCGAATATAGGGCCAAGCGGGGCTTCTGTGCAAAACTATGAGGCTAACCTCAACACTACTTGCGAGAACCCCAACGGGGCTCGACCGGTAGGCATTGTTATAGCCTACAGCTCCGTCGAGTAATAATTTTCATTGTATGGCTTAGAGCAAATGCAGAAATGATGGGAAAAAAGCTTGTGTCTCAACTGTGACGAGAAGTTCGTCTGCAGACACCAACGTAGAGAAGAAGACAACTATTTATTCTCATAGTCGATTCAGACTTCAATGAGATGATGGATGTGGAGACTACCAAAGCAACCCTAAAAGAGGTGGCAGAACGATCAGAATTAACCTTGCATGCGTTATCTAGGTGTATGACGTCGTGGACCCTTTGGATTACAGGATCTTTGGAAGGAAGGTCGATGTCATTGATTGACAGTAGCAGCACTCATAATGTTATGAGGAAGTCGATCATCCAGTAGCTTCAGAGTAAAATAGAGCCTACTACACTGTTTTCTGGTAGTTAATGGAAATAAATTTGGAGTGTAAAAAGATTTGTCGTGGCATAGAGATTAGATTACAAGATTATTGCTTCTTTGTAAATATATATCCCTTGAGATTACAAGGCTCTAATATTGTCTTGGGGGTGCGATGGCCATAAAATTTGGGAACAATTGCCTTTAACTATGAAAGTTTAACAATGGAGTTAGAGACGGTAGGAAAGAAGTATATGTTGCAAGGGAATGTACGGGTGAGCCTTTAGATAGGACAAGTAGACTCACTATAGTTGATGATGAGTCATAAAGCAACAGCATTTTTGATGATAAATGATGAAGATGGGGACGACTTCAATTGAACTGCCAACTGCTATGTGAAACCTATGGGATCCAGGTCAGATGGTTCAGATATTACACAGTGCTGCCGATAAAGAGGAAGAATTGCCATGAAGGATGCTACATGGGAAAACTTTGAAGAGCTAAAGTTGCAAGGTCTACATTTGAACCTTGAGGCCAAGGTTTGTCTTCAAGAAGAAAGGAGAGGAGTGATAGGAATGGAGGTCTAATTACTCTATTCCAGTCTACGTATCAATGAGACTACGTCTAACTGTGGGCAGAGGAGAAGATTCATTGGAACGGATGAATCTTGAGCCGAGCATTCGAATAACCTTCCTAGCATTTGAACGCCAACCCCTAAGAGTAAAAAGGGCACTGGAAGCATTCGAATGACCTTCCTTACGTTCGAACTCCAGTCCAATTTGCTTAAGAAAATTTTCAATGTGTCAAAATGCCTCCCAAGCCGTTCGAATGCCTAGGCGGAAGGCGGTCGCAAGACGATCTAACAATTTTAATATATAAAAAAAATTCTATATGATATAATATATATATATATAGTATTTATCAAATTTTAATAGTGCTATTCATGACCATAAAAATAATAGATTATAAATTTATGATGCACAAATATGTATACATATTTCATGAACATCTTAATAATAACTTACCAATGATCTTAAATTAAATGCATTAATAGTTGGTATTTTTAAATGCACTAATAGTTGGTAGTTTATAATGCATTAATAGTTGGTGCCTTAATAGTTTCCAATGTTAACATGAGTCAGACTCTCTTTCCCACCACTCTCTCTTTCCCAAATGGCCTCTCTTTCCCACAACTCTCTCTTTTCCACGTTTTTCTCTTTTCCAACATACTCGCTCTCCCACCACTCTCTCTTTCCCATGTGGTCTCTCTCTTTTTCCCACCGATTAAAGCACAGAAAAAGAAAACAAAAAAAATGTGGGTGGTTTCCGATGTCACAAAGAAAGAAAAGAAGAAAAAGAAGTGGCGGAGATGAGCTATCAAAAATCCACAGCTTCAACAAAATCATCGTCCAGTTGCCATCGCCATCCGCTTGCCACCACCGCTTGTTGCCTCTGCTTGCCGCTGCCGCTCAATGTCTTCAAGCCTTTGCTGCCAGCTGGTCACACTCGCTTGTCGCCATCGACTTTTCGCCACCGCTCAGAGATGATTGAGAGAGGGAGACTATCAAGGCCGCTCAGCCCGCCAAGTTCACCTAGGCAGTCTGATCGCCAATGGATGCCTACCAATCCTGTTGGCAGGGCGATCGGCGTGCCGCTCTGCCAAAGCGGCTATAATGGCCGCTTTACAATACACTAATTTTGTGTTTGATTAAGTTTTGTCTCGTTTTCTTTACTTAAGTGACTAGTCTGATTGAGAGGCTATATATAAGTTATTTTATGTGACTTAGGGCAAGCAATAAAAGTATTTTCTTTTCTCTCAAGTCTAGCTAGGGGGTTGGGGTTTGTTTTATTCTTTATTTTCACCATTATCTTGATGCGGTATTGCTTGATCGGGTTTTGTTGGGTCAAAACCTATCAAACTCTCTTTCGTATAAAACACTTGAAGTGCCTGGGCGCATCAAACATATTAATAAAATATTTAAATTGGATATAAACTTATCTACCAAACATCGAGACACTAACTTCTTTCTGAGACTAGAAAACTCCATACTGACCATGGAGGAAAAATCTCTTCGGGTACCACCCTGGCTTAGTCATGCTCAATTATGTAACTTTGTGCATGTTGATATCTAGTGTCAGATGTAATAACTTTCAGTGTAAAAAATATATATTGGAAAAGATTAAATAACATGTCTTACTGCGAAGTGCTTGGACCATTCCAAGGAAGTCTAGTCAGTTTAGGGCGTGTTTAGGGCGTGTTTGGATAGCAAAAATTCTCACAGAAATCTGTGGGAATTACACTTTCCTAAGAAAAAATCCAAAAGGATATGAAATATTTAATATGCAGGTGTTTGGAAAGCATTTTCTACGGAAACGTTTCTGCAGGAGCGGCCCTTCCTAAAGGAACAAAAAAAGATTACAGACCTTTTTTTTCCCTACTTTCTCCCTCTCGCTTTCTACTTCCCCTTTCCCATCTACATCTCTCTCCCTCTCCCTCTCCCTCCCCTATCATCACACTCTCTTCTCTCCTCATCCACCCATCTCTTTTCTTCTCTCAATTTTTTCCTCCAAAATTTCCTAGAGCACCCAAACAATAAAATTTGAGGTAAAAATCATATGGGATACTTTATTTGCAATTTTGTTATTCCTACACATTAAAAATCCAATAGAGATTTTGCCAATGTACTCAAGCAGGCTCTTAGACTGTGACCAATCAATGCTAATAAGTACTAGTTTGGAATTGATATTAAGGAAGCTGTTAAATTAGTAAGGTAGCAAAAAGAGAACAATTTTGTTGCATCAACTTATGTTGTTAATATACACTAAGCCAACTTCAAATCCCTCTAAGAGGTTTTCAACTATGCATTACTGCACTGAAGAAGTAGTTGGACCATTCCAAAGGTAGACTAGCCAGTTTAGACTTTAGACAGTAACAAATTAATGGTAATAGTTCGGAGTTGATGCTAGTGAAGCTAATAAATTAGTTAAGTGGGCAAAATGAGAACATTTTTGTTGCATCAACTTATGTTGTTAATATATCCAAATCCAACTTGCTTAAAAGGTTTTCAAATACACATTCAAGGCTCAGAATTGAGAAGGAAAAATAAAATGATTTACATGCATCACAAAGAGGGGCAACAAATAACATGTGGTTCCACATTGGTGAGCAACTTAGCATATCAAAATTATCATCACAATTGCTTATTTAGAGCACAACCCTGGATTAAAGTTTCAGCCAATCTGGATCAAGGATCGGCCGAAACACATCCATACTTGAAACCAGTATTTTTACTGGTTTGGGCCGGAATTGGCCTTACCAGGGATGGTGGGTTTTCGATCTGTTTCGGTAGTTTTGGACCTGTTTCAGTAGCTTTGGACAAAATAGGCTTGTTTAAACAGTCAGAGACGACCCGGATCAAAACTTGTTTAAACAGTCTTACCTAAATTGACTAAGCTACTTTAGGTAATAACTCAATATGAACATCCCCAGCATATAGGTTTACTATATCTATCGATTGACTAATTCAATTGATCATTTGAATTAAACATCAACTCAACAAATTAAATATGAAAATAAATTGAGCCTAAGTAAATCGATTAGACCAAAATTGAACTCAAGCAACTTTATTTTGGTCAAATTGAAGATGATGCCCACATCAATCCTATCCCAAAATGGCCGATATGGCCAAAATAACATATTGTATTTTTGTGCAGCCGATTCTGATACCAACACTCAAAATCTTCAGAAAAAACCCAAACTTAGGAAGGCTCAAGGGAAAGATTGCATGTTAAGTGTCTTTCATTACTAGCTATCAACCGGATGATGACAATCTAAAAGTAACTAATTAGTTTCATTTGCTGCCCATACCAATAAGGGCTGGGATGATCCAACTCACAACAAGATTCACTGAGAATATCTAATAGATAGGAAAGAGACCATAACTAACCACCCTTATGGCAAAAAATTACAAGCAAGGATAACTTCATCTAAATGGTTCTAGTAAACAATGGATATGGCAAACTATCAAAAACAAACAAAAACTTCTTACTTCTTGTATCATCTATAATCATGTAACTGGTATTAGTGAGAAATATATAACACAATTTGTTATTTTGGATGGTTGCATAAGATTCAGAAATATTGACTTACCTGACCAAATACAACTTCATTGAGATCACTCATGGATGGAGTCTTCTCAATTAGGCGAGCCTGCATCATATAACATCAAGTTAACCAATCTGCAGGAGAAGATAATTCTGATAAAGTTTGATTGTACAAAGATGCATTCTCTCTTCATAATGAAAAATATACTTGTTACTAATTGTAACAAAGTAGTAAATCAGGATATAAGTAAACAAAGAATATCGAACAATCAGGACAATCCAGAGGTTTCCACCAACACTTCAATGGTCAATTAATAGTTAATGTAATTCTGAGTCCATTCTTTATTTTCAGCTACTTATTTAAGTCAAAAGGTTATATCTAAAGCTCACTTCTAGGACATTAATCTTGGAAAACAAGAAGAAAAAGAATTGTGGCATACTGGCATCCAAAGATCCACAACATCCAGCTCACTTCTAGGACCATGATGTAGTTAATCTGGATCTTGTATCAAGGAACACTAGCCCCACAATATCCAGCCCACCTTGCATATGGACTTCAATCAATCAAAGTAACAAAAAAGATCCATGGTCTGGTAGCTCTGCTGAGAATCCACGGGTTTCTCATGTCGTAAAAAAGAAAATAGTAGCATTGTGAATAAGAAGACCAATAAGGTCTAATGAGAAGTAATGCTGCAGGGTATGGTTAACTGAGCATCCACACCAAAAGATTCCATCAAGGGGTGTCGAAAGAGCTTGTGGGCTCACGTGCAGCTCAAGCTCGTGCATCTACTAAACGAACCAAGCTTGAGCTACAATTTTGAGCTCATTAAAAAAAAACTAAGCTCAGGTCAAATTAGTTCATCTATATCTTAGTAATCTATATTATATGTATTTGGTCCAATAATATTCTATATATGACTCTTTGTTGCTTAGAGCGCCACTTAGTCAAAGGCCTGAGTTTGACTCCCATTTGTGTATATTATTTTCCTTGGTTTGTATTCTGCACTATTTTCCTCACACAGGCTAGTAATTAATTATACAGTTCCTTCTAAGTTCCTTCAAAGTTCAAGCTGCAGTGACCAATGATGAGTGGTTGGTAGGTAAGCTACTAGCTCTTTCTAGGATTATTATTAACATAAATCTTACAAAAAAGCTTTAGTGAGCTAGCTCCAGCTAGCTTGTTGACAGACCGAGCCGAACTTGAGGCATCCCTCTCAACCAACTTGACATGAGCTTGAGCTAAACTTCTAATAACTTCAAGCCATGCTGTGATAAACCCAACTTGCCCGAGCTCGGCTCATTTACATCCTTAATTCCATCAATGAGTGTAAACAATTATTATCAGCCTATAAGGCACCAGCTGTTTGGCTCACCTCAGAAGAGTAATAGCACATCCAAGTGCAGCAAAATTAGAAGTAATGGGAAAAGAAACTTAATATTTCCTTTTGCCTTGAACAACCCTATCTTTTTAACTGCTTATTCCAGATTAAGAGAAACTACACTATACATTTGGCCCACATCAATATCTTTGGTAGAAAGAAAAGCAAATATAAATTGAATATTAAAATGTTCTGTAATATAATGATCAAATCGACAAATGAAAAATAGATAATCTTGAACAAGAGAATAGAAAACTTTGAAACTGAATATTCCAACCAGCGACAAACAAGATTTACTCCAAAATCTCAATGTTTGCATGGATGTCAGTAAAGAATAAGTAATGATGATGAGCAGAAAAAGAAACCTTTTAGATAGATTAAGTTTCCATAAGTGCAGTCTGCATGAGTACTGAAAGATACTACCTAGCAAGTTATGAGCTAAAATCTTGGAAAGGGAGACAACCTTTACACCTTCAGGGAAACAGAAGGCAGGCAAATCACCCTCCCTCATTTCCACTCTCTTTCCAGGAGGGTATTTGAAAAGAATCTGCAAGTCAAAGAAGAATATATCAGTTGCACATAAGTACAAAAAAGAAACATCAATGGAGACTGCGGAAAGAAAAAGAAAATCAGCCAAAACCATCACATATTAACAATAAAAGAAATTTGTCAACATCTTTTATCAAATCTAGGTGTAGACTTGTCCTAAGATTCATTATCACCAAGGAATCTTGATTACAACTTGAAACCTAGCTTGATCAAGAGTCTTGTCCTTAAGTAGATTTTTGGTCAGATTGATCCTGCTTAGATCTATTTAAAAATATTTAGTAAATTTTTGGTCCAGATTAGACAATTATTTTCAGGCTGAACTGGTTATAAATTCGGACAAATTCCGTGCAAGACAACCTATGCTGGGTGACAATGAGTCGCTACTAATGAGGATTGTGAATAGTGTTCAAGACAATTAGTGAAGATCAAATTACCCAAAGTCAGTGATCAGCAAGATGCCCAAAATCTCTTGCCGAAACTTGTTTTCAGGGCAATCTAATATGTCCAAATACAGTCTTAATTGTCCACACAAAGCGTACTGTGCTAACGAAGAATGATGAAGCCAGTCGGCATGCCCCCTGCCAGTAGGATACCGACAACTGGCACAAGGTGAGCCATGTTGTGTCAACCAGCACAGGTAGGGTATGGGCAACACATAATAAGTACAGCTCGGAACTTGTTATAGGCAAGTCAAAGAGACCCAAAATGCAGAAATGGGTCTCTTTGGAAACCACTTTGCCAAATAGGAAATGTAGAAGTTAGAGGTGAACTTAGAAAAAAAAAAGGAGAAATAAATGAGATTTTAAAGGGATTTAAAATTTTTTTCGAATCCAATCAAAAGATAAAATTTTCTCATTCTTTTAATATTTTCTTTGTTTTACTATTTGGAGTGTACAAATGAAAATACTAGATTTATCATTTATAAAAGTCTTTCTAGATAGAACTAGCATTTAGTATTAGATATTATGAAAAATACTCTTTAATTGTCCGAATTAGAAGAGAGATTTGATTTCCCTAAAATTTTAAAAGATTCAAAATTAATATGTCAAATTTGACTAAAATTGGTATATGAACATATTAGACTGAATTCATATAAGTCAATTTGAACCCAGATTTTATAATTTTTAGTTAAAATTTCAGTATAATAAGAAATTATTTGATAATATAAGTATGTAAGGCATTACAATGAGCACTACTATTAATAAATGAGTTTTTAGGATTATAGACAGTATTTGACATAACATTCTTATATTACTTTTATGCCGATAAATGAAGTCTTTGATCATCCCTATTATTCTGCATTCAACTAAATTTTGGTTTTTAATTACTAAATTATTGTTAAATAATAGATGTCTCTAATCATATTATATGTTGAATTATGTTGCTACTTAACTATTGCTATTTTTTAACAAATTGGTCATTTACAAAATTATCTAGGGATAAAAGACTGGTATAGAATTTAATGCATATACTTAAACTAAAAACATCAACAAAAACCCTAAAAAGCATGTTAGAGGCATGTTAATATACCACTAGCATGCTAGGGCGTGCCACGCTAATAAAGTACCAACAAGACACGTGCCACTGGCACAACAATTATTGGTGCTAACATAGTACAAAGACACCAACATGGCCTTGTATTATACAAGCACGCTATGCCTTGCCATGTACCGTGTTAGAAACATATTGCTTTTACTAGCACGTATAATGCGGCAAATACAACCCTCATTCCTAAACCATATCTATAGAGACTTCTAACTGCCTGGCAACACATTTCATGGTAATTAATGATGTTATTTTTCCCAAAAATAACAACAATAGCCAATAGTATGCAGTTAGTCCCAACTATTCAGGATCTAGCATAAAGTACTTGTTAGAGCATAGAATAAAGAAACCATTGTTTTCTAATAGTTTAAGTTTTTAGAGTAGTTGATAAGCTTTATTGCATCAAAACAGAGATCCTAAGTGCAAAATCGGCCAAGCTTATATGTTATTTAAAATATAAAACCTTCATCACTCTTAAGTCAGGTCCACTTCTTCGACCCATCAAAAATCAAAATGTCTCAAGCATAGATGTGAGGAAATATTAGAGTATAAAATGTAAAAACCATTATTCTCTAACAACTTAAACTTTTAGAATAGTTAGTGAGTTAATAGTACTATTTAAAATTAAGCACTATCATTTTTTTTCTTACTACGTTTTTTTCATGTTCACCTCCCTATCAAGACACCTTCTTCAATAAAACCAATCCTCCAACACACATGCATTATGTGGTCATCTTTCTACATGTTTAGACCACTCAATCTATTCTAATAAAGTAACATATCCTTACTATTTCCCACTTTCCCTATTCACCTCCCTGTCAAAAAATCTTCTTCAATACAACCACTCCTCCAACACATGCATTATATGGTCTTCTTTCTACATTTTAGACCACTTAATCTATTCTAATAAAGTAACTTATCCTCCAAGATTGTACAAAATCTTTCTTATCATTCATGGTTCCAAATATCAAAATCAAAATCAAGATTGGCCGTCCAAAAAAAGTATACATATCGGCTATATCAATCGTCCATATCGGTTTGTATTTTAAAATATAGAAAAAAAAATTTTAAAAAAAATAATAATAATAAAATATAAGTATAAATTATTCATATATAAATCTAAAATTAAAAAATAAATATTATTTTATTAATTTTTATCTCTCTTTCTACCACTCACTTTCTCTTCCTCTCATACAAATAAAAAAAATTCTTATTCTCTCCCTCACTACCTTTCTCTTATCAAACTCTCTCCCACTCTCTCTTATTAATTTTCTCTCCCCCACTAACTCTCCCTCTCCCAATAGCTCTGTCTCTTATTACCTCTACCACTACCTCTCTCTTCCACTATCACTCCCTCTCTCTAACCGACTCCCCTCTCTCTCCCTCTCCTATTCTTCTTTGACTATGCTTCTCCAATAAGGTATTTTCTTTTTTTCTCTCACTCTCCTCTCTCTTTCTCTTTTTTTTCTTACTCTCCTCCCTCTCTTTCTCTCTCTCTCTCCCAATTTTAGTCGGTTTTGGTTGATACTTAGAACCATGCTATCATTTACATTCTGTGAAATAATATGTATGACAAAGCTTTTTATGTCTTGAATGCAAAGATAAATACATAGGGATTTTTGCAATTTAAATGTATTTTAATTTTTGATTTAACATAAAAAACTAAGCACATGTATTTTCTATAACCGATGTACATTTTGTTATAATAGAATGCACTCAATTTACATATGCAATGCACACCAGTCCATTATTACAAATCAAAAAATCAAATATAATTATATTGCAAAAGTCCCCCATACACGATCTAAAATTATCCACAAATGTCTAACTTAATTCTTTCCTGCTTCCTAGAAGTCCAGCTTTATCAAATAATCAGTTTCTTTGCACCACCAATTGTGCAGCATGTATCAGCTGCACAATATCAGAAATACAAACAGCTAACACTAGTAATTGTATATGAAAAATGGAAGCTTGGAAATCCGAAAAAGCCAAGTATGCATTCACACCCTTTAGAAGCATCATGTTAGTTGGTGATAGTTCAACCTTCTCTCAATTCTTTAGATATTTTCAACATGTGCAGGTTCTGCTAGGCACCCAAAATAGATACAATAAAATAAAAAAAGTTAGCATGTATTCTCCACAGTCCCATAAAACTTCTCTCTTAGATTAAAATCTTAAAGTAAATAAGATTGAGGACATAAGAAAATTTATGCAAAAACTGAGATAATAAACATGGAAACACTTCTACTAAACACGAGTACAAAAGGTATCAGATAATTTTTCACATTTAACACTTGTTAATGCATGTATTTCCTATGTGTTTCCACTTCCTCTAAGGCTTATGATAGTAGATAATGAAAAATACTCTTTCCACTGAAGGTGTACTAGATTTATTTCTCTTTCTTTAATACTGAAGAGGGAGAAAATGGAAGTTACATTTTTTGACTCCAATAGTAACAGCCCTCAATATCCACCTAGGTAATACCAATATTATTAACAGGCAAAAGACCTCCATCCTCCTCTTTTCCATATTGGCATATGAATGTACCTTAGGTTCATGCGCAACATCATTTCCATAAAACATCAAACTCAAGTACAATCACAACACAGCACTAAGATAAGGAGCATGTGATGTTCTAAACTTCTAATTAGTCAGGAAGAGAAACAGAAACCATGTATTATAACCCTTAAAACAGAAACAAGGCAAAAGTCTTAAATATAGACACAACTGTCAGCATTGCAAATAATAGATAACCATTTCAGAAATGCATAAAGAAATTCTAAAGCTGAAAAAGGAACTATCAAGAAAACCAAAATCATATAGGGAATATTTCATAACTCATGAATTCAGCGAACCTGAGGTTCTAGGGTAGGTATATGTCCATGATACTGAATCTTTCTAAGATCTAGGATTTCTGATTTTGCCACATCCAACTCCCAAGCTTTCCTTTTAGCAAAAGCATCCTCAATGAGATCAACATTGGCATATGAATGGAGGCCCAAAACAAAGAAGTGCTCATATAGTGATGTGGGCTCCTTATGTTGTTTATGATCCTGGCAAGAAACATATCAGACTTATCTTTCCTGAAAAACAAGTAAACTATACAGTATCATCATCTAAATTTAACATGTCACGAAAGAAATTTCCTTTCAACATATCACTGGTTTTATACATGAGGAACAAAAACCACATCGGCAGTAACTTCCCGTTATTTCTGATTCTTGCTCTTTTGTGATTATAAAAACCAGCTGTCAGATGACTATATGAAGAAAACATTTAACAGGATGGACGGTAGATAAAGCACATATTCTCCCCTCAATTTTCTATTCCCCTTCTTTTAGTTTCTCATAGTACCGCAAAAAAAGAGCCAATAACCTACTAGCAAGAAAGAGTGCTGTCCTACAAGGCATTTGCTGGACGGCACATAAATCCCAGCTTCCAGGTACAGCAGCAAGCTTTTATCCATCAACAAAGCACTAAATATTCTATACCAAATGTACTTACAACCAGAACGGGAATACAACCATTGGATTTCGAGAATGTCCTCCAGTGCCTTATCATAGGAGTCATAGTTATAATTGATGATGAGTAAAAGGCGATCATCATGCAAGAGATGGCTACCACAAACCAATCCATTCTGACACTAATTCCCATATTTAGAAACAAAAGAAGTGCAGCAAGCAAATAAGAAGGTCAAAGAGATGCTGATACCCGAAATTTCGAGTGAATCTGATACCACTGCCGCTTCTGATTCGCCAACATCTCAAGATTCATCGTCGTCTTAAATCCCTGCTCCCTACTACTACTACTACAACTAATACTACTACTATTATTATCAGCCCCCGCCGGCCCCCACTTCCACGCCCGCTGCATCTGCCGCCGCCACCGCTGGAAACTCGCGGTCCTCATGTGGCGCGCCTGCTGCCGGATGCTGGCAAGTGGCGACGAGCTGCGGGATGACGAAGCGGGGGACGACACCCCGCCACCGTCGGCATTCCTCGCCGTCTCAGCCGCTGCCGCTGCGGCCTCCTCAAGGGTTTGGTGTTCCGGGATCGTCTCTTCCATTCCAAACCCTTGAAGAACCAATTGAAGAGAAACCAAACTGTTGCTCCTATTCAACGCCCCATTCCTTCAAATCAAAAGTTTGGCCCAAAAGGGATTAAAAGAACGGATTCGATCGAGAAAAGGGGAATTTGGATTAGAATTGGAGGCGTCGCGAAGGGATCAGTGAATCGTTGATAAGGTATGGGGAATTAAAAAGGGGGAGTTATTTCCTGTGGAAGGGGAGGAAGGGGAACGGAGAGAAACCAAAAAGGGAAGTCCTTGAGGGGGGGGGCGGGCGGGGGACGGCAGGCACGTGGTATGGACCGCATTTGGCGGACATCTCGGGATGAGTTTATGTTTTGGAAAGAGCCCCTTAGGCGTCTTTTTTTATTTCTTATTTTTCCTTTATTTTATTTTATTTTTTCTGTTAAAAGGAGCACGAAACGTGGATTAAAAGGTTTCCGTAGTTACCGGGGATTCGAAGCTTCGCCTTTGCAGAGAAGGTAACGGGCCTTTTTTTTATTTAATATTATTTTAACATAATATATATTTTTATATAGTTTCAGCACACTATTAAAAATATTAAATCAAAAAATAATCATGTAATTGTTGTCCGGCTGAGCACAATAATGCATGATATATAAATTGAGCAGCACAATAATGCATGATATATAAATTGAGCAAGATATTGGGCCCGACCAGCTTAAGCTCAGTCTAAACCCGCCCAATTTTAACCTGTTTGGGCTCGACTTAACTCAAACCCTAGATAGTATTGGGCGGCATGGGGCTAGGTCTTTGCTCGCGAAACTTAGCCCGAGAGCCCGACTCAATTTATTTGTCCATTGCTCGACTTATTATGCATATCTATTTTCATTATTGTTAGTCCCATATTAAATATTTAGTAAACTAAATATTAATATATGAGTATATTTTTATGAAAGATAGCTAAAATATCTTCATGGATGCCCTTACACTTAATACGATAAGATATAATATTTGTTGCCCGTTGTGCTCGGTCCAGACCCGGTATCTCATGGGTAGGGTGTAATTAAATCGAGCTTGAGAGAGCCTAGCTCTAATCAAGCTCAATTTGAAATTAATTTCGAGCCTATATTTGTGATCAAGTTTGAAGGCAATTTCAAACTCGAGCCTAAATGAGCCGATCAATAAGCAATTTCAATCTTTAATCAATTCAATCTAAATTTCGAGCCTAATCAGGCTTGAATTAAATTAAGCTTGATTTAGGTCTAAATCAAGCTTAAAATAAGACTTAATTCAAAAATATAAACTAATAGAGATATTTATGTATTTAGAAAAGATATGATAAGATCAAAATTTAGAACTAAACTCTAAAATATTAGAGTACATAACCATCCACTTAAGTAAATCTTATAATATAACAAAATTATAGCATAGTATAGAAAGTACTATTCATGTATTATATATATATATATATATATATATATATATATATATATATATATATAATTATTTCAAGCTTTATCAAGCATATTTGATCAAGTCGGCTCATAAACAAGCTTAGATTGAAATTGTTCTTGAGTCGATGTTGATCGAGCCTTATTGAGTTGGGCTCAAGATGAGCTTGAGCCGGCTTGATTATTTTGATAGCCCTATTTTATGAGCTAGTGGGCGGTAATGAACTATACTATTCTAGCCTGGCCTGTTCAAATTATTGGTGAGTCGAGCCATGAACAAATATGTAAGCTCAATCAACCTAAAAAGTCCAGCCTACTTGATGATCACCTATAAGCGCAATTGCAGAGCAAATGATATACAAGCTTTTAGATGGCCCATATTGAGGGGTGGACTTCGTATATACCATATATTTATGTGATTGATCATGTAGTTAAGAAAATATTAAATTTCACCGGTACCATTTGCCACTTGCTGCTTTGCTTCATGAACATTTTAAAAGAGGAAAGGATTTATTATATATATTAATCATGCACAAGAACATTGGGCTATAAAAAAGGGAGATGTGGCAATTTCTTCTCTCCTTGATCTTTCTAGTTAGTTCTTCTCTATTCACTAATGGCTGAGGCGAGTGCCTAGCTCATCTCCTCTTTTGGGGCCTTAGTCTTTCGACCTTACAGTGTGACCTAAGGTTGCCTACTTGGATGGTATGGAGGTTGTGAGCAACCCAAAGTGGAACTTAGAGCTATTCCTAGCCTTTAGACAAGGATCGTCTAGGGCAACCTAGCATCTAGCTAAAAGTGGCGATCAAGACAACCACGTATAACTCCTCAATGCATTCTAGATATGATTAGTGATTACCCCTTAGACAATGTGGCAGTTGACCCAGTGCTCCTGGAGAGCACCTGCAAAAAATGGAGATTTGGTTCATTTATTAAATTTCTAATTCAATCTACACTATTAGACACCCTTGGTAAGATCATTGTTAAAATATGAATAGTTTTGACACTTTTTTTGGCCTCTGATATGCAACAACGGTTCTCCTTTTTTTGACTCAGGGTAGAAAATGATATAATCTATGTTCTAACAAAAGGGTCATGGACTATCCATGGTCAAGTGTTAAATTTGATGTTGTGAAAATCGGACTTCTAGGCTTTGGAGGTGATAATTTGATTTGCATATGTAGGTCATGATCTAAACTTGAATAATGGAGACGTAAAATTCTAATCTTTGTTGCAACCAAGCTTGGTAGGCCACTTTGGGTGAATGATACTACCATCACTAAGGCGCACAATCATTATGCATGTATGTGCATTGATCTAAACCTCTCTATGCTGCTAAGATAAACATTGTCTCTAGGCATTGGGTTGAGGAAGGTTCTAGTTACTTTTATCTATAAGGACTTTGATTAAATCTATTTTACATGTGGTAGAATAGGTCACAAAGTGGCGGATTACTCGGACACTCCAAAAAAAGAAAGAGCCTATATCAATGGGGTGACTGAGATGGTGACAAAAGAGGCATCGAATTTTGAAGGACTGAGTAAAGGTAAATAGAGAGCTAATGGTAATACTAGGAAAGTGTTCTCCATGGCAGAAGAGGAGGATGATCTTACTTATGGGCCTTGGCTACATGTCATATGTGACTACCGACGAGAAAGTAGAATAGACTAAAAGGTGTAGAGTGTGGGAGCGATGAGCCGTGGGCACACAATAACAACAACTGTGTGGGTCTTTTGAGGCATGTGTTGATCTTATGACTCAGAATGCCTTAGGCATGTAGGACTTAAGGTGCTTCGAGTCTTGAGTCACAAATCATAATATATCCCATCTAATATTTGTAGGACTAAGGAGTCCAATCTAAGTGACCATGTGTAATCTCCTTATTACCTCAAGCAAGTTTACGTAACAAAAGGACCAACATATCACCGAATCCCTAAAAGGTGATATGGTGAGAGGCTGAGGAAAGGAAAGGATGTTATGAGTAGTGAAGATGACAAGTCTCTACCAAAGGGTAAAGGTAAGGGTCTCTTGTTATCTACTCAAACCGTAGGTGATGGTGCATTGTCTCTAAGACTCTACTTATCGGGCCTTTGAAAATGTTCACACAGGTGAATTCTCTCTATCCATCCCACTTGTCACCATCCCCATCTCCCACCTACTTCAATTCTCTCTTCGGGGTATTGAAAAGAAGGGGATAGATTTGAGAATTTGATGCCTTTGTTGCTCAAATGAGTTGACTGATGTGGATTGCTTCAGACCTCCTTTCACTTAGAGTAGTAATAGGACTTGGAATCAAATTCCCCTCGCCCATCCATCATAATTCCGTTAAATCTTGAGAGGACTAGGTGTGACAATATGCCTTTACCCCCTTTCCTCTAAAATTAATATATCTTTCTATTTTGAGCATTTCTGGTTTGAATACGATGACGCTAGCTCCTTAGTTTAGGATGCTTGATCTGTTTGTTCAAATGATATAATGTTATCTATTGTCAAAAACCTTACTGCTATTAAATATAAGATCAACTTTTGGAATAATGAGGTGAGGGACCAAATTATCTTGCTAGAAGCTCGGGAATATGACAATGAGCTTTGCTCTCTTGATTCTTTCTACAGATGTTGTATAAGAAGCATATTGCCCTACTAAGGCAAATTGACCTCAAATGGCGATCTAAGGCTAGGGTAAATTAGGTTCGGCATGGATATAATGCAATTTTTTTTCAAATTTACTACCTTGATAAAACATAAGTAAAATCATATCATGTGCATTATTAATGACGAGGGTGTGGTTTTAACTGGAATAATATTGTGCATGAATTTTTAAAATTTTGATGGTGATTTTTGGCCCCTATTACTAGTTTTTTAGCATTCTTGCTATGCCATATGGCATCTCAACAGTTACCATGTAGAATTTTATAGAAAGTAATGGAATATTATGATACTTATGATTTCTCAGTTAGATTAGCATATGTGTCTATGTTAAGATTTGCAAAGGGTCTATATCATCGTTTTTATCTTTCTAAATTTATGTGCATCAAACTTGTTATAATTAAATCTTAATAAAATATTAATATACGAGCAATTCCCCTAATAAAAAAAATTATTAGAGTTGAAATTTTTTTCTTGGGAAGAATGAGGGGCAAAGGGATTGATATCGAGAAAGATTTCTTATTATAAGATCATGATTTGATCCGCATATGTTTAGTAAAAAGAATAATTTTTCTCCTTTGATCATAAATGGAAAGTGTTCAATTAGTTACTCTTCGGGACGGAGTGGAAGAAGGGAGGAGATTCTCGAACGAAGAAAATGATCCAATTACTTCGAAAGAATTGAACGAGGAGCCGTATGAGGTGAAATCTCATGTACGGTTCTGTAGAGTGACAGTAAGGGTGACTTAACTATCATTTTTGACCGCTGGTTTATCGCTTATGATTGACTTGAATATTTATCGCTAATGATTGACGTGATCACCCTATTTCTACTCTCACTCTACACACAATTTTTCTGAAAGTCAAAAGCAAGCTATGCTAGTTAAAAGAACCATGAAAGAATAATGCAAATGATAGAGAACACTTAAATGGTACATAATTAAAGAATGAGCATGAATTGGCGTCGTTTTTCTTTCTTATTCTAGATGAATACATCGAGCTAGACTACTTCTCAGAGTATTAAAGCCAAGCATGCTTAACAATACAACATTCCATGTTGTTAAAGATAATATCCACAGCACATAACCAATTAACCAAGATATACAAAGTTCATTCTGTCTTGAAATGTGGATAGAAGTTTTCTATAGCTATTCAGTATGCTTCGACATTGTTAAAATCATATTTCAACGTGAGAAGATTGTGGTAATATTTTCTCTCTCTCCGTAATGGAATGTCCTTTTGATAATCCAAAGGCGCCAAACCGCATTTGAATTGATTGGAACAGATGAGAAATAGATCCATGCTAAAACATTCAATGTTTCAGATTATGATCTCCGGAGGAAACACGAATGCTCTGTTTGCTTTGAGTTTAAGAACCCTCTCTAAACTGATTCAAAGATTTCTAAATTAATTTAGTAACCAAACATTTTTTTTATCTTTTTTATATCTAATTAAGTTTACGCTTTAAAAAATTAAGATAAAAAAATAAGACTAACTAATGGAGTTTAAAACTTAGCTTCAAACCAAACAAGAACAGAATAATAAAGCCTCTACACTTGATCTGTTGGTTTCAGTCGAAGTAATCAAAGATCATGAAACTTGATCCCATACATAACTAGAGCACCAAAGAATTGTTTCAATAAATAAAGTCAAGCTTCTAAATAGAAAATATTCAACACCCTGCAACATGGGATGAGGCCCTTCTCAGAAGGGTTAATCTCCTGAATCTTCACTTTGTGCACATCACCATCAAGATGTCATGCTGCCACTATCAATCTTCTACATAGATTAGCACCTAATGTCTTCAGCAATCAGCACCTAGTCAAAATGTTGTTCTGATCATAATTTATTTGCTAAACAAAGAAGAAAATGTAAAAGAAAAGTGAAAAAAAAGCTTACTTACAAGATCCAAGTATGGATATGTGGAAAGATATGCAGAACCAGTTCCCTATCACAGACATATTAGGAATATTCTGCAGAGATTGGTACATGTCATGATACAGTATTCACTTTCTCCATATCCTCAGATCCAATATTCACATCTGGGAAGCCTTTTAGCGCCTGATCAAGCATAATACTTTTGTAGTTTTAAAAAATATTTCCGAATATGTGCGCAAAAATAAATAAATAAATATATATATATATATATAATATACCTGATATAAATACCAAGACACAAAAGCATCTGTGGCAGCATATTGGATTTTCTCTTTTGACAGTACATCAGCTTCCCAGTTTCCCATTCTGATTTTGCTAGGTTTTTCCAACTGTGGAAACAACAGTGACTAGCCAATGTAGATGGGGTATGACCATATGGGTGCATCAAAGGAGTATGATAGCTCTTGCATAAAGAAATCAATTAACTATATATCTAAAGAATAAGATAAACTGACACATACATTTGGGCAGGTTGAGACAAATTTGCAATTTTTAGGTCCATTGACACCCTTATGATGAGAAGGAAAAAAAAAAAAGAAAACCCTGGACAACCCTACTTATGGAAGCACCATTTTGACCAAACAGCAAAATCATAAACAGAAGATTTCCCGGACAATTTCCTGCAAAGGTAGCAGTTATTGGAATAAAAGACAAACATCACATTCCAATTCATCAAAGAATATCTATCTTTTGTAATACATGTGGATGTGTCACATGGGTCAGAATGCTGATTGCTAGTTATAAATATAATAAGAATTAATAAATTTCAGGGCATTAGCTATTGATAATTGATGCAGGGTACAGTGGATATTATTATTTTAAGAGATAATATTTACTACTTTGGCATACAAATGGGCAATAGGTGTCCTGAGACTTTGGTCTTTAGCAAGAATATCCAGAACCTAAATGCAGGTTACTTGTTGCCATAGTGATTGATCTGGTTTATACCTCTTGTATCACCAGAAATGTGTTTTCGACAATAATGTGTTAAGCTAGTTGGCTTGTGTAGCCATATCATCAATAATACCTCTTTGCATGTAATTTTTTCAGTTAAAGAACTCAAACTCCATTTCTTAGGAGGTCCACCAAATTTGGTATTTGCAAGACTTGACAAGTCCATTAAGGATTCAACACCAACACCATAATCCTTCCTCATTTTCCATGCGTCGTTGGCTACACATACTCCGACCTTCAAGAAGCAAAAGAAAACTAGTAAATAAAGAAGGCATGAAATCGATTATGGATAAAGAAGGAAAAAGCTTTTAATGAAAAAAATCAGTAAATAATCTACCCACTTTGACAGATGAACTATCCTCCAAAAGAGACTTCAAAATAGGGGGAATTCCAGAGTGAATAATGTGCATGACATAACAATTAGCAGTGTCCATACAAATCTGCAATACTGCAGCTTTTCTTTGTGGTTCGCCTGCAAATTTCACATCATCAAAGCATACTTTAGTTGAAATTCTCTATGCGTTCATACACAGTTGCACACTCATTCCTAAAAGAAGAGGCACAGAATCACACTTCTACTATGTGATGCGTGAATATTTCAATACTCTAGGCATATCTCTTAGGATAACCTATCATATACTAGACCAATAGACCCCTGGAGTATTTCCAGTATGGTACCTGATGCATCTTATACCAAATTAGATAAAATAAAGATTAAAATGTGGATATATCATGGTTCCTCCTAGGACAGAGAGAGAGAGAGAAAGAGGTTTCTGCTATTCAATCTCCATAAATGATACCAAATTAGATGAAATAAGGATTAAACCATGAAGCCTAAATTAAATGTTTGTCCAGAGGGAGAAAATAATTTAGAAAAGGAAAGAATACAGCTAAAACTAGAAAAACTAACCTCTTCTAAAAACAGGCTTCCACTCGATATCAAATCCTAGAGAAACTTGCTCAAAGCTCTTCAGGGCCTTGATCTTATCTAAAATCTCCTTAGTAGCTTGCTCTACTTCAGAAGCTGTCTTGCTATATACTATGCGTCCCATGAACTTCATTGATTGGTAACTAGTCCCGACGTTCACTAAACAGAAGGAAAATTTGAAGTTAGAAAACACTATGAGCAAACAAAGGACTATGGAACAAAGTGCCTGTATGATGCAACTATGAAAGGATCATACATTCATAATTTCAAATCTTATATAGGTCATTGATTTTTAGTTCTTAACAGTCTAGATTTACCTAAGTGATGGATAGATGCGAACATTCTACAGCATAATCTACTCAACCTTCAAGACAAAAATGTCACTTTGGAATACATTACTACAAATAAGGATACGTAGTTATAGAAAGGAGAAAGCTTGATAGGTACATTTGCTCTAATTTTTCTCCCTCAAGATTTCTTATCTTTAGCAACCAAGATAAGCATATGCAAATCCACACAAAAGAACAAGCTACAAAATCGAATCAAGTTAGCCGAGAAGGGAGGGATCGAGTAGGAAGTACCACGGCAAGGGGAAGGAGCGAGAGCCCACAGCGCACTCACGTCGGCGGCGGAGGAAGCGGCGGCGCGGTGACGGTTCCACTTGGGGAGGCGGCGAGTCTTGGATCGGGGCTCAGAGTCGGGAGGGGAGGAGCCAGTTCGCTTGTTGGAGGAGGCGTAGGCGGCTTCGATGGCTCGGAGCTCGTCCTCGGCGGCTGGGTCCCATTCGAAATCGGACTCCCACTTGCCTTCGGATCCCATTTCTCTTGATCTTTTCTTTTATTCTTTCGCTGTTATCTGCAGCAGCAAACCAAATAGGCGGAGGAAAATTGCCACTGTTAAATAATTTACAAGGGAAACAAGAAATTTGTGTGTGTGCGTTTTATACTTTGAAATCAATGGATATTCGATTATTGGCGGGATTCTAAACACAGTCTGAATTAAGATTCAGTTCTTTCTAGTGGAGAGTTCAGGTAGGAATAGCAAGAGTATATTTAGAAATGAGACTATTAAACAACGATACTAGGTTTGAAAGATTTAGTTTCTAAAAGCCAACTATTTACATCTATTACCGGCTTTTGAATTTTATATAGATCAACCTAAAATTAAGCCATCAGATTGAGTGAAGCAACCTCAGAGAGTCAGGCCATATATTCCAGTGGATCTTATAAATTTCCCTCATCACTGCAACAATTAATTCTATATCTTCAACCACTTTCCTTCACCAACGCCATACACATAACTCAGGTAGTCTAGTGTTAAGAATCACTGCCGATATGTAACAATTTTGCAACATGAAAGATCCGAGTTCAAATATGTTTTTCACCATATCCAATTTGTGATGCCTTGTCAATTTGAACAAGAGTTCAGTTCACATATCTGTATGTTCGTAAATGAAAAAATAAAAAAGAAAGAAAGTAGAAGGAAATCAAATACAACACAAAATGAATCCTGCAATTAAGCAGGAATTTTATCGAAATGTACTTTATGGAAGAGCCGCATAGAAATATACTTGGTATGTCCAAAGTGCTAGACCACAAATCTCTCCTAAATGCCATCCAAATATCTAATCCGTTCCCAGAATTGGAGTAGATAGATTCTGGAAAAAGAACAATAGGCTAAATACATCTTTACTGGAAAACAAACTAATTTGTTTCTAATGCCGATATTATTAATGGAAGAGGAATACATGAATATGAGTGCTCTATATCAATATGGTTTGTTCTTCGCAAGGAAAAAGAAATCATTCTAATAATCAAGCTTCACACCCCATTATAGGAACATCTCATCTACAGGAAGGGGTTCTGTATATCTGGTTAAATGTAGGCAGATCACAAAAACACAGGAGCCATGACCAATGTTATTGTTGCCAGCATTTTAATAAGAACATGGAGTGAAGGCCCCGCAGTGTCTTTAAATGGATCTCCAACCCTGCAGAATAAAAAGCTTAAATCAGCACTTCCAGTTAGAACTGAGAACGAATCATTCCAAAATACAAGCCATCCAGATATTTGACAGTTTCAACTCCTGTATTTAAGCAAGCAAAAGTAATAGAAAGTTACCTACGAGGAATAGACATACTAGTTAATGAATCTTGCCACAAGTACAAGCACAAAAACCTGATCACATCTAACAAAAAAACTCTGCGTATGCCAATGGGGTTGAGCTCAATTAGGTCAGCATCAATTTAAGTCCAAATCTCGTGGCATCATTTAGCAGAATGTGATCTTTAGAGCCTGCTTAGGCCATACATTCCAGTTTATGAACCTCAGGTGCCCAGTGATGGTTCAGTTGTATGTACTCGGTTAAAAAGGAGGACTAAACACTTGTCTAGCCCATCACTCTATGAGCTCCGACGATAGATAATACAAAAAAGAAAAAGTTCCCCTAATAACAACAACTAAGATAGATGATCAAATAATCCTTCTTAACTTATAGTCACAATTTGCAAACTACAACATCAGTTAAATTTCAGATTCCTGCACGAACCTGTTGTAAACAGGTTGACCCATCTAATGTGATTATTAAATGAATAGACTTCATATTTGAATTCTCAACTATTTTAACCCGGTTTAACCTTCATAAGTCAAACAGGTCAGTAGGGTTGGCACATTTATGTCCGATCCAAGAAGATTCTCAAAGGTTATGCAAGTCATGTTGTGTAAGCCTTATATATTCAGGTCATATTGATGACTGAAATTGAAGAACTCATCCTGATAATAATTCGAGCTGTGTTCAATTTGACATTTGGCGACTAATATTTGCCCATCAACTGGCCAACCAGACCTAAAACCCGATTATCCAATGTGATTGCTGCCCAATATCAAGCTCGTTCTAGAACTCATGAAGATAATTTAACATTTGACTATTAATTCATTAAATAATTAGGGCAGTAAGTGAACAATTCCCAACATTGCTAAGGATGCATAGCATTGTACTGATTTTTTGCAAGTGAAAGACCTGACAAAGAAAAATAAAACCCTCTCAACTAAAGACTGAAAACTTACGTATCACCAGTAACTGCTGCCTTGTGACAGTCGCTGCCTTTTCCTCCAAGTGCACCAGTTTCAATGTATTTCTTTGCATTATCCCAGGCACCTCCCGCAGTGTTCATAAAGAGAGCCATAAGAATACCGGCAACTGTTGCAAACATTAGCATGGATGCCACAACTTTAGCTCCAAGAAGTGGCTGACCAGTAAAGTAACCCAATATGCGGAAGAGAACCCCTGAGATAAAAAAAAAAGTGAGACCAATAGAGCATCAAATGTAAGCTGACTCATGCTTCCCGATTAATTTTAATAATTTAATTATATATGTGTATAAATAAGAAGAATAATGTAAAAGAACACAATCATCAGCCCAAAAACAGCAACCATGAATAGATTAAAAAAACTCACCAACGGCTATTGGTGATATAATTGCTAAGGCTCCAGGCTTTATCATTTCCCTCAAAGATGCTGATGCCACAATGGCAACGCAACGACCATAATCTGGCTTTTCTTTGTAATCCTGGATGTGAATATGACATCAATCTCAGAATTCACTTATCAATCATAAATAGTTATTATTCAACTAGACAACTAAATACTAACCATTATGCCAGGCCTCTCAATAAACTGTCTTCGGACTTCATTAACAACCTCCTGAGCAGTTCTTCCCACAGCAGAACAAGCCCAGGCACTAAAAAGAAATATAAGCATAGAGCCTAATAAACCGCCAACAAAAATCTCTGGAACAGCTATATCAACCTGCATATCTTTCGTTAGATTGCAGTACAATATTGATGACAATATATCATATGTGCTTGGCATTTTTATTACCTGTTTGAAGGGAATGTGAGAAAATGAAGAGACTTCATCCATATATGCACTAAAAAGGAGGAAGGAAGCAAGTGCAGCTGAGCCTATAGCAAATCCTTTCGTGGTAGCTTTGGTAGTGTTACCAACAGCATCTAGAAGATCTGTGATTTCTCTAACACTTTCAGGCTGCACGAAGATCACTCGGTGTCAAAACAAAGGTCATTACTACCATTAATGCATTATCGAAGAGAATTCTATGAAAAAGATGGTGGAATTCTTCCTTAGCTAAAAGTAGATCAAGAGAAAGCAGATCACCAGAATTCTCTTTTTGGTTCTAAATTATCTTAGATAATCAAAGAGAAGTTTGAACATGAATCATCAATAATACCTGCTGACTCATCTCCACAATTCCACCAGCATTGTCAGCTATGGGGCCAAACATATCCATGGTGAGAACATATGCAGCTGTGCTAAGCATTCCCATTGTTGCAACAGCTGTCCCAAACAGACCACCAGTTGGATTCCCAGTATCATCAACCAGGCCCGAGGTATGCCCCAACCAAAAAGCTGAGACAATAGCTACACTTATAACGAGTACAGGAAGAGCTGTTGATTCTAACCCCAAACTTATGCCTGCAATAATATTAGTTCCATGTCCAGTAGCACTTGAAAGAGCTAACATGCGCACAGGCTCATGCTTGTAATCTGTATAGTACTTGGTGATCAAAACAAACAAATACGCTGTAATGATTCCTACCAAGCCACATAGCGCAAAATTAAGCCATGCATAAGGTGCTTGTTCAGTGTAAAGGAGCCAACGAGCAGACTGAAATGTCCAGCATCAGAGAGGTAAAAAGGAAAATGTCAGTCATCTAAACATTGTGAGAAGCCAGAAGCATACTCAGTGGAAAATTGAGTCAACAGAACCAAATTCTAGGCATGAATCTGTAGTCAAATATAACAACTATATTGCAGTATAGCAAACATTAATACAGATCAAGATCAACGAATGTAATCATAGCAATTGACTTACCACACCAAAAGTCAGAACAGCCAGCACAATTGTGACAGAATAACCCTTCTGAAGTATTGCCATTGGATCCTCAATAGGAACAACAAGCCCAGAATCACGAGTACCCCTAATTGAGAGTATTCCAATGGATGACACGACCAAGTCAAATGAATGTACGACAAGAGGAAACAGAATAAACCCAGAGGGGTCTGCAAAGGAGGAATAGAAAGATATTAGATAAACATAATGATCAAAATAAATGCAGTAGAAATCACGGTCATGATTCATGAAAGTCACTAATCCAAAAAACGAATGCAGTTTCACAATAATAATAGCTATACCTACATCTAACAGTATTCTGACAAAAAAAATCTCATCTCCTTTATGCTATCTCCTTGAAGTCAAACATTTAATAGATGCTGCAATTTCTTATCCAGGACATTCACAACAAGCCTGCTGTGTCTGATAATAACTGAAATTATTAGTTTGATCCTCTCTCAAGTTCTTCTGTTGCTTTTAGCATGTTAATCCTTATCTTTACAGATTTGGAACTCTAAGCCATGGTTTAAAGTTTTCACTGAAGACATAGCTTTCCAGCCAAATTGGATTTATTTTGTTTGTGTTCAGACCCCGGAACATGTTTTCTATCACCATTCCAGCCATTCATGACTTGTTTCGTCACAAACATTCAAAGCTAGCAAACACAGGTTAATGATGCATAAATGTTGAAACACTGCCTAACTGATGATTCAATGTGGAAATTGATGGATAGTTAGGAGTCAGCAAAACGGCCTAACGGTTCAGCATCCTCCATTCCTTAACTCATAGCAAGTTATCCTGTTTATGTGATTTCTAAGTGAGTGAAGCTCAAAAATCAATTCATGTTACAACTATCTCAAAGTCAGCAAACTTCATCACTGGACTAATAATTTCACGAGAATTACTACCTCATCTAAGTTCTTCAATGAGTTCATTATATATGGAGGAAAACAAGTCCCATGCATCTCTCATAGCAACTGGCCACATTTATCTTCTTTAAAAAGTCAAACAAACTATGGTAGGAAGACCAATTTCTATGATACCTTTTTGCGAATGTTACATTTTTTTTTCTTCAGATACTTTATATTCTATAAACCCAGAACGGCCAAAACTCCAAAGCTTTTCATTTCTTTAGGAACTGAAGTTTCAAGGGATTGGCATATTAACCAATCAATATTTTGTGAAAAATAGAGATAAAAACCAACAGGGTATGTTCTTTTGAGAACCAACAGTATACATTGCCAGGATAACTTGACCGAACTGGGATATCCAGTTATCAAACAGGTCTGATGGAATGGAATTTTCTAAAAATTTACAGGCATGATTGCATGAACAAACAGGATACTATTAAAAGGTAAAAGTAATTCCCTGTTGGACACCATGAGACAATCAATATGAAATCCTACTTAAAACAGTGAAATTAGCTCCAAGGTCAAATTAGAAACAACTGAATCCACTACAATGCTCACCATATTCTTAGAGATACCTAAAATGATTAAAAGAGGTATATAACTTTGGGAAGCCCACTCAAAATAGATCGAATTGAGAACGGAAGATGTAATTTAAGAAGTCATGCTTCAGACATTAAGCCAAGCAGCGGCAGATTACCATACTGTTGAGATCAAAAC
Source organism: Typha angustifolia (assembly GCF_048772165.1). Taxonomy (NCBI): domain Eukaryota; kingdom Viridiplantae; phylum Streptophyta; class Magnoliopsida; order Poales; family Typhaceae; genus Typha; species Typha angustifolia. The sequence goes on along the minus strand of NC_133245.1, from coordinate 12,578,340 downwards.
ATAGTATAGAAGAAAAGCAGATGTGGAATAAATAACTTGATATTTTCAAGTAAAATATGTAAAATAAGCATAGAGACATGCCGTCAATTTTGCAGCGTTGAGCCATTGTTCCTCCAAGTATCATAGCGCTGATTATTTCTGCTGCTATACTCTCAAAAAGATCAGCACCTCGAGCAGCACAGTCACCCACATTATCACCAACCTGAAAAAATTCAATTGAATCTTATGAAAAAAAGGAACATGCTGGAAGTAATTTCAATACCCAGAAGAAAAAGGAAATCATCTAAACAAATAGAAATATACTAATCAAGAGATATATCACATAATCAGAATCATTGCAACATGAGCAAGAAATAGTGAGAACTAAAATAACAAATCCATTCTACTAAGAAAGATCACAAGTATATGCCTGCTGTAATACCGCATCTCAGAGCAAATAAAATATAATACTGCAGGAGTGCGTATATGTGTGGTTCCATGACAGAGAGTTGCAATACGCTCTTACAAGAACATTTTGTCATGTTCCAGTTTTTGAAAGGAGAATCATCATGGTACAACTACAGTACTAATTTGAAGATAAGGTTTGAAGCATGGTTCAATCATATCTAATTCATTGTTCAACTTTACTAAAATGTAAGACAATCAGTACGATCTAAAAAACTGAATTGCTAGCAGCTAAGCCAATCTAATGCAATGAAAAATGACATTAACCTACCATAAATGGCCCAAACTAATAAAGTGCCAATTCATATGGGACCAAGGGCATGCATACCAGTCTCCACAAAAGATTAAAAGGTTTCCCTAACAAATATGCACATCCTAACACAGGCTGCAGGGTAGCTAGAAGAACATTCATTTGTTTTACCCATAGATCAGCAGATTAAAGATTAGAAAATAATATAGAATCATGTATTAAATTTGGAGAGGCAAATAAGAAGACAATAATGCTTTAGTATTTGTTTAAGATTGCAGATGTTTAGTAACATAGTTTCTTTGTTTAGAATGCATCCACAATTCATCGCTGTCCTGAAACTATTAGAACACTTTACTTCCTTCTAGAAAATTTATGACCTAATACCTTTGCTCAAATGAAGCAATTATTAGCATCAACAATGCCTATAACCTACCATGCATGCCTCAGAATAGGATTAGTAAATAATCTCAAAATATTGCTTGCTCCTAAGCTTGACTTATAAAAGCATAAAGCGAACCCAACTGACAATTTAGACAAAGCACTACATAGCTGTTAAAACTAATTACTTGAACGCATGATCAAATTACCAAGTCTGCGATCACAGCAGGATTACGAGGATCATCTTCAGGTATCCCTTGCTCTACTTTTCCAACAAGATCAGCTCCAACATCAGCTGCTTTAGTGTATATTCCACCACCCAACTGAGCAAAAAGGGCAACAAAAGAGGCACCAAAACCATATCCCACAAGAAGAAGTGGCACTGCAGAAAAGCATATCAAAGAGATATATAGTGCTGCTGCATCGCAAACTTATTTCTTCAAGGAAAATTCTAACCAAAATTCTAATTGGGCATCTTTGATAACAGAGCAAGAAAATAGATTATCATGCTAATCTGAACTATTTTTCCCTTATCAAGATCAAATAAACAGATATTCCTCAAATATATAAGAGTGTCCCAGTGTAGGAGGCTACTGCCAACACAAGAACAGGAAATTGGAAAGACATGCAGCTAATGCCAACTGCCTAATACATAGTTTATGTGATATTACAGGAAAAGGAAAAAATATCAAATTTGATCAAAATATTTCACTTGTCCATCCTCTTACCCTATCTTTTCTGTTCCTCCTCCTTAATCAAAGGATTCAAAACCTACATTAAAGCACTGAAAATCTGACTTTGAAACAGTGTTTTTGCAAAGGCTACCAATTTATACTCGGTAGGCTACTGAGTACCAATTCATGTAAAACTACGCAGCAAACAACTCCAAAACTTACCAAATTACAATAAATAAATTATAAAATCTTACCAAATGGATTGCTCTAAATCTTTTCATTTAAAATGAAAAAGTTAAATTTTACAAAGGTATCTTCAAAGTCAAAATAAATATAAATGATGTGGATTACAAAGGGCCATAATGATTTAAAATTTTCATGAGTAATAATATGCAATCATTATAGTACAAGCAAAATATTATTTTGAATTATTTTGCCATGTCTACATGATTGAAAAATGGAAAAGATAGGTGTTTCCAATGACTTACATTCTGTAACCTTCATTGAACCAGGTGAATCAACTCCCAGCCAAAAATAAAATGTTGCATATAATATGGCCACACCAAACACAGCCATACCAACGACAACAATGGCTGAAAAACCACCAGCACGGACAGCAATCTGTTTACAAAAGCTGATTGATCAGTTAGGAGCTTTTTAAGTGATTCAAGTTTAAAAAATCCAAGTTAATGCAACAAATATATGGACCTGCAATGCCTCCCTTGCGGAGCGCCTAGCAGCACTTGAAACTCTAACATTTGCACGGACAGATACCCACATTCCAACATATCCAGCAATTCCTGAACATAATGCTCCTAGAAGAAAAGCAGCAGCGGTAATGTATGCAGATGTTGACCTAAAAAATGGTAACGGAGATTAACAGATTAGTAATTAAAAAGAGCTAAGAAACGCACATGGCAGTAAGACAAAAAAAAATACACATGCGCGCACACACACATAAACAAAGTGTACCTTCCAAGTCCTGATGCCTCTTGCTGCGGTGTGGAAGTACGAAAAAGATATATGCCAAGGATCACAAGTGACAGAATAAAAGCCATCTTGGAAATAGTTCCATATTGGGTCCTAAAGAAACCTTCTGCCCCATCTCGTATGGCATCTGATATCTAAAGAAAAAGGCACATATCAAATTAAAATTTCCATATAAGGGATTAAAAATCAATATCAGACAATTAATTTAGAGGAAACACCTCAAGATAAAGGTGACCACCTACTAACTTAAGAAAAAGGACATCCAAACGCATAAGGCTTCCACCAATGCAGACTCTAGGAAGAACAAAATGTATGCAGCCTTACCCCATTACTAGAGAGGCTGTCTACATCAAGTGAAATATTAACTTGAAAATCTAATCAAATTGATAGGTTAACGTACCAGCATAACAAAAATTAAATCAAGGAGCCTTTTTAATGGAAAAGAATGTGCAAATGAAAGTTGGCAGACAAAGTACCATACAACCAGCTTGGCATCAATAATTTTACAGCACAAGAATCTATAATTTGAAGTGCACTTTAGTTGAATAAATAAATAAATATATATATATATATATATACATATAGTCACAAAATAGACTCATTTATAGATTTATCAACAGTTTCACAGAAACCTAAGAAGTAGAGTCACGAATATGAGACATAGATATGACACAATACAGACACGGGGATACCCACAAATATTGAAAAAATAGGACACGATACGTTTAAAACAGTGCAAAATAAATAAATAAAAGTATGATATATAATAAAGATACATTTAAAGAAATGTTTTTCAAAAATACACAAGTTCATGCATAAATTATTCATGAGAGAAAAGAGAAAATGTACACAATACCACAAAGTCAAAAATAATAATGCTAATACGTGACAATAAATTCAAGCCAGTACTTAAAAATAGTGGATGGCATAGGTGAATATGTGATTTTACAATAATTTGCATTAATATTTTTTTTGTATGCACTAACTTGTGACTGTTGTATTATATTTCTATAGCATATGCAAGAATTTCTAAAATAGATAATTTATAAAATCAACTTTTATAGCATATAATAAATTTTATGACCAAAGAGTTTCTCAAGAGTATCTAAAAGTATTCAAGGAGTATCTAAATTTATTTTATAATCTATTAAATATCGAATACATTGTAGAAATGTCTGACATGTGTCCAACGAGTGTCCAACCAGTGTCGAACACGGCCACAGCATGCTATTTGAAGTATCTATGCTTCATAGGCAGAAACTTTAAAAAAGATAAAAGAATGTGATACCAGTGATGGAAGAAGACCTACACTATTGGGCAATTGAACTTGTTGGCATATAGAACTGCAGGCTGAGTTCAAACTTACAACTATTAAGGTAATCACCAGAAGCGCCAAACATGTAAATAGTGACAAAACAGTTTATTAGGGCTGATTCATGGTGGCGCTGCAATGGCAGGTGCCTTGAACCGATGGTGATGCTCAAACTAGAGTTCTATGCATCATGTTTAGTAAAAGATTCAATCTTAAACTACCTATATATATATATATATATATATATACCACCAGCCCCCCTCCCCCCTCCCCCCCCCACACACACACAATGCAAGTTGTGCTGACCAGCAGTAACTAACATTTTGGTTGACATGTGTCATGCAGGCATGATGTGTACCACCCAATTAAATATTTGACTGAAACTAGTTTTCCAGTAGAGCACAAAAAAGAGAAGCTAGAAGAAGCTTTCTACGTAGCATTGTGATATAAGATTAGGAAGTCGACCTAAACTCTAATACCCTGCTTGGATGGAAAAAATAAACGAGAAGAGAAATGAAAGTCGTGAGAAATTCTCTTATTACCTGGAGTGAATCTTATGTAGAGAAAGGAAGATAGTAAAATGTCCCTCCAAAGGTCAATTTTTCTCTCTCGTATGTGGGAGAAAGGGAGAGAAAGAAGAGAAAGAAGAGAAAGAAGAGAAATGTTTATCTTCCTTTCTCTCATATATCCAAACAAAAAGAGAGAAAATCATTTTCCTTTCTCTTCCTTTATCTTCCTTTTTTTCTTATCTTCTTTTCTTTCTTTCCCATTATTTATATCCAAGAAGAACATCAATGAAATAAAAAAAGAACTGCAAGATGTAATAAAAAGAAAAGCAAACTGAAAAAAAAAAAAACAGAATACATTAATGCAGCCTATCTAATAACATTAAGCATTACAAGCTTGAAGCATCAGAAACATGATGAAAGAAGACATATATAGAATACCTGGGACATCTCAGGAGGCCCCTCATCCTTTGCAAGAACCCATTTTGTAAGATAAACGGAGAAGAAGAAGCTGATTATACAAATAGAGAAGACAAAGACCACAATTGGTGAAGTATTAGCTCCTACGAAGAATACAGCTCCAAATACCAAAAGTAGAAGCACAAACAACACACGGGCATTTATTCTCATAAGTATCCGGAAGATCTGCACAAAGCAAGAGCTCTTATATATATCTATGTATAATATGAAAATAGGTAGGGGAACCAAAATAGACTTCGATGTCATAATAAACACACAAATGATTAGTCAGCATACATCAGATATTATTGTTTTGATGCAAAATCCAAGAAAACTTGGTGCATGATAGAAAACACTCAATACTAATACTAATACTTATGTCCTGCATGCACAAAGGTCAACATGGTACCATGCAGCCCACACAAGGATTTATGTGCCACCAGCATGGGGTCCGCACAGATGTGCCAACACAGTACCTCGTCGACCAGTCCTAGCACAGCCTGGCCTTCCTTGTGTAACATTAAGCCATGTTGGGGCTTTGACATTGAGTTGATACCTTGTCAGCATATAAGCCATGCTAGAATATCTCTTTAGAAAATATAAGCATCTCATATTTTACTCTAAAAATATCTAAAAGGTCCACGTCTTTATATAAACATAACTTGTATTCTACCAAAAGATCAAATAATGGATTTTAAATAAGATCAGTAAAAGAGTGTTCTGTAATTAAAAGGAGTAGCTCTGCGAGGTCAACACATCAATAGTATTTCTATAGTTGAATATCATTAATGTGAGGGTAATAACCTGGATCTTTCAAGAGGCATAAATTTAATATGGAAGCTCCTGCAGTGATACAGTTGATTATATAGTTTTGTTAGAAACAAGAACATGTTATTCATATTTCATAGCATGATGCTAGACATTGATATATGACATTATATTTTAAGGCAAAGGACCTTTCATATACGGATAGTCAGATACACACATCCAGAAGTATAAAAGTAGTTTTCAGATCATGGATAGAGCTAAACATAATAGCATTAACTGGAAATCTTATGCCAATTAAAATATTCAAAGAGCAAACAAAATCAAAATAAAAGCTAATTAACTAATTCTGTAGAGCAATTGTTGAAGAGCAATCTGTTAACTATAACTACTATTTTAAGCAAAAAAAGAGAAGTATTGCTACTAGTAAAAAAAAATTCAAGAAGTTGCATATATGACCAAAAAAATTGTAGATCAGTATTGTGTTATTATAAGGTAAGATATTAATGAAGTGACAAAGAAGAACAAAAGGTGCTTGTTATCAACTTACCCAGGGGGTGTAAGATTTACTCCGCATACTGGGAAAAGTCCTTGACCTCTCCTGGTATGACAACCCCTTTCCATTTTCCATGTCATCATCCATTGCAACAGCATGTGAAGAGTTCACCCTCCGATTCACTGGAAAAGGAGCAAACTCCCCAACTTGGGGTAAGTCGCTCCCTGATCCTGGTCGCTGAATTTTGTTAATTGTATATAAACCCCTTGAAGAAGAGTGCAAATCCTAGCAAATAGCAGAACTGCAGAACCGTCAAGATGTTTCCTTGCTCTCTAAAGGTAAAGTTCTTCTATCCTCCTCTACTAACGAAGTAGGCCAGTTCTACAAGACAAGAACCTGCTATGAATCATCTCTTGAATATAGATACATAGAAACTTTCAAAAGTAACCAGTAGTATAATGAAACTAGAAAATAAGAGAAACCCAAAAAAAAAAAATGCAGAAACTATATCCATTAATCCAAATTTTAGACTCCTTACATTTACGAACCAGGAGCCTGCAGCTGATTGTATTATATTAAATCTGAATAAATTTGTTGGAAGTGGTAAGGGGAATTTCTGTGTGAACAATCACTAAAAACAACTATTTTATATTTGAAGTCAGACTAACCCAATTATGACAGTACTAAAATGTAAAATTTGTTTGGTTGAAGAGAAAATATGTCATCTCACTTCAAATCAGTCACCTGGATACTGCAAGCCCATAATAACATAATAGGCTAGCAAGAAGAGAGCTTTCAATGACATTATCTTTGATAGAGCAGAAGATTATCCTTTTCAGAATACTTTAATTAATTTAATGCCTTAAGTCTTGGATAGAGCAGCCAAAATACTGTTTGGGCACTTGGAGCATAAAAAAGTGGGTGGGTGCAGTTTGTTGACCTAATAACATAAATGGCTAGCTAGCAAGAAAGAGGTTACAGAAGTTCATGTCTATCCTATTTCTTAGAGACCGAATGAGCATCAGAAGAGGAAATAGCTAGAAATTATAGTTCCTTCAACCCTTGCTTTTCTTGCAATATCCAAGTATTCTCTGTCCGGTACTTTATTTATCTGGTTTCCTACATCTCTACTCCTCAACGTAGCCTAATTTTAGCTACCGCATCTTATGTCCGATTCCAGTCATAAACCAACAAATGTATAGTGTCAAGTTAACAAAATCTAAATATCAAGAAGATGGAGCAAAATCAACCGATATAAGCATTCCTCAACAACTTGAATCATGAAGAGTGAGTGATCAACATTCAGATGAGAAGCAAATATATGTTTAGTTAAGAAGATAATATAATTATCTGAAGGAAATGCATCACACCGGCCGAGAATTCTCATTCTAATTCGTCGACGTACTAGAATAGACCAAATCTATAAATTACTATATCCAGACTCCAATCCAAACAAATCAGATATAAAGGACGAACAACTCGGTACCAAGAAATCAAGATCTACAAAATAAAAAAGGCCCGAATTCCCTCCAATCCAACTTAAAACCAGCCAATGATCAAAATCTCAGCGAATTATGAAGTACCAAACGCCTCGATCTGGTGGCAGATCGATAATCCGGGAGGCGAGAAATGGTGCTAATCGGCTTCCAGATCCAAGTCCGCGACTCGATCCGCTCAAGCGAAGGCTAGGGTTTCAGGGATCGACATTGACGAGGGGGTAAGAGGGAGAGTGATTTGGAAGGATCCGGAGAGACCACACCGAACCATGGAAGAGTCCAGTCTAATTTCCCATTCAGATTTTTAGAGGGGGAGGGAGAGGGAGAGAGAGAGGAGGGCAAGAGCACTCACGGACCACGACTAAGAAACGGCCCTCAATAGCACGTAAGAACAAAGATATGTAAAATGGCATTTACTCGTAGTTTTTAAAGCATATCCCCCCTTTTGATTCTCTTCTCCACACAAATAGTGGGATAAGCTCACAAAACGAACCTATAAAGAGTCCGTAGACCGAAATACTAAAGACCGGTGGTTACATCTTGCTACACGAAGAATAGTGCAGTTAATATTTATCCCGATAGAGTAATGCTTGAGATATTCAAAAATGTACAGTATTAGGAAATTTTGGAAAAAAAAAACCTAATTTTATCTATCTTTTCCTACAAAACTTTATCATTTCTTAGAAGAATATTCATCCGACACCTTGCTATTTCTTTCCATAGATTATAGGCCGATAGGATCCGTGAGATAATTATAGGCTAAATAAAAGGGTTTACTCATCTCTAATATATAGATTAGACAACTGAATCAATTTCACTTAAGAGAGTGTTTGATTGCTAAAAAGTGAAGAAAGAAAATACTCACTTCGAAGAACTTTTATACTTTTGATATTTAGTCTTAAAAAAATAAATTAAAAAATAACTTCTTTGCATATCAAAAATATATCATTTTTTTTCTTTTTAACTTCATTTCTTAAAAGAAAAGTGTCACTCTACCGAAATGAGACACTTCATTTTCTAACAATCAAACATACCAAGAATAAATCATAATTGACCCAAACTATGCACATATAATATTCTGATAAGAATTTCATCAAATATCAACCACAACGTCCACAAAACAATTCAAATTTATTATCTATACTATGAGATCGTACCTAACTAATATTATTGAACCACAAAAATAGCTTCATTAGTCATAAATATGTTATTATCATCACATGTAAGCTTATATTACTATTATTATTGAGGGTAGCTTAAAAACTTTTAAAACTATAATTTAGAATAAAATAGGGAGTTTTTGCAAATTTAAAAAAATATATAAAAAAATCAAATCATTTAAAATTCATAATATAGGGAGTTTTTACAAATTTTATAAAATTATAATATTTAATTAAATGATGAATGACATATATAAAAATTGTGTTAGTTCAAAACATTCTAGTACGATGAATGGGAGCAAAGATAAATAAAATAATTATTATCTCATTCGCTAGTTTTTGGATTCTTCCACTTTATTAAATCATATAAGGCTATTTTTATTATTTTGAAAAGATTGTTCTATACAAGACAACTTTTACTCTATAAATATTTCCCATTAAAAATTTATTGACATAATAGAAATGTCACCATGCAAATCTCTCGAAGAGATTTATGCCAAATAAGCTTGTATGATCTTATTTACTCCTTCCTCAAACAAATTTCAAAGTATCACATGTTGATAACTAGAAATTTGGTAGGCTATTAAGAAATTTGTCTTTTTAATCAATCAAAAGGAGAGTTGACTATTGCTACATCAATCCTTAAATATTATACCAAGAAATTTAAACTAATTACAAGGAGGATCATCTAGATTACAATATTTATCTTATATTAAGAATGCTAACATCAAAATATTAATAAATTTAACATCTAATAAAGTTTAAAATAATCTCAAAAAAATGTGCCATTTGTAAGTAGTTTGCTTAATAATGTGGTTGTGGTTTTGTAAGATAATAAGGTAATTTATTAGTTTACTGGTTTCTTAGCAAAATAGTTATAGATTTTCATCTTAAAGAATATGATATTAATACGATGCTAAGATAATTTTTAACATATCTAGGAGAAATTTATATAAATATCCTAATAAATTAAAAATTAATCATCGGTTGATCTAAATTTTACTCTAAAAAACTACTTAAAAGTAAATTTAACATCTATCTCTTCCAAGCATCACTTCAGACAATTTATTTGCTCCATACAATCTTTTGTATCAGCTTGTAAAATATACTAATTATATAATATCAATTTAAAAATGATGTAAGAGTCTTATATAAGATAATACAATTTGTCGATCCATCATTTAACAAGAGATCTTGTTAAGTTCTTCATTATTATCACCAAAGCTTGAGATATTATCTGCGAGAAAACCTAAAATTTAATCATAAAGTAGAAGCACAATTTATGATGGGCTGAAAAGTTCACAAATAAATAAATGAATCACTTGTTTATAGAATAGCACAACATTATTAATAACATTAGTTGCAATATTTTCGGCAACTATGATAGAGGAGCTAGTTCACAATGAGAGAGAAGAATAAAAAAAAGTTATTTTGGTTTATTTATATGTCATATTCTTAATTTTTCTTCAAAACTATTATATTTTTACTTTTCATGAGACTAAGAAATAAATCACAAATCGTATTCAAGTGCTATTGTAACAACCCAGAATTTTAAAACATAAATAAATAAAATAAATAGAAATATACAATTTAGATAATAAGAAATTTTTTATCTTTTATATTTTAGGATTTTTATTAAATTAAATTAAATTTTTAGATATATCTTTAAGATATTAGAATCCTTATTCTAATAAGACTCTTATTATTATTTTTCTAATTATAAAAAGGGGCCTAGAAGAAAATCCTAAAGTTATTTTTTTAGGAGAGAAATTATGCGGTACCGTAGCAATGCTACGGTACCGAGAAAAAAAAAGATTATTCTTGAGGGAGGTTAGAGAGAAAAAAAAATAGAAAATAGAGGAAAAATGTTTTATCATACCAAAGAGAAAGAAAAGAGAAGACAATCATGGAGCGCTTTGGAATTCGTGCATATTACAATTAGGATGCAAAAATCGATCAAGGCAATTTCCCACTCATATTTTCTTAAATTTTTATTATATAAAAATAGAATTGATGAATTATAAATATCTTTTTATGTTTATTCTTATCCTGTTTAATTTTACAAGATAAGAAACTTTATAATATGATGATGTCAATTATGTGGGAAGTTAAGAAATTTATTATTTTAAAGATTTTTAATAAATAATTAGAAATGTTAAGATTTTGTATTTTATAGAAAATTCATATTTATCGTTCTTAAAAAAAAAAGATTTTGTTGTTTATTATTTTTCAAATTTCAAAGTATTTATTTTTATTGTAGAAAATAAGAAATAAATTAGGAATATTTATATTTAAATGAATTTGTAGATTTCTGAAAATAATTAATATATATTTCTATTGTAGAAAATAAGATACAAATTAGTAGTCAACAAAGTCCAAGTGGAAGATAAGAGATGCATAAGAATAGAATTCAACATCAAATTGATCATTCTAAGCTCAATGTTTATTCAATAGGTCCTCATGGTCTCTAGAGGAGGCAAGTGGGGAAAATATTAGCCTTAACGTAGTTAAAAGGCAAGGAATCACTCAACATGTTAAGAAAGTTCAATATGTTACTAGCTTGAGAGGAGTTCACATTTGGTGGGAAATAGGCTTTTGATTGAGAAATTAGTGTTTGAGTTTATAATTAGCGTAATTTTTTAAAAACCTTAATTATGTTTGCGCATAATTCTTTCTCAATCGTAATTGTAACTAGGAGGTCATCAACATATAATAAATGACTAAGACTAAATTGGTTTTCAGTATATAAAGAAACAATTATCTCTATAGAAATAATACTATTTAATAGGTAAACTAGAACCTAAGCCACTATAATAAGCAATACAAGAACATAGGGTTCCCTTGGCTAATATCTAAGAAAACTAAAAATCAATACAAATGAAGACTTATTAATTAAAGTATCATATGAAACATAAGACAAACAAGAGTAAATCCAATTAGTAAATCTAAAAGAAAAGTTCATACGAATTAAAACATCTTTAACCATAACCTAGGAAATCTTGTTATAGGTTTTTTTAAGATCGTTTTTTTTTATCAAAAGGTAGACCCTAAACCCCTTCCTCTTATGAACTATAAATGATCTCCTACACAATAAAAATATTGTTACGAATATATCTACCTTCAACAACGATAGACTACTTAGGCCCAATGATGCTCAACATTATAGCTTTGAGTATATTAGCTAAGAGCTTAGCTAAAATGTAATAAATCACACTGCAGAGAAAGGTCGACTTGTCTATAACCTTAGATAGGTTCAATTTTTTCCATATAAAAATCAAATGCATTTAGGGTATACCTCTTAGACCCTAGTCACTTGTGTAATAATGTCAATTTTAGAATAAGTATTCTAATTTTTAATATAAAATAGCTAATACTAATATAAGCTATTATATTATTTAGTTATACACTAATATAAAGAATAATAATTACATTTTATGTAACATAAAATTGATATTAAAATATTAGATAATAGTGAATTTGTATTGGATGTAAATAATAGAAATAATATATATTTTGTAAAACTATAATATTTTTTTTATCATAAATGCAGACTTAAAATACTCCATATATCCGCACTAGGATAAATGAGGGAGTACAAATGTATGGTAGTGCAAATATATACTTATGTAATGCATGGCAGTATAGACATATGGTCATATAGTGCATGACAATGCATGCTTATAGTGCGTGACAATATGAACATATAACTTATAGTATGTGACTGTATAAATATATAACCATGAACTATATAACAGTAAATGTATGGTGGTGGATACATATAACCTTAATGCATTACAATGTGGATATATAATAGTAATATGACTATCTTTTGAGAGAAAATAGAGGAGAGAGAAAGAAACTTAGTTATAGCTAAGGTGATGTGTAATTAAGTGATATTTACTCTAGAGAAAAAATAATAATTGCATATTATTATTAAATTATCTTTTAAAGTAGTATCTAATAATATAAAAGTAAATAATAAATTAGTATACAAAAAGAAGCTAATTTATATAATTTAGTTACTATACCAAAATTAGTATACTGCTCTTTGTTTTGAGCAGAGCCACGATCTTGATTGAAGATGGAGAAGTAATTTTTGCTTAAAGGAGATGCTCGAGATGGTTGGGACCAAGTCTAGATTAGCTGTCACAGATTAGATATCAATTGCTTCTTTTACAGCTTGAAGTTGCGTGTATTCAAGAGCGTCAATAGCCTAGGCCACAAATCTAATGTTATTTGAAGGAGGTTTGTTTTGATTAGTGGGATGCAAACAAAAAAAAAGATAATAAATAAAAAGACTGTTTTACCGTTAAAAAGTTAAGAGAGTACCGTTACTTTTAGTCATAGTAATCGATACTTCTAATCATACTTATAGAGTAGTTTACTATCCTAATCATTAGATAAAGAGGAAAAAATTAGAGATTAGTATTGAATTACTTATAACAAATTAGAATGGAGGAACAAAAATTGTTAAACCATTCATCGACTTATATATATATAATCTTCTTCCATCTAGTGAGTATCCAAAATTACTCACCAAGAAAAATGATTTGCTTAAGTAAAATTGCTGACTCGGATCAACTTTTCTATACATGTATCAACCAACCAATTACGTAAATTAAAATTCACTTACTCTTACAAATAAATTTGAAACTCACTTAGTTGGATAGATTGTTTGTTAAGCAGAATTACGTTGATAAAAAACTCCATATTATTCACTCATATATTCTTAATTTCTTACACCCAATTCACTTAGTAGGGATATTCTCCACAACCCAATGCAAGAAATTAACTACGACTTAAAACTGGTAAATTTTGATCATTAGCTATAAGATCAATTAGACAGTTAAATTTTTCCCATGTCAAGTATTCAGTTGCAGGAAAGTCCTACATTAGTGACTACATAAGAATTGTTAGGCAAATTTTTTTTTGGCTTAGTGAATTTGAAGGAAGATGATCACATATAAACTGCTAATCCAATCAATATTTTATGTAAAGTAGATGGTGATCAAATTAGCAGTTTATTTGGATATATACTAATAATTCTTGCCTTAATAAATTTGAAGGGAGATGGCTGCACATAAACCGCTAATTTAATTAGCGTTTTATATAAAGTAGACGCTAAATAGATTAGTTATTTTTAAAAAGAATAATTCTATTTAAATCCTCTGAACTATCACTGTTTTCATACACACTTCTAGAATGATTTTTTTACTGCATAAACATTCTTTGAACTAATTTTTTATTTTATTTTAAAGGTCCATACAATTTTTTTTCTTGATTTAAAATGTTATATAAATATTTTTCTTAATTTAGGAGATGTTTATGGATAATAAAAATACTTAACAAGTGTATGTAAAAATGATTGATAGTTGCTAACGATCTAAATAGAATTATCCTTTCATTTGGACTTATAAATATACTCTTGCCGAAGATGGTTGTTGACTTGCAACATTAAAAGAAATTGATTATATCGGCATGCTAACTTAAGCTGTAGATGATGAACTCAATGGCATTCATAGTTTATAAGTAAAACACTGGTACTTTCAATAACCTATGTTTAGTATTAAATTTAGGGTAATTTATTTTAGTAAATTAAATTTGGAGGAGGCCCATCCATTGGATACCAGTCATACCACCGCCGCTCCTCGCTAGAAGAAAGCCATTAATTCTACAGGAACAAAACCGCATACACTCCCCAAGTTCTAGATTTAAGTACATACGAACACTTGTCTTCCTATTACTGGCTGTCCAAACCCAAAGTAGCCTCAATTGCAGAAATTCCTACACCACAGGCTGCAGACGATCACATCCCAAACAGGGAAGAGAGAGAGGCAATAAACAAACAAAAGCACTATAATTCTCAGCAGAAGCCATCATTTTGACACCTCCCCTAGCTTTGGCCATAACAACACACTCCTCCTCCCCAACTCTTTTGCTTGCTCTTTTTTCTTCCAAGGATTAGAGATCAGTCATGGTACAAAGTTAGGCATGCCACTGCTTAAGTAACGAGTGAAGCAGAGGTGGCCAAAACCATCAAAACTACTGGCAAATCTAGGGGAGAGCAGGTGCACCTCCCTTGTGTGCTCCTATTATGCACCAGCCAGGAACAGCTGCAGCAAGAGCAGTGAGGTGAGAACTAGCCATGCCAATGGCAAAGATTCACCTCAAGGGCCATGCCCACAAGCTCCTTCTCCTCCTCCTCCTTCTACTCCTCCCCCTCTAAAGAGTAACCTCAAGAAACCAACTAGAATTGAGGAGCAGCAGCAGCAGCAGCAAGTGATGGAGAGGGATGAGAGGAGGAAGGTTAGCTGGCCTGATGCTCAGGGGAAGGACCTTGCCCATGTTCAGGAGTTCCAGGCAAGGTGGTGGATTTGATTCATGTGATTTTTAGCTTCTGTTTCATGGGTGTAGGTGTAAAAAAAATCTTTTCTGCTGCTTTTTAATCTTTGTAGTGTACTGGAGGATGGTGGTTTTAAAGGAGAGGGGGGGTCCTGTATTTGTGCTATTCAGTGAGGAAGACCATCAGAAAAGGTAACTTTTCTTTTAGACATATTTGATTGATGTAATGGAACAGAGTCCCTACTTAATTAGAACACTCCTTCCTTCTCAATAAAAGGATTCTAGTTAGTTCAGGATAGGTGGTATGTCACTAAATTGTATGTATTATATGGCAATTTACAAAAGATTTAGATGTTGGCAAATTGATTTAAGGAAGGGTGATTGTTCACGACAATTACAAGTGTTAGGAATTAAAGGTGATGGACTACATAACCAGCTCTTCTTCAAGCTGAAAACCTTATTACCGAGCCCAATTTCTGTTCTTATGGTTCATTTCCATGTCTCACAGAGTAATAACTTGAAACTTTGTTGCAATAGTCTATTATAGAGCTTCCAACTTCCATGTCTCCTGAAAGTATCAATGTGTCTATTGAGTTTATTGGTTCTAATTGAGCTTATTAGGATAGTTTTCTCTTACGTAGTCATATTGACAAAGAGGAGACAGCTAGTTTTGTATTTTGATAAAAAGAAAAAAAAAAGATAAGGAGGTGATCACAACTAGGCCTAGAAAGAAATGACCATTGATAGCCAAAGATGGTGCACTTCCTCCTGATTATTGAGTATTTCATATGGCCCAAGGTGCCTGAGGATGCCAAAACCTCTTGGAAGTATTAGAGATGATAAATATAATTCTTACGAAATCAAATTTCTCATTAGAGCATAGTGGATGGATAAATCAAGAAATATTGTTGAATACATGAATATTCAATGATTATGATAACTAATAGAAAAGCTGAGGCTTATAGTGAGCAGATAAATTTAGGAGGCATGCTGGTCTTCTACAGTTATTCGATTTGTTGGAAAGGACCAACCCGACACTCAGGATTTCAAATGGATTTTGTGGCTTAAGAAAACAACTTCACAATAGAGTCTGCAGGAATATACATAAGGCGATTATAGTCTGAAAGGATAAAGTAAGTGCAGCCAACAAAAATATAAACAGTCTGGTACAAGAAATATACTGTGTAGTGGAGGTCGGATACTGTCCTTAGAGCACATATAATCACCTAAAAGTGTGCAGCGCTCATGGAGCTCCTCTTCTTCTAATCCATACTCACCACTAATTGCTCCACAATTGAGATCGGTTGATATATTGAAGAAAAATGCCTACCTTACTTAAAAATCCAGAAAGAAAACTGGAAGTTTATTCAAGTTTCAAATGTGTATGAGACATGTGGTTCTTACATGATGCCTTAGGCATGCCATGTAAACATCATGATACTGAAAAGCTACTGGTCTGTAGCATTGAAACTTGGATAACCACATAGAGATTAGGAAAGCGATTGATGAAATCAATTGGAGTAACACATGACTGTTAGAGGAGTTAAAAAGGAAAATCGATTGGTTAGCTTTGTCAAATGCTCAAAAATCATATAGATGAGTTACTTACCATCCAAGCACTGCACCACCAACTCAACTTGGTCCTTTCACTTTTCCAACTCTTGCGCAATTTCTTATAAAGGTATAAGAATTTAAAATATAAAATCAGTATTCCTAATAGCTTAAGCTTTTAGGCTAGTGCATGAGGTGGCGTTGAATTCTGCTAGGCCCATTTGTCATTTAACATACAAAATTTCTATTTATTTAGATCAAATATACTTTTTGAGCCTATCAATATCTCTCAACTCAAAAGTAAAGAAGAATGTTAGAATAAAAAACATAAAAATTCATCGTTCTCTAAAAAATCAAGAACATTTTTATGGATTTTTCTTTTAATTTCTGAATTCTGTCATTATCGCCAATAGGTTTTCCACTATTTACAGAAGACCTTGGAATGATAATTTCATACTTCATGGATAAGTGGTATTTGGCGCTACAGCCAATTGAACGTACAACAAGTACCGTAACTCTTAAGCCCTCGTTGCTTCAGGATTATCTTTTTTTCTATTCTAGATTAGGGAATACTACTCTAGATTAGAAATATTATTCAGACAAATTAAATTTTGTACCACACTTAAACCAAATTACAATTTTATCTTTGATTGAACTAGAGTTATTTAAAAATTTCTCTCTCCCCTCTCTTAATATCCATATCTTATTCTATAAACTAAAATTCTAAATTTTGTCACCAATCTTTTCTCTAATATCGCACACCTGTCTTAATTTATTCTCAAATAAGCATTGCATACTTACAAGTAGATTTTAACAATATTAATACCTGTTTTGACCGGTAAAATTACAATTTTACCCTTATAACCTGTGAATCACTCATTTTTCATAAAACATGGTTACAAATTATTAACACCCGACCTGTTTTGAGCAGTAAAATTACTATTTTACCCCCCTTTAACTTCTGAATGGCAAGTTATACTCATTCTCCATAAAACATGACTACCAAATATTAACACCTGCTTTGACCAGTAAAATTACTGTTTTACCCTTTTAATATGTGAAGGATATGTTATACCCGTTTTTCTTCTAAAACATAGTTACGAAATATTAATACCTGATTTGACATTAAAATTACTATTTTGCCCTTTAAACCTAGCTTTCACGTGGTTCGTAGAAATATTTACATCCATTTTGTCCGCTAAGTTTACTATTTTTCCCTTTAAACTGGTTTTCATATGCTATATTCGGTTTTTTTTTTAACATGGTTTAGAAATATTAACACTTGTTTTGGTGGTTAAAATTACTATTTTGCCCTTACAACTTGTTTTTGGCATGTTATACCCAGTTTTTTTTTTTTTCCTAAAACATGATTAAGAAATATCCTTTTTTGACTAATATAATTACTATTTTTCCCTTCAGAATCATTTTGACATGTTATACCTGTATTTCCTAAAACATAATTGCCCAATATTAACACCTGTTTTGACCGTTAAAATTACCCTTTTGCTCTCTAAACTAAGTTTTGATACGTATACCTGTTTTTCATGTAACATGATTAAAATATATTAACACCCATTTTGACAGTTGAAACTATTATTTTTCCTTTAAACCTAGTTTTGACATATTATACCCAATTTTCATAGAACAAGGTTACCAAATATTAACACTTGTTTTGCTCGTAAATTTACTGTTTTTTCCTTTTAAACTTGTTTTTCACATGTTATACTCATTTTTTTTTTCTAAAACATGGTTAAGAAATACTAACACCTATTTTGACCATTAAAATTACTATTTTCCCCTTTAAACTTGGTTTTGGCATGTTATACCCATTTTTCCTAAATGATTGAAAAAAGTATTAAAACCTGAATTTTAAAACCTTCTAAATCTGGTTTTGACATATTATACTCATTTTTCCTAAAACATGGTTAAAAAATATAAATACTTGTTTTGACCATTTAAATTACTATTTTGCCCTTTAAAGTTGGTAGTATGTAGCTATTACATACATAGAGAATGATAATATGTAGCTATTACATACATAGAGAATGATAGTATATAAGCATTGCATATATAGAGAATGGTAACATATAGTAATCGTATACATAGAGAATTTCATAAATGTACCCAATGCATACATAGAGAATTTCTCATATATACCCATTGTATAGATAGAGAATTTCGTCTATATATCCATTATATACACGGATAATTTCATATGTACCTATTGCATACACGGAGAATTTCGTATATATACCTATTGCATACATAGAGAATTTCGTATATGTATCTATTCTGTACATAGAGAATGGAAATATGTAACCATTAGTTACATAGAGAATGTTAATTTATAGCTATTGGACACTTAGATGCAAGCTCTTAAACCTTGCACACCTAGTGACAACATTTCAAGCATTGCACACCTATTTATCAAACATTGCACACCTAGCGGCACCCTATCAGGCATTGCATGCCTAGTAGTAGCATTGCACATGTAGTGGTGAACTCTCAAGAATTGCACACTTACCTCTCAAGCAATGCACACCTACCACTCAAGCATTGCACAACTAATGTTGACCTTACACGCATGGTTCCTATTTTTGGTCGATCCCGATCCCGATCTCACCTCGAAAATAGTTAAATAGACTAGTTTCGATGGGGGTATCGGTCGGATCGGCCAAGTTTCGGACGAAACAAACTAAATCAGAAGAAAGAAAGATACGTATATAGATGCATGCATAACAAACATAGAGTGTGGTGATTTAGTAGTCCATCTATCCCATCAATCCACTTTATATAACATCATAATGTATTTATGTAAATTCTTAATAGGCAAAAGCTCTTTTTCTGATTTGAACTTAATGTCCTCATGATTTGATCTAATTAGCCGAATCATATCATTTTTTTCTGATATTTTGACTTCTGAAATGTAGTCAACATTATTATGTACTTAAAAACTATGGCCATCCATATATGTTGTGTTGCTTGCATCTAAGAGGTGGGTTCAACTTGTAAAGAGTGGAAACAACCTCCCATAAATGAAAGTAAAGCTATATAACTTAACGCCGTAGACCCCCACACAAATAGGAACCTTGTGTGAGACGCCATTGAGACAATTAAGTGCTAAGATGGTACTTTTAAGGTCATCATTGTCTTGGTGCTTAAACACAAAATTAGCAATTTGTACAATGTATCATATTTCATTAGCTGAGCCCATTTATAAATTATTGATGTAAAAATAGAAAGTATTTAATTGAACCACCACTCCTAATATCAGACCAATTTTCATCCTGGGACCCTGGGTTATGGGCTCATCACGCTTCTACCGCGCCACTCCGATGGTTCTTCATTTATTTGATAATGCTCTTGAGACAAACTTACTAAACATCCTCCTTTCAGAAATATCCTATGTATACTTTTTTTCCCAACTGGCAGTTACAATATAATATAAGAAAAACTTGATACTTGAGGGAATGCGTGGATTTTCTACACTTCCTTAGTAACATGGAGTGATTCAATGCTGGTAAGTCAAATATTCATAGATATTAAGGGAATTTTAATTGTATACCTGGAATTTGTACATTTGCTTAATATTTAAGTGATCGATTAGTAATAAGCATTAATATATTATATGTAACCTGATGCTCAAAAGTAGAGTTCTATTACAAGAACTAGAGTTTCTTTTAAGTTCTTATGACTACGCGGTATTAAGTTAGGCTGTTGTTTAAAATCTTACTCTTTTTTCTTCTTCTCTTTTTGTCCAATGGATCTTAGAATTTTTCAGATCGTGCAGCGGACGAAAGCATACCGAGCATGTGAAATCAGCAAAAGAAAGGCATCATCCAAAGACCTGGTATCCAGCTAGAGAAATAGGATATAAGTTTGGAGTGGGGTTATGCTATCAAAAAACCTAGCTGATTGTATTGCTGGACTAATTTGCAGTGGAGTTGATTTTGATGTAGTACAAGTGAAAGAAAGCAGTGTGTCATAGTTTTAATTTCTTAAAGATTGTTTATTTTGAAGGCTTATTGATGTACAGACGCTGTGCAAATCTTGTGTGGTTCTATTTTGCCATTAACGACCTTTTACCCTCAAATTCTTTACAATTTTCTTCATATCACTGCCTACATTTTAGCCTTCTTGGGACCAACCTCTGGCACAATTAATTGGGGTCTTACTTCCTCAACTAAGATCTTAGGAGTTTTAAGGCTTTCAATTGGAATAAGGGTAGGATAGGTATAGCCATTCTAACTTCTAATACTAGAAGAAGAGAGCTATTTTTTAATACTAGTATAATCTCTTCTAATGTTTAGTTTAATACTACTATAAGGATAATTATATTTGATGTGATATAAAGTTGATATGAAAGTATTAAAGAATAATAAAATTAAATTTGGAATTGATGTTGTTTTAAATAAAATGATGAAAATACGATTGAGTATATATTAAAGTAGTAAATAGTATTTTTATAAAATAATATTATTTTTTATTATAACTACGGATTTAAAATATTTTATATACTCGCATTATGAGAATATATCTATGCTCTGCGGGAAAATACAGGGTTATAAGTTCGCGTTGTAGGGAAATAATTTCACACTTTATGTAAAATAAACATGCTTTAGAGAATATAAAGATGCACTGCGGAGTAATGTGAAGTTATAAGCCCCGATTTTATATAAAATAGTTATGCACTAGATGATATAAATATACATTATAAGTTAATGTAGGGTTATAAGCCTATATTCTATTTAAAATAATTATACACTAGAGAAAATAAAAAGGCATCGTGAGATAATATGGAGTTATAAGTCTGTACTTTATGTAAAATAATCATGTACTATGAGATATAAAGAGGTACTACAGGGTAATGCGGGTTATAAGATTGCACTCTATGTAAAATAACAATACACTGGAGGATATAAAGAGGCATTGTGGGATAATACGTGTTTATAAGCTCACATTATATATAAAATAACCATATACTAGAGGATATAAAAAGACACTACAAGATAATGTATGCTCATACTCTATGTAAATAACTATGCACTAGAGAAAATAAAAATGCACTATATTGTAATACAAGGTTATAAATCTGTATTGTGGTAATGTGAAGTTATAAGTCTGCACTGTAGGAAAAGTGTGCGAGTTTGATATTTTTTTTTGTTGCAAAATTTACTAGTCTAAGAAAGAGATAGAATCTCAACTATAGTTAAGATGACTAATATTCAAAAGAAGAGATCGGTGAGAGAGAAAACCTAAATTGTAGCTGACATGACCAATATTTGAAAAAAAAGAGATAGTGAAGAGAAAACTTCAACTATAATCGAGGTGATGTATAATTAAATATTATATTATCAAAGAAAAAAATAATAATTATAGATTATTATTAAAATATTTTCTAAAAATTGTATGAATAAGATAAGAAATGATGAATTAATATATTAGAATAAGGTCAGTTATTATTTAGTTATTTTTACAAGAATAATTCTATTCCTATTCCACAACTGAACTTGAGCTAAATTCTTCGGGAGGATGAATCATGTCGAGGGTGTTGGAGTTGGGTCTATTATTGCTAGTTTCTATAAAAGGTTTGTTCCAGTTATCTAACCTAATTATCAAAGATGAATATTCTCATTCTCTAGATCATAACTAAGCCTACAAGCTCTTAAATTTGTGCAATGCCTTGGAATTTGAGAACTTAAATACATAAGGAAAGTCTGAAGATATATTGTGTTATCTTTTAGATATATTTGCAGCAATGTGGTTGCTTCTTCCATATGACATTATGAAACATGCAGGATCGTCTATGTGCAACAGGGTTGTTCCCCACTTCTCAAAAAAGAGGGAAAAAAATCAATCAATTATGACAGCTCAATCTGAATGTAAGAATAAAAAGCTATTTGCATTACTACAAATATCTTTACAGAAGCACGACATTATTCCACAATGGTAGAGATGATCAACTGAAGAAAGGTTAAAACTCTTGATATCAAAATATAGGCGTGAAGATATAACACCAAAAGAAAAATATTTCATAATGATAGCAGTTAAAATAAAATAATTCTAGTAGTAATCAGGTATTTGTACAATTCATGAAGGCCATCTGGGAAGATCTAATCATAAACATTTTCCAGTGAACATAATAGGAGACTGATGGCATTCAGGTCATGCTCATCATCAATCACAACCTTCTCAGTTTGATTATCTTTATCAAATCGATGAGTACAACACTAGAGGATAACTTGTCGGTGAGATCGATGTCAATAGACTGAAAAGAGAAAAGATTTGGAACATCCAATCTAATCTTGAGATAAGTCCCCTTGAGGCTTCAGTATGTCCCTTTTCGGTGACTGCAATAGCCTCAAACTACTAAGATAATATCTAACAGAGCAAGTAATGTTGTCAGATCGTATTTCCAATGTCATGGTGAAACACATACATGGTATCACCATAAATTCATAGGGGAAAGGAGAACTTCAGGATGGATGGAAAACAAATAATTACCAGGACATCCCATGGCTCATGGATGCTTCTCATCAGATCTGGATCTCATGAACCTCCGACGTCTCCTTGGTACTGGAATGTCATCATCTAGATTGCCATCATCATCATCTTCATCATCATCTTGCAGACCCAATAGGTTTTCACCCCAAGGATTACGGTGTCCTAAGCGTCTTGGTCTTCGCCAAGCCCTAGATGAGCCTCTTCCATCATCAACCGATCTACCAGGGCTGCTGATCATAGGGAACAGAAAGAATGTCGTCCACCATGGCCCACTCCCTTCTCCAGATCCACTACTCTCACGGTCACGTGATAATCCATCTCCATTATCAATGACATAGTCACCAAACACAACTGCACCAGGCATTGCTGATCTGATTGCACTGAGGATGTCACCATACTCACGCTGGTGCTCAAGGCGGCGCCAAGCACGTTGCCTAGATGGATCAACTTCAGCAGGCCTTGTTGTAGGGTGAACCCTTCTAGCATGTCTTCACAGTTCTCTGTAATTGCCAAGAAATGTGCATGATTCCCGAGAGCAGGTCCTTGACTTTTGGTCGAGATAATGCCTTGCTTCTTTAATGATCATCCAACCCATTACAGTTCCTCTGCAGAGCGGGCACTTTATGTTGTTCAACTTTGATGCATCACCACCAGATTCCTCAAGTCTAGTCCTTTCCTCTTCCTGAGTTTCTATAGAACTCTCAACTTCCTGGTTACTTTCATTTCCTTCGAGTGCTTCAGATACACTTACAAAATTAGGTCCATCGTATTCTTCAACATTGTAATCTTCTTGATTTGTGACTACATTTCTTCTAAATGTTGGGCTCTTTGAAAGGGGTTCAGAGGTGGAAGTATAATGAGCCATCTGATTGAGACTCACATTACCAGAATCATCAACAAAAGAAGAACTCAACTGAGGGTCATCCTTGTTTTTCAATTTGAGTTTTTTGAATCTAACTAGGCAATTAGAATGTCTACAACTTGTATCACAAATGTAACATCTGCAGCCTTTATCATGGGAACTGCAAATGAGGAGGATAGCATTATGGGGATGATTCACGCAAATTGGATAAGAAGTTTCATCCCATTCCTTGTGCAAAGCAGTTATATCTGCAACCGTGGAGCTCTTATCTTTCAGATCTGTCATCTTGAAGGCAACTGAGTAAAGTCACTCAAATGTTAGACAATTTAAAGTTCTACATATGTCCAAAAATAATCATACTAATTAAATGTACTATCTACTATGAAGTGCCAATTCCCATCAAAGCTTAGTTCTCAAATAAACAGTTTGTGCCAACTGACCTTGGTTCGTTCTTTGTTTTCTCAGTTATTGTCCCTAGCGAGGTGCATTCAAAATAAACAACTTTACAAAAAGGGAAAAGAAAGAAAAATACTCTAATGGGAACTAATTTTGGGTGCTAACTTGCATAAAATATTTATTATGCTGGAAAAATCTTCATCCATGAAGATAAAAACTAAGAAAACAGATCCAACGTCACAACTACATTATATCTTAGCAAACAAAAATTAGATAGGCAAGGTGTGCCATTCCTATCTATAAGTCTACTAACAACAATTTGGGTAGCTTTCCACAAAAAGGTTGAGTTTATAATAAGCTAAAATCTTTTTCTTTTTGTTATTTATAATTACATGTGTCATATTGTTTCCAATGGTTTCAAGAGGGAACAAAGGAATAAACCTATTTCTATCAGATATCATCAAGCCCTATTAATTAGATTTTAATTTCCCAAGAAAACTCAAACCAACACTAAAATTGATTCACGATACACATAATAGTAGAGGTCTAATTAAGCTGAAATCAAGCAAATATTCTTTTTGAGCTAGAGTATATAATGAGCATGTTTGACCAGCGTAATTCAGTCATATTGAAAGTTCCGATAAGGAACACTAATCCTAAACTGACTAAAACCAAGGGCAAACTATTTCAACCAATTTGTTCATTGTGGTTTTGGTACTCTAAAATATTCTAACAGTGTATAAGTTCTTCCAGACTTGTGCAAACTCCAAAGTTCACCATTCCATCTACTTTTACCTCCTATAAAAATACGTAATGACATTTGTAAATATTTCCTCGAATCATGCATATTTTTTTATATTATTTCACCTATAACTAAACATCGGTGACTAAGGAATGACTGCTCAACAAAACTAGATTCTAGAATATTTATGAAAGAGATGGAATATTACAGAATCAAGCCATCCTACACTCAAGGTGGAAGGCAAACTAATAACTGATTGAGAGTTGAAGCCTTAGTTTAAAATAATGTCACCAGATTACCCATAACAACTTATCTTACTAACCAAACCGAAGGAATCCTTGGTATCTAGAAGCAATGTTATCAATACATATGAGAAAGGTTGACCTGTAAGGTGTCGAGGTTTTAAGAATCGAACATTGTAAATTTGCTAAAATGTGACACGACGACATAACCTCGTTTTAATGATGCATATGCAACTATGTGTGGTCCATAATCATAATGGTAATATTCTAGATTTCTAGGTTGATTATCAACCTGACACCAACCCCTTTAGGAATTGATGCCCAAATCGCATTTAAAGATAATGATAAGGCCAACCTCGTTTTAATGATGCATATGCAACTATGTGTGGTCCATAATCATAATGGTAATATTCTAGATTTCTAGGTTGATTATCAACCTGACACCAACCCCTTTAGGAATTGATGCCCAAATCGCATTTAAAGATAATGATAAGGCCAATAATAGATAGAGTATCTACGTCTCATTTGCAGTTAAGGCCTATGCAATCTACGGGTAATTTATACTAGTTCTCCTCAATTGTATTGAAATTTTGGAATTCTTGCTACATCTTGATTTTTTTCCCTATATAGAAGTACCAAAATAGGACACATAATAAAATGCTGAAGGTGAATAGGCATCCTAAAGTGTCCAATTGTCCAAAATATCCAAGTAGGACCACAAGGAACTTAAAATTGGAGGTCTAGGTAACATCATCTTAAGGCCAGAAAGCAACTTTTTTCTGGACCAAGTAAATTCATTTCTCTAGTCCAATAGTGCTTCTGTAAGCTGTTGGAGAGATAAGGTCTTCAAGATCTTTAACAACTACAACTACAGCATATGGGCACAGTTGAATTAACTTGTAAAGCTTAGCTCTTTTAGTAAATCTGAAGGCATAAAACACTTATCACCTCATCCCCAGAAAATTAATTCATGCATATAACTAGCAGTAATCCTCAAGAGTCCAACTTGAAAACTGTAGTGACAGAAATCAATAATGAACATGAAGAGATCAACCAAATTCACATGTGGGTTCAAGAGAACAGTCAATGTTCATTTTGCATTATGATAGCTAATACTGTCAGTAGGAACACAACATGGCCCCATCTAAATAGTTGCCACTATCAGTAAGAAACTTTAGATGACAACCACTATGATGAGTTTCAAATGTTTCTTAAAAAATGAACACAAACATGTAAACAAGGATGCATAGGCAACATAGCGGCTGTCATCTAAAGTTTAGTTTCCTTACCATCACATAGGTTCTGAGAGACAAACAACTTAAACTAGAAGATGCCACTCATAGGTTTCAATTTATCTAATAAGGAAAAGCAAAAATGCATCTAAGATATATTCAAGGTCCTATAAAAGCTCCACAAAGGAAATATGCTGTTAATAAGTTATCAAGAAGTGATCATAAGAATGATCCAGAAAATGATAATTCGTGCCAAATGGAAAAATGGGGTTCAAGTACCTTGCAACCCATTTATAGAAAAACAACAATATTTGTGGCTATGATACATTTACATTTACATAAATTCTTCAAAAACAGAGAAATGAAAATGCAGATGCAAAAGGAGACAACTAAATGAAGGAGAAAGGAGGAAGAATATATATATTCTGATAATGATGATATTTAGGGCATGAAGGAGTTGGATATCCCAGTCTCCATTTTCCTGAGGCCATAACCTACATGGTGCTATTCTAGGTGCATGATTTAACCCAACTATAACCATATTTCAAATATCCTCAAATAAATGGCCAAATGGATATAGTAAAATAAAAAACTAACCACTTAGAGATCTAAAAATCTGTTTGTAAAAGACAAGGAGAATCAAGAATAGTCTTAATTTACCTCGAAAGTTAAGGTCAATTATTCTACAAGGTAAAGTCCATTTTGAGGTTACATGGTCGGATAGATGGATATAGTCTAAATATTTGGTAAAAGAGGGTGTTCCACCCGAAGGCTTTCACCTCAAAGGGTCTAGAGAGGAAAGATGTATGCAACCTTATGTTCACTAGTGAGGAGGTGTTTCCTTGAGTTGAACATATGACCTCTTTGATGCAAGGAGCAAGCCTTCTTGTCACACCATGTGATGCCCTTTAGTCCAAAGATAACATAACCTCTCAAGAAGCATGACAAGTTAGAAGATCTACTTAATAGTCCATTGAAGGTCTTGAATATCAATACTAGAATACATACTAAAAGTGAATGATGTAAAAAATTGAATCGTGTCAATGTACAAGACTCTGCTCCGACTCAAGGAAGAGTCTCTTCCAACAACTGGAGACTGATATTGCGACTCACCAAGAGTTTGAAGGAAACAGGAGTGAGAGACATCAAAACCGTCGTACTAACCCTATCTCTCTTGTAATTTTACATACTTCACCTATCGTGTCCAACATCTACTAAGCTTTAATGTCCTAGAGTTTTTCAGAAGATTCACATGGGACAGAAATATATTTTCTCTTCATACATTGTTAGAAGGAATTGTTTAAACTTTGCAATGATTAAATCATAAAATGACTTTGCTGTTGAGGCTAGGTACCTTTAGAATTTAGGTTGTAAATATTTAATGAATTGGAAAGAGTAAGCATTATTTTTTTTAAAAAAAAAGCTTTGAATGTGATTACTTCCTTGTGATATTTTCTTCTTTATCTTCTCATGTATGTGAGTTCATATAATTTATGCTACAACCAGAAATTTCAATATCCTCCTCGCACGATAGATTAGCCTGTAGAGACACTTATAAAATTCCAAATGATAAACAAGCCAGCATATCATTGCAAATGGAGAGAACGAAGGAGAACAAGAAACATTAAAATTAACACAGAAGTTTCTTCAAAATTTTAGATAACAAATAGTACTCACCAGGGAAGGAAGTCTGAAGCTCAGCACTGCATTTGTGGCTTCCAAATTACTAACATAATTATAATAACTGATCTGACAAATACAGCTGCCTTGATCTCCTCTGGCGCTAAACTTATCTACAGGCAGAATCCTGAAAGAACGATAAAATCTTCCAAAGCATCCAACAAACAATCCGATATCCTAGAAATCCTCGTTAAACCATAGCTTGGACTTGAGTACTGGACCACTAAAAAGTATAAGTAATGCTCCACAATTCACCAACGGGTCCTAAGGCCTGCACTTAAATCGTGGAACAAGGGCAATGGTCATCTATATAACATAACTATGATTAGTTGTGATTCTATAATAGAGAGGTAACGCACAAAAAAGATTTCCTTTTTCTTCTCTTGAGATAAAGACATTGAGAAATCACGGCGGCAGCAAAAATAAAAAGAAAAGAAGTTTTTTTTTAGTAGTTTTAAAAAGGCTGATGCTATACATTACCAGGAAATGATAAATGTAAAACAACAAGTATAAATTTGTCTCAAGCCCAAATCCCAAAATTTACTTGAAAGATCAGGTGACAACATATAAAATTTTCTCTTCTCATAGGGAGGACTCGCCAAGTAGACAAATGTCAAGCGCATAATTTTGATAAAATCCAAATCAAGAAAAATCGAACCTGGATTACCCCTACAGAGATAAAATGTAATGTGACACCCCAAAACTAGGGAGATCCCAAGCCTTTACCAAATCCCATTCCTTTCCCTCAAATCCAAGCTATTTGAAATCCACCCAAGTGACAACTCCAACTTTTGCTAAACCTAATTTTAGCCCTAGCCATAATTAAATGCAGCAAATCAGCAACCATCAAGGAATCCCAATTGAAGCCGGGATCCATCGAGCCTAAAAGAGAAAAGCATCAGATCGGCGACCAACAAATCGATCGCCAAAAGAAACCCAACTCAGAATTCCAATCAAAGATTAGATCCAACTACTCAAACTATTACGGAAATATAAAATCATCAACCAAAAAAGAAGAACAGAAAAAAAAAAATTGAGGAATTGATATTACAGCAATTTGTGGAGCTCGATGAGGCAAAATCATCAGTCTAACTTGAGATAAATCTAATAATTTTTCTCTTTTTTCTCCTTTATTTTCCCTTTTTGTTCTCAATTTCACCGGTCCTTTAGAGGAGAAAGCGGTGGCGTGTTTCCTTTTGATTGTTTCTTCCTCTTCTTCTTCTGTTATTATATTGTTGGGGAAAATGGTAAAGATTAAGATTAGAAAGGAGAAAAGCGTTGGAGAGACGCTTTGTCAAGCGGTTATTAAATTAATGAGATTGTCGTAAAGTATAAGAGAAATAGAACTTTTCTTTTCCGGTAATCTGTTTGTCTACCAATGAGGAAATGCTGAAATAGAAGGTTGAGAATTTTTTTTTCCCTTAATTTTTACTAATTAGACAACTAGAAACTCTAGAATAAAAAAGAAGAAGATAAATTACAGTTTATCCATACAAGGGGTTAGGCCTAAATTTACTTCACCCTTATAAGTTTATTTGTATCATTTTACATTCTTATAATTGACTAAAGTGCGACAGTTACTTTTCTCTTTAATCAAAACCATAAGTATAGACATAGATACAGAGTTGTAGGATTGGATAAGCAAATGCATTTAAACTAATATAGATCGAATTTGTAATAATAAAGATAATAAAAATATATTGAACAAATGCATGCTTTTGTCATATTTTTATCATCTAAAATCTGATATGGTATTATTTAAATGCATTGAAAATTTTAACTAATTTTTAAGTATCTTTGAATTGAATTTGACTTGTGAATTGGTTAATCTAATTTTTAAATAGAAATGCCAAAAATTTCTTTTTATAAAATATTAAATTATTCAACATCCCAGTTAAAAATGCTAAATAGTTCAACGTGTTATAAAAAAAATTAGAAAAATTTGTAAAACTAAAACTTGAGGTTTTTTTTTATGTGATTTGAGTATAGGTGCTGTGGAGGAATTGTTACACAATTCCAACTTAAAAAGATATTTTCCATTTCTTCGTAATAGAATTTTTTTATGATTAAAATGAATAACCGAGCATAAAATTATAATGCTATAAATTTTTTTCTTTATACTTTTCTATATCTCTGAGGTCCAATTAAGCTTCAATTAAAATTGTTAAATTTCTCTTTTCTTTTTCATCTTCATGATGACATATCAAATGTCCAAAATAAATCACTGGTTAGAAAGTTATCACCATCTAAATTGAGTTTGACGGTTTAACTTAGTGATTAATCTGCTTATGTTAAAATGGGAATACATAAAACGCAAATCAGTTAGCATTTTATATTATATAAATGTTTAAATTTGTTAGGGTTTGTATCTTATAGTTAAAATGCTTAAAAGTTCAGCATTATCCGAAGAGTTATAGTAAAATAGAGTCCTTTTAGTATTAACTTGATCGATTGTCTATTTCGATGAAGTACGTTTCAAAAAGGGCTTGGTCCAAAATTCAGCAAGCCCATGGGCAAGCTTCTTAAGGCCGAGTACTTTTGCACTTGCTTCTTCGTGGAGTGATTCCAAATCTAAACATGAGCTTCATACGCTTGGAAGCTTATAAAGTTGGTAGGTATCTCCCCTATAATTAAGAAGGTCATAGAATCGACTCTAATCTCAAATAATTATTATGATAAAATTATCTGGTGGTTGGTTCAACGGCTCAGTTCAATTCAATTGATGGTGCAAGATTTTATAGCGATGTCTTAGTAGCATTTAGTTCAAAGCAATAGCTCGGCAATACATACAACTTGAAGCCTAAACTAGGTGGCTTAATATGTTGGTTAGAGCTTGGTAAAATCTAAATACCTCTCTATTTAGATAGTATTAGCCATTTATTATGCTTATATTTAGCTTTTGGGCTCTTGGATGATAAAAAATAGTTAAATATATTTTAGCACATTGTACTTTAAAAAGTTTTAAACCAATCTCTATACTTATGACTAAAGTGAGACCATTAATTTTTCTATCTAAATTAACGGAGTGCTACTAAAAGAGATTTCAAAAATTAAATGGCAGGCTAAATTCCTTCTCTTTATAGACAAAAATGTAATTTCCCTCTACAAGCCAAATCCGGCGAGATTGCTACCTCTCCAGGGTCTCCTCTTAAAGAAGAGTCTAGCTAAGTTCCTTTTGCCGAGCTGCTTGTCTCTCGACCATCTCATTAGGATCATATAGTGTCTGATCCAGAAAGAGAGTGATAGCCCGTTTGGTGGCTGCTCTGGGAAGAGAGACAGCGTCCTCCAACAGGCAGTTTGAGCATTCACTGTTCTCAAAATCACTGTGATTTGGAGATGTTTTCATGTGTCTTCCTGACCTCTTCCACTCTTTCTTTTGAGGACTTCTCCATTCTCTATCCCTCTACCTCTGTAGAGTCTTCAATCAAAATAAATAGATATCAATCTAACTGGGTAATGAGAAGCTCAATTAGGAAAAGTTTTAAGGCAATAGCTTCCGAAAGTATAAATTAAGAACTTTTCTCTCATTTTCCGGGTAGAAGAAGAATAATTTTCCAATAAATATTAAAATAGATCAAACGAGGCCAACTCTTATTTATGACTGACCTTATGATCATAATTTAATTGCTTACCACTACCAGATTGTCAAGCTTACTTTCTTTTCCCCTTAAAACTTCAGCAGAACAAACTCCTAATTTCATGCCAATCCATAACTTCACTTCTTTGATTTCTTTAAATTAAAACATAAAATTTTAAGTACAAGCAAATAAAACTAAAGTCTCAACAATGAGTTGAGTCTACGCTATGATAAGAGGCATCATAGTACTACTGCATGGAACCTAAATCTCACAGATGAAGACAAGAAATTCCACTACATCAAGCAATGGTAAGTTAACGAGAAAAAAATTCAAGCCAACTATTTTGCAGGCTAATAGTAAAATTTCTCATTTAAGACAATTCACATGAAGAGCTATCACTGATGCCGCTTGCTTAGCAGGGAAAACACAGTAAAAACACAAGGTCGTTATTATATGCTTCAACAAGCAAAACAAACAAGCTTATCAGCAAGCAAGCAGACTTGCTATCAACTAAGTAAATAACATGAAGTCATACTTAGAAAATGAAAAAAGAAAAGAAAATGAAACAAAGATTAAATCTCCTATAATGCTTGAACTGTCAGAAGGATAAGGTATTTCAGTCACACAGTCAAAATACCAAAAATAAAAAACGGATGGATTTGCAAGTAGTTCAAGCAAGCAGAAGCATATATATATGAGTTGATATCATAGCATCCACAGGAGAAGTCAGCTTTACGAAGTTTAAATGCTGATCTGTGAGGTGCAGACTTTGAAGAATAGAAAAGTTGGGAAGAAATATGTGCTTTGCTTTCATAATTAACAACTGTGCAACCAAATGGCTATAGCTACATCCACCTATTTTTTACAGCTTGATTTAATTGTTTTATTCAACTGCATGGTTTCATTTGTAACTAATAGCAGAAGATACTAAGCGCAGGAAAGGAAAATAAAATATAGTCTGATAACTGAAATTTGAAAGTGAAACGGCTGAAACTAAACACTGCAATTCCATAAAAGTGAACTCATGGATTGTTGAAAAAAGGGATATTCTTGTAAAGATTATAACCTGATTTAATGAACAAAGCAATTCACATAAATATGAAACAAGGAAAAACAGCCTTTTGATCATCTATAAATATGAAATGTGAATGAAGTAATGACGAACTTTTACAAAAATGTGCACTATATAATCTTTACAGAACAAAAAAAAAAAAAAAAAAAACAAAAACAAAAAAACAAAAAACAAAAAAGAGAACCAGCAAAAATACATACATTATGAACAGAGTTTAATGTCACCTTGATCTTCCATCTCTGTTGAGGTTCTCCCAACTAATCTCCTGTGCACACTCACCACAAACAGTGCTGGATCCAGATTTGGTACCCTGGCTTCTCAAAGTTAGCAAGTGGGCGAGGTTGCTACACTTCCTTTGGATAACTGGGCGGCTCCTTGAAGTACCCTTGGCTTGTTGAGAAGGAATACCCTCAGCTGGAATATCATCTACAACTAACTTTCTGTCAGGTTCATCAAATACAGTCCTGTGTACCTCCTCCCACTCCAGTGATCTTTGATAATTTAACCAAGCCATTTCTTGTTCCTCTTTTGTGAGCCTTTCTGCTTCATTTTCTTGTAGAAGAGATTCATGTTCATGGTAATTTGCAATCCAACTGAAATAATAATGGTTACGAAAAGACATAAATTCAATGTTCACTAGGACTGGATGAGAGAAAAAAAAGAAAATTTAAAATCTTCCCTATGGAGTAAGTATTTAACAAATTGCTTGTGGATTTACAAAATTTGGATGTGAAAAATTAGATGAAGACAAGAGATCATCATGTTACATGGAGCTAAAAAGGAAGAAAATATCAGAATCAGTTGAAATAATTGATGATCTCATGTGAAAAATTCAGAACATGTACCGAGGATAATGTCTGCTAAGTAAGCTCCTCATGAGCCTGTCTGAACATCCAACTACATGAGAATTTGGCGTTCCTGAAGATCCACCCTCACCACATTTATCCTGATACACTGAGATAGGACTTTCTTGGTTATGCTCCAGTGCTTCCTCATCACCGAAGTCGAACAGATGCAGCATCTCCTCTTTAGACATCGTTCTATGTACTTGTTGTCTATCCACTACTCTTGCTGCTAGTCCTTCTTTTGTCACCTGCCCATATCACTCTTAGACCGTTACTCACTTCAATTGAAACATCATCAAATTGGCTTGATTAGAACCTAACAACAGATACCAGAAAAGTAGTGCATTAGTTCAAATCCATTTGCATGCAACTTTACCTGTCGTTTATATATTTTCTCTTCCATGGTTCCATGTGCCATCAATCGATAAGCATAGACGGGCTTGTCTTGCCCATATCTACAAAAGACAGATGTAAACAGGGTTAAATAAAGATACTATTTCAGATCCAGTACAGAAATGGATTATTGATTAAATTCCTGCCTCCAAACCCGATATATAGCTTGCAAGTCATATGTTGGGTTCCAAGAACCATCGACAACAATAACACGATTTGCAGCATGAAGGTTAATGCCCAGAGATCCAGCACGAGTTGATATCAATATGCACTTGACTCTCCTATTTGTAGGCTCATTAAATTTCTCCACAAGCTTCTGTCTCTCAGAACAGTGTGTACTTCCATCTAACCTGCTCAGTGGGTCAAAGTACTCATTCACTATGGATATGATAAGAACAATATGAAGGGACCTTAAAATGAGCCTCCTATTTAAAGCATTTGATCATCAACTTAATCCAGAAAGAAGGTTGATTTCACAATAAAAAGTTATCACAAACATCTAACGAAGAGTTTCAAATCAAGAAAAAGTCATATGCAGGTGTCAAAAATAATAAACACACCAGACAAATCAAAATTTTACAAAGTAAACTGCTTTTAATTCTTCAATAGCAAATCAACAACATGCATGTGTGCTGGAGAGAACAATTAACAGGATTGCCAAACATTATAGGTGATTCTCACTCTCTTGGCTGTACAAACTATCACCACCAAGCAAATACATCTTCAAATTAGTCAAACATGAGCATAGTGCTACTGTTCAAGAGGACATTTATTGTGCATGTTTTCTGCAGATGACATCGTGTTGAAAGGAGATAAGGACAGTCATTAAGCTAGAATTATTAAAGAAAGTATGGGAGATTAAGAACCTACAATTTAGCACTTAGCTAAATCACTATTTGTAGACAAAATAATAAAAAAAGTACAGGATGGGACGATTGTGGTGGATGCCTATTTTGCCTTTAATACTCTAACTTCATCTCCTCCTCTGTGTCCACTGCCACCACTGTCATTAACAAAGAGGATCGAGATCATCAACGAGGATGAGACGATTGTGGTGGATGCCAATTTTGAAATAATTACTTCTCTTACTTTACTTGAACAAGAAAAAGGAATTACCAGAACTTTGCAAAATTTCAGCTAACTTTTCAGCAGTCTTGAAAAGTCTTACGAAATAAGTACCTAGATTATAAATGTCATTAAACTATATCATAACATCACTGGTTAGAATGAGAAGATCAATGTAGAGTGAGGATTCACTTGAAACAGTGAATAGAACTATAAAAAGTTGTGTAATTAATGCAATAAGTAGCTACCATGAGATTGATCATGAGAAGCATATCTAGTAAGTCATAATAAATGAATTAGACATGCATAAAAGATGGCTAAATATTACATAAGAGGACAATAATACAAAAGTCTAATAATGAATCACTATCACATGTTATCCATGCACCATGTTATGAAAATATAATTTAGGTCTGATAGAGAACATATATTGCTAATAAATTCTAGATTTTTAATGGTAAATGTTTGTTCTTCGATTAATGAATCAACATACCTATACCAGTCCTTCCCTTGCTTCCAATACTTCCCTTCTGTTCCTTTCCGCGGTAACTTTGATATATAGAATTCTATTAAGTCTAGAGTTGTCAAGCTCTGGCTAAATACCAATGCCTTGTCACCCACCTCAGAACTCATAGAGAGGATATCGAGGAGCAATATCATTTTTCCACTATAATCAGCTTCCTTATATATCTTCTCATCCAAAAGATCTCCCCACCAGTTGCTTTCCTGGAGAGGCAAGAGTACTGAGTCTAATTAATGCCTAATAATGTAAAGAAAAAGATAAGCAATAAGACTGTGTCACTAGGTGGATGATAAGGTTTGCCCCTTGTATCCAAAAAAGTAATGGGTTAAAATCTCAGAAACAAACTCCTCAGGAATGAGGGTAAGACAGTACATTTTCCTTCCCTTACATTAGACGGAAGCCCCCATGCATTGGGATGCTCTTTTTTTTATAAGACAGGCAAGACAGACAAAAGATTCATAATATATGACCCTATACTCCATAAAGAAAGCCATCGCTCAGCAATTTAATTCTTGCTCATTCAACACGAAGTTCTGTATGAATTTAAAGGCTTAAAGAAATAACACAAGAATGAATGCATGTCTGAATTATACGAAATAGTAGATTTATCTAAGCATTCAAAAGATAAATTTTGTAAAGAAAAAAAAAATGTGGCATTAGATATTTGGTGCAACACACATGAAGAGATTCACCACAAAACAGTTTTCCAGTACCTCATCACAGAAGACAGTATCACCCTTCTTGGGCAAAAGGTCACTCTTCATCTTCTGCTTCTCTGTGTGCAGCAACCAGCATAATAAACATTAATTGTACTCATGTCTAACTTATCTAATAATTTGAACCCTTGATAAATGCATAAAATGGTGTTCAAATATTGATTATGAGGCAGCAAATTTTACCAATAAAAGACTGAAAAGCAGAAACAAGAATAGTACTTTCAGGCCTAATAACTTAAAATGGATGATATTCTACATCAGTAACCTGAAAGTTTCAATTCTTCACCATCTTATCCAAAAACTACAGTAGTGTCAAAAATCTTAACCAAGATGAAACATATGATCTAATATCAGAACAAACTCGAGAGAAAGAACGCACAATTCTTTAGTCTTACCATATTAAGATGTCCTTACTTAATGCCCAACTACTTCCATTAAGGAAAAAATATCTAGGGCGGAGGACACAATTTTAAAAATGCTCCGTATGATTACGGATGAGTTTAAATATGGTTGTCAATAATAAGCCATTCGCGAATACTTTGTTTTTGGCTCAATATGGTTTGATGTAATCAAACTTGTTTCAGTTCTCTTAATATATTTAAAAAAAGAAAAAGAAACTGAGTGGACATACTTTATGCTTTAAGAATGATTACTAACAAAATAAACTACTTACTAATTAGAGATGGAAGATCACCACAATTTCATGGTCTGCTGCACTTAACCCAATTCCAATAGCTCAAACTCATTAAGTCATTAGAATAACTCACGTAAAGGATCAGTCTAATGCTTCATCCTCTATGTTGCTATAGATCATATGTTGCCTACAGCAACAATGGAAATTGGGTATTACACCATATTATGAAAAACAAAGAATTAATTCCAATATATATCTTCCTTAAATACATTGAATCATTAAATTGTTATGAACTTATGATCCTTTCTGCAACAAGGATAGCACCAAAGATGAAATGTCATCCTTTTGGCTCTTCCAATCACTATAAAGTTTAATCTGTAATTGTTTTAGCCTATGATATATAGTGTGATTTAAACTAAGCCACCAAGCTGACTAAGAAAATAAATTTAAAAAACAGAAGATCAGTAGACAATGATCCAACAAGAAGAGGATGAGATTTCGAAGCTAAGAAAACAGTCCCAATTTAGAGCATTATGTTTCTCTTTAATCTTAAAACAACTATCTAACTATATCTAGCTTCTCAATTGCAAAATAATGCCTTAGGATTTGAATTTTGCATTCTAACTTGAAAGATCCACCTAAAATGACCCATTGGATCAAAAGTGCAAAGCCGAATCAGCTCTAATCCATTTTAGTTCACCTAACATATATCTGAACCATCTATAGAAACTATCCAACCACACCCATTTATCTTGAGAAGGTGCTGTTTAAAGACTGTTTGAAGACGTGATAACATGTACATGTTAAAAAACAGAAAGAAGCAAACTTCAATGTCGCATTTCACAATGGAGAAAATCTTGAAGCATGTTAAAAGCACTAAAATACCTCCATTAAGCAAGTCATTGTCCATATTATCATCACTGGAGCTTTCATCTACAAGAAAGTTTTCAACAGCAAATTCTCGCCGTAAGTAATTTCTATGCTCTTTAGCCATCTGCAAGAGCCCAGGATGGTTCCATATCTGCACAGTAAAGCATATATTTCGCTTCAGCTTATTGCAATAGTAGTCAATCAGGTAATTGATCAACTCTAAAAGAATGCCTTTTGAATGACAAATGCATTCTTAGAGAACTCCTGATAGGAAGAAATTCTCATGGAAAAAAAGGAAAGATAAGTATCAAGAAAGTTTGAGGTCTACAGGCTTCCAGATATTCTGCAATTTGTCCCTAAAAGTAACTTCTCTCACCTCTTTAGGAAGACTCTTACATGCTGCAAGTTTCAAGCATGACTACCAGGAAAAAGAGGCCCTTATGAGTATTTAATTAGCTACATCATACCTGTGCCAATGTTTGATAACCAGCAAAGAAGCAACTGCGCCTAATAGGTTTATCAGAAGAAACTTTGTCACTTGTAAACCCACGGACATCTAAGAATCTTCTGTATAATTTCCTCTGCAGTGGAGACAGCTTCACAGTGACAACAAAAACAGTTTTTGGTGGTAGATCTCTCTTTACCACATTCATGTCCATTCGCTGGACAAATCCCTTCAATTGCTCATATAAGATGTGTGATCTTTGGTTCATGATCTTCACATCATCTTTAGTAGAATTTGTGTGCTGCCCATTTTCTATGGGGTTTTGGAACCTGCATACAAAATACAATAAGACATCAACATTCAGAAACATCTGATAAATATCCAACTATACTAAAAAATCAAAAGATAAAGACTGGTCTTTTACCGGTTCCTAAATTCATGACTGCTTCCAAGATATCCCTCCCTCACAAAATCAACCATCTGCAACTCAGGAAAAACCACATATCATAATCATCACTATACGTGAAAAAGGAAAGCATCCCTTGTTATTTCTCTAAAACAAGAGAAGCAACTCACACAATAATATTCCATCAGATTATTCTGCAAAGGAGATCCTGTTAATGCAATCCTTCTTTGTGTTTTTACTTGCTTCAAAGCTTGAGTTATATCAGCCCTAGTGTTCTTAATCATGTGCGCCTCATCACAGACAAGTATATCAGGTCCACACTGACAAAAGAATAAAAAAAATAGATAAACATAATATTTCACAAATGAACATTTCCCTAAGAGCTATATCAGAAAGCATGATCTGAAAAGAATAGCAACAGTTATGTATGAAAGATGGAAATATTGCAGTAAATAAATAAATTCCACACAGAGGAAAGTAGAAGTAAAAGGGATTACTCTTTCATTAGAATCTATTGCCAAACTTGTTTGTGTAAAAGTCTAAGAAGAATTTGGCAAATTCACAGAGTTCTTTTAACAAATGGATAAATCAGTTCACAGATATTAGTTACAATTATGCAAGAAATGGACCTATCTGGCATATAACTCAATTAGGTGCTGTCAAAAATAGGTCACAACATTCTGATGATTTTATTTCCTCTTCTGCAAATTTGCAATCAATTAGAACATGTTTGGTTTGAGACTAAACCCCAAACTTGATTAATTACTCTTATTTCTTAGTTTTGATTTTTTTGGAGAGTGAATTTGATTAGGTATAAAAAAGATAAAAAGATGTTTGGTTGCTGGACCAGGTTAGGAGTCCCTGAACCAATTTAGGGACCCTCCCTGAACTTAAACCAAACAGGCCCTTACTGATTCTTTGGTACCTGTCAGCAATCATTATCATAATCGGTTTTCAGATAGCCCCATTTTTCCTGAGTCTGCCTACATCATGAATTGAATAGATGTGGAATAATGATCCTCAAACAATATCTCAAGATCAATCTATATGAAAACATTAGCAAACTGAAAACCTGAATTTGATAAAACCTGTGACTAATGTAGATATATCATGAAGAACTAAATTTGGAGTCAACCAAATAGAAAATATTAGCTGGAACTGTGATAACATGAGGAGGGGAGGGGATAAATTTAGAAGCAACAACATAGTGATATGAGAATCAAAACAGGATAACAGTAGAGAAAATATGGCATTC
This sequence comes from Typha angustifolia, assembly GCF_048772165.1. Lineage (NCBI taxonomy): Eukaryota > Viridiplantae > Streptophyta > Magnoliopsida > Poales > Typhaceae > Typha > Typha angustifolia. The sequence continues at coordinate 12,538,057 of NC_133245.1, read as the reverse complement.
ACCTGTAGAGCCTGGCAAATCTCAGTTGCAGCATTCCTATCCTTAATATGCCTTCCAAGCGACAAGTTCCGGAAAGCCGCATATCCTATTAGAAGTACTCCACCCTTAACTCTCCATTTTGACAGCAAATATGGTCTTCTCTCCCTGAGGGAAAAAAAGAGTACAAAATAACAAAGAAATTGGAGGTCACAACCACACAAAGTCTGCCTTAAGAGAATATACAATGTAGAAATTTATTCACTGACTGCATATACTCAGTTAAACAAAAAACATCAAAAATAAAAACTAAAGAAAACTAGCAGGGAAGGAGCATATAAATAATCCACCATGTTCAATGTTAACATGCTCATTGATAACCTAAAAGAAGAAATTATTATATAAATAAAGCATCGAATATTAGCAGAAAACAAACAGTGCAGTTTAAAACATTTGGCCTGACCATACAAGAATAACTTACAGGTATAAAATGCATTTCTTGTATGGACATACAAGAAATGTATAGCATATTAGAAGCTCATTAGAGCACCAACAACCAAGCCATTTCATGCCGAGCTAGTTGAGCTCTGTTGGCGCTTTAAGTGTCATATGACACCATCCGTGTCGCTCGGCACATTTATGAACAGTTTGTGCATCTCATGCGGACAAGGAACTGACACGAGAAGACAGGTCGATTCATACTGAACAATTAAAGTACTCACCTCTGGTGTCCCCTCAAATTCCACCATCCACCTTTAGCTATTTCGATGCTTGTCATAGTGCCATAATTGAGTGAAAAGAAGATCCATTACACTATTGCGCTCTAACTGTATATAGAATTGAAATTTTGTGGATCAGTTCGGCTCAGCTTGGAGAATAGGTTTTATTCAATCCAAATTTGACCAAATAACTTAGGTTATCAAATAATCACACTGGGCTAAGATGAGTAAAATTGTTAAGCTGGATATAACCGGATCCAATTTCTTTAGACCCCCTATATCCTTTCTCCTTTCCATCAATCTTCCTTCAGTTTGCGTTTTCCTCATCCCACTCCCTCTCCCTTACTGTCATGCCAGTAGCTGTGCACCTCCTTGCAAACGCACACCGCATCCTTCCCTCATTTGTTCCTCTAGATTTCTGCACCTCTTCATCAATTGACACTTTGCCGGCATGCTGCTAACACACTGCCCTGTGTCAGATCGGCATGAAGCATGCCGCTCATCACATCTTTTCCTCAATGAGTCACTTCCTATTTCAACAGAATGCACATCCTTGGTCAACATCACAACACAAAACTTTCACAGTTCATGCCTACTAGCATATTGGGATAGAACTTCTTTTGCAATACATGGAATTTTAGCATACTTTGAGACATATCATATACATAATATATCTTTGTTGCAACTCCAACAAGATTTTTCATATCTGAACATCCGTAAAATGTTGTGCTAATTTCCTGTATGTCATTTGCATTCCTTTGGACGAATAGTTTCAGACCCATCGACACTAGGTGTCAATGGTTTGTCAAAATGAACATGTTGGGCATGGGCAACACAGTTTGTTCCGCCCCACAGAATAGTCATTCAGAAGTAACAGCAAAGGGAGAGGGAGGAGGTGGATAAAGCTGGACAGATCAGAACAGGAAGGTGATGAGAGCGGCAACACTGCAGTAGAGTGAGGTGTTTCCACCGTTTCTTTCCACTCACATACATTAGCATCTCTCTCTCTCTCTCTTCTCTTCTCTTCTTCTTCTTATTAGTATTGAAGGCAACATCGCATGTTGGTGGCTTGCCGACATGAGATGTGCCACCCAACAAGCACAGTAGCAGCCGGCACAAGATGTGCTGCCCAATGCTCACAGTATCAGCCAGCACTTTAATTCTTCCTTTCAACTCTCTCTCTCTCCTCTTAGTATTGAAAGCAACTTGTCATGGCAGCGCCTTGCCAGCATGAGATGTGTTATCAGCCAGCACCTAGATCTTTGCTTTAGACCACATCTCTTATGTTTCATCAATCTAAAATTTTGGCTTCTTTTAACCCCTCAATTGAAGGGGAGAAACAAAAACATAAAGCATCAAAAATTATCGGGCCAAGGACTGTTGATGGAATATGTCAAGAACTCATATATTTTTGCTACACACTTATATGTCCTGCTTTGCTCATTTATTTTCAAAAATCATGGGCTTCCATGCAAAGAAGATTGTAGGAGATTGTGTCTCATCTCAACTCCCTCCAGCTGATCACTATTATTATCACCACAATCCCAAAGTATGGGGTTGATTATAAATCAATTCCAAGAGAACTCTCCAAAAGAGTAGACAAAATTTACAAGTGTTTTCTTTGTCAGCTGATTGTATAGAATAGATCTATTGGGTACACATTATCAAAAACAAAAGGAGAAAAAAAAGGGCATCGGTAAACACCTTAATATGGATGCACATGAATACAGAAAATTAGAAAATTATGTTGATGATTTTATGCTTAACCCCTACTCAGTACTGATATTCACATCATAAAAAGAGATTGTGTCATGAGGCAAGTACTACCTGTTGACATCTTCCAACATAAATACACGAAGAGGCTTTAGTTCCCTAGGTTGCCACTTTACAAACTCTTGCTTCCAGTTATGAAGAACATTAACAGGTGTCACTACAAGTGCTGCTCGCAGTCCTAAATCAGTGCTTCTCATAGCAGTATATAGAAATGCAATAACCTGCAACCATATAGAGATGACAAGTCAAGATGTGAGAATAAAAATAAATAGTAACTTACTGAAATAATGACAGGTTTTACAGATTCCAAAGGAATTTCCCCTATTATTATATATATGGAATGTTGGGAATAGTTTTAAGAGTAGCAACGATGGCTGTGCCGTACTGTGCCGCAATAGAGGGAGAGAAAAAGATAAGGGAGAATGGGCTCGCCGCCGCTGACCTTGCACTCACCGCTTGCCGCTGCGTGCTGACCTTGCACCCGATGTGCCGCAACTTAAGTTTTTATTATAACCCGAGCCAATCCAATCCCATATCTCACTCTCACCTTTTCTTCCTGCTCGGGTTAGGGCACCCAATGTGATGAGTGTCGAGCGAGCGATAGCAGCAAAAGCAGCAAGCAGGGCGAGAGCAGCGAAGCTACCTGGAGGGGTGCCATGCAGCACCCCTTGTGCCACATGCTGGTATGCCGCCGGTGCAGCCATCCATGGGTGCAGTGTACAACAATGAAAAGAAACAAAAATATCCTTTTTAAGGTCAATTGTTTTTTTTTTCCTCTACAAAGTTTGAGAAAAAAGAGAGAGACTCCTTTCTCTCATGCATTAAAACAGAAGGAGAGAATCATTTTATTTTCTTTTCTTTTCTCTTCTTTCCTCACCAATTATTCTCATCCATACATAGTGCTACTATTATTTGACTTTTCTATAGATACTATACGCCTAAGACGGCATAAAACCAAAATATGAATGAGTCAACATTAAAAAGATAAAAACTCAAGTACTCAACCACGAAAATGGAAGGAGTGGGCCAAATAAGCTAATAGTTTGTTTGTAGAAGAAATAAAAGTTCCACTCAGCCAAAGAGCAAGTCTCGGGATGGGGCGTTCAAACGCATTTACACGAGAGCCAGAAATTAATTAGGCATTCGAACATCCAACGGCAAGGTTCCTAGGTCTAGGTGTTTTATTTTATTGTTTTTACTTATGTTGGATAATAGGACTCGAGCCTGTTCAATCCTATTACCAAGTCTAGTTGAGTCAAAGAGCCACATAAAATAGATATTGTGTGCATCTGATCATCTTGGATTATTGAAGTTAATTTGCAAGATCATCTCCTTTCTCCTTATTCGACTACCTCCAAACTTTAAAACTCTAGCCACCATCTAGGATTTTTATTGTTGCATTTCTCTTCGTCGGGCCGCACCCCCTTGACCTTAAAGAATAACCCTGCTTCTTCTCTATCCCTTTCCTACCAACTACCTTGACTTCCGTTATTGTCATCTCCACCACCATACCATAACCCTAGGCTAATCACCACTACGCCTCTTCGGTCTCCTTTTTTCATGATCTATCCCAATAGATTCATTCTCCATCCTGATTCTATCTCAATCTCAAAAGCACTCAACCATCTAACCGTTTGGTCTCGAGTTACCTCTTAATTTTGGAGATCCACAATAACCCTAACTTTCTCTATGTGAGTTGAAATCCAGTTCCATCTTTGGATTTGGACTCGTAGTGATTGTGGGGTTAGGAAGGTGAATGATACAGTGTGCTCCAAAAGTCTGTGGGCAGAAAAGTTGATCTACTTATTATTTGCAGTTTAAACTTTAAAGTTATGCATTAAAGAAGCAAACATATTTATTAAGACAATTAGGAGGAGCATCTAAAGAGGACAAATTCCACGATAATAGATTAAGATGGCTTAGGCTTAGACATGTCCAGTGAAAACCGCTTAGACACGAGATGGAAGAATCTGTAGTCAATAGTTAATACATCAATATATACAACTAATGAGTCAATGGAAGTGTCACAGTGTCATGCTTAGAATTTTCAATCACTTTGTCTTGATCTTCAGTCCACTTTGTTTTTGCCTTTTAGGTCCGACAGTATGAAACTATGAATATCCTGCTAAGTACTAACTTAAGTAGTTGTATGAGAGGAGGAAACTAAGAAACTAGAAGATGCGAGAAAAGTGAAGCATGCTTAAGAAATCCTATGCCCTATCCCTAAACAAAGCATCACTTCCTAGAAGGTAGGATAAGGCTGATAGAATCCATCCCTTGAATTTCCCACTTAAAGAAATTTTCTGTTTTCTAGTTCACTGCTGGTCAGGGTGATGGACTCCAAAGTCCAAAGTTCTTCAACTGGGTGAGAAAAGCTATGAAATCCATTAAACTTATATACAAAACCAAATAAAAGATACACAAAACCCAAAAGAAGCACGCATTATTAAGCAAGAATAGACTCTAAGAAACTATGCAATTATTCAGTTGAATATTGAAAGGGCATTCATATACTTAAAGTTGTTATATAGATGCTCTATTAATGAAGAATTGAAGACTTGAAATATCTAATAAGATGGAATAATCACCACAAAATGAAGCACACATAGCACATAAATTTTATTTACCAGCACAATGAGGCATCGACCACACCAGCCTAGACCCACTACCAAAATTTTAGTTTGCATATTAAGCAAGAATAATATATCAAATGTTGTGAAGCCAAAATCAAATGTCCCAAATTTAGTGTCCGATGGACAGCCATCTGTCCAACATCATAGAAATGGTTAATCAACATATACATAGATTGCTACACAAAATACAACTAAAGGTGAAACCAAAAGTAGGATAAAGCAATGCAAGTATACAACTGACATTCTCAGAGGCAAACCTGAAATGTTTTACCAAGGCCCATAGTATGAGCTAAAATGCATCCAAGACCTTTATCCCCAGATTTCACCTTTTTGACAGATTGAATGACATTTTCCCACATAAACCTTATACCCGCAACCTGAAATTATATCGTAAAGAACATTTCAGTAATTCGATTCACAATCTCAATGAAAAGCAAGTCCAAACATAGAGTGAGATATGCTACTTCAAAAAAAAAAAAGGAGAAACGTCCACGCATTACAATTGAAATGGACTGGGAATTCAACGATAAAGACAGGAAATATGTCGAATATGAATGCATTTTACTATCATGAAGCTCCAATAGATCTGCTTCCCAGGCACAGGGATGCACCGGTCGCCTATCACCATGGAACGTTCAACAGTAAGGTGCATTCTCCTACTTGGGGGATGGTTGGCTCACCTTCTTGGAACAATCTTTCATGAGCTGCCACAAAGCACAGCAAGGACAGGCTCATGCCGTGCCAGTGGGGTCCTGTCGTGAGACATTATGTCCCCTGCCGACGTGTGCCGTCTGATACCTTTTAAAAATATTCAGAGAACCCTGTTTGAGGTCTCTTTGCTTGTAGACTTATTTCCCAGGCCAAAAGGCATAAAAGGAGAAAGAGATCTAGGAGAGAAGGTTCAAATCCCATCAAAACATATGGTTTTCTTCTCTTATTTTTCTTCCTATTTTTTTTGCTTTAGAAACCAAATCAGATATTTATCATGCTAGATGTAGCAAATATAGCTAGATTTATGTAAAATACTCTTTAAAACATAGAAAGAAAAGGGAAAACATGATTTCCCTCAAATTTTACCCCAATTTTCAAAAATTATGATATTAATATGTCAAAGTTATTCAAATTGGGTTAATATTTTGCCTCAATTTTCATTATCTCATCTTTGATGCAAAAAACAAGAAAAATGGATAATTAAAAAAAAAAAAAAACTATTGCACACATAGTAAACTTCTGATATTATGCAATAGTAATGTACAGAAACCATAAAGGAAGTAGATGAAAATAACGGTTTTCAATTGGCTGTAGAATAGAAAGAAAAGATAAATAAGACATGGGGAGGGGAAATGAAAACCTGATGGGGCTTCAACTTTGGAGAAATACTTGTTGGAATCCTCACTGGTTCCTCATCTTTTTCCCTGGCTAAATTCACTATATAACCTTCTGTAGCATCCCCAAAGACACCATCTTCTGCTGTCCCGATTACACTTCCCAAACTCTTACAGAGTAGTGTGCTCACAGATTCCACTTGCATCGACTTTAGATGTTCTTGCCTAGCCTACAAAGACATATATTTTACATGATAATTCAGAAAATACACTAAGAAACTCTTCCACCACAATCATCAAGAGAATGAACAAAACCTTCTCTATTGCAATTTTATTCTTGGTTTCCTCTCCAAGTTCTGTATCATCAAGTATTCTTCTTATCCTCTTTTTTCGTCTTCTTTTGCTTCTGGAAGGAAAAATCTAGCTATTAGTCAAACAAATTGTATTGTCAGTTGCTCTATCACTGCCTGAGTAGACAGCAGATTGTTTGCATTAGGTTGTACATATGAGCCAAGTAACTGCTGAACTATATGCAAGTAACTTTTGCTGCATAAAAACGCTCAGCTATTGTCACCCAGTGAAATTCAGGCTAATTAGGGGCTTGCAGTTCTCAATTTTAATCTGTCAAGTAGACTTGATACTAATGAGCTGAGCTTGAACCCTATCTCAGCCTGTTTAACTTCAAGACAGCCTCAAAAGTATATTCTGCGAACTATACAGCATAAGGTATGAAAAATTAATATTTCATAGCAAAATGTTGCTTTCCTAAATTGTGATGAAATAATTTGGGATGTTTGCGCTCACACGAGGAAGTGGCCCTTGTCTCAGCTTAACTGGGCTTTAATGCTTTAAATGCAACTCAAGTATGATTTGTGCAGAAGAATCAAGCTGCTCAACACAGGCTCAAGCTCAGCTTAGTTCAGCTCACAATTAAGCATGGTTACAGCATGAATTGATTACATTTCAACGAGACGAGCTTGATCATGGATACCAGGCTTGAAATTCATTGTAAACCGACCTTGACCACACCTATAGGCTCAATCAAGTTCATCTGTGACAAATTTAGCTCTCAAAATCTCTGATTTCCCTATCGCTAGTAACGGAGCACAAAATTGGCGACATATTAGACATGTTTAAAATGCTTTAAGGAACAATAATTTTCCATTTCTGAATCAACACATTTTTAATGCAGGGAACTAAGCAGCACTAATAATGTCAGAAAATATTTTCTAACACTAAAGAAAAAATTAAGATGTGGACGATTGAAAAGGCAAGGGTAAATACCATAGATAACTAATTTTCTAACATGGATGTACAATGAGCCATTGCTAAATGCATCTATTCTTCTTCATGCAGATCCATTTAAATTAATTCTTTGTTAAATTAACACCATAATATTGAAATACATTACACAAATGTATTTAGGTTGCACACATACAAAGGAAATATAAAAGTCAATTACAAGAATGTATTAAAGTTGTACACATATAAAGGAATTATAGAAGTCAATTTAGCATTCTCTAAAGCAAGACCTAATGAAGCATGTAGCAAGATAAATGTCCTAAAAAGCAGTGGGTGCAGCTGCATATGCAGATATGGTCCCTTAACCGCCCCGCATAAACCACATAACCAGTACATAACAAGGACAACCTATTTCAAGTTTTGAAAATTCATTACCTTTCAAAAGGCAGCCATTATGGCAACCTCCATGGCAGAATTAAGCTACTACTGCCATGCTTTGGGATTGGCAACCTACTGTGACGGTTCAGGTTTCATGGCAGATGCAGGGCAGAATTCGATTAATATTTAATACATGTATAATAGCATCTAATATCAAAATAGTCAGGGCTTCCTCTTCATAAATAGTTAGTCTAATCCTGCATATTTAAGATTCTCACAAATCTCAAGTCACTATAAAAATGCTTAATAGTCAACTAATAATCCTTTGTGTGAATCAGTATTCACCCATACTTGGCAAAGTATAGCAATAGTATGCCTGTTTTCAACAATTCCTTCTATGTTCTTTTTTTTTTTTACTTTGTCTTCATTAATTCTCTATTTTTCCACTTTAATCCTATTCCTTCTTTCTAAACCTGATTTCATATCTTCCAATTATCTTCTTCCTCTACTCTTTCTGGGCACTTGATTTTTCATTGTAAATGTAATCTAGCCCAATAAGAAAATATAAAAAGGTCAGACCATTCAATGAATGGATAGGGTTCATAGCACCGGACATGATGCCCGCCATCCAGTATGCGCCATGAATACTCTAGCCTGCTATGTTTGCCACCACACTGTTTGGAACATTGGTCCTACAAGTAACTTAGATCAACAAAGGTCTTGCATCAACTTGTTTTATTGCTTGGATAATAGTAAACTATAAATGATCATTCTATCCTAGGATAGGTTTCGCATTTAAGATGACTCAACACTCATTCTTCAATTATTTTACCTATTTAGTTAATCGATAATAAAATATTTAATTGTATTCTTTTAATAATATTGTTACTATTACGATATTTTTATTGTTAGAACTTAGAATGCACATGCATAGCGTATATGCCAGCATACCATAATACACACTGTATAGTGTCATGGCTATCCGCATACTGCAGCATTTTTCACATATTTAGCATGATAGTTATAGAAATTATGAAACAAATATATGGACATGAGAGGATCATATTTATCTAGGGTTCAAATATATCAGAGAAAAAAAGTAAGAAATTAAAAATACCCAATTGTGAAATCCATTTCAGCATTTGAAAGCGCTGAATCACTTTCAGAACTAGAAACCACCAAACCGCCAATGGCTCTTTTACATTCTGATGTGAACTGACGCAATAGAGTGGGTGAGCAGCAACAACAATGCCAACCAGAGGATTTCACTTCCGATAAGTATTCTTCACCAAAATTCCTCGCAATACACATACTGCAGAATAGCATCTTACACAAGTTACAACTAATGAGATCAATACCCTTTCCACACCACCTGCAATAACCACCTGAACCAGGACCCTGCAACGTGAAAAATGACTTCAATAACAGCAAAACAACTATGAAGTTCTGAATAATTTGGCAAGTTCACAGATTTTTCAGTTAATCAGCAAGCCAACCAAGAAAGAATGTCTTCCCCACAGGATAATTCAAATAAGTGCATAACTATCCTACATGAGGAAAGATGAACAATTTTCGAAATAGAGGAAAAAATTCCAAATTGGAACCTGCAGGTTTAATTATATCATATAAAGAAAGAAGTGTGTTTTGTACCCCAAGGCGAATCTTCTCAATCAGAAGAAATTTACAAGATCCACAAACAATGACTTCTAGCAGAGGATGTTGGTGCACATCAGAGGCTTTCAAGACTTCCAAGCAAGCAGTACAATTAAAAGCTTTACGAAGATCTTTCATACTGCAACGAGGACTTGGTGAAGGAAGCACATCAACATCTATCACATCAACCACCTTCTTAACTTGTGACGGTGAATTTTGACAATTTTTATGGTCATCTGAAGTCGTCCTCTCATCCTCTCCTCGCACATCATCGTCGATGTCTATGATAGCAGCCCTACACCTTTTATTGACCCCTTCTGCATCTTCTTCTTCGCGCGAGTGCTTACGGGTAATGCTAGTAGCATTACCTTCATGCTTATTTTCACTTGAGATCATACAGGGATTTGATTCTTGACCTAAATTATAACCGTTACCAATATCAGATACACAATCTTCCAATGAGGTAGGATTCTGAAAAGATGATTGCGAACAATGATTTGACACAGTGATATAACCCGAGTTCTCTATTGGATCCTGTAAAATAAAAATAAAAATCAAGTTTGAGACAAGAAAACATACATCAACCATATAGATCAAACTAATAACAAAGCAAAAGGGATTATTTCATAAAGGACAAGAAATCAGCAGCATAACAGTCTTGCCATGATCATAGGAAAAATATTTACCTGATACTTCCTATATTTTTTCCTCCTCTGCTTCAGATGATGTTGCAGTTTCTTTGTAAAATGTGCATCATCCTCTTCCCGTACCTGCCAAAATGAAGGCATTATCCACTTACCATAATCACGCCAAAGAGGCATGGACTTCCAAACATGCAAAAAGGATCTCAAAGGAATCCATCTAACAAGCTATGTAGATCTCTTAGAAAACTAGCTAGATATAGGGTTCATATCAGTATCACTGCAAAGCCCAACAGTAAAGCATCTGCAAGGGCTGCAATAGCCAAGACATCCTAGAGAGACAGATTCGCCATCAAAACCTTGCTCTGCACATACCCTATGTGACTATTAGGTAGTCACCGAAGATGACAAGTAACTAAACTGCAGCTACACAACTTAAAATCTAGTTGCACCAGATCATGTGTAATATATGTCTCCAAATTTTTGGGCATGTAAGCATCCTACAGACATCTTTACCAAAAGATATTGAACTAATTAGGATATCAATATATCATGAATTCATGATTGATCGAACTCTTTGTAACAAAATCATCTCCTGACATGCAAATGGATCTTAAAGAAAGCCATCTAACAAACTAGGTAGGTCTCTTATGAAGCTTACTAGATCAAGGGCCCATACCACCACAAAAGCCATTGGTAAAGCATCTGAAAGGGTTGTAATAGCCAAGAGATCCTATAGAGACAGATTTGCTATCAAAGCTTTGTTTTGCATGTTCCTCAAATTTTCATTTGGTAGTAGCTGAAGCTAAGTAAATTGCAGCCCCTTCACTTTTTTAGGAATCTAGTCACACCAGATCACTCTACCAACAGAAATCCCCACGAATATATAGCAGACATAATGCAAAAGTAATGCCGGGAAGGAGATAACTGGACTAAATAGGCTATCATTACTGATATGGCTCCTTTTAATAAAATTATCTCATAGCCCAAGCCCGCCCAAGCCCCTTCACACTTTGATTTGATGTCGACGGCACAACACACTTGCACAGGATGGCATGGACCTAGTTCTGGCATGTACAATCAGACATGAGAGTACAGATACAGCACCAACACATCTAGCCACGTTGTAAATCATGAAGATCAGATAACCAAGATCTACGAAGCATGGGTATGAATACAAATATGAGATATGGATTCACTGATATGGCAAACCTTGAAAAATAAGGATATGTTATGCTTTCGGTACGTAGCTCATATATGTATATATTTTCATCTACATACAAACATACACACACGTATGTATATTTATATATAGGAATTGCCCCCACAGAAAATTATAATCCCTTACATCCAAACAAAACACAAGCCGAGGTGTCCGCGTACAAAATGGGAGAAGATCTTAGGGCACCAATCAATCCAACAAATAATTAGAAAAAGAGATCAATGCAAAAGAGGCAAGCCAGTCGACTGCTTGATTACATTCCCAAAAAATATGGGAAAAGAGCGGGAACATGTACAAGAAGGGATTTACAATCTAAAACAAGGGACACAATTGTCAAGGGATATCCAAAGATTAGAGCAATATATATATATATATATACATAGATTAGTGACCTTGTGTACTTGCATTTTCTTAATTAAGGAATTACATATTGTTGTTGTGTATGATAGTTTATATTAGGAGACCTCCAACTCTTCCGTTAAAAGAACTAACATTCATCAAAGTCAATCTTTTCACATAATATACTATGTATTACATGGTATATTACTAAGATATAAGATAAACAAGCAAATTCAATTTATAAATCAAAACTTGGCCATTGTAACATGATTTCCTAATATATATCATAAAATAAGCAAGCAAACGCAATCCTTTCACAAAGAGAAACCTTCTACATCTGATAAGAAATTAAAGGTAATAATCTCCTTCAAATTGACTCATATTTATAGGAATTTTAAAATTAAGAATTGTCGTGCCAATACCTAGTCAGTATGAGGCATGCCAGGCTCAGCATGCATTGGCATGCCTCTAATATACTTTTTAGGGTCATTTATCCCAATAAAACCTTTTAATACATATTTTTGTTCAAATACATGTAATAAATCCTACAATAGAGTCTTTTATCCTTAAATAATTTTGTACATAGGCCTGTTTTATCAACAAAAACAATCAATAGTTAAATGAATTTCATATTTTGTTTGTAAAATTTTTGGGGAAGAACAATAATGTCAAATTATGCTGATTTTAGGTAAAAAGTGTAAAAATTGAGTTCCAATCAACTCATATCAAGTTAATCTAAGATGTTCATATATCAGTTTGGACCCAATTTGAATGAATTAAACATATTAATTTCAATTTTTTAAAAAATTGAGAAAAATAATTTGGGATAAATCAAAATTTTACTTTGAGTTCCACATTTTAAAGAGTATTTTTCGTAAAGCGAGCACCAAAATGCTAGATCTATGTAGATAGATCCTTAGAAATGATAGATGAGCTAGATCTATTATTTGTACACCATAAGCTAGTTTTTAAAGTATAAAACAATGAAAATATATGAGAATGAAAGAAAACTTCACCGTTTGATGGGATTGAAGAAAAAATCTTGAATTCCTCTATAATCTCCTCTCTTTCTCCTTCTATAACTTCGACCCTTTTTCTTAAGTAAATTGGCTGCCAAAGGCCCAAAGAGACATTAGCCCTTAATTAATTAATGAGCTTTCGGCAACACCCAATTCATGTCGAGCAGAACAGGTCAACACAAAGCCGTGCTAGTTTGGCACGGGTCGACATAGCTCAACACAGGGTTGTGCCACTTCATTAGCACAGCAAGGCACAAACACACTTGCTTGGAAGTATCCAAGAAGTATCTAATAAGTTAGTTTGTTATTTATATATCTAAATATCTAAATTTACTATTTTTTATATAAGGGCAATATAGTAATAAGACAATTATCCCTTTGCTCAGTATATATCATCCCTCTCGCTGGTGGGATGCTATATTGCCTCTTTTGGATATATGGCATTCGGTCCAAACTCCTAATCGCGTCTATTATTTTTATACCAAACATAAGATTTATGTGGAGCCCACGAGATAACTAGTCTGATCCCATATGTCTATCCCCTAAATAAATGCCCCTTGAAGTTATCTTTGACATGGAGAAGCACGCAACTAGCACTAGAAGTAAATTGAACAACTCATATAAATTGTACTAGAGAAGACCGGAGATAAGAAAACCATAAGCAGCCAGCAATCACACATTGAATGACAATGGCAATGTCGTATACCCGTTAAAACTTCTCATGAAGCATTTTAAAGAATCTTTGCGTAAATATGATGTGACAAGGTCACATCATATACGAGAGAAATGTTTAGCCATAAATAGAGAATGTTTGGACAAGCATATTCAGGGATGAATAAAGGTCAAAAATAGCACATGACAATAGAACATGCATAACTTATTATGATAAAAAGTACAAACTGAACCTTTCTGTAGTTTCTCTTCTGCTCCGCAGAAAGTTCAATTTCATCTATAAATTTAATAGAATCAGCATCAACACCCTCCACTTCGCCAATCTCCTCAACCTAGAATTATCAGAAAAAAATATTATGTAATAAGAAACCAGTAGTCAATAATGCCACAGGCAACTAGAGAATTTAGTTTATTTATGCAACAGTAGTAAAGAAGGAACAGCAGAGCCTCTTGTGGGAAACCAAGGAATATGTCGTAGTTTATCCAAAAGAAAGAAATATTTAGCTAGTTCATTGGCATGATGAAGGATAAGTACAAGTGTACGACAGAGCAAATACCTAATGTGTGTGAGCTTAATCAGATGAGATACAAGTGAATTTCCTATAACCCTAGAGTTGAGGAAAAATTTCAACAACATTTGCTATAGACAAATTAACTGAAAATACTCAATATCAAGTTCTATGATGTATTGTTGATAACATCATTTTAATTGACGGATTGAATTAAATCAACATTAAGTCCAAATTATGAAGAAACTCAGAACCAAAATATTTTAGAATAGATATGTCTAAGACTGAGTATAGGAAATGCAAACCAAAGTAAATTGCTTCATCTAAGATTCTAATATAGACAAAGGGGAAGAAAGATATTGCTATCACAAAATAATTGGGACTAATGGCCTGGTGGCTGTTGTCTTTGTTGCACTAATAAATGGCAAAACCAAGGATTTGTCTGCAACTCACAGGGCAATCCTACTTCAAGGAACTCAATGGACATAAATTGATTAAGCAATAGATGAATAAGAAGAAAGATATAGCTATCCTTTAAGGATTAACGGCATGGATGTTGTTTCTGTTGTATACCTGTATTAAAAAATGGTGCATCCATGTAAAGATCTGTTGTGAACATATAGTGCAAACCTACCATGAAAGGAATTCAATTGTTGCTTCCCCTGTCATCTTCCCACTAGATACAGTGGTAACATGCTTGCACAAAAGCAATTTGTGCTTATATATGTATATATATTGCTCTTTCAAAATCCACTCCATTGAATCACTATGAACTCGAACAAAATTTTCAAATCAACTAAAACAAAACAATCACTCAGCTTAGGACCACACAGGCATTTGTATACAGTAAAGCATATTTAGTACGAAATGATTTTCTTGTATTGTTCACTTGGCTATTAAAATATTCTGCTATATTCCATTCTGCAATCGTGTACCCTAAAACAATTAAGACCTCCTCACTATCACTAATTTCCATACCAGTTTTCTTACTAGCCCTATCCTCTATAATGCAGCTATGATAGGAAGGAAAAAAGAGTGTGAATCTCCATTCGGAAAATAGTGCCTACACTCACTGGGCACATCAGAGATCCCAGTCCCACTATAAAAGAAACCTATTAAGAATCTTTCCGGTGAAAAATAACAACTTTAAAAAAAATGCAAGTACATACCTAGGAAGTACTTATTTAGTTTAAAACTCTATCGAAATAATTATTGAAGAAAATTATGTTTCCAAGTACACACCCTAAGAAGTTCTCCTTTAGCTTAAAACTCTATCAAAAACAACTATAAAATAATATATAAAAACAAGTACTCACCATAGAAAGTTCTATTTGCCATATGACATATCAACTGAAACTCATGACATAAATTTAGAATATAGTAATCTATGATAATCATATGGAACACAAAACATGCATGAAAGATATCAAGAGACATAATTTATTTTAGACAAACACACAATGTTTGGGCTAGCCAAGGAGATTCACATTATCAAATTACAAAAGCACTTACTACCAAGGATTTAGCAGCTACAGGCACTAGGCATGTCAATAGTTGGTTGGAAATGAGATGCCTTGAAGCATGGTCTGACTCCGCAGGCACAATCATGGTACCCACAGGCTTAACTGACAGCAAAGAGAAGCTGAAAGAGGTAGAGGAACAAGGAGGGAGTGGTGGAGGAACTGTGGCGGAAAGGAGAGAGAGGATAAAAATAGAAAGAGAGGAGAGCAGCGCACGGAGCTAGTAGTGGCTTGGTTTTGCATGACATTAGGAGGAAGATGAAGAAGGTAGGAAACGACACAGATCATGTCGGGTAGACCAAAGTATCATCCTACCCACATCAAACCCAGTTAACTTAAGTTGAATGGTATGGGCTAGATCATGTTTTAGCTTACTCGACCCACAGGGAGACCCATTTAATCAAATTTCCGCCTCCCGGTCTTTCTTACTTTCTTTTTCCTCCCTCGTGCAACTAAAGCCTTAGGTATCACCCTCTTTACCTCCATCGCTACCTCCTCTTCAAATCTCTAACCCTCTCTCCCTCCTACTGCTTCTTCTCATTCCTCTGTCACTTCCTACACTTTCCTCTACTGCTTCCTCTGCCAATTCTGTCTCTCCTATCTTCTTTGTATGGATAAAGATTCTCATGTCAATAGGTTTTGAGCACAAGATATACCTCCCGGCACGCACAATGTCAAGGGCTCAGGCGACACTTTAATCCATGATATTACAAATAAAAACATCACATAGGGAACTTTAACATGAAAACTTATAACAATCATAGACATGGGCATTAGCTTGAGTTAGCAGTCAATTGGAAGCAAAAAGAAAGAAAACGAAAATCGAAATGGACTATGTAATTGAGGAACACACCTCATCAACTCCTGGAAATTTCAGACCTAAGTTTGCAGCTTGCTGTGGAGTACTAGCCAGATAAACAGAGGCCCAACTACTACTTCCAAATGAATTGCTCTCGGCACAGTTACGGGATTGAATAAGCTCATTGAATGAACTCCAAGTTTTCTCAGGATTTTCAATAAGGTTTTCAGTATCTTTGATGGAAAGCTTTCCAGCTAGAAAGCCACTAGCACCTTCTTCCAGCAGCCTACCATGCTTTCTAATAGGGAAAAGAAACACAAAATTGGAAGCCATATATATAAGAATATTAAAAATTATTTAGATAATATATTTGAAAAAAAAAAAGAGATATCATACCTCCTTACCGGTCGGCAGGAATGAAGGTATTCTTCTGCATCTCTAACTGATTCAGTAACTTCACCAGTAACTTGCGAGCCTACCCAATGAGCCCTTTTCTTCCATGCTTCAGTACAACATCCATTAGGAACTTGGCCTTCAATCCATTTGTACAAGCTAGGAAGCTCAATTCCAGCTCCATCAAGTTGCTCCTGTGGCAAAGGAACATGTAACAAAAAAAGTAAACTTAGTAAGCTAATTAAATAACTAACATGCATAACAACATAATAATCCTACATGCTTCTTGTTACATAATATATTCCATAGCTATGTACTTAAAAGTAGAACATGGATTTAATATGATTTAAGCATCATCATTTTCAGACAATAGACAAGGAGCATATAGAAACACCTATTACTTTCTCATTTATGATTCAAGTAATTAACTTGTTCCCTTGCAAATATTGTCTTACACAATTGATAGAACAATAAAAACTAACTCATTAGAACAGGTCTCTTGGATAAATACACAACAAAGTTACAAATTAAAAAAAATCTGTTGGAATAAGGCTAAAGGAATTCAATTAAGAAGATAATATATATGAATACTACCAACCTTAGAAAGACAATCCTGTCGATGAAATATATGATGAATCAACTACCTACTTAGCAAAATGAGAAACCGGAAAAATACGGTCCATCACCCTTACCAAATGTTTCAGTTCTAGAGTCCTAACTTATTGCACTTCCATCCTTGGATCTTTTTCACTTCTACCAGGTTTGTCACCCTCCATAGTAATGGATGTAAAGAGAACAGTCACCACAGCAGAACTAGCATGCTGATGAGAACATATATGTTTCATGTAAACATTTCATTACTGGTGTATCCTAGAAATCAAGGCTCAGACCAGATAAACACCAAAGAACTTACATTTCCAGAAGTTCTCAATACAAAGATTTGGGTCAAACAGCTAGGCTCAAAGAACAGAAGAAAGGAAGGAACAATGACATACTATTTTCTAGTGCAATCATTAAAGATTTCATCTTGTAATAAATCCACTTGCTAAATTGAGGGTCACCAACTTCTCAAATCATAGTAATAATTTTTTCTCTCCAAGGGAGGGAGTCCCTACTTCCTAAATAAGTATTATGACAGAACACATCATTCGTATGCAACATTATTTCTAACTCTACGAAAATGAATTTTCTCCCTGTCGGTCCTTGTGTTTATGATTTTATAAGGATACTTCAGTTGGACTTTTCTGGATATGCCTAATGAAGCTGTTTGTATTGATCACTTCTTACCTTATCAAGTTGAAAAGTAGGTTTTCTTTTTTGGAGCTGGTTCTTTTCTTGTAACTGTTAACTACACAGCTCTGTTGTTAACTTGCTATAACTTAAAAGTTTCTTCATCCTTCTTTTCTCTTCCTGCTTAAAAATAATAATTTAATAGAGCTCATCATACACAAATTTTTTTGAAATGGAAACTCCAATTAAGTGATTAATGTAACAAAACAGTCTCATTGGTATCTTGATTTCTCTTTTTTCTTCCCATAGGAGTTAAAGAATAAATAAAGACCATTGTTTTATTATTCACTCCATTATTGCATATTTGCATTCCATTTCTTTTTTCCTATTCTTCTGTCTCAGAGGAGAGTGCTTAGAAAAAATAAAGGATTAATTTGTTTTTGATAGTTTTTTTTTTTTTTTAACTGGCTTTGGGATCATCCCCGGTAACAAAGAAGGAATCCATTAAAACTTGTGAACGTACTGCCCAGGTGGGATACTTAACACGTTGGCTACAGCACTGCACAGGTTGATACACAGGATAAATGTGCTATTAAAGGAAGAGGGCAACAGCAAATATCAAGAAATATCAAACAAAGTACCAGCTGGGAAAAGAAAAATCTATCCTCCTCACTAGGAAAATAAACACAAGGCAAAGAGAGCTTAAATATATATAAAAGATCTGTTGAAATAGTTAAGGAGACAGATCAGTGCAAGTCGTAGATATCATTGCATCGCAGGTAAAGAAAATAAGGTTGACAATAAAAGGAGAGAAAATATATAGAGGAGACAATATGACCGAATTTGGGAGCAGTAAACTGCCGAATACATCATCAAAGTAATTTATCACCTTAATTGGAACTTTGAATTAGGTTGACCATAATTCAGAAGAATAGTAAGGTAGTAACTAAAGGCCAGAAAAGAAATATGCTTCCTTCATTAAACAAATCAAAAGTTGGGTGTAAGAGCAGTTTGTAAGTCACTGAAGTCCAGTCAGAATATCTCACCTCTGCAGTAAAAGAATGATCACTCACCATCGAGATCGTTGATTAATATATCAGGAGAGCAAGCAATATCAGAAAATCTATGCCATGTGGACAAAAATGACTTCTTAGTCATTAGAAAATGTACGCATGTTGACACCTAAGAAAATAAGATATGAAACCTCAAATTACTTCTAAACCTAGACTGCTAGACTAAATTGAGCAGGAATTTTCCATCAATTAATTATCAAGGAGAATGTAATATGCAAGATTTGAACTTCAACAAACTGCAGCAACAATGTGAACAACAACCATTTTCTGCAGTTGGGATTGTGTTATATCTTCCCCTGCTCAGCCATTTGTGCAACAGCACAAAATGAAAGGGACATCAAAATATACTATGCAAGTGTATACAGGGAAGAGTATGTGAACAAATTCTCATTAGAATTTGATGATATACCAAGATAAAATTGTAAGTACTGCATGAACAGAACATGCTCCCAAAAGGCCAAAACTAATACAACATATGTTAAAATTATTTACTTAAAGGACTGCATGGACAGAAAAAAATGTGCTAACCAACATATGTTAAAATTATTTACTTAAACAATTATTGTGGAAATGAAGAGTTTCTTAAAGCTTGCAGGCTTAAACTTGAGCTCTAACATAGCTGCATAATGTAGGTCTTAAAACTTAAAATAGGTAAATTTGTATATGCTGACATTAGGACCTAATAAGATGAAGCAACTGACCAATAACAGAGCACTTTGAGTCTCTAAATCATCTAGTACAGCCTCCCATTCTTCTTTGAATGTTTTCATTTCAGTTGACACAGCCATTTCCAACTATTACACAAAAGAAAGAAAGCATCAGAATAGGATCAGTTAAGCACAGAGACATAGGCTGAAACCTAGAAAGGATAAAGAAGACAAACTGCGTCCCCGTGAAGATTTTCAGATAGCTCCTCTCTTACTTCACTTTCAACTTGGGCTAGTGATTCTCTCTCAAGTGATTCTTGTGCTTCTGCTGCCTAAGAATTAGAATGAGGAGAATAAAAAAAGTATAAACCCATCGAACAAAAAAAGCAGCAAGAATGAAAAAATAATACCTTGCTCTCAATTTCAAGAAACTCTGCAATTAGTTCTTCAATTTCTGCATCAGTCAAAGGCACCTGCAAGCAAATTAATCACCTAATGAATCCATCTCCAAGAAAGCATAGGTAAAACATATTTTCAATAGTTCTTTTAATATATTTCGGCTTTATTTTTAGCTAAAAATTAACGTATCCTCTAGAATATCATAATTGATTTAGAACTCCTTAAATTTAGGAGCTCTAAATCTAAGTTGGTTAGAAAATTAAATTTTACAGAGAAGTTCACCTCTTGGTTATTCTGAGTCATACTTATAATTATATTCAAGTAATTCCAACTCGGAGCTGATTCAGTTTGAAAGTAGGTCTTATCTAGCTATATCCTCGCATAGGGTTAGGAAAAAGCCTAATATCAATGCAATTCTCACAATGAAAATATTGAAGAAAAAATGTCCTTGAGAAGGATTCCACACATATTTCTGCCCTACATCTTTTCTTTCTTCACATCTTTGACATTTGTGGTTAATTCCATGTTTCCCTCCTCAATCCTCTCTCCTTCTGTTGTTCTTTATTTTAACATGCTAATATAGAAAAAGGCAGCAAAAATGATCTGGAATAATTTCATTTTTTTTTTCTTCCTTAGATATGGATGCATTTAGCTCCTTAAACCCTTATCTTTTCTAACATCAACACTATTCATATTACTAGATTATTAGGTTAAAATTCCAGCAAATTCCAATCCACAGATTCCAACTATGGAGGAATTCAAATTACCAAGTACGAAGATATAGCTACCTAATCAGGATAATGTTAGAAGCACAATCATTATCCAGTTTTCTTTTGGTCAAGATCTGTATCCTCTCATAAGAAAATGAACAACTAAATTAGAGTTCCATAATGTAGGATTGATGGTCATCGAAATTGTTATCAGTAGTTCAATTGCAAAAATAGTTTAATTAGACTTCATATTAAAGATAGAATGACAATAGGCTGAATAACCAGAGAAAGGTTTTCAAGATGCTCTCAGGAGATAAAGATTATCGATTTAGAGAGAAATCCATGCAACGGAAGCGAATGATGAAAAATAACTGATGAACTTTTGGATTTAGTATTAGCTGAAAACTGATTCATCCCTGAGAATATCCCTCTGAAGTTCTTTTTTCTAATCGATCAGGAAATAAGTTCACATTTTAAAGTTTGTAAGGTTTTGTATAATTGGCAATCTGTTTCAAAATATGATAAATGTATAAAAATCTCTAATTCTTGTATAAGCATATGCACTAGTTTTATGAAGATCTACAAAGAAACTCAGAGAGACAAATTTTCAGTTGTGGTTCTAACCATTCAAAAGTGGTTCTAACCACAAAATCAGAAATTTTTGGGTGCCAAGAATTAGAAAAATAGTTATAACTATTTTAAGAAAGAAAATAGGTAGAGCATTTTAATCTAAAAGGCATTTGAACGCACCCCAGGGCATTCGAACATACCTACGGAGATGCTTTTTCCATATGACATTGTGAATTCTTTTAAAGGGCTACTTGAACCTTTTGTGACAGAGGTACATAATAAGGTTTTCACCAAACCCTAGGGTATCTCTTCGATCATCTTATGAGAGGCATTTGGAGATCATCATCACACCTTTAAAAAGCTCCATAATAAAACTTAGTGAACAGCTTTTCTGTACATCCCATCTACCTCAAATCTTAAAATACCTTGTCTCGAGGGCTAAGAGGCGAAATCTTTAATCCTAACTGAGGCTGGGAACCATTTAAGGAAAGCAGTACATCGCAAGTTCGAGTAAGAAAGACCTTTATAGATAGAGTCGTGCATGTCTACGGGTGGTTTGTAAGTAGTTCGTGTAATTACTACAATTGATTTAGTGATTGGATCATACCAAGATTGGATTCATAGATTTCTTTTCTAAGTTTGGGGTTTTTCCATGTAAGATTTTGCGTATTTGAGTTGCTTGACTTACTTCTCTATATTCTACATCTTATTCTTATTTTGCTGTGTGGGAGATCATTTCTTAAGTCTATTAATTTCCAAAGTTGATTAGATCTTTGCATAGATCCTAGTTTCAGGTCGGGATAAACCGATACGACTGTTCCCGCTCGAGATGAGTACGGGAAAGAGAGAAAGAGAAAGGAGAAGAGATAGAAAGAGAGGTAGGAAGAGAGAGGGAAAGAGGAGGAAAAAAAGGGAAAGAGAGAGAAGGAGAAGGATGAGAGAGTTTGTTGGTTGTGGCCTTGCAACAGTAAGAGGTAGAGAGAAGAGAGAGAGAAGGGAAGAGATAGGAGAGAGACATGGAGAAAAAATAAAAAACTATGTTGGAGAGAGAGAGGTGGTAGTTGGTGAAGGTGAGGAAGAGGGAGAGGATAAGGGAGAGAGTTAGTAAATAAGAGAGTGAGAGAGAGTTAGTGAGAATTTTGTTATAATAATTTTTCCCCTATATACTTATGCCTAAAATTATTTTAGCCCTCTGTATTTTAAAAAATCTCAAATCAGTTCATATAGTTATGATTATACTAAAACCATAAGTTAATGAAGCACGCCCAAATGTCCCCATCGTATTTATTAAGAAAATAAATAAATTTTTATCTATTTTTTTTAACCACATATTTGTCTTGTTCCTAGATGTGATATAATTATTAAACATTATAAAAACTCAGGTTTAATAAAATTTACTATATAGTTAGCACAATCTAGAAAGTAAAAAAATAAAATATGTGAGAATTCTTTAAAGAGAAAAAATGCTTATATAAGAGTAGAAGGGCATTTTTGTCCATAAAAAATTAGAATTGAAGGGAATTCAGCCTGCCATTTAATTTTTTGAATTTTTTGGGCAAGGTTTGTTTATATAAGCCTCACTTTAGTTGTAATTACAGGGATCAGGATGGCCTAAGGAGACGACCCCACCTTTCTCCAGATCATCCAGCAGACGTTGAACGGCAGGAGGATCGGTTTTAGTTTGGACCTATCAAGAGTGTTGAGGTTTGGGAAAAGATTGTGTGTGCATAAGGCTAGAGGGTTGTGGGGGGAAATTTTGGCGGAAGCCCATTAGTCCGCATATACTGTAAATCCTAGAAAGACCAAGATATATCATAGTTTGCAAAGGTATTCTTGGTGGCCAGGTTTGAAGAAAAACGTGGCAGAGTTTGTTGCCAGGTGTCTTCTAACTTGTCAGCAGGTAAAGATTGAGAATCAAAGGCCCATTGATACCCTTCAACCGTTGGCTATTCCTAAATAGAAGTGGGAGCACATTACTATGGGCTTTGTTATAGGGCCACCCAAGACAAGAAGAAAGAAAGATGTTATCTGAGTTATTGTGGACAAATTAACTAAATCAACGCACTTCCTACCTGTCAGCATCACCGACTCGATGGAGCAGCTTGCAATCCAATTCAGGAATGAGATATTTTGCCAACATGGATTCCTGTCTATCACCTTAGATCGAGACCCCAGATTCGTGTCCCGATTTTAGCGTCATCTGCATATAAATCTTTCGAAATCAAGTTGCAGTACAGCACGACATATCACCCTCAGACGGATGGACAGATAGAGCGTGTCATTCAGGAGGACATGTTTCGAGCCAATGTGGTAGATTTTGGATTGTTGGGATCAACATCTGTCATTGATCGAGTTCGCTCATAATAACAGCTCCATTCCAGCATTGGAATGCCTCCTTAAGAGGCCCTTTGTGGACGCAAGTATCGTACACCGATCAGTTGGGACGAGGTGAGAGAGAAAGGTGGAGAATGCAATCCTGGTTCAAGCTACCATCAACAAGGTCCAATTGATCCAAGAGCGCCTACGCACTACTCAGAGCCAACAAAAAAGTTATGCGGATTGTCGTTGTTATGACCTCGAGTTCCAAGTTGGGGATAAAGTTTTTTTCCGAGTGTCACCTTGTAATAAAGTTTTCTGTTTCGGGAGAAATAGCAAATTAAGCCCTCGGTATGTGGGCCCATACGAGATATTAGAACGCATTGAACCAATGGCGTACAGGGTTGCCTTACCACCTGACTTGACGCAAATCCATAATGTGTTTCACATTTCCATACTAAGGGGTTAAATACATGACCTTTCCCATGTGCTTCAGCATGAGCATGTCCGCCTATAGAAGGATTTGAACTATGAAGAGCAGTCGGTGCAGATTCTTGACAGAGGGATGAAGACGCTAAAAGTCAAAATCATACCTTTAGTCAATGTACTCCGAAAGAACCATGCCGTGGAAAGGGCCTCGTTGGAGCGCAAGGAAAAGATAAAGCTAGCCTACCCTTTTCTTTTCGAATCAACAGGTGAGTAATCAAATTTCGAGTCAAAATTTTATTAAAGGTGATAGTGTTGTAACACCAAAAAAATAAAAAAATTGAGGTGAGAGGTAAAGCACATGCTCTCCCTCACCCTTCCTTTCCCTCCCCATGCCGGCTTGACAAAGAAACTCCTTTATTAAGCCAAAGCGAGAAAGGGGCAGGCCTAGGGCCTAGGCCCCCCGCCCCGCACGCTACCAACGGCGTACAAGGTGGGCGGGCCTCAGGCAGAGTGAAAGAGAGAAAATGAGAATAGCAAAAAGAGAAAGAGCTTGGGGACATCAATAATTGATGATCCTGGGTCAGATCTATAATGGATCTGGCCTAGTTTAATTAAAACCGACCGATCTCGATTTAGATCAGCCGATCCAACGAACCTTGTTTCTAACCCAATAAAGTGGGTTAATAGGCTGAACAGCCAGCCTCCTTATTGGGCCACGCGACCTGCTAAGGCAGAAGGCTACCAGGCACGAGCGCCAAACTAAATAGCAGGACAACCAAAGCACCGCCCCGCCATAGCAACCGCCATTTTCGCTTTTCAATACAT
This sequence comes from Typha angustifolia, assembly GCF_048772165.1. Lineage (NCBI taxonomy): Eukaryota > Viridiplantae > Streptophyta > Magnoliopsida > Poales > Typhaceae > Typha > Typha angustifolia. The sequence goes on along the minus strand of NC_133245.1, from coordinate 12,513,045 downwards.
TGTTTTGCACATGTAGTTTTTTATTCCTAAATAGGAATAATGCAGCAAAATACAAGAATTGTTATCCCAAAGGCACGAGACGCTAGTGTAATGCCGAGTCGGGATGTTATTCTTTACAAATCACACCCTGCATTTACCTATTTTGTGATTCACACCCTGTCTTTAGAAAATTTTTAACCCGACCCTTCATTTTTCTAATAATTATTATATCACACTCTAGATTAACGTGAATGGTATCAACAATAAAATATTCTGCTATAATATAATAACTATTATATAAAATATTCAAATTACTCCTATCTCCATCTTTTCATTCTCTCCCATCTTCCTCATTGGATTGGTTGAAAAGAAAGAGGAAGAAGAAAAGGATGAGGAGACGAGCAAAGAAGGTAGCGACAACTACCACGGGAGGAGATAGTTAAGGGGGAAGATAAAGAAAGATGCTGGGGGGTGGAGAGGTAAGAGAGGTGAGGATATTTTAGTAATTTAGTTAATATCAATTAGTCAAAATAACGTCAAAGTATTAAATAAAAATTATATAAAAAAAGAAGAGTTCGGATTCAAAATCCTCCAAGACGAAGTGTAATCACAAATAAATATAGGGTGCGATTTGTAAAATTTCCTACTCTTTTGACATACCAAAAAAATAATATTAAATCTTTTGAGAGCCTTAAAATTGGATTTTAAGGGCTAACATAAAGTCCTTCAACACTATATACTATAATTAGATTATAATCTCATCATATTTTTTTTCCCAATTTTTCTCAAAGCTTTTAAGTTCGGGCAAATAAATTTAGAAAAATTAGATAAGAATTTTTCTTTGATTTCTAAAAAAGTATAATCTATATAAATCAAGCACTACAATGCAAGAAGGTATCAAAAGGGATGAAAAAGACCTCAACTTAAGTTTGTTTAAAGTAAAATATACTCAATTTCTAGTGACACGCGTCAACACAATTGCCCATGAGGGAGAATTGGGATATCCCCGGTATCCGTCTCGATAATTCATTGACATGACACATAGCAGATACATGCCATTTGTGTCAATAGGCATGGCAATTTATGAACCACATATTGGTGGGAGACTCATGCACGAGGATTCAATCTTCGATTTGGTATTTTATTATACATTTGCATCAACTTCCATTGAGATGGACATTAGCTAAAACTTCCACTAAAATCTATGCCCTACTCAATATAAAAAGAAAAAACATTTACTAATTTTCTTGTGTGTTGAATGAAATTTCAGTAGATGCTAAGTAATTTTTTTGTGGGTACTCTGCTCAATTCTCTTAATTTGTTAACACATAGAAGAAATACAATCAAAGAAGAGGTATTTATGTCTAGCATCTTAAGCATGCCACTTTTAATGTAAAACAGGTCAAGCAAATTGTTTTGACTATGAGGAAATTATGAAGCAAAAAACAGAAACATACCAACCTCAAAGTTTGATTCATCTTCATTTCCAGAAGTTGGTTTTTGATCACTATCTGAATCACCACTGAACATGTCATACGAGTCACTTCCTAAATCTTCCTCCATAATATTTGGTTCTACCAGTCCTTCATCTTCTCCCTTTTCTTCATAATCTTCTAGTTCTACATCATTGCCCTCCTTATGCTCCCCCGTTGGAACACTTTCGTTAAATTCATGTACCTGCTTAATTACATATTCTTCTTTGTTTGAAATTTCCTCAATCACTAGAATTTCCACTTTCTCCTGCTCATTTAATTGCACAGGTTCCAGTTTCTTCAGTTCTTTCTCCATCTCACTGGAACTCTCCATCTTTCAAGTTTCCTTTTCTTTTTCTCCTGTTCAAAAATAGATAACTTTCAATATCACTTCCTGGTAATGTAACTTATGACTCAGATGAAAAGCTTCCTGCAGAAGATAAATACTAGAATGATTTAAATCCTTAAGCTCTGGGAACTTTTGATTGAAACTAATTTTAGAACGTTCAAGAAACCATATGAAAACTTATATACCAACTGCAATCATAATATTAGAATTTTCCAAAAGTAAATAGTTAGTTTAACACCACATTCTGCTTATTTGTACCTAGTCATCCTCCTATATGACAACTCAAGTCAAAGCACGTACATTTATGGAGTCTTACATTTGCATATAAAAAATGCAACTTTTCAAGCCAATTAAGATGGTACGTAATAATAAAAATGAAAATCAAAGTCAAGAAGAAGAAAGAGCATTGAATTCGCTGAAGAACAGAAAAAGGAAACAGATATAGCTGATTTAAATCGTGCAATTGGCACTAGATATCCATGTAATATAAAATTAACAGGTTAAGACCTCAACTTCATGTAGAAAGCAAGAAATGAGCAGCCATAATGGACCATCTTGAGCATCTCCTCTTGTCATTTGAAAAGCCTATAAAACTTTTCTCAATCTCAAAATTCTTTTCTAGTGGGGGATCTTCCCTAGCGATGTTGAATCTCAGTTTTGATTCACACTCCATGTTTTAAGATAATATTACAATCATGAAAGAGGGAAAAACGGAGTCATGGATGCACAAATCATGGTCTGAAATTTCATCTAAAATTGAGGTATTTCAGTCTTATTCGATCCGAAACAATCTCCTAAAACTAGCATCTCAAACAACCTTAACAACAAATGTGTTAACTAATGCGATCTAGATCAGATCAGATCACATTATAGGGACATTGGACTCAATGAATTGAGTCTAGTTATCTTATTTGCTTATTTGGTTCAGTTAAAGCCTTAATAGGTTAGGATTTTATTTAATTAGCTAAATTTAACTCTGTGCGATTTTGAAAAAATATTCGTAAAATATTCTACAAATGTCCGAGTAATATCAAACCAATTGAGTAATATTCTACAACTTTGGTATTCACGACTTCTCCAAATTCGAAATCTATCTGCAGAGAAATGAAGGATGAATCCGAGAAGATAAAGAAAACTGATTTAGTTAAATTTATTTTAGACTTTTTAATTTAATCTCTATAAATAAGGTCTTATGGCTTGTATCTTAGGCATGCTTGAAATGAAAGATAAATTGACTTTTGCCCTGGCATCTCTCTCAACTAGGCCGTCGACCTCAACATCTTCCTCCTCTTTTACCAATCAGCGCCATCTCTTCCATTGGCACGATTTCGTCTAGCTTCTAATCTCCCTCTTTCGTCAATCCCCCTAGTCCCGTAGGGCATGCCTATTTCTCTCCATTCGTCTCTATATCTTAATCGTCTCTACCCCCGTACAATCTTCACCATAGTTGTAGACCAATCATAGCTTTCAATCATATATCACATCTGCATCTGCATTCGCAGACCACCACCATCATCAAGCCGGTTCGTAATAATTAATATCAAAACCAACGTTCCTCAAACCATCGTGGCCACAACAAGATCGTAGGCAGCAAAGAAAACGAGCGAGCAAGGCTTGGAGATGAACCACATGGCTATTCGCGAGGACGAACGGAAGGCCTTTTCGATATCTCGCAAACCCTGGTGTTTGTGGTACAAACGATGTTAGAAATCAAGGCAACCCTAATGACATGAACCAAAATCTTCTAGATCAGATGTATGGTTCATTAGGTTACCTACGGCCCATCACCAGCTGCGAGATATTAGCCATGATTCAACCACACAACCAAGAACGGCACCAAAGTTAGAAAGTAACAATGCACAAACGCAAATTTACCTCATAAAGTATAGGCACTACAATTAACTTAAAACTAAATAATGGATTATGTATTGACTACTATACCTTGTGAATTTCCACCAACCAATAAGTGATTTCACTTTCATCATTTTACAACTAAAGGCTTCACCCTTATAAGTTTCCTTAATTTTCTATTTGTCAAAGGTTTCGACTTTATAGCAAACAGAAATTCATTACGTATCAAGTAAAATCAAGAAAAAATTGTCCTAACCCATAGGGCTTCCGCCACCACAGAGGTTATTATCATAACCTAGGCAGGAAAGAGTTTTTTTTCCCATTACTGGAACTCATAACCTCTCGAGTGCAAAAGCAAGCCTTACTATTACACCAAGAGACGTCCTCAATATACTAGGTCAAATCAAATTAAATACATAAAAAAAGAATACGCTAAGAAATTTAACAAGAAATTCATCTTGAATTATATCATTTGCAAGATTCTAAGTATCGGTTTCGGAATAGGGATTAGGTGCTTAAGAAGACAATATGTATCGATCATATCGACTATATTGGCCTAATATGAGATAGTTCCCTAGCCAATCATCTTTGTTGCTTTGATTTTGTAGTAGTTGTTCATTTGTTTGCTAAAGAATAAGGGTCCTTATCAGCCAATAGTGTAAGTCTTGGTCTTTGGCATTCGAACCCCCTGGCTAGGCATCCGAACACCAATACCTGATAGCAGAAAGAGGGTTTTGGTGTTTGAATGCCCAACAAAGAGACTCACCTAGAGTAGTATTTTCTAGTATTTTGTTAAGTCATTTGCTTAAGAGTATCTAATTATTGTGAGTCAGACTGAACCACTTGGGTTAGGCCGACCGAACACCATTATTGTGGAGCGCACCTACAAATAGCTGTGCTGCACCTGAGCAATTACTTCTGGAATTAATCAACTCTTCTTCTTTGTCTCTTCTCTCTTTCTCCCTCAACCTTCCCTCAATCCAGCAGACCACCAATATTGGTCAAGCTCCTTTTCCTTCCATTCGATCGCCCCTTTTGTCCCTGAGAAACGACTCACTCTCTCTCCTCTTCTCTGCCTTGCACAGCACTCTGACCTACCATACACCTCCATTAATCCACCTTCATCAATCCTAGCCGAGCTCCATCACATCCACCACTCCGACCCCCGTTTCGACGAACATTCTAATAGATTCGATCCTTCATCCTGGATCTACCAAATCCCAAAACATTATTCTGATCCATCTATTAATCAATCTCAAAGACTCTCTTAACCTTGATAGAAGGCGGCTCGTATCATGGCCTTCCGTTTCAGATGATTTGAATTGGGGATTGATTGAATCAGCATTGACCAAAATATGGATCGAGCTTAGCCGATACTTCAATCTATCCATAATGATTGACACTTTGAAGCATCTTCTTCAAGTTGCCACAATGCCAACAAACTTAGTAAATTCTTATGACAAAACTTATTAAAAGTCAAAATCTCCTTAACATAATGTTTTTATTCATTACTTATAGCAACCTAACAAAGAAATATCACAATATATTCACACCAACAGACACCCGCCACAAGTCTTGGCTCTTTAGGATGTGCAAATTCTTTCGTTCTATTCTTCTCTCTACCACGCGCATTGAGAATCTTAAAGCTCTAATCCCGATATTCTCTACCAATCAGCATACACCAATCGAGCAAAAGATAACAAAACGGCCACCAATTCAACTCAAATTTCAACACCAAATGCAGGTTAAAAGAACATTAAAGAATTCAAGAATTTCCAGCCGAGGAGGGAATAACCCCGCCGCTTACCTTAATCCACGGTCCAAATACAGAAATCCGGGAGAGACAACTAGGAATTAGGGTTTGGGGAAGGACGTTACCAGGATCGGCTAGGGTTCGAAATCGCACGGAGGAGCAAATCGCGCTTAGGTCCCGGTCCTTCGAGCTCTCTTTGGGAGGGGAGAGGGAGCGAAAGAGCGAGCAGAGGGGTACAATGGATTAATTTGAAGGTATCTATAGCGCTTGCCGCGGGGAACGCTCTCTCAGGCGCCGGCGAGTGGGGTGGAGTCGTAGCATTTCGGGCAGCGAACCATCTTCAACGTTGGAAAGAATTTTCGGTATTATAAGTTTGGTACAAAGAAGTAATAAGTGGGGCCGCTAAAAAGCCCGCGATTGCCCGGCCTGAGTTTTAGGTCAAAATCTTGTGTGCCCCAGTTCCCAGGCCAAGGCCTCGCCTCACTCAATTTCAACCTGGCCTGATACCTATAACTAACGTTTAATTTCTTGTTGCAAGTCCTAAGCATGTCAATAGATCATGAGAAAATGGGAGACATTGAATCCAAGTAATCAATGTGTTAGCATTCGCACATCGATCCCTCTAAGGAGGAGTTTGGATCAGCTCGCACCGAATCTAATTATAAATTATATTTTTTTTTTCTCTTTCTTATAATTAAATTTTTATAAATAGTGTTATTTTATTGTAATTGTGTGTTTCTACAGTAATATATCGTATAAAAGTTGGGAGGATACCCACTTATGAAGGTCATAAGTTGAATTTTATATAGTAAATTTATTGTTGACAAATTAGCTTTACGGCTCGGGTCAGAAGAATGATATTTAAACAAACTCATTACACATAGAAAATATACATTTGGTCTTAAATCAATGGCATTATAACAAACAATTAGGGCACTAAAATGCCAAAGTAGCATTATCCCTTATCTCCGACCAATATCATTTTTTATCATCCATTTTTTGTTTGATAATATATATATATATGCACACACGAAATTTAAAACACATAGAAGGTTGGAATTATACTTATATATTGTTCATCTTTGATATGAGAAAAGACGACAATTAGGTTGGTTTTATTCTTTTCCTACTTTTCAACCGATGGCTCTTAATGAGACAAGCAAGTTAGGGTTATAAAATAGAGAACAAATCTAGCCAATTTATAATAAATCAATAAGCTTGCACTGGATTCAAATAAGATCTAATGCTCATAAGTTCAGCAATATATCACCTAATAATATGGCTTAATGGTATGTCCCAAGATAAATTTGTTTAATTCAGTTTTCTAAATCCAATATTTAGAGCAATTAATAGAAAAACTAATATTATGAAACTCAAAATATCCCGAACCTTTGATCTTGTTTCATTGTGCAAGTCTAATTCCATTTATTATAATAATAATAATAATAATAATAATATCAAATCGAAGCTTTTAGTGTCTCACATCTATATTAAGAATTACAGTTATTTAAATTAATTTATAGATAACCAATTAACTACGATATAATATCTCAAACTACCAATTAGAATTCCTCATTTATAATTACTGGTAACAAATCGAGTAGGAACGTAATCGAATCGAATTTGATCAGATATGTACCATAATTGAATCTATTTCTATGTAATTTTTTCAATTATAGACTTGAATCAGATTTTAAATCAGAAAGTTAAACATAATATCTATATCGGAACCATTTATTGTTGAATCACTTCAAATATAAGTCGAACTTGGGCTATTTGCAGAAGAAAAAAACATCTTAAGTTTTAATAATAATAAGATTAAGCTCCTAAAACCGGCCGCATTTATTTTTTTATACTAAATGTTTTTTATATAATAAAATACGTATAATTTATATAAGATATGTACACAAAGTGTCTGATTTTACTATTTTAATAACTCAAAAAAAAAATTTATGCAAATGCCCGCATTGAATTATAATACAAATGGAACAATAGATAAGACTCTTATTTTTGTCAAATAAATGCATTTATATAAAAAATTCTAAAAAATATCACCAGTACGGTTGTCAAAATAAATGAGCGACTCGAGCTCTGCTCATTTTGAGCTGGTTAAATCTTTTATCCGATATAGAGATGATCATTAGGCTTGACTGGTCCGAATCTGCCCAATTTTAGTCGGACTAAGCACAGGCCGATCCAAGCCTGAGATAGTAGTGGGTGGCATGGACTAATCTTTTGCCCGTCCCATTAGGCCAGAAAGTTTGACCCACTACTCTCATATATGTCTCGACTCATAATGCATGCATATTCTTATGATTTTTTTAGTCCCACATTAGATATTCGGTAAACTATATATCAAAATATAAATATGTTCTCATAGAAGAAGATAACTAAATTTTATCATATAAGCATATTAAACTTAGCTCAACAAGATATAATATTTTTTAAATTTAACTCATTATGTTAGACCTATTATACCCAATCCAAGCCCAATATTTAATGGGCTAGTGGACGGTAATAAGTTAGAATATTCTAGCCCGACCCAAACTCGACCCGATCTAAATGATTGGTGAGTCAAGCCGCGAACAAATATTTAAACTAGGTTGGCCCAAAAAGCTAGGCCCGAACCTAGCTCCGCCGGCCTGGTGGTCAACTTTAGTCCAATGGCTCATATAAGGATTTTGGGCTCATTTAAGGCTTGGGCTTGATTAAGGCTTAAGCTCGGTGCATGACTGCAGGTCGACTCAGCTTTAGTTGAGACGAGCTTTGAGAAGAAAAAAAATAGAGCTAGTTTATTAAATGAGCTAAGCCTAAGCAAACCAGACTCATCTACACCCCTAATCATGAGATAATTATTTGCCAATCATTTATATCTGATGAGCACTTAACATTTTTAATGCATTACCAAAATAAATGATGATATATAAATGTTTAGATGTTATCGGTTGTGATAAATAGTATAGCATAAAAGTTCATTTTCCTCTCTTTCTCTCTTTAGCTTGGCCATGTAGATAGACGATGACATATAGAAAGATTTTAAATTATTATATATTATAATATATCATCAGAACCTCAACAAATTGATACATTGATATTGGATCCGACCCGGATCAAAACGGATCTTGTAGTCATGAAATTAAATTCGACCCATTTTATAAATAGATATGAGATTTTGTAATTGGATCCGAGCTAAATGGGTTAACGAATAAAATCGATCCGGTTACAGCAATTAAATCCATAATTAACCTTTCGTCTTAAGATCTAAGCATATATTAATTACATGCCCTAAAATATCTTCTAAAGTTTCTAATACTACTAGAAAGGAACCCATTTAAATTGAGAAAAAAAATATACATATTTTGAGCTAAAAAGCGAACAAAAAAACTAATCAAATTAGCCGAAATAGATCGAGAGACCTATCTCATGCACACAATATAGTGCCTAATTAAATCAGTGCATTTATTGCCGACTTATCACCAAGAAGATGTATGACACAGAATATTGCATATATACGTGTGATTGATTAGTTAAATATGCACCAATGTATCAATCAGAATATGTCCGCTCAAATTTTAAACTTATTTATATCTATCTAAAGAATGATTAGATGCGTGTGATTGATCCGCACTAAATTTATAATTTTATATTATTTAAATAGAATTTATCAAACTTTATATATATATATATATATATATATATATATATATATATAAATAGATCACCAACTTAATTATTTTAATACAAAATAAGAAAACCAGCCGAAAGTACGAGCTGAACACAGTCGCGGATCAGCGCATTGGAACAAGTTGACATAAATAATATTCCAACAAGCGACAAGGGGCCAAAGGGGTGGGGGGGAGATGAATCATTACATAGGATTTGAAACATAATGAGTCCAAAGATTATTCCTCCTTGGACTCTAACTAAGCATAGTGTTTCGTACTAGTCATCATCTGTTTCGCTTTCCAGTAAAGAAATGGCACGTTATCTCATAAGTTTGTGCTTTTGGTACGTGGTTGGAACAAAAAGTCTTCCTGGTGTCGACCATCACCAACCTATATGGATAACATTTCTTATAAACAGCACTAGAAATCCCTACTTTTCTTAATTTGGCCGGTCATATTATGCGCTGGGCGGCCTTTATTTATTTATTTATTTATTTAAGATTTATTATGTTTTTGACCATAATTAATTTATTAAAATGGACTACCGTCTAAACTTATTATTAAAAGGAGTTAAATTAATTGTGACCCTACTTAAAGCGCTAAAATATCTAACGCTTTACCTTTAAAAGAAAAATACTAATGAGATGAGCTTTTGTTTTTTTTTTCCAAGAGTGAAATGGTAAACATTTTAGTATTTCTCGTTGTAGTTAATGATATTTTCAGTGTTTTATAATATAAAATGGTGAACTCGTTGGCATTTTATAATTATAAATAGTGATAATATAATATTTATTATTCTTATATTTTAGCATAATAGAGTGTTCCGAGATATCTGATACACCACATCTAAGCACAATTTTTCAGCTCTCATTAATAACCAAAAAGCATTATGACTTGCTCAACTCTTAGTGTAGATCGACTGATTAGAGTCAACCACAATACAACTTCCTTATATGAATGTTTTCATACAAAAAGTGAGAAAATGCACATTTACAACAAAAAAAAAAATTTACAAATAAACAATCATCGGGCAACTCTAAAGGAAAATATATTCGAACACATTAATAATAATAAAGACATTTTGGTGATAGCATAATATTTACATATTTGAGGATCCACAAAACACATGTAAAACTAGTAAATTCACATCAAACCATATTGAAATTAAAATCACTAAATAACATATATTTACATTAAAATATTTCAAGTTTTAAAACAAGTATCTATCCTTTTGGTATATAAAATCGTACATGTTGTGGTTTATTTTTTTTTTTTCATAAGCTGTGAAGTAGGCATGTCTACATCTACTGGCTGCTTTCCTGTAGTCTGCTCTCTAATCGGCTTTTCTCTAGTCGCATCCTCTATAATCGACTCTCTAATCGGCTCCTCTCTAGTTGACTTCTTTCTAGTCGTCTCCTCTATAGTCGGGTCATGTATAGTTGCCTCCTCTATGACTTATTTCGCAGTAGTTGTACTTCTCTCTCTTGCTCTACCTATACCTTTTTATCTCTAACTCTAGAAGGTGGTAATGGCTGATGCTCTGCAAGAGCTGACATTGGCCTATGCACTATAGGAGAAGCATATATATATATATCACGACTCATCAACCATCTGCAATGCATCGGCACACATGTCAACAACCACACTCACCAATGCTTGACCACCACTACTACATGTGGCATGTGCATTTGAGCCTCAATAGTGAATATTGAATAAAGAATGAACCTACACCATATATTAAGTAGTTAGTTAATTTTTTTTGGTAAATCTCAAACCTTTTAAAATATTACAATTTATACTAAACATACAACAACCTCAATAGTTGAGCTAGAGGGCAAAAATCGTATATGTAGCCTATCTGATAATGGACAAATCAACCTTTATATAATTCTCCTATACCATAACATGTATGGATTTCTATAACTCATCACTACAACCTCCGACTATGATCCACTATGCTAGCTTCATGCTACTCTCATATGGCAATATGCTCTGTATAGTGAGCCTGCTAATCATAAGTGCTCTTATCATGCTTATCGATAATGTGAAACTTGTCTGTAGTATTGCATGAAGTATGAATTTGATGAGTCCGACCAAATTGACGCATGACTCGATCTGGAAAATGCCACTTAATAATATCAAAATAAATAAGTGGTGGCCTCAGCTTTCAATTATTTCTATCTATTGTACATATTGCTAGTAATTTAGCCAATGCTTCTATATATGGCTCTCATATAATCTGCACATTAGTAAAATAAGTTGAATATATTATGTTAGAAGTAATTTTATATATTGTCATATATTACTTGATCATCATGTTCTTGGTCAAGTTGGTCTCGATAAAAACACAATATATGTAGTGCCGAATTTTAGTTATAACTTCGCTTGCACTTTCACATAGTACTAAGTGCATCACCCGGCTGAGACTAAGTCAGTTGAGACTCCTTTGGCTCAGTACTGACAACCTCAGCGAGAGCCAACTGTTTGTCATGCCTAGTCATATGTAGTCGTTCTCATATCCAAACATATAATTATCTTAATAACTTAAACAAAAAAAATATAATTATATGTAAGTACTTACCAAAAGATCAATTTATACATACTTATAATAAAACAAGTAGCCCAGCTATCTCTTCTACATTATGTTGACTAACACGAAATAGCTCTTAATACAGTACTACTAATGTGACACTTTTCTAACTAAGTCTGCTAGTATAGTCCAACTCCCGTAATAGTGGAAGATAGATCAATTACACTGCATCTCCAGGCTTGTTTGTAAAAATGAAGCGCCCCATGATCTTTAAAATATAAGCCCTAGCATACTATCTAATCATCTAAACATCAGCATCTACCGGAAAGGCGTCAGATGTCTCCCTCAACTAATGCATGCGTAGCAATGAACCAAGTCTCACTGTCTAAGGTGAGATAACTACTAGGAGCTCTAGACATAGACCATCTCACTAAATAGCTATGGTCCTAATCACACCAAGCTCATGAATGTATAGACTAATAATATAGCAATATCCTATAACGTAATAATGATCTCTCCAACATTCATATGAATGTGTGTGTCTCTGGTCGCCAACGCTCTACTGATGTAGTAATTAATATCCAATCAGTATGTATTCTGACAAGTCGATATGCATAGTAAAATCCGGTCTACACTAGGATATCAACTATTTGTGGATTAGCCTCACATAGTCCCATAGTACGCATAAAATAGCGCCTACATATTAGAAGCCTTGAATCCTAAAAGTAAAAATGTGAACTATAATTAGAAAGTTTAGCCTAAAAAAAGTAAGATATAATCAACAATATAAACCTCGCCCCTCCATATCACCTCTATTCTATGGTGTCTTTACAACCATAATATAGATGCATCGATAGGCTCTAGGTACTCTGAAATACAATCCTAGAGTACAAGCAAGTAAGGAACCAACTCCAATTATCAACATTCTCACTCTCGACTATAGCATATGTGAGATAAAACACACAATCATTTGCATTAGTAGTGACTACAACAAATAAGTCTCTTTATATTTTTCATAGAGATATGCACCATCAATATTTAACACCGGCTTATAATATGCAAATCCCTCAATGAAAAGACTAAATGACCAAAACCTATGTTTAAATAACTCTGTATTTGGTTCATCTGAATGGACTTTCTTCCATAACACAACTGTACTCGAATTCTTATGTTGTAATTTATGCATGAATAATGACAATTAGTTATAAGAATCAGCCTAACCACCAAATACATCTTTAATGACCTTTTGTTTGCCTTCCAAGCCTTTTAATATAAAATTTGATAGTAATACTTTTCATAAATGTGAGTTTGCAGCTGAGCAACACTAATGATTGTATCGTTATTGATAAACATTTTAATTTTATGTGCGACAAATTTTATATTCAACTAACGATGGTCTTTACTTAAAGAAAGATTGAAACAAGTATGTTGACTATTATATTTAGTAATTTTTTAAATTCTATGTCTCTTACGTAACACTGCTTGTAAGCTCTATTGGCATATATCATCTTATTTGCATTTAGTATATAAATTGTTAGATTTTAACTTTAAATAAATGATGCATGCTAATAGCATTTATTTCTAAATATATTTGTACTTCTTTTTTGCTCATAAATAACATCCCAACATGTAAATCATCACAAATATACCATGGAGGATCAGCAAGTGGATTAATAACAGCAACACTTTGTGTCAAACCTACATTATACAATTATAGCATCGGGTCAAAATTATCGATTGGATTGACTACAATTCCATTAGACTCATTATCAGTTAAATCACCCTCTAACAAAGCATCCATATCCTCTTCATTAGATGTTTCAAATGATTTGTTATCTTGTAATATATTGTATAATACATGAATATTTTGTTCACCTTAAATAATGCGTGCAATAGCTGTATAGCAGATTGATCATAACTATAACAATAAGGGGAAGGAGAAGAGGGGTGACGCAGTGACGCGGTGACGCAGTGACGCGGTGACGCAGTGATGATCCTCAACATGATTTGTCGGATAGAGTGATACAGCACCATAAGCGTCGATGGATCACCGAAGAGAGTGAGGGAGAGAAAATGGAGTGCAGCGACTTGATGGTGAAGAGATGAGGATTTGAGAACTATTGATTAGTTACTAGTTAAGGTACGGGTTGAAGTCACATGAGACGCTGAAGCGTTCAGCATCTCACCTTAGTGAAAGTATGAAATGTTAAACTCTTCAGCATTTTATTACTATGAAACGCTGACGAGTTTAGCGTTTTCTATTTAAGACGCTTACCACTTAGGCATTTATTTTGCAACTGCTTTTATACCTCAGAAAACAAGCTCTAAAGTTTTAGAAACCCTACTAAAAACACTAAAGTTATTAGAATTTTACCAAAGCTACTGAACTAGGCAGCGTTTCTTTAATGCTTAACCCCAACGTTTAACTGACACGTTAATTCGTTAATAAAGACAAACGCTTAAATGTTCAACATTTCCATTAAGAACAAAAGTGCCGAAAAGTTTAGTGTTTTACCTAGAATAGTAGAGTACTCAACTTATAAGCATTTTTACTAAGAATATAATTAACTTACCTCTTTCGATAATAAGTTTGGACGATAATCTATTTTGATAAATTAAGTTTCAAACGGTGCTATGTTGGTCAAAAACTCGTCTATTTATTTTTTTATCCATAAATTATCAAATTATCGTACATGTTTATCCTTCTATATTTTAGAAAGTAAGAAATATAATTTTAGTTTACAAAAATACTCTCCCCTTCTCAGAAGGGCATTTTGGTCTTTTTAAATTTTTTAATAGTCGGAGAATCTGTATGTCATAAAACAATTCAAGAGGCACGTGTAAATAGTAACAGTGTAAATAGTTTAAGCGTAATAAATTATCTCTTTTAACTTTTGCTGACTGTAAACTAAACTAATCTTGCAAGGAAGCTTATAGTTGTTATAAATTAAATAAACGATGCCATCACCATATTCCTTATGTATATATAAGGAATATAACGTGGGATTTTCTAAACATTGCCATCCGAAAAATGTATTTGTGCATGAGTTCCCTCGTGGAACTAAATCGCCTTCGCCCAGGACGGTGGTACTCCCACTGTCCTCCAACCGCACAAATCCAAACCATCCCCTTCACTGGGACACTTGTCATCCCGACGTCGTCGTCTCCCTCCACCTCTCCCCCTACCTAATACCGCCATGAGAGCACCCCGGAAATGGAAACGTAGCAGAAGAAGAATTAGTAGTATTCACTGCACCCGAACGAAGTAGCTTCCGCATAATCCAGGGGCGTCTTGGCCTCGTAGCCGTTCCCACGTCCCTCACCCCAACCCCCGGGGCGTGGCCTCCACCTTCCATCCCACATGGAGCCCACGTGGGACCACCGATCTTACCCCACCTCCACGTGTCCTCCAACTAGATCCATACTCCTCTTCTTCCGATATTGTATATAAATGTTTGCCCGTTATTTAATTTACGCCACATCGAATATAACGTCCGCCGTAGCCTTGGCATGTCTCTTACTACTCCTAATCGTTCCACATCCATGGTGCTCACTTCGCCTTCTAAGAAGGCCATCCCCATTCCTAAGGAGCTCGATAAGGTAGCTACGAAGCCGAGAGTTACCAGGAGGATTAGTACCACGAATGCCCCGGAATTATCTCGAAACCCGTTGCAGAAGCTTCTAGCGTTCGCGCTCGATGCAGTGGAGGAGAAAGTCGTCGTACCGTTGGAGAGGAAGCGTCCGCTGCCTCCTACATCCGATCCGTCCGTCCAGCTGGCCGGAAACTTTGCTCCCGTGCCAGAGTCGCCGCCCGAGTCCCGCCTCGAGATTCACGGCCGGATACCGGCGGAGCTACACGGCGTGTATATCCGAAATGGCGCCAACCCGATGTTGGACCCGTCCGGGCCCCACCACCTGTTCGACGGCGACGGGATGATCCACGCAGTGCGGCTTCTGGGCCCCGCGGAGGCGACCTACTCGTGCCGGTTCACCCGCACGAGCCGCCTAGTTCAGGAGGCGGCCTCCGGCAGCCCCGTCTTTCCTCGTTGCGTCGGCGAGCTTCACGGCGCCACCGGGCTAGCCCGCCTCGCCCTCTTCCACCTCCGCGCCGCCTTGGGGATGGTGGACGCGGCGCAGGGGGCCGGCGTCGCAAACGCCGGCTTGGCGTACTTCGCCGGCCGCCTCCTCGCCATGTCGGAGGACGACCTCCCGTACCACATACGCCTCACCAGCGATGGCGACCTGGAGACGGTGGCGAGGTTCGACTTCGAAGGCCAGCTCAACTCCCCCATGATCGCCCACCCCAAGATCGATCCCGTCTCGGGCGAGCTGTTCGCCCTCAGCTACGATATCGTGAGCAAGCCCTACCTCAAGTACTTCCACGTGGATCCCTCCACAGGGGCCAAATCAGACGACGTCCCCATCACCCTGCCGCAGCCGACCATGATGCACGACTTCGCGATCACCGAGAACTACGCCATCATGTCCGACCACCAAATCGTCTTCGACCTCTCCAGAATGTTCCACGGCGGCTCTCCCCTCTACTTCGACACGCAAAAGATGCCACGCTTCGGCGTGCTCCCAAAATACGATCGAGACGAATCAAGGATGATTTGGATCGACGTCCCAGATTGCTTCTGCTTCCATCTCTGGAACGCGTGGGAGGAGGACGACGGTCGGACGGCCGTGATCATCGGATCCTGCATGACGCCGCCGGATGCCATGTTCTTCAATCGAGCGGACGGCGAGCAAGAGATGCGGAGCGTGCTATCCGAGATCCGGCTCGATCTGACCACGGGCGAATCGAGCCGGAGAGAAATCGTGCCGGGCGTGAATCTCGAGGCGGGTCAGGTGAACCCGAACCTGCTCGGTCGGAGGAGCCGGTTCGCGTACATGGCGATCGCGGAGCCATGGCCGAGATGCAGCGGGATCGCGAAGGTGGATCTGATGACCGGGGATGTGATGCGGTTCGAGTACGGTGACGGCCGGTTCGGGGGCGAGCCGACCTTTGTCCCGGTCAGTTCAAAGGAAGGAAAGGAGGACGAGGGTTACTTAGTCGGGTTCGTGTACGACAAGCGAAGCGGCCGGTCTGAGCTGTCGATCGTGGACGGGTCCAGCATGGAGTTGGTGGGGACGGTGAGGTTACCGACGAGGGTGCCGTACGGGTTCCACGGGACGTTCATCAGCGACGAGGAGCTTCGTCAGCAGAGGAATTTTTGATCTCTTTTTTTTTTTTTCTCTTTTTGTGTGCAGTTTTTGTAGGTTTTATTTTTTAGTCTTATACAAAGTTATTGGAGTAAAGTGTAAAGAAATAATTTATAAATAAATGCTTTCTTACTTTTAAAGTCCCGTAAGTTTCAAAATTATACCTTTTCATATTAAAAATA
Source organism: Typha angustifolia (assembly GCF_048772165.1). Lineage (NCBI taxonomy): Eukaryota > Viridiplantae > Streptophyta > Magnoliopsida > Poales > Typhaceae > Typha > Typha angustifolia. The sequence goes on along the minus strand of NC_133245.1, from coordinate 12,496,059 downwards.
ATAAAAGTATTATGAAAATAAATAAATAATGAACGAGCACTTAGTCCACGTAGTATTGGGAATCTTCTGTCTTGGTCCAGTTACTGTACTAAAAGGGCTTGGGTTGGCCGGATGTATATATGTAGGACTGTCTGTGGTCCAGAGGGATAAGGCCTACTTGCCTTCGATTGAGTTCGTCTCTCTCTCTTCCTTTTTCTCTAGATAACATAGCTAGATAACTTAGCCAGATAACATAGTACGAATCTCTCATTCGCAGCTTAATCCACTTGAAATTGGTCACTGAAGGTAGAGGATTACTGGCTACTACTACCCGGTTTTCTGGTCACGGTTTGGGATTTGACTGGTGTACAAATGGTCTACTCGGAATGGAGCAAATTTTCGTGCAATCCAAGCTGCAGATGATCTGCTGCCCAACTAGAATATTTAATTTGTTAGGTGAGAAGCACGTGTCCGATGATCTAACCACCCACCGACTCTAATATTTAATAGAGATAGTAGGTACTTTTCCCTATGACCATAGTATAGTATAGTTGATAAGTACTATTTCTGAGATCATGGGGTTCGACTCCAACTCTAACTTCAAATAATTATTGCGAAAAAAATTGTCTGATGGTTTGGTGACTTACTCCAACTCCAAATTATATATTTCTCTCGTCCATCTATCAAACGTTAACTCTAGCGGGGCCGACGGGGATATTTAGATAAGACAAAGTTAGTTATTTATTTAATTAGAATCCGTTCGTATCAATTATAATTATTTATTAAATTTAGAATTTTTTTAATTATTATTCAAATAAACAGATTAATACTATAAATAAAATTTTGATACTATAAATATATTATTGTTATAAAATACTAGTTATGAAATAAGTTTTTTTTTCTTATATAAAAGTAATCCAAGTATATAACTATAAAATAATAATAAGAGGTTAACTATATATATAATTATAAATAAAACATAAGTATATATAAAATCTAGTTATAGTTAATTTTTGTAGCTCTTAGTCTTCACTTTATTAATCACTAATTAAGGTGCTAGAAATATTATCTATATATATATAAGAACATGCATAGAAATATATATAAATTTGCTTATTATTAATTAAACTAGATATATTAATCTAATAGTAACAAATAAGCTACAGATACCAATATAGTTATAGTCACAATTAATTAATCATTGTACTACTTATTCTTAGCTAACAAATATTTTTAAGAGTATAGCTTATTGGACAATTTAGTTGCCCAAATTAACTTAGAATTAACAAAAGAAAACAAATCAAAGAAAAAGGAATTAAACTAAGATCCCTCAGCTGTAGAGAGGAGGAACCGAGAAAAGAAGAAGAAGAAGAAGAAGGCCAGAGTCGCCAAGAGGAGGAGAGAAAGAGGGAGCGCGCGAGAGAGAGAGAGAGAGAGAGGGAAAAAGGCGGCGGCGGGTGCGGCGGCGGCGGTCCCCACCGCGGCGAGCTAGCCCAGGCCGGCAGCTGGTGGCGCGTGGCGCCCTCAGCCATTGCATGGCACGGTTGCATGGCACGAGGCCATGCCATGCAACCATTAAAATTTTTAATATTTTTTTTATTAATTGGTCATTTTAATTTTATTTTATGTCATATATATTTTTATTCCAAATCATTATTCTAGTTTTAGGTTTGGGTTAGTAACCCAAACCACTACGAGGGCGACAGAAGAGTCCCTCTTCTCAGATAGGGGGGGGGGGGGGGAGAAGATGCCCAAACACTATAGGATAAATAAAAAGAAGAGGTAGCGTAGCGTCTTCCTTTCCTCACTGCTTCACAGACACAGTAAATGTGATCTGGTCATGGTCCAGTCCAGTCCAGTCCAGTCCAGTCCACAAGTCAACATCACGCTTGCTCTCATAAGATGGCACGACCGGGCCCACGCTAACCTCCGACCATCGTGGAGGTACTCACCGGCCTCGTGGCCTATGTACACGTGGGCCTTCACCATTGGCCGGGCAGCACAGGATGGAATGGGGCTTCACGTGGAGCATGCATTCAAGTGGGCGGGAGGATCGATGGTCCTCCCAAGTTACGATAACCGTCCGATGTACCAGAGACGGACCTCGATGTGCGTGTGTCTCCTCTCCCTGCCCCTCGTCTCCTTCTCAATCCGTACGCCAAGTGCCACGAACACAGTAAACGCTGGCGTCAGCTAACGCGTAGATAATTGTAGGATGAGGAGGTGGATTGGGAGGGGGGGGGGGGGGGGGGGGGGGTGGGGCCTCCTCCTGCTCTCCACGTGGTCCCAGTCAGAGGGGTATCTCTCTGACGTATAAATAATTTGCTTCTAGATTTGAATGATGTGGTTAGAAATAAGAAAGCAGGCTAATCCACTAAAATCTCGCCACGTGTCCTAAGCATCCTCCTCCTGATGTCCTCCAAGTTGCTGCGGACTCTGGTGTGCTGGCTTTCTCCTAGTTGCAGAGGTACAGTGATAAAGACCAGTTTTTATCAGAAGAAAAAAAAGATTAAAAAAAGTACTGTGATCATTATTTATCCTTTTAATTTTTTCTTTTTCTTTTTCGGATCATCCTTCATCGAAGCCACGTAGAGATCCTAAAACTTACACATAATTTATTTTGATTTCCTTGAGTTAGATCCTCCTAATAATCTCTAGTTCAACTCCTTTGAACGGCTAGAAGTTCCAGATAATGTTTGACTAGCACTCAAACTCAAATTATTGCTTGACACAATAATAGAAAATTAAAGCTTCTTTAGGTGAAGTTTTGACTAGTAGAGTGTTCACTTGAGTTACTGTGTGTTTACTTAGCTTAGAAACACATAATCACTCCTATGTATTTTTTCCGTCAATGTGCACCATACTGTTATCTTTCTTTGTTCTATCATCATTGAAAGTATGATTACTATATGTGTAGATGATACTCCTCGTAGAGATCCTAAAACTCATACATAATTTATTTTGATTTCCTTGAGTTAGATCCTCCTAATAATCTCTAGTTCAACTCCTTCGAACGGCTACAAGTTCGAGATAATATTTGACTAGCACTCAAACTCAAATTATTGCTTGACACAATAATAGAAAGTTAAAGCTTCTTTAGGTGAGGTTTTGATTAGTAGAGTGTTCACTTGACTTACTGTGTGTTTACTTAGCTTAGAAACAGATAAGCACTCCTATGTATTTTTCGCGTCAATGTGCACCATACTGTTCTATTTCTTTGTTCTATCATCATTGAAAGTATGATTACTATTGTCATCTTGAATTGATTGACTCCTAAATATGGATATTAAAAAGTATATTATAATAGAGATATAATTTATAAAAACTCAATTAAGAAATCATATGTTGTGTCATGCTTCTAAATCAGTAAAAAAGAATGAGTACATTGAAGATAAAAAATAAAAAAAAAACATTCTTATCGCTCTAGCAAATTTAGAAAATTAATGGCTCTTTCAAATTGAGAGAATATTAAAGAACCAAGGAGAGAAAAGATTAGCTACAAAATATTCAAACAAAGGCCATTAGCAGCAATTGCAGCAGCATTGAATATTATCTTATAAGAACTAGTATATAGTTATATGTGAAGCAATTACGTTCAGAGGGAAGAGCATAGGTTGCTATCTGCACAGCCATGAAACAATGACAACAAAAATATGATGCATGCAAGCCTTTTAAAGCCCACTCTTATGCACTAGTCACAACATAAGCAGCAGGCACTTTGATAGAAAGGCTTACAGTTGACTTTCTCAATCTGCAGCTTAACATCCTAACTGTTTACTTTGTTTTGAATCCAAATACACTAGTGTGGAATGACCTCATTTGATTGAAAGGATGCAGTAAACTTGGAACTTATACAATAGTTTTGACCAGGTTTCTGGGGCATTTATTTAGGTGGGATTCCAGACTGCATGCTGTAACTCACTTGGATCTTAGTCATGTGCACTGTTCTCACGTTTGTCTCATTTCAGAAGACAAACTCCCCGCATTGGGGAGCCAATTGATCCATGAGTAGAAATGGATTAACCATTTAAATAAATATAATAATAAATGAATTTACCATTTAAACAAACATAATATATCCATACAATACTCTTAATATTTTTAATTAATTGACAAAGCAGAGGAAAGGGAGGTGTCAGCACCGCGCTCCAGATGTGGCAAGTGGAGGAGGCGGTGCGAGAGAGGAAAGGGAGGAGGAGGCTCTCAATGTTGAAGGCTCTTGAGATAGAATTCTAGAAGTCCTAAAATTGAAGTTCATTTGAAACTTGTTTGGAGTTTGTTTGAAGTCTATTTGAATCTTGTTCGAAGTTTGTTCGAATAAAACTTTTTCGAGAACTTCAGAAAAATAATGCTGAGTAATTTGTTTGAAGTTGTTTGAACACGATTTTTTCGAGAGCTCCAGAAAAATAATATTGAGTAATATATTTGAAGTTGTTTGAATAAGATATGCCCGAGAGCTTTATAAGTCATTCAAAACAGTTTTCAATGGGTATATTCAAACATGTCAGAAAATATTTACCTTCTTAGTTCAGATTAGGGTTTGAGAAGTTCCTTTTTAGAGGCTATAAAAGAAAAAGTTTTAAAGAGAATGGGACAACTCCAAGATGCCAAAAGAAGCTCCTTAGAGATCATTTAAAGGAGGAGTTGAGGAGATTAATGCTTTATCTTGTTGGAGTTCCACTGTATTAAAGATTCAATTTAACTTTGTCTCAATAGTTATAGAGGCAAGCCTACAATATTAAGGGTCATGAAGGTTGAGTACCAAACATGGGAAGCGGTGCATTAAAGGGGAGCCAAACAAAGCATCATTAAGAAGATTGTCGAAAATAACAATCGAATTATAAGTGTTTTGTGACCGCTATTTTTATAATGCTTAGTTTGATCTTATAAAAAAGATTCGTAGTTTTTTTTATCCTTAGTTGATAAGGAGTTTTTCCACTTTAAAATTATTGCGTTTCATTGTGCCATGTGTTTCGTATTATAATTATCTCTTATCATTCTAAGAAAATAGATATTTTAAAGATAATTAAATATTTTCACTGCCCTACCACTTGTTCCTCTTAGATTTATACTAATTAATAAAAGTGACCCTAATCTTTTGTCCCGAGAAAAAGGAATACATGTGAAGTGGAGTTGAGATATCACCAACAACAAATGGCACAAGTTGACATTGCTATTCTAACAAGCTGTGGCAACTGTCTCTAATTAAGTAGGGAAAAGCTTAGTAGGAGACAGAGGTATTTGCACTAAAAAATTATTTATTTTTTAAAATAGTAAGAAATGATTTTTATGTACATCTCTTATGTAAAGTATATGTTATGCACTCAGTTTCAAGAGTTTAATCTTATTAATACTAAAACCTATAATAGTCTTTTTCTTTTGGTGCAAACAGCCCCATTATGTACTTGTACAATTAGTTGGGACCTTAGCCTCACAACTCTGTTTCCTTTTATCCTTTCTTTCTTTCTTTATTGTTTTTAGAGATTAGTGTAAACCTATTGCATTCTAATTAGACCATAAATGGTTACTACTGGAGGTTGAACTAATCCCGGGAATCAGAGGTTGAACACCTCTGAGAATCACTTTGTTTGTAGGCTATGATTAGATGTCCTGGTTTGCACCTTAACTCTTTGAGATAAGGTCTTAAAACTCAAGTTTTTCACTGTTATAAGTAATGCCATATTTGTTTATCACTTGTATAATTTATTGAAAGTTAGAATAGAAACTAGATGAGTTGTATAACAACCAACTAGTTCAGCGACTTCTACTAAAATTTAAAAGCCTCTATAAGATAATTACTGTCTTAAAGGAATAAATTATTTTCTGGTTAAGTAATTTTAAAATATAAGTCATTGAATCAGAAAGCAATTTATATGCAGTTTTTTCCCCCCAAAGACACTTTGCATTTTTCTTTTTAGTGGTTTTTAAATTTTGTTGATATGGAATTTTGAAATATGCTAGATGCATACAAAAGTTTGGAAGAGATAGATTGGTTAGAAACTCTAAGATAAGGAGATTGTTCTTGCATAATTAATGAGAGTATTTCAGGGCACACCAATGGGTCTATCCCTGGTTAAACTTATTCAAACTAAATGTACAATAATTCATGCCCCACCCTCTAGAATAATTTTTTTTTTCTTTTTGGTTAGATCACCGACCACTACAATTTGCTCACTGTAGCATTACTTCAGTAGCAATCACTATTGTATCACATGTAAAGAAACGGAAACGAACCTTTGGTGGTTGTTCATCGTATATAGCTTCTGTTTGCACATACCGTGCATGATGCTAAAGCTCAGACACCCATTTCTTTTCCTGAAATCGCTCCATTGGTACGTACCAGCAACGTTCCTGTCTACAATCAAATGATATCCACAACATATGCCAGCTCTTGTATCAGAAGAAGAATTCATACTTCAGACATCCTCAGCAGAGAACTGTAGAGAAACTACAGCATCTCTGAAGGTGGCAGTTTCACTACTGAACAGATGCTTAATTTTGAGAAAATATTAGACAAGTGCATTAAATTCGTTTAGGAATGACAAAAGACATGCTTCAGTACTGTAAGACAAATTAAATTAAATATGCTGCATGAGAGCTACGGAAAAAGCTCTTAATTCTGCAAGTTCGCTTGGTTACATATAGGAAAGTTACACAAAATCAACGAAATTACCTGACTTCGGAGGTAGCAACCACATGGCAATTGAACAAGGAAGACCAACTGATAACCATTCAATTGCAAACCTAATAATTTTTCCTTCAGATCCGAAAGGACTAAGATTTAGAGTAAAATGATACATGACATAAAAATAAGGGCACCAGCGTGCTAACCTATTTTCTCATTTCATGCCAAATTACAGCTCTAAATATAAAAATAAAAATGACAACATTATATCGTACAGTCAAAATAAATTGCTTCTTTTTGGGCCTCAAAGAATGATATGTAATGGGTGCTCACAAGAAAAGGTTAAGTGTGAGAATCAGGAACAGCCAAAACAATTTTTTAAAGGGCCTAGAAGGGGAGATATGAAGCTCGACGACGCTGGAGAAGCTTGAGCTGGCAATTTCGGGGGAAGATGTTTCAGAAATGCTTTTACTGCTCCGGTCACTCCATCTTCAGACTCCATGGCCTTAGCCAGCTCGACAGCCCTTTCCTTCACCTGAGAATGATAAAAGTTTGCAACTAAAAAGACAAAAAAGCACCAGTACCTTTTGAAGATAGTGGTAAGCCAAATTTAAAACCAAAACATCAAAAAGCAAAATATTCCTCATTGGAGGAGTTCACATATATGTCAATTACGAGCCTTGTGGTCCATACAATTAAGACACTTAGATCTCCACATAGTACTACATGAAAAATAAAATTCGTGTTCCTTTTCTGGGGAATAGAGTGGAAAATAGTGGCATAAAAGTTAAACATGAATCTCCTATAGGTGCCAATTTCCAACCCGCTAGCAGTGAACCAGTGAACCGGGTGTTTGCAGGTTGGAACAAACTCAGGAAAGAATCTCACTACCTTAGGACTCCACTTGCATAAAAATGAGAAGGAAAATACATCACGTCAACTCTGAATGCAATTCTTCTCATTTGTAAATAAATTGGCATGGAACATCCTCATATTCTTCCAGGAAATGATAGCAAAATTTCAGGTATCAGCCAAAAATCTAGGAAGCATTTTCCATCCAAACCAAACTTCATTTCTTTTTTCTAAATCACTTAGAGACAACAATAGTCAAGAAATCCAACAGTAACAACACAAACAACTATACATTGGGAATTTTAAAAATTTCCCTTGGATAGTTGGAGTAGCAGGACATTTGCCGCTTGGTGATTGTAATGACATTCTGGGAAACAATTGCAAGAATAAATGATTAGCCACTACAAGAGAAAATGATAGGGCTTGAGGCTCATTTTCTTGTACTATTAGAGGAGGAAATAAGAAGATGCTGTTCAAAGGAAGAAACCTAGTCAAATGATTGTGTAATAAGGCAGCTCAAAAAGGCTTCTAATTCTCTAATAATCGTTCTACTCTCTACAGATTATAATGAACGTGACAGATGAGTCACTTGTTCGACAGCAGGTAAGTCATTCCAGAATGGAGAAGCAGAAAAAGTAAGCCCTAAGTTTAAATTTTGGTTACAGATAAGAGAGGGTATGCAAAATGAGAACAAAATTCCCCAATTACGGCCTGGCATAAGGTGAAAGAACATCACGGTAGTGTTTCAACAAACTATATAGGTAATGTATTTGAAAGATCCTTGGAAGTTGGTGCACATTTTTAGGACATATGGCCAGGATAACTATGTGAGTTGATATTCGAGGTCGCACTTTCATCTTGCTGTTGCACATATATCATCAAAATTTTCTAGTTTGTAATACCACCATTTACCTGACACCATAATAGCTTAAGAAAATAACAAGCCACTATGAACCACGTTTATCTGAGACAAACAATAGTAACAATAACAACAATAGCAACACTAACATTAACAACAATAATGGTCTGAAAGAACAACAATTCCTTACTGCTACAAAGTAGAGACATTTTATTTGTATCTATTTCTAAAGGAACCAAGTTAGAAGTAAACAGAGTAAGTACTAGGTAACAGAGCTCATATGATGCGACAATGCAAACAAGTACAAATTTCCAAACTAAGGGGACCATTTCTCCAAATTCCTAAACTAACATTTACCTTTGGATCCATCATGAATTTTATTGCATCAATCAACTTTTGCAACGAGAACTGATCAATAGGTATCGGTGGAGGCCCTAACCCCCTACTGTTCACTTGGTCACCCCAGAACGGTTGATCACCAAAGAATGGTACGATAGTTGTTGGACACTGCATAACAGAAAAGAATATCATTGCAAAACTACTTATAGTAAAATGTGAGAAGTGAAAACAAGCTAGTCTACATGGATACACCCAGACTAGCCCTAGTCTACAGGGGCACATAGTGAGAGATTACCGCTGCCTTAAGGCCAGCAGCAGTTGTTCCAGCACCACCATGATGCACCTGAGAAGAGTAAACTGAGTTAGCCTATAAGCACATGATTCAAGTCTAAGAAAAAAAAAAATCTGACAATGAGGGCATAAAATTATTTTACAAGTTCAAATCAGATATAGCTATTGGGTGGGTACATAATTCAAACATTAAATTTCTACTATGGAAGATATGCGGTTCCTATTTCATGAAGGGTAAATATGCAAATGAGCACTTAAGAAAACGGATATATGTGAAAAAACCTCTATGTTTCTTGTTTCCACTGTATAAATCTTATTCAACTCTTAATCTCAACCAAAGTACCATGATGTATTTGAGCTCTTTCAATATTTTACTTCTGCTTGACATTTTGCCGACACCTTCTGGTCAGAGGAAAATTCTAATATTATTATGTATCGTAACCTCATTCCTATATCTCATTTTGGAACTCTTCTATTTGTCCCAACTTGAATGTAAAGACTATAGTGTTCGTAATTCTCATGCAATTGCTCGAGACAAGAACAAGGATAGATACTATATTTTTAATAAGACTATAAAAGTCCTGATCCATAGCAATCCCATGCTTTTACTACAAAAGTAACAACCCGGAATCTGAGGAAGGATCAACTAACAAGAACCATAGAATTCCATCTCTCAGTAGACTAATAGAAAATAACTGTAATGGTAATAGAAGAAAATTTGGAATAAAGCTATAATCTTTTCTGCATAGATCATTCCCATCCTCTTCGAAAGCGCTTGTACGAGAACTCTATTTCAAGCAGCAAGAAGAGAATGAGTCACTCAGACAAAAATCATAATATATGTCAGCAAAGCTGTGTCCATGACTTCATGTACTACAAGATCATTATACAATCAGGAACTGTAGACGGTTGTCATCAGAGATTGAAAAAATAATAGCTAATGCAAATTTGCAAATAATTGCTTTTGACTATTAATGTAATCAGCAAAACAGTGGTTTGGTTGGATAAATGCAAGTACTTCTGGATATGTGTCCTTGCTAAAACTGAAAAGATATTCCTAGTGATACTACAGGGAATATAATATAAAAAGTTAGGAATTATGTAGAGCAGGTTGGCACCTATAATTGTTTGCACACAAGCAGCTCCAAGGATTTATTTGAGATACATACTCTTCTATGCTGACTGCGCACTTGTTCTACAGTGTGTAAAACAAGATACTTACATCAGCCAAAAGATGTTCAATTATTGGTAGTGTGAAACTACCATTAAAATCATAACACGTGGAGTGAATTATTGCAACTGAAATTGTTTTTTTTTTAAAAAAGCTAGCTCTATTTTCTCAGGAGCTTTAAATTTTCTCAAGCATTGTTCCACATGTAGGAGTACAAATGGAAGAACTACGTATTTACTCAATAGCATCTTTTTGAAGGAACATATCAAATCCTTACCACTGCCTTACACTGCAAAAAGAGCCAGTCATGGGGAATATTGTCCAGCAGATATACAAAATCCTTGGGTTCTGCCACTGGCAAACTACCTTCAGTCAATGATGTGACAAGAATTGTGCATGCCAAAAAACAGAAGACACCTATAAAATAGTTCCTATGACAAGTCAGGAAACCAAAAGCTTACAATTCCCAAGACCACCCCATCCCTTGTTAATGACGCCTCTCTGTCCAGTGATTTCAAGTGCATCCACAATGATTTTAGTCATTTTTTCTGGCTCTTGCACAGGCTATGGTATCACCAAAAATATTGAAGAGATTGTCAATTATGGCAATATGAAAATATTACATCAAAATGTCACATAGAAACTAAAACTAGAGCAGAAAAAGAGTAAGATCAAGATCTTGGACATCAATATCTCACATTATCAGAAAGCATGTGCATAACAAAACATTAAAATTCAAATAATAATTTGTGACTCCACACTTGTCAAAAACTCCGAATAACAAGGTTAGGTTCATTTTCTCTATTCAAGATGTAAATTATTCAAGAATACAGTGTCTGGAGGTTGAAAGTAACTGATAAAAATTGCATATTCTCAAGTACTTAGCTGATGTTTCACTACCTTCAAATGCACTTGCAACCTCATATCATGTGCATATCATGTTATTGTTTTGCGTACATAGTTGCAGAATAATGTGCAGCTATCACTAAATTTGAGCATCTCGACACAGCCAATTTGGCCTAACATGAGTTGCAGGCTTCCTCTCTGGCCACTCATTAATATCCACTTAATCAGGGCCTTCCGTTTCTTCTAGCAATATTTAACTACAGATAAGATTTCTGTAAAAGAATAATCCAGAAAACAACATTGTTGCACTTCAAGCTGCATAAATGCTCAGGATACCAATCACAAGAGATTATTTTTTGGCTTCAATCAAGGTATAAACACAACTTTCAGTTGTTAAAGATAAGTATTATGCAGATTGCCAACATAAGATGAATCAAAGAGTAATCACATAAGAGATCCTAAAGTTGCTAATCCACTAAATACACATGATTAGCAAAAGGATTGAGTTGATAAAAAGAACATTCCAATACAGCTAAACAGCAACTAAAGCAATCAATTAAGAAAACAAAATTAGATGTCGATGAATGTCAGTCTGATGGCCTGGCAAAGAATACTGCATGAACTTGTTAAAGCAATTCTCCAGTGGGTTGGAAGTAGAGAATTTAGGTATCCTGCATGGGCCCGTGCTACTGGACAATACCCTACAACCAGCCACATGCACCTTGAGGTTCCAATCCCTTATCAACAATGGCAGATTTCCTTTGTAGTTTATGCAACAAGGCATTGTAAGTGATAGAGGGGCCTTGTTGCTCCAATCCATTGAGATTGAGCTTTCTGTTGCACAAATTCATCCCTCCCACATCTGTCTGCCTGTAGAAAGGTTCACATTGACCCTAAAGGCACACAACTTCAATACTTGGTGAGAAGAATAAACTCACTAAGATAAAAAGCTCAATTTTTTTGAGCGACTTGGGCAAGAAGAACAAGTAGACCTACGGTACGTCGGGTTATGTGCCGTCAAAAGAACCATCATTGCCTACATTGGCATGCACTGTTGCAGGAGAAGTTTGTGTCAAAGGGCCATCAATCGCTGCTTCGATTATTAGAAAATCTGCAACACTCTTGAGGTCAAGCTTGGGGCAAAGAAATTGACCTCTTTTAAGATTCTAACCTTAGGAAGTATGATTAGCTTGATATTAAACTTCTATGAGTAAAATTTAGTATGTTTTCTTAGAAAAAAATTAAATCTTTTTTAGTAATTCCCATTGCAGGTTCTTATACCATATTTTGAGTATGATTGTGTGCTTGAATTCTATAGGAACATATTATGAAATCTTTTAAGTAGTTATAAATTTGCTGCTAGAGAGACCTGCTTGTTCTTTTATAGAGCTCTCTGTGAAACTCGGAATTTCACTCATGAAAAAGTCTCAAAGTGTTTAATTGTTCCTTCATTTATTTGGAACCATGTTTAAGTTAAACTGTTAGAGGAACCCTATTATGGAGTAGGTTGATTTAGGACAAGTCCAGATGTTATCTAGAGAAAACTTTTGGATGAACTACTAGAAGTATGTTTCCTGATTCTTAAAATTCTCCTGAGTCCTGATTCACTGTTTCTCCCCTTGACAAAGCTTTGCAACATAACATTGACACTACAAAAGACTGCAGCAAGTGGAAGTAACATCACAGTACACAAGTATATAATCTGTCATGTAGGGCAATCGTAAACATGTAATAACAGATAACTGTACTTACAAGGCTACCAAATCCAATATAAACAGGCTTATCACCAGCTTTGAGCCATTCCACAAGTGATTCAGGAGGTTCATAGTTGGACGCAAGATCAAGGAAACAAAATCCGACAACATCAATCTTAGGACCCCAATCTGCAAACTAAAAAAAATCTCTTTACGGATGAAATAAGCAACATAATAATCTATTGAGGAAGGCAAGTAAAAGAAAGAAAAAAAAAGGAGTCCTACAAATATGTAATAAAGTACATTGCTACATGCATAACAAAGTTGTGAATATGGAAATCAATATAACAATAGACTTGCTTCCAATTTGCTAACATTGAGAGTACTTCTCTAAATGCATGCATTTAAATTTCTACATTTATGGAAATCTAATCAAGCCAAAGCATGAGAACACAAGTGATAGAGACCTTTTGGTTTGGGAACAAGATGAGGGCTCCAAATATATCCATGAGGTATGTCATTGGCTGAACCCTGTGCACCACTTAGGTAAGTGACAGGTCGCAGCCTCAACTTTTTCTTTCTAAAATCATTTATCATGTCCCGTATCCCAAGCCAAATCATAGAATCAACAATTTGGTACGAAAGCTGCAGAAATGACACAATTCATCAGATAATAAGAAAGAAGACGAGAAACATACTTTAATGCAGATATAAAAAAAGAAATAGAATAAAGCTTTTTGAACATTCATAATAAGATCAAAGGTATAGGAATGCAATATTAACTCATTGCATATAGTATTAAAAATATCTAAACAGTGAAACACTGGAGAAAAACATGACAACGGGACAATCTGTGAGATAAAAACTTTTTGCACTATGAATGCCATCCATTTTTCTAAAACTACTGGTTGCATGATGCACAAGACTAAGATGAAGTTGTACAAAAAGAATGAGGGCACTGAACAAAGCAGAGTTATAATAGCTTAATCTGTAGCAAACACAAGGTGACGTCTGCGTTTGTCAATAAAGAGATCAAATTAATTTTTTTGACAGATAGCAGCCAAAATTAACTCACTCTATATCCAGCTGATTGCTTGACACGCGAAAGAGGATGAGGGAATTCACTAGTTGGCCTGACAATAATAGAAAGACTCACATGACTTGACACTTTCATCAATAGGTTAGAAAAATGCTGGACAAGAATGAATGGGAAAAGAAAGAAGAGAGAAGACAAATATAAAAATAAATAGAGAAGAGAGACACACGTCCATGGCATTGTAAAAAATATGTGAATTGGTACATTTAGTGCCTCCGCCACATGTGTATGTCCTGAAAAAACATTGGCCCAGGTCAGTAATCAGATCAAGAACCATCAATTGTGCATAAAAGAACTACAGTCTGTTCCATGAATCAAGAAAAACTGAAACATCAGAAGAATCATATGTTCCCCAATAATCCAGGAATTTGAAGGGCAGTTCACATGAGCTGACCAATTACACAAGTCAAAATTTTGTTAATTTACTAGTATATGAATGTTGCCAGAAAAGGATGAGTAAACCAATCAAGCGATGCCCACGAATAGATATCAATTGAAAGGAGTTACAGGATCATGCCACTAATTGTGAGATAAGCTCGTAAACAGAAATCATGTAAATGAAGCCGATAGAGGTGAAATCATATGTCAAGTAAATGAAAGTTAGCATGTATTTGCATACCAACAGAATTGAACCCTTGAGAGGCTACATAGACTGGCATCAACATCATGCCTATATCAGTCTAGAATTCCCAATTATTGTCATAAATTTTGGCAAATCTGAGCACTAGAACAGCATGTTACACTGAGGAGAAATATGACAGCTGAAATTAATTATATTGCAACAAGTTCATTGGTAGTATGCCAACTGGAACGATGCCTGCAAGAAAGAACATCTAGGGAAAAGACAACAACAGCATGGACAACAATTTGAGTTGCTGGCAATATGCCAAAAAATAACAAGACCCTATAAGCATGTCTTCTTTAAATAAGGCCACAACAAGGAGAAATTTTGTAAGACAGTATATCTGTTTTATCTTCCACAAGCATGTGAGGGTACCATGAATACTCTAGGCAAATATAAAAAATCATCACGATCATCCAAGACAACAGCCCAAAGTTAAAAAGCTTTGACAGAAAATAACGAACTTTTACAACTGCTTCCATAGATTGATCCACAAATTTCCAGACAAAGAAATATTAGGGAAGAGATTAGCTTGCCAAGAAGACAGGGAAACCTCTGGAACAAGAGCCCAGGAGTTTTGAATAAATGGAGTGCTAGTATCTCTGAAGCACAAGCAAGCCGAAAGGTAAAACAAAAGGTAGCTGGGTCAAAATAAACGATCCAATTTAAAGACCTAAATGATAAATGGGAACTTTCATTTCACACCTTGCCATGTTGACTTTATTCTCATAGCACTCTTTCTATTTTTAGATGAGTCCTGCATTTTTGTTTGAAAAAAGAACCTGCTTTGAGTTGATTAAAACAAAACTTATCACCTTCTTTGCTTGGCACCTATGGTGAAAGAGCATTTTTATTGTTATCAACTAGCAGGTAAACATATACTCATTAAATGCAGGAAAAGTACTTACAGTTCTATTGGAAAAATATTTTACAAGTTTGAGGCAATGTTATGATAATGTCGTGCACAGATTCTCCGATGCCCAAATTGCTCAATGAAAATATAAAAGGGGCATTGCTTAACCAGGTTAAAAAGTAATGAGATAATTCAACAACTGAAAATAATTTCCCCAAAAATAAACTCAACTGAAATAAAGATTTAAGCCTTCTAAAACATGAATTTACTTATGTTCTAACCATATGCTGGTGGATTGGCAATTATGGCATCTGCTCTGAACGAAATACCAGTATCAACATCTGGATCCCTGCAGGCTGGAAGCAAGGAAAATATGATATCCTTGATCTGCTTTCGTTGAATAGGAATTTCTGATGGAGCTGAAGGTAAAAATCCTTTGTTCTTGACCATGTCTGCTCAAATTACCAAGCCCGTACTGTCAATAAAGCTTCAGTAAAACACAGGGTTCTTAATAAGCCCTTAGTAAGACACAAACATTATGAGTCTATGTAGTTCACATACATTCGGCAAGAATTTTTGGATCTCCACCCAAAGGGTAAAACTCCAGTCCTGCAGTCAATACAAACTCCTTGAAGTTTGCGTGAGTTGCTAGTCTAACACGATGCCCATAATCCTGCAAGAAAGACAATAATGAACGCAAAATGATATTTGCTCAGCCAGCTACAAAATCAATAAACTCAATGTATCCCAGAGTCACTTCATCAATGAGCAACACTCATCCAAACTTCAGAGGGGCTCAAATGAACAACCACATAAGTTCGTAAAAATAAGCCTGTCAACATTACAACCCTGTACAGTATGTACATGACAATGAATTCAACAAATAAAAGACGCATCTTATAAAACAGATAGAGAGGGAAATTCAAATAATGAGGCATCATGTTGATGGCAATGCATAATAGGAACTACTAATAAGCCACAAAATCAACAGCATATCATATTTTTGTAAGGATAATGATCTATTGAATCGAACAATATTGTTAACTTTCGCAGCAAAGTTCTATCAACATCACTGTGAGAAACAGAAGATTTCTGAAACCAGGTTCAATTTAATCACACTTTGTACTTTGTTTCACTTAGAAATGAAAAAAAAAATGCCACTATTACAATCGACTTCTTTTTGGGCCAACGATCTTAATCACTATAAGACAAAGATGTTGAGTTCCTTATTCTTAATGTCTTGCGAAATTTTCATGGAAGAATCCTATACACGGAAATAAAAAAGGTTCCACAAGCTTTCATGTCAATATTTTGATTATAAGTTAATATCGTGCCAATACCTATCACAGTTCGCACATGCCATTGGCACAGGGCTAGTGCCAGTGCCAACGGAATGCATTGACATGGCTTGGACACAACTAATTCATTTCCTAATATTTTTATTCCATTTCATGTTTTAAAAGAACTTTTGGGCATATATAAGTAGTAATATTTAATTGTACATACTGAAACTCATGGACATGAAATAGTTTACTTCACATTTTAGTACATAAAGTGACAGCTTATATTCATGAAAACTGTCACTCAAAACTAAATTACAGTACTCATACTTAAGCAAATTATAGTTTTGATTGTCTGGAAAAACTTTAAAAAAATATATAGACTATCTGGATCACAACAATGCTTAAGCAAATTAATAGGATAAACACTTTCCCAATAGGTATAGTTAAATGTGTGGATAAGAGTTTTTCCCAACCAAATTAGAAATTTCATGGGAATATTGAATCCTGTATAGCACATCTCTCTATCTTCTACCCTTTCTTCAACTCCGAGAGAGCCAATACCGACAGATAAATATGGAAGAGAGTGAAAAAAGCTGCCTCTTTAACTTCTATGTAAAAAGGATAATAAGAAGAGTTGAACTGGTTTTGCTGCAGGACAAGCACAATTTGATAGAGAATCAAATGCTTGAAAAAAAAAACATTCACAAAGAAAAAGCTTCATAGATAAAAAATGAAAGTATGATATAACTAGTCCAGTGAAATAGAGGTTTTAATTCCAAAAAAAAAAAAAAGGACTCAGAAATCCTTAAAAAATCCTTGATATCTGATTGAGGTTTTGAATTGTTACTTTTGTTGACTACACTGAAGTTCACCACTTATTTTCACTGCAATCCTTTAGCTAGCTAGAGTCCTAGCAAGGGCGTAACATTTTTTTTAATACTTTGGTGATTTTGATACTTCTTATTCATACTTTAGTTCTCCAATGAAGAAATGTAACATTTCATCCAATAACAAACACTATAAATTACAACTCAATACATGCAAACTATGCTATATCCAATATGTTTTCTATGTAAAATGACCTTAACTTAAAAGTTATGATATGATCTGTATGAAGTATTTGAAGGTGAAACACAATTCTATTATATTTACTGTCAATTTATTGTTTTAAGAAATTTCGATCAAATAAGTGAAGCAATAGACAGAGGACAAAAGCATCAAACTATGTGTTAAAATATAATGAAATGCTCTAGGTCGTTTTATTTCTCCTTTAACAAATTTTCTGAATTTTTAAGACACCTAGAGAAGAAACTTAAATGGAAATCAAAATCAAACCAAAATAGGTTGATTTTTCCAACCTTCCTAAGTAAAAAAGCCAAACATAATCTCCTACTTCATGAAGGTCATTTTTCATTGCAATTAATTTTAAGATAAGCTTTAAAAAGTTAATATAAGGGAAGGGAGAGTAATTTAACTAAAACATAAGATCAGAAGATGTAAACAAGCATTGTCCACGTAAGATGCCTGGCTAATAGTAATATAGTGTTACTCTAAATTTCTATTTATTGGCTGGGATTAAAAGAATTAACAGTACTGAGGTAAAGAGTTTAAATAATAAAGAAAAAAAATTAAGGTACTAAAAATATAAATCTAAAATTTAAAGTTAGTGGGCAATGTCAATTATCAACATATGTTGCAAAGTTTGAGTTATATTATACTAGCAAACCACAAGGGCCCGTTTAGTAAAATGAGGACTTATCTTAGAAAAGGAAATTTTTATCCCAATTTCTTGTTGGATGTCTGGTTGCAAAAAGGAGTAGAGCAAGGATAAAAATACCAGGATAAAATGGTGTTTAGTTGTGATAGTTGGAAAAAGAGAAAATAATAATCAAACTGACCTTATTCCATTTTCCTATTTTTGTAAATAGATATTTTATTTCTTTTTTTCGAAAAAGATAGGAAATAGGTATCAAATTAAATATAATTTGTCCTTTTATTTTACAGCTATATATTACCGTATCATGATTATTTTTAGAATTTCTAGATAAAGAATAGTTTATCTTAATTCATCATAATTTACACAATATAGCATCACAAAGACATGTAATATTAGAACATTTTCACTACAAACATATTCTAATATATTATATGGTTAGATACATCTTACCACTTTGTACTTATGCCCAAAATTACTTTATCTCGTGTACTTCAAAAAATCTTAAATCAGTCTCTATACCTATAACTAAAGTGTGACCATTAGTTTTTTTGTCAAAGTTAACTGAGTACAAACATATTCTAATATATTATAGGGTTAAATACAGCTTACTACTTTGTACTTATGCCTAAAATTACTTTATCTCGTGTACTTAAAAAAGTTTCAAATTAGCCTCTATATCTATAACTAAAG